>NC_071991.2:143880625-144515000 GCF_028885655.2 Pongo abelii | reverse complement strand
GCCGTTTATCTCTCCAGTAAATTGAGTATTGTAGTAGTAAGTAATTTCTCTCAGTTCTCCTGTAGTTTTTATCATTTTTAGTGAAATCCTGTAAATCTTGAGTGACACCATGGGACCCATACAAAGTGCCACTAGTGATGCTCGAAGTGCTCCCAAGAAGCAGAGAAAAGTCATGACACTACCAGTAAAAGCTGAATGGCATGATGTGTACCATAGATGGAAGTCTGCAGCTGCAGTTGCTACTACTTCAGACCAACAATTCACCTTGTAAACAGATGATGTAAACTTATAGTATTGATAAATACAGTACAGCACTGTCAATGTATTTTCTCTCTTTTTTTTGTTTGTTTGTTTGAGACAGAATCTTACTCTGTCACCCAGGCTGGAGTCAGTGGCATGATCTCGGCTCACTGCAACCTCTGCCTCCCAGGTTCAAGTGATTCTCTTGCCTCAGCCTCCCTAGTAGCTAGGATTCCAGGTGCATGCCACCACACCCGGCTAATTTTTGTATTTTTAGTAGAGATAGGATTTCGCCATGTTGGCCAGGCTGGTCTTGAATTCCTGATCTCAGGTGATCCACCTGCCTCAGCCTTATTTTCTCTTTCTTATGAGTTTCTTAATACTATTTTCCTTTCTCTTTAAAGTAAGAATACAGTATATAATACATAAACATAAAATATGTGTTAATTGACTATATTACAAGTAAGGCTTATGGGCAACAGTAGGCTAGAATGTTTTTGGGGAGTCAAGAATTATATACGGGTGTTTGACTGCATGACGGGGGGTCTCTGCCCCTAATTCTCACATTGTTCAAGGGTTAATTGTACACTCTGTTTTATTTTACAGTTTTAAGCCAACATGTAAAAATGAACACTATTTCTAAATTTTTACTGTGATAAATTATGTTGTAATAGAAACATTTCAAGGTCCTTTAAGAGCTAGTCCCAATCATTTATAATAAAAGGTGGAATAATAAGGTCAAAGATTAAGCCTATTTTAGTGTTGATGCAGGCGACATTCAATGTTGATATTTTGGAAAGATTATAACAATTAACATTGGCATTGGCAGTTCTCCAAAACACACTAACATTGGCATTTTACATAAATTTGATTCTCAGTCAATAGGTAATTGTGGTATTTCATTTATTATTCTTCTTAATGATAGGTTGAACATGCGTTCTTTGTTTTTCATTGGCCACTCCAGTGTCTTTTCAGTAAGTTATCCTTGCATTTATATTGTCCTTTTCCTCCCACTGTAGTGTTGGCGTTTTTATTTTAATTTATGCAAGTTTTTTGTTTTTAATATTAACTGATATATAGCTTGTCATAACAGTTACAATCATTTTGAAACATTTTCTGTTTTTCAACCACATTCTTGTAATAGTCCTTCCTTGTACCTCACTCCTTTTTTTCAGTCTCCTTTCATTCTCCCATGTATTACATATTTCAATAACTGTAATGTCATTTATTTGAATTTGATGAGAGCCTTCACATATCTTATTCTCTCTACTGAGGGAGAGTAAGTGAGTAAAGTTGGTTTTTCTTTAGGCTCCAGCATATATAAATTTGTTCATCTAACCCACTGTTTCACTGATAGTTTAGTTATGTAGAGAAATTTACATCTGTATTTTTTCTTCATAGAATTTTGAAGGTATTTTTTCATTCCATTCCAGTGTGCATAAGAATTATGAGGCATCAAAAAAGCAACTATATGAGTTATAGAAGTTAAATAAGGGAAAGAGAAATATAAAAAGAATAGAAAGCATATTTAAAGAAATAGGAGCAGAAAAATTTCCAAACTCAGGGAAAGATAAAAATATCCAGGTACAGGAAGGTCAAAGTTCTTCATTCAGATTCTATACAAATAAGAATACCCCAAGATATATTAAAATCAAACTATCAAAAATTGAAGACAAAGAGAGAATTCTGAAAACCACGAGACTAAAGCAGCAAATAACATATAAGGAAGTTCCAATATATCTAACTGGAGACATGCTCAGCAGAAACCTTACAGTCCAGAAAAGATTTGGATAATATATCCAACATGCTGAAGAAAAAAAAAAAAAAAAAAAATCTGTCAACCAAGAATAGTGTACCCAGGAAAACTGTTCTTCAGAAATAAAAAAGAGACAAAGACTTTTCTAGACAAACAAAACTGAGGGAGCTCATCACCACCAAACCTGTGTTATAAGAAATGATAAAGAGAGTTCTATAAGTTGAAAGAACAGGACACTAAGATTAACACAAAAACATCTGAAAGAATAAAACTCATTGGTAAGAGAAAATACAAAGTAAAGTTCAGACTACCTTCATACTATAATGGTGGTGTGTAAATCACGTATATCATTAGTATGAAGGTTAAAAGACAAAACTATTAAATTAGTAATCACTGCAGTAACTTGTTAAGGATTATCCAACATAAAATGATAAAAATTGTGACATCCAAAATTGAAATGTAGTGGGGAAGTAGAGTTAAAGTGTAGAGTTGCTTTTTTGTGATCAAAGATAAGTTGCTTTTGCTTAAAATATCCTGTTATAACTGTAAGATGACTTTTCCAAGCTTCATGATAATCACAAAGCAAATAACTTTGATACACTAAAAATAAAAAGCAACAAAATAAATGTACCACTAGAGAAAAATCACCACAAAGAAGACAGTAAAAGAAGAAGAAAGAATCTTCAAAACAACTGGGAAACAATGAACAATATAGTGTAGTAAGTCCTTACCTATCGATGATTACTTTGAATGTAAATTAATTAAATTATCCAACCAAAAGATAAGAAGTGGCTGAACAGTTTAAAAAAATAGGACCTAACTATAGTATAGAAATGGAAAAAGATGTCTCATGCAAATAGAAACTTTAAAAAAGAGCAAGAATAGCTAGAATTGAACCAGATAAAATACAATTTAAGTCAAAAGCTGTAAAAAGAGACAAAGACGGTAATTATATAATTACAAAGGGGCCCATTTAGCAAGATAATATAACAATTCTCTCTCTCTCTCTCTCTCTCTATATATATATATATATATATACACACACACATATATAACAACTATATATACAGCAACTGTATATATATGACTGTATATATATATATAGCGCAGTGTGTGTACATATATATACACACTATATTGTGTGTGTATGTGTGTATATATGTATATATATATTTACTACACTATTGTGTAGTCACAGTCTCTGTGGAGCTTAAATTCAATTTCAACCCAGTTTGGCCAACAAGGTATCATGAGAATGGCTTCTTATCACTACATGTCTAATATGGTAATACATACACACATGCAAACACATAATTTATTAAGACTTTCCACACTCCACCTTTAATACTCTGTTAAAAAAAATAAGGGGCCAGGTGCAGTGGCTCATGCCTGTAATCCTAGCACTTTGGATGGCTGAGGCAGGCAGATGACGAGGTCAGGAGATCAAGACCATCCTGGACAACAAGGTGAAACCCATCTCTACTAAAATACAAAAAATTAGCTGGGCGTGGTGGCGGGCACCTGTAATCCCAGCTACTCGGGAGGCTGAGGCAAGAGAACTCAGGAGGCAGAGGTTGTAGTGAGCCCAAATCTTGCCACTGCACTCCAGCCTGGCGACAGAGCAAGACTCCATCTCAAAAAAAAATAAATAAATAATAAAAATAAAAAATAAAAGAAAGGGACCAAAATATGATGCATGAGAATGTTTTTCGTGACATCAACGAAATATTAAATTTTTAAAAATAGGCAGTATAGAGGTAAAATTCTAACCATATGGCAATAAGTTCTGCCACTCCTTTCGTACTTTCTAAATTGGCAATTGTGCCAAAACACTCTTTTCTGTAGTGTAAACCAGATCTCAGGGTTAGTTTGGCAATGTGTTAAATTCTGCTGTTAAGCATTAGTCTGGTGAGACTTTGGCAAGCCGAAACTATTCAAAGCAGTCAAAAATAAAATGTAAAAAACTGAGAAAAAAAAATCTCATTTGTGCTAAGCTAAGAAAGAAATTCAAATATTGAAAAATATAACCTTTAATGCATTTTGTCTTCCCTTGCATTTCCATTTTATTCCTTTAGTTTTTTTGTAGGTGCTAAAACCACTAAGTCTTTGCTCAAAAGGAAACATTTTGTCTACCAAGTCTGGTTTCTACAACCATAAAATTGGGATGTTCTTGAGACACTGAGCCCCATCTATTAAAGGCAAATTAAAAAACTGAGGGGTTAAGAATGAAGTATAATGAAGAAAAAGAGTATCAAGAAATCAAAAAATTTCTTCTTCTCATGGGAACCATAAAATCCTGAAAGGTAAATGGCAATCACATTCCCACAGCTATTACAGTGCTTCTGAATAGATAATTATTTCAAACCATTTATTTTGCTGGAAAAGATATTTCAGAGAAAGAAGTAAAAATAAAAAAACCCAAAGTTTTAATGTCGCCTTCATTATTTATGTGCTGCTCACAAATGGATGAGAGGCAATTTTGAATTTACTGTAGGCACATTTGCTATATTGAATTCTCTATCTGCTAGTTATAGATGTGGATAAATGGATAAGAAATAGATTCCCCAAGTGGAAAATGAGCCACACAGAAGAATTCAAAACGAACTCCTATTGTGAGTTTCTGAAACATACTATAGAACAAGAAACAACATTGTAGACTGCCGCTTGCTTAGAGCTACTAGTAGAAGAAAAAACGCATTTTTTCTCATTTGGGGGTAGATTTATAGTTGATCATGTGTTTCTTCTCTGGCCAATACTTAGCATTTGTTAAGTTTTCTATTTTTTCATGGGTTGGCAGTGATAAATATTTTTCCTCCTAGATACATTATGAAATTATATTTTCTTGTAAATGTCAGGTTTCCATTTGTCCTACTGTAAAGGCTAGCCTGCCTTGACAATGTCTTTCTGCACTAAAACTTAGACAGAAGGATGATGAATTTGTAAATTCACTTTCAATAATCACTCGATTAATCAGGATTGTTAGATTTCTGGGACTACCAATATCTAATGCTTGGCTTGGTATATAGTAAGCTCAATAAATATTTGTTGAATGATGAATAAGACAATAGATTTGAGCAGGCAAAATAAAAATGAAATATGTAATTTTTTGTCCCTCGAGAAGCTGATGGACTAATAAGGGATATACAGAATAATAAGATTAGCAAGACATTTCAAAAATGCTTTACAGTATTTTAACGAAATATTTTTACATGGAAATCAGAAAAAAAAATCATAAACATAATACCCTAACCAGAATCTAACATTTAAATTAATAAATGATCTAGCATTAATGAGAAATGATTCATTATAACATGGATGTGGAGTGGAGGGATTTGTTTTTGCAGTGATGCCATTCTTAGAAGCAGAATACAATATACAAAAGAAGTAGTTTTATATATTATATACACATGTATCTGTGTACATATATACACACGTATACACATATATGTATACATTATATATAACTACTTCTACTTCTACTACTTATATATCATATAGTAAATAAATAAATATATATATATATATATATAAACACACACATATAAAGCGTTGTATCTATACTTATCTGTGGATTGTATTTTAGGACGCTCTTAATTTATTATGCCAAGGGGAAAGTTAAGCTTCGGAGATGAGTCACATAGCATGTGTGCAAGTTCAGCTTCTTAGATTATAGATTTACTCTCTTCTTCATTGTTCTTGCTCTGTAAATGACTAGGGGAGACTAGAGATCAGACATCTTACCCCTTCAATTCACTGATCTTTGTTATAGATTAACTACCTCCTTTATTGTCATGTACCTAACTCAGACCAGATGGTGCAAAAGACCTCATGATTGTTACATCTTCAGGGTGGAATGTTAAATATACCCCTCCTGAAAGAAAAATACAGTCTCAACTAATCAGATCATTGTAAATATGCATCCAGCCTTGTATAGAAAGATGTTGAAATTCTTTCTAGCTTCCTTAAACTTTGTCTCTATAAACAACCCTAAGCTTCTACCATCGGAACACTGACTTTTAGTCTTTGGAACCTGTGCTTCCTGAGTGGCTGTCTTCAAACTTTGTGCTTGAATAAACTCTTTTTAAAGTAGACTCTAACCCTTTTTAATTATTTTAGGTTGACATTATTTATAATGACAACATATTCAACACCATCTCTCTTACACGTGCATTTTTTTATAAAATAAAAGTAAGAGCAAGAGCCAATGGAAGTTTCCAGGGCAGGTGTCAGGTACTTTACTACCAACCTTTGCAGCCTTGTCCCAGCCACTTTTTATAAACCAAAATAAACCACATAATTTCAGGCAAGTGCAGCTGTGAGAAAAGCTTGTGAGAAAAGCACTACCCATAGCAAGGTTTCCTCTTCTTAATAGAAATAAAGAAATCCTGGAGTTAACTCTTGTGAGAACAACTTAAACTTTAAAATATTCATCACTTTGAAAGTGTACAAGTATTAACAGTTGGTTTTCACTTTATTTTATTTTATTTTATTTTATTTTTGAGACAGAGTCTCACCCTGTCACCCAGACTGGAGTGCAGTGGCGTGATCTCAGCTCACTACCAACTCCATCTCCCCGGACTACAGGCGTGTGCCACCACACCCTGCTAAGTTTTTCTATTTTTTTAAGTAGAGACAGGGTTTCACCGTGTTAGCCAGGATGGTCTTAATCTCCTGACCTCGTGATCCGCCTGCCTCGGCCTCCCAAAGTGCTGAGATTACAGGCCACTGCGCCCGGCCGGTTTTCACTTTTTAAATCCCTTGATGTGAGAACATACTTTGGGGTATTCCTAAACACTGTTTTCAAATAAATTAAATGAAGCTTTTATTGATCTTACAAAACTGCCAAAACCAACCTAGAACTCATGTTCATGAACACATTTTATTTTATTTTAAATTTAAAGGAGTTTAGTGAAGCAATGAAACATTCGTGAGTCAGGCAGCCTCCAGAATCACAGCAGGTTCACAGACACTCTAGTACAGCCATATGGTGGAAGAAGATCTATAGACATAAAAGGGAAGTGACCTACAGAAATTGGAAGCGAGGAACGGAAACAACTGGATTGGTTACAGTTCAGTGTTTGCCCCCTTTGAACACAGTTTGAACACTCAGCAGTCTATGAGTGGTTGAAGTATGGCTGCTGGGATTTGCCAAGACTCAGATATTGTTAGAATCCCATACTTCTAAGTTAGGTTTTCGATCTTGTCTACCTATTAAGCTAGGTTATGGTTCATCCACAAGGACTCAGATATAAAAGCAAGGAGTCCTTCTTAGGCCACAGTTAGTTTGCTTTAACAATTCCCTCCTTTTGGTCATTTTCTCAATTTTGAGAGATTGGCCAAAACTTTATTCATCGATGTCACTATCACCATCGTAAATGTGCTTACTTGGTCTTGAAACCCACTGGAAAACAGTAGAACAGTGGGTTTTGCACGGTGGGAATGAGGATTGAGTAGACGGTACCTCCTTATACAGAAACGTCCTGTTTGCAGGAGAAAAACAAAACGTCGTCTGTTCTAGGATCTATGTGTTTCCTTAAAGTCTTAGCTTGATTATGTCACACTTAGCACGAGTGACTCCATTTTTATGCAGTTTGTTCTGTTGGTACCTAGTGCATGAGCTCAGTCCAAACAATAGCCTCCCGTAATTTTGTTTTAAGAATCCCCCTTTTTGGTCAGGTTCTCATTTAGGTGAGAGCATGGCCAAAATTTAAGGCTTTAATGCTACTCTCAGTTACCATCATTTTGGGTTTCTGGTCTTAGCACCTCATTCATAGGTTACGGTTTTCTCATGGTTGCATATTTCTTTCAGCTCTTGTCATTTCTGTTGAAGAGAGACTACCTGACATTCTGGAGATGTCTGAATGCAAACATTTAAAACCTTTGAGAGAATACAGCACAACGGGGAGACTTCTATTATGACTATCGGGAGGATAACACCAAGAGTTGAAACTATGGTCCCTACTAGGGTCTCCACAAACCAAACCACTTAAAATCAAATAGATCAAAGAATGAGCTAGATAAAGAGTTTACTCGCTTGATTAAGTAGTCTTCTCCTTAATACCCTACAACTGAGTATCTGTAATACCCGATGCTTTCTCCACAAGACATAAGTGCCAGCAGCTGCACAGATACTACTGTTTAGCCAGTCAGTAATCTAAAGCAATTCGATTATTTAGCATAACTTTCACAAGGGAATTTAAAATCTATTGTGTAATTATATCCTTTAGAGTAGAGTTTGCTATACAGCCTATCATGAGGGAAACATTTCTAATCATTACTTCTTCTACTCCAAACCATGGAAAAAGTACCTAACAAATGATGCCCTTCTAGAATAGTGAAGGCCTCCTGGCAATGTTCTCTTTAACCCATGATATGGGTCAAAGGGAGTGAACCAATGTTCTGTTTCTGACTGACTATGAGGCAACATATGTACCATTTAAGTTTCTCACCTACATTGGGCTTTCATATTTTATCTATCAAAATATAAGGCTATCTATGTATAAGTCTGGCTGCAAAATCCTTCACAAGTAAAAGTATACCCAGTAAGTGCACACAGAAGACCTCTTTTCATTTCTATTGTTCATAGAGGCCTAAACAAGTGGTAAAATTACTCAAAGATAAGAGTCTCAAGATAGTAGAGAAGTCTTGATTCATGATCTTGGGAAAAGCTGTTCACATCAAGGATGCCATCTTCTTCTGAGGAGAAACTTGCCTGGTTAGATTTACCTTAAAGGTTCCAATGGGTGCACAGTTCCAAGAATGTGGAGGGACCCTTCTCAACTGTGAAATTATGAACACAAGGTCATGAACACATTTTAAATCAAAAGTTTCTTAAAGGTTTCATCATCAATGTCACAATGGCAAATGGACTATTTAGTCTATAGATTCCTCTAAACTTTTCTCTGAGTTTGTCAAATTCCAGGAAGACAGTGATTATAAAGGGTCATAGTCACTGTTTACATGGCATTTGTTTGGGCCAAAGCACTGTGATCTCTGATGTCACAATGTCTATCCTTACCCAACAAGAGGCAGAGCCTGGAAGTAATTGATTATATATTTAATATAAGTCCCCTCTTCCCAGCACTGAACTTGACTTGGTCATGAGTCAGTGAAAATAATGTCTGCCACTGGGGAGCTTAAAATGTATAAAAATAGCATTGTCCATTTTTTTCTTTTCAAAATTATAAATGTGAATACATGTCCATTGTTGAAAATTTGAATTGAACAAATTTTATTATTAAAATAAAATAACCCATGAACCCATCACCCAGAACGACCAACATTAAAATTTTGCTATAGAAACATATCCATATCCACAGTGCTTAGAAAATTACACAAATCAATTTTATGCAAGACTGTTTAGAGAAATGTTAGTAAGTAAAGAGGAACTTAAATGCTAATGAGAGGGATTTTATTACAAAATTTATGGTAAAACAATACAGTTGAATATTATTCACCCATTAGAAATTTTGGACACTTGTATACTTTTTATTTTTACACTGGTCATGGTTTTACAAAGCATCTATGACTTTTGTTTAGCCTCCCATGATCAGAGCAATGACAAAGAGAAATACCAGGAGTAGCCAGCCCAGGCAGTGAAGAGTGCAGGTAGAAACAGGAGGATGGAGGACTACAGGAGGGATATTTTATAAGGAAAATTATATGTATATACATATATATATTTATATACATACACACACACACTATATAACTCTATATATATACACTGTAACTATATATACATATATATACACACACTCTCTCTCTATATATATAAAGATATATAGATATGTCCTGATTATTCCATTTACATCTGTGAAATTCTCTGAAGAAAGTGCCCAAGACATATACATGTATACATACACACACACAAACACACACACACATTTAAAGTGAAAGTGATTGCTTCCAGAGACTGGTGATCAGGGTTAGGGCCAAGAAAAGCAATGAAGTTTTTAGCAGTAGATATTTTAAAACAATTTCTTTTAAAAAATGTCATACAAATGTGTTACCTTAACAAAAAAAGGCAGTGCATGCATGCTATTATTCCAGGAGTAATATTGTATATCTTATACAAATTGTATATTGCATTTACACAAAAAGATTTTACATTATGTTTTAAAGTTAATCTATTAGATACCGCTTTTACTTACAAAATAAGTTTTTCAAGGGAAATATCATTATATATATTTTTAATTCTGGAGAAACTGCAGACTTTTTAAATCAGATTTACTTAATCATAGCTAGATCACTGGGTCATGGTCAATGATTAATTGCCACAAGATGATAAGCAAAACCAACCTCTTTCAGTAAATACAGTTTTCAACTTTAAGAGACTAAAAAACAGTTTTCTACAATACATTTTAAGAAATGTGAAATCTTTCCCAGTTTCAAGGTTATATAACTCATCAGTTCTTGGAACTTAAAATACACATCTAAGTCTTACAGGAGAACTATTTGCCCTTCCCAGTAAACAGATTTAGAAAATTAAAGTTCTGATGACATGAAAAGAGAAAGACTGTTGGAATTTTACAGTAAGTGGCCTGCCAAGATTGCTTCTTTATCTCATTAAGCAAAGACCCAGGACTAACCCAAAGCTCTTCTGTCAACATTCTTTTTGCTGAAAGTTTCTCTCAAGGATTTCTTCTTGTTAGTGGAAACATGTGGCTTCAGGGTTAAAGAATAATTTTCAAGGCTGAATCAAAGTTATTTGTGTTTTCTTATTTTATTCCCATATCCATTGAGCAATAGAAGCTCTAAAATGTATCACATTTTCTGATAATGTATTTATCTTCTAACAAGAAAAGTGATTTGCATATTTTTGGATTCTATACAGATAAACTACTTTTTTGTTTGTTTGGTTTTGTTCTAGAAGAGCTCCCTTACAACTTTGTAATATTTATATTTAGGTGAAATTTAATTCATAGACTTTATATCTTTCCTACTGTAACAAAAGTCATTTAAATGTTTTGATTGTTTTAAAAATTGTTTTGTTAGATAAAATTCAAAAGCTACAAAATGTTGCCTTGGTAATAGACTGAGTACTAATATTGTGGAAGGAGGCCCTTTCAAGAATTCATTCATTCATTCCACAACTATTTATTGAGGATCTGTATTTTGTCAGGCATCGTGATAAGTGCACAAAAGCTTACTACCTAGGAAACTCACAGGCTAATTCACAGAAAAGTTTAAAAAGTTCAAATTCAGACATAAACTCAGTTGGAATTATAAGCAAATATCAGAGTAAATTTTTCTACACAAAGTAGTGACAGCTAAAAACAGACTAAGGAGGAATACTGTTAGAGGAGAAGAGAATCCTTTTCAGGAAAGTGAAAATTTTTGTTATATTGTCAAATCACACACACACACACAAACACACACAAATGTACACAGCACAGATTGGTTTTAATATACAATTTGAAATGTACTAATCAGAAATATAAGAGTTCATGGTTAGTTATTTAACAACAAAATATTCTGAAAGATTGATTAGCTAGCAACTAAAGAATTGTAATCCAAAGGCCATGTACCAGGGTCAGCTACTATAAGCATTTGAGTATCATTATCTCCAATCAAGGCTAGAGGCTTGATAAATAACATAAGCATTCTTTCAAACTGAATAGTGAAATGGCTGGTCTTCCGGTTTGGACAAGATAGAAGTGCCATACAACTGCTCCTGCCCAAAAGAATGAAGTAGAGGGACCCAGAGAACTCAATAACTTATAGCCCTCTAGATTGTCACCTTAACCTTGAGAACTGAATAGTCAATGTGTTCGGAAGCTTATTTGGAGATTTTGTATGTGCCCTGATTTTGACCAAAAGGTTAGCTGAAAGTTGCTGCTACAATATTATGAATTATATCTCAAGTAAACATTCAAGATGTTGTCAGAGCATTAAAAAGAACAGGATCTGGAATTTAATAGAGCTTAGAGAGTGGTATGAAACTTGTTATGCCTGCTTTTAATATTATTTGCTGTAAGACTAGTTTTCCTTGTGACATAATACATAGCAAGGACAGTTAGCATCCCTGCCTTCTTTAACTACTGGATCTTCCTACCTCACTAATGATCAAATTAACAACATAATTAACATAATATAATTAACATAACAACATAATTAACAAATGATCAAATTAACGTAGGTAAATTCATAACAATAGATCATTTGACTATTTGGATGTTTCCATTACATTTTTGTCACCTTGCTCTTCTTAATAATGTCCAACATTGATTTTTAATGAAAGTAAATTCATTCTCATGTTTAACTTTGATAATATGTATTTATTGAAACTCATTTTGAAACTTACTTTCTCTGAAAGCCAGAAATAAAGGTGCAATTTACATATATGATGGGAAAATTACAAGTGATTAATCTTTGCATTTGCTTCAACAGTAGATGTACTCATTATTTTCAGAAAAAAAATGTAAGAGAACTCAATATGGGTGCATATATTATATTCTCTGTGTAAAGCAGACAAATTTTAAAAGGGTCAGCACTATGTATTTATACTAGAACTTACAACCATCCCAAGAGTGGCGTGTGAGGCTGATCCATAGCAATTCTTATGATTTTTGAAGGTCCAGGAAAATAAGAATATGGCATATTAATCAGAAAACATACATTTTTAATTTTTTTGCATGACATTCTATTCCTGCATGGAATCACAATTCTTGACATGCCAATATTTTCCTTCAGTGTTATGGGTTGAAACTCTTATGAATCAAAAGATTTATAAAATAATTTGCATTGATGAGCTTTAAAATAGCTTAAGCACAAATACAAAAAACAAAAACAAATGAGCAAACAAACAAAAAACTCTTCAGATCTTTAAATGAGAACTACAATTAAGATTAGAATTTTTTTTCAAAAAATAGTGTCAGGTCAAATAGTTAGGTAAGATCATCTGACTTCCTACTTTCCTGAGTACAGAGTGATATATTTATCTCACTATTCCTCTATTTATCACCTTATACTTTTTTCTTTAGTAATAGTGGCTGGCCTTTCAAGGAAAGTGTGATGACATCTCCAAGAAGTCTCCTCTGCTGACCTCCCAAGGAAAGTGAACTCTGGCTGCTGAATGTCTCACATCGACTAATTGTTATGAACATTATAAATCTACCGTATATTACTAAATACTTTGTGATTTGTGAATCAGAGAGGGAGGCTGTAGGGATTCCATGCCTACCTCAGTGAATGGAATAACATAACAGAGTCCAACAGCATTAAGACTCTTTAAGTCACCAGACAGTGAAACTAATTTGTGGTGCAGAATTAGACCTCTAGACACCAGGATCAACTTTCTTAAAGAAAGATACAAATTTTTTTAAAATCTAATTTTTATAGGTGATAACTTGGAAAGGTCAAGAATGGATCTAGAGACAAGAAAGCTGACAAAGCCTGAGTGTCAGCCTGGCACCCTGTGGAACCCACTATTGGGACAGAACGTGGCAGGGATGTCACTGTTCAGTTCAGTTACAAGAATTCATTCAGCTCAAGTTCTATCATTTATTCCAAGAACTGCAGCAGCAGAAAAAATATATATAATTTAAGAGATAGACAACAGTTGGGGGAAGCTATGAAAGCAGTTCTTAAATGTCTGAGTGCATCAGGATTGCTGGGAGGGCTCATTAAAATACAGATTCTGTGACTCACCTCCTGAGTTTCTGACTCAAGAAGTCTGGGATAGGTCCCAGGAATATTCAATTCTAACAAGTCCCAGGTGATACTGATGCTGTTTATCCAGGCACTACACTCTGAAAGCCAATATACTAAATAAATGAGCTCAGTGCATAAAGATCGAGAGAGATCTTGATCAAATTAGAGGACCTATTTGTGGTTGGGTCAGAAGTAATTATAATGACCAATGCGATAATAACAAGAGCGAAATCCACCAGGAGTAGCAGACAACAAATAAAAGCAGCCAAGCAATAATACTGTTGGAAGCAGGTAAAACAGCCACTAAAGAGTGAGATCTCTTTCTCCCTTGAAGGGAATTCAATTTTTTTTCCTCAAACTCTGTTTTCATTAGAAAGGTCTGTGTATTTATCATTACAGTTACTCAATTTAAAAATATTACTAAGCACATATTATATGCTAGCGACTGTGCCAAGCAATGAGAATACAGAGAATGAAACCCAATCTCTTCTGTTAGGAAGATCAATTTCTAAAGTAGTGAATGCTGTATAATAGCAGAGACGATGCCTTGTGCATCTTGATGTTTCTTACAAACTTCATCACAGTGCCCCATACATAGCAAATACTCAATGAACATGTGTTAAGTAAATGTTACCTTCATGCATACCAGCATGTTCTGCTTATCCCTGTATTTTCTAAACCTTGCCAATGTACCAGACACTACGCTAAACATCCTGTCTTTTAATTCTCAACAACTGCCCTTTAAGGAAAGTACTTTTATTATTCCTAAAACACAGAGAGGAAACTGAGCTTTAAAAGATTAAGCAACTTGCCCCAGATCACCCAGCCAACAGAGTCAAGGTTGGAATTTGAGACCTTGTCTGCATGACTTTTCTAGACCCTTCTACATCAGCTATGCTGTCTTAAAATGTGACTGAAAACATTTTTCCCTTATGTTGTCAAGCATGCATTCATGTGGTCTTTAGTAATACACTTGAGAAATAAAACTTTTTACATGCTCGTCTTTTTTTCACCCATTTCCCGTAGAGTAAAAAAATATTAGATATATTTTAATGAGTTATCTCAATGTGCTGCTCTAAGTAATAGAAACTAACAGTTAACATGTTCCAGGCAATGTGTTAAATGCTGCATCTCATTTTATTTTCAAAAAGAAACCCTATAGTTTTATTATTACTTCCAATTTACAAATGAGAAATTAGAATCAGAGGAATTAAGTAACATTTTTACAATCACAGAGCTAATATGTGGCATATGAAAGTTGAATCCTGTTTTTCTAACTTTAGAATTCTCACTATACACCACAATTCCATACTGCCTCTCTTCAATTCTCACCTATTCATAGGTCTTTAGGATATTTATCATTATGTTTTCTTTTTTACCTTTTTATTTTAAAATATTGATGGATTAACCTCCCAAAACAACCATATATATTGATACGGGAGTGCAGGTGGTCACTCAAATGATGTCGCTTACCACTACATTCAGGATGTAGGGGACTTTTTTTGTATTGTATATAAGAGTCAATTAACTGGAAAGGCTTAGAATTACTATGCGAATTTGACACAATCTATACAATGTCAATAAAAGCAAAATCAATTTTGTCCTAAGAGAAAATTGAAAAGGCTGAAAGTGGTGGTTTTTTTTCCTTTAGTAAGTTTTCTTTGCCCATAGCATATAATATGTGAAGGAATTATAGGACAGAAATGTACATTTAATATATCTCAATATTATCTTTAAGTTTAAACAGATATATTGTTTTATATATATGTGTGTATGATTTTAAAATGATTGTGCATGTCATATAAACAGACTACTGGCATTATTTCTGGGTGGGTCTGATATGATATCTATCATTCTGAGAGGGTACAATGAGATGAAATTTTCTATTATGGATGGCAGTGGCATCCACAGAAGGAAAGATTTATATTGAACTGATGTTTTTCTTTACTCCATTTATCTAGCTTCTGTCATCTGTTTCTTCCTCTAGATTCAAGGCTGTCTAGGACCTAGAATGACCTTCTACATTAGCAGAAAATTCACAGAAGCTTATCTCAGGCACGGTACTACGTCTTCGTGTTGTTTCTGTTTGCTACCTGATCTCATTATCTCCCACCCTTGCTTTCCCTAGAAGACTCAGGCCACCTGACATTTTTTGGCTGTGTCCCCACCCAAATCTCATCTTGAATTGCAATAATCCCCACATGTCAAGTGTGGGGCCAGATGGAGATAACTGAATCGTGAGATGATTTCTCCAATACTGTTCTCGTGGTAGTGAATAAGTCTCATGAGATTTGATTATTTAATAAATGGGAATTCCCCTACACAACTCTCTTGCTTGCCCCCATGTAAAACGTGACTCTGCTCCTCCTTTGCCTTCCACCATGATTAGGAGGCCTCCCCAGCTATGTGGAACTGTGAGTCAATTAAACCTCTACTTTAAAATAAATTACCGAGTCTTGGGTACATCTTTGTTAGCCGCATGAGAACTAATACACGACTCTTGCCTTCCTGTTTCTCAAACAAACGAAGGATGTTCTGGCTTAGTTTTCACTTGCAGATCCATCTGCCTGGGATTCATCATTCCCATCTCAACTCATATATCCTGTTCTCAGGACATTGTTTTTCCTTTTCGTTAGTTTTTATTCCTAATTAATTTATACTAAAAATGTACCCTTTTTATGTTGCAATTCTGCAAGTTTTGAGAAACACATAATATAATTACCACCACAATCAAGACATAGAACAGTCTAATCCCCCACAAAACCTCACTGTGCTTCTTGGTAGTCAGCCTCTTCTGCTGCTGCATGCCCCAGGAAACCAATGATCTGTTTTGTGTTCTTATAATTTTTCCTTTTCTAGAAGATATATTCATGGAATCATACAACATGTAGCCCTTTGAGCTTTAGTGGAATGTCCATTTTTTACTAATTACATAACATTGCCCTAAAATATACTCTACCATTTATTATCTTAATTTATTTTCTTTACAGCACTATTTTCTTAAAGCATTATTTTACTGGTTCCTGTATCTATTATCTGTTTTCTTTGCTCTGAGCTGCAGCAGCTAGCATATACGTCACTTTTGTGCAAAATTAGAAAAAAGGAAACTTTTTTCAGGCTTACTCACAACTCATGCACTTAAACAAAATTTAATCTGCAAAGGCATTTCCAAAGCAAACGATTAAATAAAATCCACAACCCTCATAGTGGACAGTTCAACATTCAATGAAACAATTTAAGTATAGAACTATACTTTTTATTTTATTACAATTTTTAAAACATGAAAAGGCTATACTGTGAAGTTATTAAGACATAGTAAACATGATTTACCATCTGATTTCCTTCCAAACATCTTCTAGAAATCACTTTTTCTTTTTAATTATATATTGACAAATTATTGTTGTGTATGTTTATGGGACACAAAGTGATGTTATTATTTTTCAATATAATATGGCATGATTAGATCAAGGTAATTAACCTTTTTATCACCTTCAGTATTTGACTTTTTTTTTTTTTTAATGGAGTTTCGTTTTTGGCATCCAGGCTGGTGTACAATGGTGTGGAATCTCAGCTCACTGCAACCTCCGCCTCCCAGTTTCAAGTGATTCTCCTTCCTCAACCTCCTGAATAGCTGAGGTTACAGGCACCTGCCACCATGCCCGACTAATTTTTGTATTTTCAGGACAGACAGAGTTTCACCATGTTGCCCAGACTGGTCTTGAACTCCTGACCTCAGGTGATCCGATCGCCTCGGCCTCCCAAAGTGCTGGGCTTACAGGCATGAGCCACCACGCCCGGCCAGTATTTGACATTTTTATGGTAACATTTGAGATGTGCTCTTTTAATAATATTTCCCCTTGTCAGGCTTTTCTATCTGCTTATAAAATCATGATTTTATTAAATCTTATTATTATGTATTAAATGTTTGTCATCTCCTCAGAATCAATATGTTGAGAATGGAGGAAAATCCGCAGATAGGAGGAAGGAACAACTTGCAGCTCCCACTTAGATGAACAGAGCAGCATGTGGAGACCCACATTGTAAACCTTTGCTCCAAGAACTACTGCAGGAACATACCAGGAAAGGCAAAAGAATCCACAGACCCTTTGAAAGAGGTGGACTGCTGCTACAGGTTCTGTGGGACAGCCAAAGAACTCTGAAGACAAAGGACATAATCTCTTGGGAGCTCTGTGCCTCACCTACTGCTGGATCCTCCATACAGTGCCTTAGCTGATGTGCTTTTGAATGTGCCACCTCTTAGCTGGAGGCAAGCAAAAGCAAAACCAGAGCACTTAACACAAATACAACCAAGGACCCTGACAGAGTCCACTTCACTCCCCTGCTACCTCCACAGGAGCAGGTGCTGGTATCCATAGCTGAAAGACCTGAAGATGGATCACATCACAGGATGCTTTGCAGACACTCTCCAGTACCAGCCTGGAGCCCAGTAGCTCTGCTGGTTGGCTAGATTCAGAAGAGAAATAACAATCACTGCAGTTTGGCTGTCAGGAAGCCCCATCCCTAAGGGGAATGGGAGAGCACCACATCAAGGGAGGACCCCAGTGGGACAAAATAATCTACAGCAGCCCTTGAGTCCCAGATCTTCCCTCTGACATAGTCTACCCAAATGAGAAGGAACCAGAAAACAATTCTGGTAATATGGCAAAAACAAGTTTCTTTAACACCCTCAGATGATCACATTACTCACCAGCAATGGATCCCAGTCAAGACAAAATCTTTGAATTGCCAGAAAAACAATTCAGAAGGTCAACTATTAAGCTAATCAAGAAGACACCAAAGAAAGGTGAAATCCAATATAAAGAAGTCAAAAAAATGATACAGGATATTAATGGAAAACTCTCCAGTGAAGTACATAGCAAAAAATAAAATATAATCACAACTTCTGGGAATGAAGAAGTTAGAGAATTGCAAAATGCCCTGGAAAATCTCAGCAATGGAATCAAACAAGTAGAAGAAAGAACCTCAGAGGTCAAAGACAAGGCTTTTGAATTAACCCAATCTGACAAAGACAAAGAAAAAAGAATTTTTTAAAAAGGAGCAAACCTCCAAGAAGTTTGCAATTATGGTAAATGACCAAACCTAAGAATAATTGGTGTTTCTGAGGAAGAAGAAAAATCTAAAAGTTTGGAAAACATAGTTGAGGGAATAACTGAGGAAAACTTCCCTGGCCTTGCTAGAGATCTAGACATCCAAATACAAAAAGTTCAAAGAACACCTTGGAAATTCATTGCAAAAGGATCATTGCCTAGGCACATAGTCATCAGGTTATCTAAATGCAAGACAAAGGAAAGAATCTTATGAGCCGTGAGGCAAAAGCATGAGGTAACCTATAAAGGAAAACCTATCAGATTAACAGCAGATTTCTCAGCAGAAACCCTACAAGCTAGACGGGATTGGAGTCCTATCTTTAGCCTCCTTAAACCAAACATTGTCAGGCAAGAATTGTGTATCTAGTGAAACTAAGCTTTATACATGAAGGATTATCATTTATAAATAAATGATAGGAAAGATAATCTTTTTCAGACAAACAAATGTTGAGAGAATTCACTACTACCAAGCCAGCACTACAAGAACTGCTAAAGGGAGCTCTAAATCTTGAAACAAATCCTTGAAATACACCAAAATAGAATCTTCTTAGAGCATAAATCTCAAAGGACCTATAAAACGTCAACATAATGAAAATAAACCAAGGTATTCAGGAAACAAATAGCATGATGAATAAAATAGTACCTCACCTCTCAATACTAATATTGAATGTAAATGGCCTAAATGCTCCACTTAAAAGATACAGAATGGCATAATGAATAATTCACCAACCAAGTAGCTGCTGTCTTCAAGAGACTCACCTGACACATAAGGACTTACATAAACTTAAGGTAAAGGGGTGGAAAAAGATATTTCATGCAAACGAACACCAAAAGACAGCTGGGTTATCTATTATTCTATCAGAGAAAACAAACTTTAAAGCAACAGCACTTAAAAAAGATGTATTAGTTCATTTTTACACTGCTGACAGAGACACACCCAAAACTGGGTAATGTGGAAAGAAAAGAGGCTTAATTGACTAACAGTTACACATGGCTGGAGAGGCCACACAATCATGGTGGACAGCAAGGAGGTGCAAAGTCATGTCTTACATGGATGGCAGCAGGCAAAAAGAGAAACTGAACAGGAAAACTCCCCTTTATAAAACCATCAGTTCTTGTGAGACTTATTCACCATCATGAGTATAGCACAGGAAAGACCCATCCCATGATTCCATTACCTCCAATTGGGTCCCTCCCACAACATGTGGGAATTGTGGGAGCTACAATTCAAGATGAGATTTGGGTGGGGACACAGCCAAACTATATCAAAAGACAAAGAAGGACATTATATAATGATAAAAACACTAGTGCAACAGGAAAATATAATAATCCTAAATATATATGTACCTAACACTGGAGCTCCCATGTTTATAAAACAATTACTTACTGGACCTAAGAAATGAGATTGACAGCAACACAATAATAGTGGGGGACCTCAATACTCCACTGACAGCACTGAACAGGTTATCAAGACAGAAAGTCAACAAAGAAACAACGGACTTAAACTATACCCTGGAACAAATGGACTTAACAGATATTTACAGAACATTCTAACCAACAATTGCAGAATATACATTCTATTTATCAGCTCATGGAACAGTCTCCAAGATAGACCATATGATAAGCCACAAATCAAATTTAAGAAAATCAAAATTATATCAAGTACTCTCTCAGACCACGGTGGAATAAAATTTGAAATCAACTCCAAAAGGAACCCTAAAAACCATGCAAGTACATGGAAATTAAATAACCTGATCCTTAATGATCATTGGGTCAACAATGAAATCCAGATGTAAATTAAACATTTCTTTGGACTGAATGATAATAGTGACAAAATTTATCAAAACTTCTGATATACAGCAAAGGCACTGACAAGTGGAAACTTCATAGCATTATATGTCTATATCAAAAAGTCTGAAAGACAAAAATAGACTATCTAAGGTCACACCTTAAGGAGCTAGTGAAACAAGAACAAACCAAACCCAAACTAGCAGAAGGAAAGAAGCAATGAAGATCAGAGCAGGACTAAATGAAATTGACAAAAACAAACAAAAAATACAGAAGATAAATGAAACAAAAAACTGATTCTTTGAAAAGATAAATAAAATTGATAGACCATTTGCAAGATTAACCAAAAAAGAAGAGAAAAGGATCCAAATAAGCTCGGTTAGAAACGAAAAAGGAGATATTACAATTGATACCACAGAAATACAAAAGATCATTCCAGGCTACTATGAACACCTTCACATGCATAAACTAGAAAACCTAGAGGAGATGGATAAATTTCTGGAAATATACAACCCTCGTAGATTAAACCAGGAAGAAATAGAAACTCTGAACAGACTAATAACAAGCAGCAAGATTGAAATGGTAATTAAAAAGTTACCAACAACAACAAAAAAAGTCCAGGACCAGACAGATTAACAGTTGAATTCTATCATTTAAAAAATAATTGGTACCAATCTTATTGACAATATTTTTAGAAAGAAAGCGGGAATCCTCCCTAAATCATTATTTGAATCCAGTATCACTCTAATACCAAAACCAGGAAAGGACTAACAAAAAAAGAAAACTACAGACCAATATCTCTAATGAACACAGGTGCAAAAAATTCTCAAAATACTAGCTAACCGAGTCCAACAGCATATCAAAAAGATAATCCACCATGATCAAGTGGGTCTCGTACCAAGGATGCAGGGATGGTTTAACATCCACAAGTCAATAAATGTGATACACCACATAAACAGAATTAAAAATGAAAATCACATGATCATCTTAAGAGACACAGAAAAAGCACCTGACAAAATCCAGCATCCCTTTATGATTAAAATCCTCAGCAAAATCAGCATAGAAGGATCATATCTTAAGGTAATAAAAGCCATCTATGACAAACCCACAGCCAACATTATACTGAATGGATAAAAGTTGAAAACACTCGTCTTGAGAACTGGAACAAGACAAGGACGCCCACTTTTACCACTTCTATTCAACATAGTACTGGAAGTCCTAGCCAGAGCAATCAGACAAGAGAAAGAAATAAAGGGTATCTAAATTGGTAAAGAGGAAGTCAAACTGTCAGTTTGCTGATGATATAATTCTATACCTAGAAAACCCTAAAGACTCATACAAAAAGCTCCTAGAACTGATAAATGAATTCAGCAAAGTTTCATGATTCAAAATTAATGTGCACAAATCAGTAGCTCTATAAACCAGCAGCAATGAAGCTGAGAATCAAATCAACAACTCAACCACTTTTACAATAGCTGCAAAAAAAAAACTTAAGAATATACTTAACCAGGGAGGTGAAAGACCTCTACAAGGAAAATGACAAAACACTACTGAAAGAAATCATAGATGACACAAACAAATGGAAACACATTTTCATGCTCATGCATGGGTAAAATCAATATTGTGAAAATGACCATACTGCCAAAAGCAATCTACAAATCAAATTCAATGCAATTTCCATCAAAATTCCTCCATCATTCCTCACATAACTAGAAAAAAAACAATTCTAAAATTCATATGGCATCAAAAAAGAACCTGCATAGCCAAAGCAAGACTAAGCATAAAGAATAAATCTGGAGGCATTACCCTACTTCAAACTATACTATAAGGCCATAGTCACCAAAACAGCATGGTACTGGTATAAAAACAGTTGTGTAGACCAATGTAACAGAATAGAGAACCCATAAATAGAGCCATATACTTACAGTCAACTGATCTTTGACAAAGGAAACAAAAACATAAAGTGGGGAAAGGATAACCTATTCAACAAATGGTGCGGGATAATTGGCAAACCACATGTAGAAGAATGAAACTGGATCCTCATCTCTCACCTTATACAAAAATTAACTCAAGATGGATCAAAGACCTAAATGTAAGTCTTGAAACTATAAAAATTCTAAAAGATAACATTAGAAAAACCCTTCCAAACACTGGCGTAGGCAAAGGCTTCAGGACCAAGAAACCAAAAGTAAATGCAAGAAAAACAAACATAAATAGATTGAAACTAATTAAACTAAAAAGCTTCTGCACAGCAAAAGAAATAATCAGCAGAGTGAACAGATGAGTGGGAGGAAATCTTTGTAATCTATAAATCAGACAAAGAACTAATATCCAGAATCTACAAGGAACTGAAACAAATCATCTAGAAAAAAAATGATCCCATCAAAAAGTGGGCTAAGGACATGAATACACAATTCTCAAAGGAAGATACACTAATGGCCAACAAACATATGAAAAAATACTCAACATCACTAATGATCAGGGAAATGTAAATCAAAACCACAATGTGATACCATCTTACTCCTGCAAGAATGGCCATAATAAAAAAAAAATTAAAAGAAAATAATAAATGTTGGCGTGGATGTGGTGAAAAGGGAACACTTTTACATTGTTGTTGGAAATGAAAACTAGGACAACTACTAAGAAAAACAGTGTGGAGATTCCTTAAAGAACTAAACGTGAATCCACAATTTGATCCAGTAATCATGCCCTGGGTACCCACCTAGACGAAGAAAAAAAATCATTATACAAAAAAGATACTTGCATATATGTTTATTGCAGCACAATTCACAATTAAAAAAATATGGAACCAGCCCAAATGCCCACCAATCAAAGGGTAAAGAAAATGTGATATATATGTATATATATGTGTGTGTGTATATATATATGTATGTGTATATATGTGTGTGTGTGTATATATATATATCTCATGGAATACGACTGAGCCATAATACATAAATAATCTTTTTAAAAACATTATTTTTTAAAAAGCCATAAAAATAAAATAATGGCATTCATAGCAACCTGGATGAAACTGGAGACCATTATTCTAAGTGAAGTAACTCAGGAATAGAAAACCAAACATTGTATGTTCTCATTCATAAGGGGGAGCTAAGCTGTCAGGATGCAAAGGCATAGGAATGTTACAAGGGACTTTGGGGACTCAGGGGAAAGGGTAGGAGGGTGGTGAGGAATAAAAGACTACACATTGTATACGGTGTACACTGCTCAGGTGATGGGTGCACCAAAATCTCAAAAATCACCACTAAAGAGCTTATTCATGTCACCAAACACCACCTTTTCCCCAAAAACCTATTGAAAAAAAAAAAAGAATCCGTATGTTGATACCCCACTTATCTATGTGACACCATTAGGAGAGGAGCTTTGGGAGGTAATAGGGATTAGATGAAGTCATGGGGGTACAGCTTTCACGCATGGTATTAAGACCTTAGGATCCTAACAAAGCTTGCTTCTTTGAGCTCTGTGCCATGTGAGGATACAACAAGAAGTTGGCAGTCTCCTTGCCAAAAGAGGGCCACCACCAAAAACTCAACCATGCTGGCACCCTGGTTTTAGGCTTCTCAGCCTCAAGAACTGTGAGAAACAAATTACTCTCATTTATAAACCACCCAGTCCAATATAATTTGTTATAGCAGCCTGAAATAACAAACTCACTTTCTCTTCTCTGTCTAAAAATTTTCATCAACTTTTTCACCTTCTAGGACCTACAGGAAAATCGCAAACCCCTTAGTTTGGCATTCCAATGCCTTCTCTGAATGGAGAAGGCACCAATGTTGCAGCCTCATCCTCTTTCCATATTCGCAGCTCCCTTACAGATACCAGGAACGTCAGTTAACCTGGCCAACAACTAGTACCTAGGGAATCCTACATTTTCCCTACGCACTTCTGAGAAGACCTGCTGCTCATTTTTGCCTTCTAAAGCATAATTAACTTTCAAGGTTCAGGCCCTCTTTCTCTATGAAACTTTGCTGATTTATCTAACCCAGTATCTATAGACATTACTTAAACTTCTCTTATGAAAGGTCATAGACTCCATTATGACCAATAACCAAGGAGCCAATAATTTTCCTGAAGACATCATCTACATGTAACATGAAATTATGAAATCAACAAATGAAGGGAACAAATGAAATATTTACTTGTTGTATAGCATATGAGTATATCGAATGTTACTGCAACGGGTCAAAATAAAGAATGTTAAAATGATCAAGAGAATAAAGAGGCAACAATGTTCTAAAAGAAAAGTCATTAGCACAGTAATTGGCTTAGGGCAGATACTCAACAATGTTATTTTCATTACTGCAGTTAAATAAATAGTACTAAAGCTTTTGTTTTTTACAGTCTAGAAAAATAATGTTTGAAATCTAAGAAAATTATTCCACAAACAGGAAAGTGAATATACATTCTATCACTAAATTATGAGATTAGAAAAAGGACTCTTTCTTGAGGTTTAAAGGGGATATTACAAATAAAATAAAACATGGTCTTAGCACTAAAGGTATTTCAATATAATTTGATGTTACCTCTAGTATAGTACCAAAAGATTAATTTAAAACAGTGTTACCCCGAGGCCCTGCTAAACTTTTATTATTTGAGAGCTAATACAGCATTTTCCACGAAATTATATTTATCTTTTTTCTTATTATGGATAAAAAATGTAATTTTCCAATTATTAGATATATGTAAACACTGATAGA
This sequence comes from Pongo abelii, assembly GCF_028885655.2. Classification (NCBI taxonomy): domain Eukaryota; kingdom Metazoa; phylum Chordata; class Mammalia; order Primates; family Hominidae; genus Pongo; species Pongo abelii. The sequence continues at coordinate 144,489,735 of NC_071991.2, read as the reverse complement.
TGACTTTATTAGTATGCATGTTTGAGAAAAATAAGGGAACTTGCTCAACTTAATAGGTGTGAAGGCAACAGAATTACATTTTCAAAAGCACTGTGGTTACATCTATTTTTAATGCTTTAGAAGCACCTGTCAGCAAGAACATCTGCATCCTAATAGTCTATTTTAAGAAAATTTAAATCATCGTTATGCTGACAAATACAGCCATATTCCAAATATGTGCATCTCATAAAAGCTAATACATATTCAATGACTCATTAAAATCAAACATTTTAAAACATCGTGATTCAGGACCTAATACATACTTTTAAAATAACATTTCGTAATGAAAGGATTGTATACTGTACCACATGCAAATATTTATTTCATTTAATAATGATGATCACTATAAAAATGCCTCTTAATCAAAGGAAAGAAATCATCACACCATGTGTTTTGGCATAATTATTTGTACCTCTCTATGAAATGCTATGTGTGTTTGAGATACTTGACAATTACCATGTATTATATATAATGGTTATAATGTTCTTGAAGATTGTAAACCAAATTTTATTGTATTAAGTTAAAAATTGTTATAGTTTTCATTCTGCTAATACAGTAACACCCACTGGCTTATCATTCATTGCCCACTGAGTTCCCATGCTTTAGAAGGAGGGCAAATGACAGCTACAAAGAAAAGTTGTTCGACTGTCACATTAGACTTCTTTGAGTCTCTGAATGAAAAAGGCTTGGGGAAAGCTAGTCTCTGTGGAAGATCAAAATATTTTCTAAATTCTATACACTTTCTTTATAAACCAAGAGCTAGACTCAGGCAACTCTGATCAAAGAATTTTACTCCAAACTTCTGCTGGAACCAATTCGTAAGAGGATGAAAGGGAAGGTCCTTCCAAATAGGAAGAGAAAGTAGAAAGAATTCTATATCAAGGAAATTAAAGGTGAGGAAATGAGAATGCGGATAAAACCGGAGCCCCTAAGAGGACAGATTCCCAGTTCTCTGAGTCTCAGGCAGAAAGATGTGGTAGGTAGAGGCAAAATTATAAAACTCTTGATGAAATCCTCACATCCCTCAAAGGCTAAGGAGGCATCCAAGATCTTCTAGGCCAGAGGCAATTTCCCCCTCCCCATTCCAGGGAACTTCTGATAAGTTCGGGAGACATTTTTGATTGTCACAATGTGAGTAGGGGTGGAGGTAGGCATTGTTACTAGTATCTGGCACCTATTAGGCCTATGGGAAGGATCCAGCTAAGCAACAATACAGAGGAAAATCTCCCACTACAAGGAATTATCTGTCCCCAAATGTCAATAGTGCTGAGATTGAGAAACACTAGGCTGGTGTTCTACTTCATTGCCACATCCAATATGGGGCAGTAAGGTGTAAGGACAAAGGGAATTTTCAAGGTAGATGAGCTTGAGATGTTACTCTTGGTTCCCTTCTATCTGCTCATACATGAAATTATTCCAAATTAAGAAGACCATTGAAATTTGTGAGCAGCACAATACAATTTACAGTCAGTGACAAGAGCTGAGCCCCATGCTCAAAAGATGAATTCTCGGCCGGGCATGGTGGCTCACGCCTGTAGTCCCAGCACTTTGGGAGGCCGAGGTGGGCAGATCACGAGGTCAGGAGATCGAGACCATCCTGGCTAACATAGTGAAACCTCGTCTCTACTAAAAATACAAAAAATTAGCCGGGCATGGTGGCTGGTGCCTGTAGTCCCAGCTACTCGGGAGGCTGAGGCAGGAGAATGGCGTGAACCCGGGAGGCAGAGCTTGCAGTGAGCCGAGATCACGCCACTGTGCTCCAGCCTGGGTGACAGAGCGAGACTCTGTCTCAAACAAAAAAAAAAAAAAGAAAAAAAAAAAAGATGAATTCTCTCATTCAACAAAGTTTGAATGTCTTCTCAATAAATACCTGGCATTGTTCTAGACACTAAGGGTACAGTATTATGTAAACCTGCCACATTTCATGGAGAGATTACAGGGACAGAGCGCAGGTAAGGGGCCACAATTCCATAGAGGGTCTTCAGGGATGTTCTGTCTGAAGAGGTAACGTGTGTAGAGGTCCAAGGAGAAGCAACAGCAAATATAAGGTTCCTGAGCAGAGGTGTGCTTGCTATGCTAGAGTAACAACCAGGAGGCCAGTGTGAATGGAGACAAGTAAGTTAGAGGCAGGGTGGCTGAAAAGCTTGCTTATTGGTGAAATCATTAAGATATTGTGGGCTATTTTGAGAACATGAGCTATTTAATAAGTAACATGGAAAGCAATGAAGGATTGTGAGTGTTGAATTAACGTTATCTAATTTATACTTTTAAAAGAAATCTAACTTTATTTTAAATTGACATATAATAATTATGCATATTTACGGTGTACAATGTGATGTTTTGATTTACATATACATTAGAGAAAAACTCAAATTAACATATTCTATCACCTCACTAATTTATCTTTTTTAATGGGGTGAAAATGTTCAAAATCTATTCTTTTAACAATTTGGAGATATACATTATTACTAATGGCCGTCACTATGTGGGGCAAGAGATCAGCCAAACCTATTCCCCCAGTCTAGCTGAATCTTTGTAACCTTTGATCAATATCTTCTCTTTGCCCATCCTTTCCTCTCTCTCCACAGGCCTCTGGTAACCACCTTTCTCCTCTCTACGTCTGTGAGATCCGCTGATTCCTTTGCCTAAGGTTCTAAAGGAGACTGCAACAGGAGGACAGAGAGAGGCTGGATCTGGACCAGAGTGGTAACAAAAGATAACAATCTTCTTGATGAATTCATTAATTTTGTATGAATAAAAGAACAAAGTTGTCATTTCTAAGATGGGAAGACTGAGAAGGATCAGGTTTTAGTTTCATTTTGTTTTATTTTGTCGGAGTAGGGGTCAGAAATTTCGTTTTTAACATATTAAGTTTGGGGAGATTATTACATGCAAATGAAATTATTGAGTACACAATTTGCTGAGTTGGGAGCTCAGAAGACAGATCTGGGTTAGAGTTATAAATTAGAGAGTTTTCAGCATAGTAATGGTGTTTACAGCTGTGAAAATGGGTATATCACATAAGGAATTGATTCTTAAACTATGTGTGGTGACATAACAGGATTTTATCCAACCCCTCAAGGTCCGATATTTGATCACACTGTGCATGGCCAGTGTGTAATCCACAGAAGTGAGTCTGGCATTACCTGAATTGGACAATACCCTGTTTAATGGTAAAAGCCCATAGATCACAGCCTTGAATGTTGCCCCAATGTGAAATTGATAAAAATGTGTTCAAACTCTTGCTCCCAATATCAGTAGATATGTCATTTGAGGACCAGTAAAATCAGCCTGTAGTCCAGAGGCAGTCTGCATGCTCTGCTCGAGTAGTTCTGACCAGTCACTGAGTCAGTGTAGTTAAAGAGGAGACAATGACATCATGTGATTTGCTGGGCACGTGTTTCATGACCTTACTACACGTAGGAAAAACCATGTCATCGAGGGCCCATCTCGGGAAATAGAGATTTCATCCTCACTGCCCTGAGGCTGCAATGGCAGCCACTTGCTCTCAGCTACTTTATTGGTGGGGGTAAGAAAGTGATGAGCAGCTCATGAGACGGAACATTTACAAGAAAGGGCTCCAGTTAACCAGAAGAGACTAGGTTAACGTTCACTGGCTCGTTTAAACTGTCTCTGGCGTTAGTGGAAATGGAAGTTTGCAAAGAAAGTTAGTTTAAATGAAGAGAAAGTGATGAAAGTCATAGGTGGTTGTCCTGCATATGAATTGTAATGTGAAAATTTTCATCTGCATACTGTTTTTGCATACTCTTCATACAATTTCAACATACCAGATTACAATGTGGTGGAAACTTGCCATAACTATTTTCTTATTATAGCAAAATTCAGTACTAATCAGTTTTGTCCCAAGTGTCATATAAGTTCCAGTTATTTAAGTACTAAAAGAAATGTACATTACTGTAATATAGCTTCTTTGAAACATGGATGAAGAAAAAATATATTTCAAAAGCACTGCATTCTTTAGATTCAGAAGAGGAATTAAAAGTGAGAAATTAGTAGTAGTTCAGGAGAGCATATGATGAAAGCCACAATCTCCCCCACACCCACTGCCAGCCACTGCTCTTGAGGAAGATAAAGTAAAAAATGGAGCATATGGCCAGGCGTGGTGGCTCACATCTGTAATCCCAGCACTTTGGGAGGCCGAGACAGGTGGATCACGAGGTCAGGAGATCGAGATCATCCTGGCTAACATGGTGAAACTCCGTCTCCACTACAAATACAAAAAAAAAAGAATTAACTGGGCGTGGTGGCGGGCACCTGTAGTCCCAGCTACTTGGGAGGCTAAGGCAGGAGAATGGCGTGAACCCGGGAGGTGGAGCCTGCAGTGAGCAGAGATCGTGCCACTACACTCCAGCCTGGGAGATAGAGCGAGACTGTCTCAAAACAACAACAACAAAAAAAGGAGCATATATGCAAGAAAAACTGTAAAGGGCTCAAAGAGCAACAAATATACTCCTTCAAAGTTCCCATTAGTAAAAGTAGAAGAATAAACAATATAATTGTTAGCAAAAATAATTTTTTTCGGAGCCCGGATATTTCCCCAGGCACCTAATAAAACTGACTATGTCTTTTAGTTTTTGATATCCAATCCAAGTAAGTACTGATATTTCCTTTAGATTTAAAATACTCATTGCATATTTAAGTTTTTCCTACTGTGAATTCCATAAAGAATTTAGAACAGAGATGAAATTTTAGAAAGTGATTCTGTTTATTTCATCCTCTTTGGCTTTTATTTTGCTGTTTAAGTCAGATTTCATTTTCTAGGACATATATCGCATGTTCCATTGTTTAGAACATTGATAAAGTGTAATGCTCTTTAATTCTTTCCCTGTGTATTCATCCATGTATTCATAATATCTGAGAAATTATACAGAAAGCTATTTTAATTGCTTTTGCTAGCTTTTTGATACTAATTATGCATACATACAGATATTTTATTCTTAGCAAACATCTGGAAAGAATTTTTGTTTTCTATGGAAATGTAAACTTCATTGGGCATTATAGCTTTTACTCAGCAGAAACTGTTAAGGCTTTGGTGAATTAAGCACATTAGAGAATTATTTTCTCCATCATATTCCTCTATTTATATTTTGATAAGTAGCTGTTGTTTGCATTAAGTGGATTTTTCTGTTTTTTAGCCTAAGTTTAATATCTTAAAAAATAGCTTTTATTTTACCAGTGTTGATATCTTGGGTCCAGAGATAAAGAAACCTTATTATTATTGTTATTACTTTAATCAGAATAGCATTTATTGATTTCTATATTTTCTGAAGCATAGTCTTAGAATATAAAATAAAGCACTATATTATGAGGACAGAGGATTCATTTGTTCATTGAATATTAAACTAATATTTATTACTTGTCCACTAGGGGCAGGAATTATGCTAAGCAGTGAATGAATAAGATGGTCTGGATTCCCAAGAGTCTCGGTGCACGTAGAAGAGAGAGCCAGCTGAGCATAGGAGTGTAATGAAATTCAATAAGTATTCTGCGCTCGGATAGCAATATGAATAGGTAACTCTGCAGACTCCTAATGAGGTTCAGAGAAAGCTGACAGAGGTACTGCCTCATTGGAGTCTGGGGAGAAACACAGGAGTTAAGCAGAACGAATCAGGGACTGGGAGTGGGAGAGGAGTGGTTGATGAAGTGGGAATAGAAATAGTGGCAGGAGATGGGACTAGAAAGATAGGCCAGGGCTTGACTGGATAAGGCCCTATCAGCCATTCAAATACATTTAAATTTTATCTTAGAGAGCAGAGCAAGGTTTAGAACGGTTGGGGATGGGGTGAAGCTGTGGAATGGAGAGATGGTTAAGTAAACTGCTTTCCCTCTTGAAAAACTTTCAAATGAATTGACTTGCAGATGGTCAGGACTAGAAGCAGGAAGGCTATTTAGAAAATTATTCAACTAATTTGAATTGGATTGTAATAAGGCTTAAACTAAAACAGAAAAATGAATAATGTATTACATCTACTCTAGAGATGTTGTGATGACAGAAGTGACAGAATTTGGTGATTGACTATGTTACAGAACAACTCTAAAATATATCCCGATGGCCAGGAAGCTCCTGACAGTATACTCAGGAAATCTCCTTTTTTAGTTTTGAGATACTGTTTAGGCCTTTAACTACTTATCTACTTGTCTATAACAAGTGAAATTTTAAAAAAAGGGCACAAAATACAGGTTCAATGCAGGGAAAGTGAAAGAGAGAAGAGCCAGGAATGAATCTTGGCTTCTGGCTTATTCAACTAGATGTTCTATTTCTAGAATAAGAAGAGGTTTTGGGGCTCTGACCTGGAACGTGCTGAGGACAGGAATGAATGCGATTTGAGTATGCTGGTTTCAGGACCCTGAAGAAAAGTCCAATAAACTTGTCTTGTTGGCAACTGGGTAAGAAATTCTGGAACTGAGCAAAGGGTATTGTAATGGAGATGGAATTTGGGAAGTCAGCAACATGAGATTAAAGCCATGGGCCTAGATAAAATTACTTGAGAATGTGTGGAATAAGAAGAGAAAGCAGATGGTGGATCTACGAGAATACCAACATTCTCTGGAAGAGGGCAATCCACAAACACGATGAGAACAACTGGACAAAGACAAAAACTGGAAGAAACTAAAGAGGCTATTTTAAGAATCTGGGAATAAAAGAAAGTGTCCAGTGCCACACAAAGGTTGAATAATTTATGCACTTAAATGGTTTCATTGAATTTAAAACAAGGAGATGACAGGTAAATTTGACAAAAATCACTTTCAGTGGAGTTTGCAATGGGAGGAAGAAGGTAGAGATAGCAATTTTTTTTAATGAGAAAAAAAGTGGCAGATCAAACATTATGTTAAAAAGTAGAGAGGGCTGGTCCCTTTTAAGGTCTACACCTGCAAGAGTCAAAGTGTCTCTTTCATTGCATGTACTCAATCGGTTAAACAAGTCACAAATTGAGTATAGGAGGAAACCACACAAAGACATGAAGACTGTGAGGAGTGTGTCACCAAGGCCATCTTTGGAGATTAGGTACCACAAAGACAAACGTTAACATAGTCTTATAGCTGATATTTATTTTTCAATACAGCTTGCAGTTATAATATGGTAGTTTATACACTCAATTAGATTATTCATACACACCCCATAGATGTAATTTCCTTAGAGTTTATTATTATTATTGTTTTTTAAGATACCAGTTGCACAACTAATTTAAAATAAAGTGGTTGGAACTCTCATTTAACTAGGGAAAGCAAATATTCAGAAAATTCTATATTTTGAGAATCCTAATCAGTACATATATAGCTTAGTTCCTTCCTGAGTGATGTCTTTGCTCCATATTTTTGTGCTTACTAAGAAACCAATTGAAAACAATAAAACTATTTTTAAAATTGTACCTTCCTGGCCAATTCTGTCACAGCAGGTGATCTCTATTTTTCATTTGTAAATTTCTAAAACTTCAGAAATTATTGTGTATTTATATATTAAAATCCAGAATAAGATAATTGCAGAATTGACAATAAGTTATATACTGTTTGTAGTTAACTTTGCATCTCAATTTTTCTGTTATCTTTCCAAAAGTGTACTACGATGTCCATGTATATTATTCTATGATTATTTTAGGAATCATTAGTTAAGAGAAGCTTTAACACATTTCTGGAATGCTAGTGAAATGTGTATATTACAAACCATTTGTAAATGGCATTCACTGAATTGTTTTTAGATATTAAAAATATATATAAACATTCATTAATCAAAATTCTGGGGGGATAAATGAGGCATGCTCCGACAATTTTTCTTCTCTAATTCCTAAGGAAACACAAAATTATTTTTTAAAAAAACTCATTAAACTTAGACAAATATATCTCTAAAATGAGGCTAACTTAAAAATTTAACTATAGTCAATTGATTCTGCAGAGTGGGTGGTGGGCTATTGACTTTTTAAGATACTGCTCTAGAGGAAAATGTCACCACTGATGTGTACTAAGAAAGGGCAGAGACAAATTTGTAAGGGAAAAGTTTAGCTCTCAAAAGGTTTCCACAGCAGCAGTGTTTCTTAAAGGCGAAGAAAAAAAAAAATCTGTGTACTGAGCAAGAAATCAATGTAAAAAATCCAGTTTCTTTAGACAAGCTGGACTGCCTGTTGGATTCTACAACGTAGGTCTCGGGCTGGTGGCTTTCGGCCTCCACAAACCTAAAGAGCTTTTTTTGGCCTAGAGTCTTAAAATATTTTAAATTACTGACCAAATCTTAAAATCACAAGTCTTTACATTAAAATTCTGATATCAGGGTTTTCCTAAAGCACCAGAATATGCTGGGATCCAAGTTCAAACATGGCCTACCTTATTGTTACACCTCAACTGCCTTCTGATGTGTGTTGGCATTTGAATTCGAGAACCTCAACTTAAATGTCAGACAAATTATGTAAAAGTTGAAAACAGGTAAAATAGACACTGAGCAGTATCTCAGTGTAATGATGGGCTTGATTTTCCATTTACTAGATTATGTTGCACCTCTGTGGGGCAGAGAGTAAGAGTGACGTTTTGACTTTTGTCTAGTTAGAGATGCCCTCATAAAATGAGGTTATTTGTGTTCAATATGAAACTAATTTCTGTCCAGGGCAATATGCAGAGAAATACGGTTTCTCTGTCAGACATCTTTCAGTTTTGTATGAAACTTCAAAATATTGCCCTTACATTATATATTAAATACTCTTTATTTATCTAAATCCTTAATTGCAATTTAGCCCAGTTTGGCTATCTTAAAATTTCCCTCATTAATTAATAAGTTAAATAAATCATCATTAAAAATATTTTATATTTGCCTTAACATTATAATTTTACTAGTTATAATTTTATTAAAGTAAAATTACTTATTAAAGTAAAATTATACTGTAATAGTAGAAAATAAATTAAACTAATTATCATAATTATGTAAGCAAAAGCTTATATATTCTTATTGTACTTTGCTTGGGCTTAGTTTCTATTCTATTAGGTTGGTGCAAAAGTAATTGTGGGTTTTGCCATTAAAAATAATGGCAAATTTGCGATTGCTTTTGCACCAACATAATATTTGATATTGCCTGGTTTGTTGATCAGCGAACAAAATTGTATTGATTCTATTTATAAAGACATACAGTATAGCTCTCAAGAGTTCAGAGTATAGTGACTGAGAAATATTTTAAAAATAGTTATTATAATGCAAACTGTTAAATGTAGAGGTAGATATTCACAAGATACTATGGGGAACAGAAAAAAAAATGTACACGTGGTTGGGGAATTAGGGAGACTGCCTAGTGGAGATAATAAGGATAAGTAGGCATCGCCCAAGTAAAAGAGTTGAAGACGAAGTCTTTCCTGCAAGACCAAGAATCAGGCATTGCCTAAAAGGGTGTATGTAAGTTTGGAATGGGTTGGGGGTGATAATAAATGAGCCTTTTTTAATTGTTGTATTTATAGCAAAACTAAGACAGATGAGGTTATGCTGGATATTTAAATCAATCATTCTGGATTCATGTGATTCTATCCCACCACTCTGAAGCTTATTTTGTTTCTCAGATTTAAATTTGTCTGCATTTGACATTTTAGATAATCATATATTCCAATAAATCACCTTAAATTTAAAAGAAAAATAAAGTTTCTGGAGGAAGCAAAACAATTATCCAAAACTCTTACTTGAGTTCTTAAGTATGGTGTACTTAGATTGCCAGTAGTTGAGAAAATGCAATATTTTATAATAATCCTCCACAGAAAAATAATTTAGTAAATCTTACTACATATGAATAGTTGCAACCACTCATGTGAAAATGAGAATTTATGCCGTTGGGGACTGATGCTCAAAATAGCTTTATTCAGGTACTTTGAGACAATGACATAATGAGTTAATTTTGGAGATATGACCATTTGAGGGTCTCCCATTGCATCTCCCATTTCAAAAGAGAAACTCCTTTTTCTGAAAAGTATGTGTCCATGGTGCCATGTAATTGTCTAAGAGCCATCTGTAAGCTAGCAATACTTTTATGTATTTCCAAGTGGTTGTATCCTGTAGATGTACCCCATAAATATGAACAATTATTACATACTAACAAAAATATAAAAAATGGCTCTAAATTAATTTATATAATGTTTCAATGTTATGTTTTTACAACTACAGACACACATAATTTGATTATGAGATTTTATTATACTCACACACATACAGCTGTTACATCCTAACCCATTATTTGTAACTGTATATCCTGTGTGAATTTCATGATTAAAATTAGTTTTATTTGGAAGGCTTTGCAATGCAAGGAAATAGGAAGAAAGAAAGAGAGAGAGAGAGAAAGGAAGGGAGGGAGGGAAGGATGGAGGAAGGAAGGAGGGAGGGAGGGAAGGGAAGAAGGAAGGAGGGAGGGAGGGAAGGGAGGAAGGAAGGAGGGAGGGAGGGAAGGAAGGAAGGGGAAGGAAGTAAGAATAAGGAAGGAAAGAAAAAAGGAAGGAAGGAAAAGGAAGGAAGGGGAAGGAAGTAAGAATCAGGAAGGAAAGAAAAAAGGAAGGAAGGAAAAGGAACGAAGGAATGAAGGAAGGGAGGGACGGAGGAAGGGAGGGAAGGAAGGCTGGAAGGGGATTAAAACACCTAGATAAGAAAAAGACACATTAATCTTAAGCTAAACATACAGATTTAGAATAATTTTTTCTTTCATTATAGGATAAGAAATACTGCAGTACAAGAAGGAAAAACTGTCCCTATAGATGGGATCCCATGCATAATATAAATACTAAATAATTATCTTATAGCAGTTTCAAATGGTTGGGAGAATGTAGTAACCTAAGCAAAGAGTACTTGCTTATGAAGGCCAGCATTGAGGCTGACAATTTCCATAGTGTTTTCAAAAAGTTTTTCAGAATTCTCAACCATTCAATTATTAAATATTCTTCAGTCAAGGTCGGCCATGAGCAAACACAGTTCATTCATATTTATTGGATATCGATTGTATGGTAGCTGATGGGAATGTAAAGTTAACCTACATGAAACACCAGTTTTCTTCAAAGAATTAGAAAAGTAAATTAAATATTAAAGAACATTTTACACTATCTGTTCTTAGAGAGGTACGTACAAGTTAATAACAAAAATGCAGACCAAAAGGCAAAAGTGCTCAAAAAAAGAGATACACAGGTCAAGGAAATTGTTCAAAGTTATCACTTTAAATTGAATCATTTTTTATGGTGAACTACAGGGGCAGCAGCATTTCAAGCTTAGGAACTCATGTACAAAAGATTGAAGTATAAGAAAACAACTAGTTAAAACAACAAGAGAAAACCAAAACCAAAACAAAACAAAACAAAAAACAAAACAAAACAACAACAAAAAACACACAGAGTTTTAAAAATGCTGAAGCAAAGAGTGCCAGATGAAGAGGAACAAAAGATTAATTTGGAAATAAAAGCCACAGATGTCGAAGGGTATTGTTTCTCATATAAAGGAATTTGGCCCTTATTCTGTATACTAACCTGGGTTAAGAAACTATTGCCTAAAACACTGAAATATTTCTAAGGGATTACTATGTCATTGGAAACATAGGAGACAGAGAATATATTGTTTCCTTTATGCCCTTTCCAGTAAGCAGTATAAGTATTTGGAAGAAATTGTCCAAAAGTTGCTTGGTGTATGGTAGGAAATGGCCAGGAAATGGCCAGTGTGTTATATGTGAATTACAACAGGTGGCTCAACACCTCTGCGGTGAGCAACCAGTGGTCCTTTCACAGTTTCTATAGGCAGTATCCACTGTCTTCTCTAAATAACTAATTAACAAATATTTCAAAAACATAGTCTTAAAGGATAGCCGGAATATTACTCTCCTAGGTGTTTACATAGCTTGGTTTGTACCCATCTTCCACAAGAGGCAGGATGTCATCTTTGACATCTTCCTACTTCTTCTATTGAAACTTCTTCCTCTAAAGTCACCCATTTGTTAACTGATGTGCGCTTAGTGGATTATTCCTCAACCCATAGACACACATATAATTGCTGAAGGTGGCAACATCAGTGGGTAGGAAAAATGGCTGGATTCCTTGAAGACCATCCTAAAGAAACAGGCAGTATGACTGATTATGGTAGCTTTCTATCCAGTCTTCAAATATTCAGCTATCATTCACCAAACTTCTTGCAGGACTGGAAGCTAGAACAGATGAATAGTCAGTCATCTATTCTACCCACTTAGAATGTCTTTTTCTTAACCTGCACATGCTTCTGCTCCAGGAGAGAAAATGTGTTTCCCTCCTGAGGGAAAAAAAAATATTTCTCTCTCTCTCTCTCCATATATATATGTGTGTGTGTGTATACACATATATACATACATATATACATATATACACATATATACATATATACATACATATATACATATATACACATATATACATACATATATACACATACACACACACACACACATATATATATGGAGATAAATATATCTGTGTGTGTGTGTGTGTGTGTGTGTATATATGTATATATGTTTCCCTCCTGAGGGAAAAAAAAATTTCTCTCTCTCTCCATATATATATGTGTATATATGTATATATGTGTATATATATGTGTATACATGTATATATGTGTATATGTATATATACACACATACATACACACATGCATATGTATATATACATATATGTATACATGTAATAAATGATCTCTATATAGAGATATATAAGATAGATTTAACTTAAAATATCTATTTACCTATATATATTTAATCACTGTATTTTATAACTCTCTTCAGCATGATAAATTCTTTTCAGAAGGAATCTGTCAGTCAAAGCTATAAAATTTAAAACTCAAAATTAAACTGAAATTATGTTTTGATCATGATTATGAAAAAAATGAAATAGCTCATTATACACTGGTTTTAGGTAGAAAGAACAAAAGGAGCAAAATGCCTTCTCTTTCTTCTGACACAGAAATAGATAACAATGCAAGAGATATAAAATAAATGCATTTGTTAACTGTATGCATATCAGACCACAAAAGTCCATATGTATAAAACATCTTTACAAACAATATATATTTTTTCCTACCAATTATTGTCACTATTATTTATCATGGCTTTTCCTATGAATTTATATATGTTTACAAAAACATCAGTTGTTTCTGCATATAGAGATTTAAATATCAAGTTGGAGTCCTCAAGAAGATTACAATCAGAAGTTTATACCTACCTGGAATAATTCACTTATTGACTAACATTGAATCATTTGAATATAAAAAATAAATCATTAAAGAAATGATATAGTATAATTTTTTTCTTTGAGACAGTGTCTCACTCTGTCACCCAGACTGGAGTGCAGTGGTGCAGGCTCAGCTCACTGCAACCTCTGCCTCCCAGGTTCAAGTGATTCTCATGCATCAGCCTTCCAAGTAGCTGGGATTACAGGCATGTGCCACCACGCCCAGCTAAGATACTGTATAATTCTTGGCTTCCTGTAGGGCAAGAAATTTGATGCATGTTGGCTAAATGTTTGAAGACTAGATAGGCAGTCACCATAACCGGTTATACTTCCTTGTCTCTTATCTCTTGACTTGAGATAAAAATAACATTAGCATAATAAATTAAGATGGCTACAAATTCTATGGCTCTCTTCTCGTTGGAGGAAAAGTCTGTCTCTGCCTCTTCAAACTGAGCCGGCTTTGTGGCTGCTTCAACCAATGGAATGATTGGAATGTGACAGGTTACCAGTTTCTTGGCTCCAGACCTAAAAGATGGCGGCATTCACTTCCTGTGTCATGGAAAATTCATACTTGGGATCAGGCACTGTGCTGTCAAAGTCTCAGTAACCTATGGAGATGCCTAAATGAGGAGAAAGTGAGGCCCCAGATGAGCTCTCAGCTGATAACAGCATCAACTTGCCAGCCATTGAGTGGGCCATCTTGGAAGAAGCTCCTTTAATCTAAGCTGAGCCATTTCAGCTGATGGCACAGGAAGCACAAATGAACTGCTGCCACCAACTCTACCCAAGTTGTAAATTCATGAGTAAAATAAATATTGCTGCTGCTGTTTAAAGCTACTAAGTTTTTCAGTGGTTCATGATACAGCAATAGATAACCAGTAATTTTATGTTGGCCGAAACATTAATAGGTGGGAAGAGGTGCCAATGAGTAGTAGAATGTGTGTGAGGTTCATGTAAAATGATATCACAAACATTGTCAGACATACAAAAGTTATAACAAGAATAAAAAAAGGGATGCCATTTCTTGTGCCAACTTCATAGGTAAGTTGTAGCTTCTTAGAGTGCTGTGTTGACGAGGCCTGCTATGCCAGCTGGTGACAGTGGGAGCTGACACTGATTGATTACCACCACGTATTTGTCATTAACAACCTTGAGATATTTGCCCATTTTTGCTGTTGTTATGTTCATGTTAGAAGATCCTTCATAATGTCATATTATTGTAAAAAATCATTCACCAGAAAATAAGAACAAAAACTGTTCATATTCATTCAGGTACTTGGGACTGCCAAAAAAATACACAGAGCTGATATTTCATGTATGCCTGGAATTTCTGTGTAATTTATCTTTTGCATAACTTCTGACTTTTTTTCACCTAAAATATTACATATTTTCAGCTAACATACTGGGTAAAACATTGTGCAAATTTGTCTTTTATTTTTATTTAATTTTCATAATTTCAACTTTTACATTCGGAGGTACACGTGCAGATGTGTTACATGGGTATATTCTGTGACACTGAAGTTGGGGGTACAAATGATCCTATCACCCAGATAGTGATCACAGTACCCAATAAGTAGTTTTTTAGGCTTGTACACATTCCTCTCTCCTCCACTTAGTAGTCCACAGTGTCTAGCTATTATTCCCATCTTTATGTTGAAGTGTACCCAATGCTTAGCTCTCACGTATAAATGACAGTGTATGGTATTTAGTTTTCTGTTCCGGCATTAATTCACTTAGGATAATGGCCTCTAGCTGCATCCATGTTGCTGCAAGGAACATAATTTTGTTTATTTTTTATGGCTGCATAGTATTCTATGAGAGATATATGTATATATCACATTTTCTTTATCCAATCCACCATTGATGGGCACCTGGGTTGATTCCATATCTTTGCTATTGTGATAGTGCTGTGATAAACACACCAGTGCATGTGTCTTTTTGGTAGAATGATTTGTTTTCCTTTGGGTATATACCCAGTAATGGGATTGCTAGGTAATCTGTCTTTTAATTCCAGGGCTAATATCAAGTAATGATGTATGATCATAGTTACACAGGCTGATGTAAACCACAGTTAAACTGGTTCATGTATGTGATTATAATCGCCCATGTTGGAAACAAAGCCATTGTCATTTTCAAAATGTTTAAAAGCCTAAAGAAAATTTGCATTTACTTGTATAATGACTAATGTAAATACCAAGATACGTTTATTTTGATTAGGTTTATTTAACTTATTTTTAATAACTTGTTTTTTAGCTCATGATCATCAAAAATGATGATGAGAAGCTATACATGCTTGATTGGCAAAAGTGGAAAATAAATTGTAACTCAACAGATGTGGTTTGTTTGATAGACAAACATTTCAAAACATGGCATCTCTGGTTGAAATACACAATATAATCAGTAGTTGACAGGAAAATTTCAAAAAGTGGTGCCATGTCTATGTTGCAAAGCTGGCTGGAAATGAAGGCTGAAACCTGACCTGGATTCTCCATCTGGTCTACTTTTAAAAATCTGTGGGTCCTTGGGCAGATCACTTCACAACTCTGCTTATTTTCTCACTTGTGGTCAGGACAGGGATACCAGCTTCAACTGACTACTTTGAAGAGAGTGAAATAAAATAACATTCTACATAAAATAGTGTCGAGATCTGAAGATAGCCTATGAGTGTGTCGTGGTAGAAGACAAAATCAGGGCATATCTTTAATACTTTTTCCCACTTTTTAAATATGAAGGACCTTGGGACACAGGTGGCATTTTCATCTTTGCTTCCAATGAAAGTTGGAACTTTGGAAGATAAGAAACGCTGTGGAGCTTGGATCTCTGGCTCAACTGCTGGCTGGCGGCACATAATGTGATTTGGCTTTCCGTACCATGAATATACCCAAGTGATAGGCGCTTGGCTAGGGTACCTGAGAGCTCCTAATGAGGATGAGAAAGAAAATGCCTGCCTGGAGACTTTCCAATCTCATCAATAATACTCAAATCTAAATTAGAATCAGAGTGAGAAAAAAGTCCTAGGTAAAACTATAAAACAGGATACCAAGAAAGATATGGGGATTGATGAAGAAAGTATGATCAAGACAGACATGCCTGGTAATTTATATGATGATATAATAGGAAAGAGCTTCAGAAAACTGTGTTCTCCATAGTCTATAAACTAGGAATAAGTGATGAAGAACAAGGTATTCTAATTTTAACAAGAAGATGTAAAAGTAAAATTTTAGATATGATCAAGATTCAGTGGTTTGGATTCAACTAGAAAACAATAATGGAAATGTACACTTTATTTAAAATAAGAAGAACATGCAGAATAAAATAGTAAATTACAGCTCATTTTTAATATAGAAGTTTAAGTCGTATCACAATACAGCTTAGTATTGGGAAGACATTTCTATGAATCTCACTGTTTACAGATGAATGACTTGGGCCTGAGAGTTAAGGAGACTTACCCAAGACCACAAATTTAATAAACAGTAGAGTTTAAATTTACACTTGGCCTCCTTCTGAAGTCTATTGCTGTATTCCACCATATTTCTGGAGTTTCTCTGTATCAAAGAAGATTTACACATATTTTAGATTCAATGACCCTAGGAAGAAATATCTAAATATATATAAGAAAGCTATACTTATAACATTTTTTGAAAAACCGAAAAAGCAACTAATTAAAACTTTTTAAAAAAACACTTCATTGAGGTATAATTAATATATAAAAAGCTGTACATATTTAATGTAAACAATGCAATGAGTTCAGGGATAAGTGTTCCGGTGACACCATCATCACCATCAAGGCAATAAACATATCTATCACTTCCCAAAGTCTCCTCCCACTCTATTATTTTCTGTGTATGCATGTGTGTATCTGTGTGTGTCTGTGGTTAAGAACTATCTACTTAGGAAATTGTAATATGCAATGTAGTATCATTAGCTATAGGCACTGTGCTTGACACTAGCTCTCCAGAACTTATTTATCTTGCATAACTGAGACGTTGCCCCCTTTGACCATCATATCCCCATTTCCCCTTCCCTTTGTCCCCTGGCAACCACTCTTCTACTCTCTGTGAGTTTTACTATTTTTAACCCACATGTAGGTAACATCATATAGTGTTTGTCTTTCTGTGTCTGGTTTATTTTACTGAACATAATGTCCTCCAGATCATCTATGTTGTCTCAAGTGGCAGGATTTCCTTGTTTTTTAAGGCTGAATAATATTTCATTGTATATATATACTATATAATCTGGACCAAATTCTTATCAAGATGAAAAAAAAAATGGGTAGGCAGAATAGAAGTGACAAAGGTCCTAGGAAATGGTGGTCTTGATTATTTCAATTTAATGATAACTACAAAGGAAAGCATTAGAATATAGTTAAATTTAAATTTTTGATAAGGAAAAATACATGATGTGGAAGTTACCTCACATATGAAATGATAGAAAGAGTAAAATACAATTGTTAGCAATATATCAATAAAAGGTAAATGAAAGTTAATTAACAAGTGATAGAAAGTAAGGTAAAATTAATTTGTTAGCCATATATGTATAAAATATTCTGGAGAGAAAAAAATAGGAAAGCTATAAAATTGAGAAAATTTCCATGGGAATTCTACTGTTCAGATATCATCGGGTTCTGCCCAAAATAAAACGAAAGTATATTTAATGAAGATTAAATCAAATGATACCATGTTGTAAATAACATTGTTTAAGCAAACATTATATAATTTTCAAAGATTTTGAACTCTGTTTGAGTAAGAAGAGGGAAAAAACGCAAAAACCTGGTCCTTGAGGCTAATGATCTAATGCCAATGGATGATAGATTAATTCATTGGCTAGATTTTCTAAGTAAATAAATTTCAGACTTAAATACTTAGTAGTCAGAGCTAAAAATCAAGGTTATCAAAGATAACATAAACATATACAGAACAACCCTAAGTTAGTTTATATCTCTAAGACTAAAAGTGGATACCCTAACATAAGCAAAGAACTTAGATAAATTCTTTTTGACAAATTGAAGGTTATAGAAGAAATGCTAGGGTGGTCAAGGAAATGATCTATGAAGTGTACATCTGTGAATACAATCTCATCTGGATTAAAATGCTAAATTTGCATAAACACCTTAGAAAAAAAGCATATCAGGAAGCCAGCCTGAGTTTATTAAGGCCAGACTCAACTTAATTCTTTGGTTTGTTTTGACAAGGCGATTAGAGAAAATACAGGGGAATATAGACTGTATGCCTGGATTTCAACAAAATTTCTTATTGAAAGAAACTTTAGAAAAAAATACAGAAAAGTAAATGGTACTATGAAAGAAAAACTGATTCATTGGCTTTACTCATGGGATACTTATTAATAATGAAGGTCAGGCTGCAGGATATTAACGTAAAATAGTTACAATTAAATGAGATAAATAAAAACCATGTACGTCTGACCTCAGGTGATCCGCCTGCCTTGGCCTCCCAAAGCGCTAGGATTACAGGAGTTGGAAACCAGACTGGCCAACATGGAGAAACCCTGTCTCTATTAAAAATACAAAAAAAACAAACAAACAGAAAAAAAAAAACCCAGAATCAGTTGGGTGTGGTGGTGGGCACCTGTAATCCCAGCTACTCGGGAGGCTGAGGCAGGAGAATTGTCTGAACTGAGGAGGCGGAGTTTTCAGTGAGCCAAGATCGTGCCATTGTACTCCAGCTTGGGCCACAAGAGCAAAACTCTACTGTCACAAAAAAAAATAATAATAATAATAAATTAATTAATTAATTTAAAAAAAAGCTATGTAGATATCTGAGATAGAAAAAAATGAAGATTTTATGAATATTTAGTCTGATGGATAGAAGAGTAAGTAAGGAGGTTGGGGAATGGAGAGAAGCATGAGGGGATAAGACACACCCTAAAGGAGTTAGGGGTTTTTACATGGCAGGAATATTAGGTCTATTTTCTATGACCCACTGAGCAGCAGGGCAGACGTCACTCACTGGCAAATTACAGGAATTTAGCAAAAGTTTTCTAGCAAGAAGAGTTGCTTGAAAATGATGAGTTTATAACACTTGTGTTAGTCAAGCAAATACAGAAAAATCCATTTTGTGTTCATACATAAAGAGAATTCACTCATGACATAGGAGGCTATACTAGATAAACTTATTCAATGTGATGATTGTACAATTTCGGTACTGAGGAACACGTTGGTATGAAAATTTCCTGATGATTTTAAGCAGATTCCTACTTGGCACACTAAGAATACAGAATACTAATGTTACAAAATTTGAAATGCCTAAAAAGAAAAAGATATGACCATCAATTAACGTTTTTAAAGAGAGATTGGTAGAATATTAGATTAAGAAACAGAAAAAAACATATAGTCCAGGCAGTCCCACTATCCTCGCATGTTATTCTTTCCATCTGTGAGGCAAAGATTAGTAGTCTTATTGAATATACCAGGGCACAAATGTGAATCATTGGAGATATCTACCAAAAAGAATTATATTGCTGCAATTTTTTTCTTTGTACGTTTTAGAATTAAACATTAAAAACAATAAAAGAATGTAGGAGGGCAAATTTTGGCAGCTTTGGAAGTGAGATTGGTGCTATTTTGGTATAAAGATATTTCTTTCTTTCTTTTTTTTTTTTTTTAAGAAAACTGAACAAAAAATAGACAGCATGAGGGAAAACCTTAGAGTCAGAAAAATCCTGACAAATTAAGAAAGTAATTACCAAAATAAAACACATGAAAAAACCTTCCTCCGGCTCTAGGCTTTAGATGTTCTTTTAAAATCAGTTTTGATTGTAGGATTGAGGGGTGAATAAACCTTCAAATTTTTATAAAAAAAGCCAGAGAAACAATTGGGTTAACTTTACAAGGAATTGTTTTAGAGTAATTTGTACTAGAATTAATCTATTCTTGAAATCTTAAAAATGTAAAGGGAAAGCACATACACACACACACACACACACACACACACACACCGACTTACATATATTCAGAGTTAAAGAGCATAATGAAACACGACAAGTACTATCCTGTGCAAAATACACTCACATATTATTGAAATGCTTAGTTTACAATTCATGCTGAAAAGAATCTTTGACTTCAAGTGATAAGTCAGTTGTTAAAATACTGGCAGAGCACACTCCAAGACAATATGGTAATTGAAAACATGACAAATAGAATCACTTAAGTTTTCTTATTGGCTCGTTTCAATCCATATCCAACTGTATTGCTTTCCTTGCAAAAAGAAGTTCTGAAGACAATAAAAATAATTGCTGAAACTTTCTCTGTAAGATTAAAATCTTAAATAATTAAAGATATCCATTTATATTAACTACAATTATCACGTATTGCTCTTGCTTTTTTAAGGACAAACTAGAGGAAGTGGCAGAATTTAAACAATGCCAGCGTGTGTGCATTTTTACATCAGCTATGTAAGAGCTTGTTTTGCCAAATTTCCTAACACTGTTTAAATCCCAGGAAATGCCTCAAAGTTAATTACCCATGTGACATTCCCCTATAGTATTATTTACATTAGACTACTGGATCCCTGGTATTCTCGTTTCTTGCCACTAACTTGTTAATAATTCATTTGTTAATAATTCATTTTTTAAAATTTTCTTATGCAAAAAACAAAAGATTTATTTGATGTAAGCTGCAGGTTTTTTATTTTATTGGAATCAACAATGTAAACATCCAAAGATGTTATGAGTAACTTAACATTTCGGAAGCATGTAAATGATTTCGGAAAATGTAAATAATTTCATTTTATTTACATTGTTTCTATGTCCTCTGAAAATATTTTTCCAAGAAACCACACAACTAGCTGGCTAAACATAAGCAGTTAACATAACTCATCTAACATGTAAATATATTTTTCCATGAAATTTTTAGTTTGGGGGTCTGGGAATATGATAAATATGCATTTAAAAATTTCATTAGACCACCATTGATTATAAACTCTTGAACTTATCAAATGCAGTGATTAGGCTTGTAGAGGCTTACCTTTAAAGGCATATATGACATTGAGAGCTGTAAAAATTTTTAAGGGAGCTAGAAAAGCAAATTATAATTTTGTCTACAAGTTTTTAGAATGATAATAATTATTGTACTTTTTATTTTGAGTAGCAGCCTATCATTTACAAAGTAATTTACTCTCTACTTCCCCTCCCTTCCTTGACTGATTTTGCTTGACTAATTCCTGCTCATCAGCATTTTGGCCCCAGTTAGACACGGACTTTCTCCTTTAAGTCTTCCGTTGCGCTCTACTTATGCTCCAGTGGGCCTTGCACCCCTATCCTGTGGTGCAACGTCCAATTCATCACCTAAATGTAAATCCCATATGTATGGAACCTCGTCTACCTCAAGGAACATTGTACTCTCCATGCTTAGAACAGCATCTGACCCATAGCTGGTACTCAATACATACTGAGTAGGAAACATCTCACTCAGTTCTTAAGATGGCACTGGGAGGTTTCGAGATACCCAAGAAGAGAAGGCGCTTGTATAGTAGTAACAGCCAAAATAGGGAACATTTTTTCCACTATTCCATTGCTAGCTGTCAAATTAATTCTTCCTCCAATTTTAGCTGCAATACACCTACAAATAAATAATATGCAAGAAAAGAAGCATAGTTGAACCTCGCACACAAATTTGAACTGTGCAGGCCCACTTATACACAAATTTTTTTCAACCAAACGTGGGGATCAAAAATACAGTATTTTCTGGATCCAAAACCCACATATCAAGAGCACCAACTTTTCATATACCTGGATTCCACAGAGCTAACTGCAGGTCTTGAATATTTGGGTTTTGGTATAGGCAGACGGTCCTGGAACCCATCCCCTGCATATACCCAGGGACGATTATATTACGGAGTTTGTTACTGGTAAAATAATAGTTAGAAATCAGGTGAACTTTTCTATTGAAAATGCCCTATTTACATGCTTAAAATTCATTGAACATCAATAGTAACCAAGATAGGTCATAAACTATGGCTTCTTCCAAAAAAACTAATAAATGACACTTCAAACATAATATGATTATTTTATATATTAGCAGAAAGTGGAACAATTTACATTAACATTCTTTTTGATGTTAAAAAAACAGCTTGAAATTAGTCTAAATAATCTATAAGATGATTTTGGAGATATTGGAGAAACTAATTTTTTATATTAAAATGTGTTTTGATCAATTGTCTACAGCCATTATTTTTAAACATTCTGTCCTGATGTTCTTAACTCTTTAGTACATTCATTATAACCCAACAAGATGGCATTTCACAGATGATAATGTGTGTGTATTGGCTGCATGTACTTATGCAGTTGAAAGGAATGGAGCAGAGACAGAAACACTTATATTTGCTGAGTTCTCGCAAAATTTTCTCTTCATTGTCCTAAATTTCTAAGCTAAAGTTTATTTGGCTCTTATGAGACTATTCCAATGAAAATAAAAACTGTTTTCCTTTAAATATGCATGTGCACACACATGTATAAATCTTCCCTTGAAAACCTCAATAACTGCAAATTTGAACACACAGAAAAAAATGTATTTTTTGAGAATTACTACTAACGACTAAAGAAAAGAGAAAGGCATTGCAATTATTAAAAATATGTGCCAGGAGCTTAAATATAATTTAAAAAGTTATCTCTGAAATTATTGGAAACAGCTTTATAGGTAATATTGTGAAATAACATTGAAAAGAATAATATGCTGTATTTCAGTTTTAAAATAAATAAAAATTTTGAAAAACACAATGTACAAATGCATATCCATGGCTAAAATAATTCAAGTCCATTAGTTATTTAGAACTATATAAACAACTATATCAAACAAATTTACAGTTATGGTTCCTATGTAATACACTAAATAGTTAAAAAGTACATAACTTATTCTGCAAAAAGTGACATTTGTAGTTTGATCAGAATAGGTTTGAATCTGTAAATTGCTTTGGGCAGTATGGTCATTTTAACAATATTGATTCAATCCATGAACATGGAATATTTTTCCATTTATTTGCATCATCTCTGATTTCTTTCAGCAGTGTTTTATGGTTCTCCCTGTGGAGATTCTTCAGCTCTTTGCTTAGTTGTATTCCTAGATATTTTATTCTTTTTGTAGCTATTGTAAAAGGTATCACATTCTTGACTTGGCTCTCAGCCTGAACATTATTTGTGTACAGAAATGCTACTTATTTTTGTAAAGCACTAGGAGTTGACCTACCATTCAGCTCAGCAATCCCATTACTGAGTGTATTAGTCTGTTCTCACACTGCTATAAAAAACTGCCCAAGACTGGGTAACTTAGAAAGGAAAGAGGTTTAATTGACTTACAGTTCTGCATGGCTGGGGAGGCCTCAGGAAACTCACAATCATGGCAGAAGGGGAAGAAAACACATCCTTCACATGGCGGCAGGAGAGAGAAATGCAGGGTGAAGAGGGGGAAAGGCCTTTATAAAATCATCAGATGTCGCGAGAACTCACTCACTATGATAACAACAGCATGGGGGAACCATGATCTAATCACCTCCCATGAAGTCCCTCCCCTAACACGTGGGGATTATAATTTGGATTACAATTCAAGATGAGATTTTAGGTGGGGACACAGCCAAACCATATCACTGGGTATATACCGAAAAGAAAATAAATCATTCTGCCAAAAAGACACATGCACTCATATGTTCATTACAGCACTATTCACCATAGCAAAGACATGGAATCAACCCACGTGCCTATCAAAGGTGGGTTGAATGAAGGAAATATGGTTTATATACACCATTAAAATACTATATAGCCATAAGAAAGAAACCATATCCTTTGCAGCAACATGGATGTAGCTGGAAGACATTATCCTAAGCAAATTAATGCAGGAACAGAAAACCAAATACTGCGTATCTTCACTTATAAGTGGGAGCTAAACGTTGGGTACAAATGGACACAAAGATGGCAACAACAGACACTAGGGACCAGTAGAGGAGGGAGAGAAGGAGGAGGCAAGAGTTGAAAAACTAACTGTTGGGTACTATGGTCACTATCTAGATGATGAATATATTTGTGCTTCAAACCTCAGCACCAGGCAATATACCTTTGTAGCAAACCTGTATATGTATCCCCTGATTCTAAAATAAAAGGTAGAAAAACAATAAAAGAAGATAATGTGTTTTTATATTTTGTAAAAAAAAAAAAAAATTATAGGGATCAGTTCACCAAGCACAAGTGACAGAGATCATAACTCTTGGGGGTAAAACTTGTATATATTTTTTGCTATTTTTTCCCTTAGTTTTTGAAATATCCATATTTTCCATTTATTGTGTCAAAAAATCATAAATTTTTCATGTTTTCAGAAAACATTCATTTTTAGCAAAACATAACCAATAGTAGCATTTGAAGTTTCATCCCAATCCAGGGTCTTGACCCCCACCTCCTCACCCAAAATAAATAAATAAATGGAACACACATGAATAATTAAAGACTGGGCTAAAAATCAGGCAGGGCCTTAAGATGATTTTATAAGTATAACTTCTTATCTTATGATGTCTGGGTTTCCATAAGATACCGTATTTGACGAAAATATTTGCCATATCCTAATAAATCCCACAATTTTAAAGCTCTAAGAAAAATTAGAGATCATCCAATTCTATAACCTGCTTTTATAAATAAAACATGAAAAATTCGGTTTACATATTTGAGATTATTCAGTTTATTCTTGAGAAAACCAATACAGTTTTATTGGCTTTTCCTGTGGGAAGTTCATATCCTGTAGGTTAACATACCTAAGATCTAGTGTAACGTGTGTGGAATTAGAATTGTTCCATGTGATAGGGTTCTATTGGATGGCAGTGCAAAGAATGCAGACTTGGCTCAAAATTCTGGAAGGATTTTTAAAAGAGTTCCCTGGAATCTACTCAATGCCAATAATTACTTGGCTGGTAACAAAAATAATTCCTTATAAACATCTCTTGGATATTAATTTTGCTCACATCATAGCTTCAACAGATTTAGGAATGTCATTTAAATGCTGCTGGTTTATTATGCAAACACAAAGCCACAATTCTGCAAACACATCTCTGAAGACATTTCTGAAGTAAGTCCTTGTGAATCCAATGAGGATAATATTTCATCCCCCGAGATTTTGTAGACAACAGAGTAAAAGATAATAAAACAAATATTCAGCCCTCTGTAAGTACTGAGTTTCCAAAAAAATGACAAAATGTTTTTCTCCTTCTACTAATACATAAATGGGAAAACCAAGCACAGCATAGCAGAGTTTTGTACTTGCACACCTAATTGTCACCAAAGTATTAGAAAATATATTCCTTAAATGGCTTAGTTGGGATGATAAAGAGGGAAAACATAATGAAGTAATAAAAAGCTCCCATCTGTGGGCTCTGGGTTCATATTTCAACTCCAATGTTGTATAGACTTTTCTACTCAGGTAAGATCTTTATTTACTTAATTTTAAGTTTTATTTAATTTTATTTATGTTCCGCTTAAACATTTATTTCTCATAGTTTTGAAAATGAAAACTGGAATTCTAAGACATGGTGCTAACATGGTGCCAGCATGGTCAGGTTCCTAGTGAGGGCCCTTTTCCTGGCTTACAGGTGGCTACCTTCTTGGTGTTCCTCGAATGACAGAAAGAGAGAGAGAGCATAAAGGAGCATTCATGAATTTCTTTCTATAAGGGCTCTCATCCTATCACGAAGGCTCCAACTTCAGGACCTCATCACCATAGGCTCCTGTTTCCAAATACCATAGCAATAGGTATTAGGCTTTCAACATGTGAATTTGTGGAGGACATAAACTTTTCATTATTATCTGTGATATATTTGGCTGTATACCCACTCAAATCTCATCTTGAATTTTTAGCGGCCATAATTCCCATGTGTTGTGGGAGGGACCAGGTGGGAAATAATTGAATCGCTGGAGTGGTATCCCACATACTGTTCTCTTGGTAGTGAATAAGTCTTACGAGATCTGATGGTTTTAAAAGGGGAAACCCCTCTCACCTGGCTCTCGTTCTGTCTTGTCTGCCACCATGTAAGATGTGCCTTTTGCCTTCGGCCATGATAGTGAGGCCTCCCCAGCCACGTGGAACTGTGAGCCCACTAAACTTCTTTTTCTTTATAAATTACCCAGTCTCCAGTATGTCTTTATCAGCAGTGTGAAAACAGACTAACACAATCTTTATTTTCTTTATTATTATGAAGAAAAATAACACTCACTGAGTACTGACCATGAGCTCATGAGCTAAGATATAGAAACAAGCTGTTCTAATTTTGGGAGAAGGCTCTCAGCTCCACAGTCCCTGCCAGGTTCTGGACCTAGGCATTTGTCAGACAAATTACACGTGCCTTAATTCCCATATTTGGGAAATGAGAGTACTGACTTCATGGAATGTTATGAAAATTAAATGAACTAATTCCTGTAAAACACTCATAAGAGTGTCTGTAACATAGTAAATGCTAATTTAATATTATATATTTTATTTAAATCTTGGTAGAAAATGAAGGATAATTAATAGGAAGGAGAACAATATAAAGTCGTTCAACATTGCCTCTTGACAGCTTATCAAATGTAACATTAAAATAATTTTAAAACATGTTTACTAACATGATATACAAAAGTTGGGAATATCTTATATAACTGGATGCATTTAATTCTAATTTTAAAAAATCCAGAATGGTTTTAAATGTAGAAGGAGTGGAAAGGAAGTTTATCTTCTATGCCAACATCTATTGATAATAGTAACTAGAATTAATAGTCAGAAGAGTAAATCAAATCAAGCATGCAGTGATGGGAAAATGATGCCTGCCACAGGGCAATGAAATGGCAGCACAGACACTGTCTCAGTTTATCTATGAAGGCATCTGCTTTCCATTATATTTCATTCCACAAATACTTATGGAGCAGTTACTACAAGCCTGGAGTGTTTCTTGGTTTGAAAATGTGATTGAAAGCAAGCCAGACAGTCCTTTCCCTCACAACTGATATTTTGTCAAAGATAGGCATTAAACAGATAAGCAAATAAAGTTCACAAAAGGTAAGTGTCCATTATAGCAAAGTAAAACAAAATAATGGGTTAGAGAGATACTAGGAGTTCTTGAAAGTGGTCAGAGCTGCTTTGAGTTGGACATTTCAATGGGGAGTGGAGAGGGTGGAAGAAAGCGTACGAAGATCGGCAGGTAAGGCAATCAGTTGCAAAGGTCAGGAGGCAAGGAAAAGCTCATCTTTTTTGAGAAGCATCGAGAAAGCTGATGTACTTAGAGTGGAGTGAGGGCAGGGGAGGTCCGCAGAAATGGGGTCAGAGAAACAGGTGCTGTCAATTTATGAAGGGCCTCCTGGCAATTAAGAGTTAGGGCTTCATTCAGAGAGCGAAGTTAAACTAGTGAAATAATTTTTTCAAAAGAGAATGACAGCATCTGCTTTATGTTATTAAAAAGATACGGTTTTCTAACTCCTACTTTAGGTCATCTTTTCTAACATAAACTTAGGGCTGGTATAATCTTATTAAAAAAAAAAACACAACAGTACTTGTGGGAAAGGGAAAATGTAGAGTCTTACTCAGCAATTCAGCTGTAAAAAATATTCCTAAGTGACTAGCAAAATGAAGTTAGCATTATAGAAAAAAAAAAAAAAAAAGATAATACATCATCACTTTCTTTCTTCCTTCCGCTCTCCTCCCAGGGTTTGCCACTGGCCAAGTGGAAGAAGAAGATCAAGGACAAGAAGTCAATTAATGTCACTGACAAAAGTCAGCAGGCTGCCAAATACTATGGTAAAAAATGTGGAGAGTGGATCTAGAAGAATAAATAGAAGATATCTACCACTCAAATTGAAGTGGTTGCATTAACAGTATTCAGGATACAGCTATCATAATTAGGGCACGTTGGTCAATGAATAAACACCAAAATAAAATAAATTGTGTTTCCAGGAGACATTTTAAAATGAAAGAATACAAGTTCTAAATCCTCTTTTAATGTATTCTATTGAGTATTTTATTATGTTAAAGAACTGAAAATGACTTATGTCTATTTTAAAACAATATGCTGAAGAGGAAACATTAATGAACTGTATTTTGTGAAGGTAGATTACTTGATTTAGTGAAAATAATTCGTAGTTTTCACTTGTCATCATGGTCGGGTAATGAACTGAGAATCTCCTATAACAGAAAAACTATCATGGAAGGTGACATCATGAAATATAAACAGTTCTCAAATAATCTTGCTTCATCCAAAGTAAATATCCAAATAGCACTGAAAGCCATAGAGCTGCTAAAAAAGTTTAAAAGTCCATATATATGTATACATATATGTATATATACATATACACATATATACACACATACATACATATACACACATACATAATATACACATATGTATATATTTATACATATACACACATATATAGTATACACATATTATTTATATACATATACACACATTTTATATATATATAGATATATATAGAGATATATATAGATATATATATATATGGTTTATAGACAGGCTCTTGTTCTGTTACCCTGGCTGGAGTGCAGTGGGGCAATCATGGCTCACAGCATCCTCAAACTTGTGGGCTCAACCCGTCGTCCAGGTTCAGCCTCTCCAGCAGATAAGACTGCAGGCACATAGCACCACACTAGGCTAATTTTAAATTTTGTTATAGAGATGGGGGGGTCTCACTATGTTACCCAGGCTGATTTCGAACTCTTAGCCTCAAATGATCTTCTCCTCTCAGCCTCCCAAAGTGCTGAGATTACAGGCAAAAGCCATCACGCCTGGCCCCTTTCCTATGTTTTTAATGGTTGAAAAAATTATGTTTTACCTTCTTTCATTAACTTGTATGTTCTTGTTTCTGAATGCAATGCTTTTGTTATTTCTTGCTTGATATTTATGTACTTTTTTATACAAAGCACATAATGAGAAAGACACTGATACCTATAGTCAAAATAACCATTAAGATCATTTCTTACATGCTTAATGTCATCAATGAAAAACGCTTAAAGCAGTAGTTAAAAGTAAAAAGTTACAAATATACCAATAACCTAAATAGTGAAATATGAAAATAAAATGATTTATTTTTTGCACTAAGTCTACTTAATTCTCTAATCCAGAACAACCAATATGCATGGGTGTGACAGAGGAAAAAAGTTGCATTTCTTCCATATTCTTTTCTGAGCCTTCCAGACTTTTTGGGTGAAAGACGCATATAATGTGAATTGGGTCAATAATTTTGACCCAACAATGTGTATTGGATCATTGTTGACCTGATAATCAACAATACACATTGTTGTATTGTTGGCCCAATGACCCAGGGTGATCTGGAGGGCGATTTTGCAACTTGAGAATATATGTTTTAAATCAGTATGTCTAGAAGGTTCTGGCACAAATGTAAGGGTTTAATAAATGGTTGTTGAATGGATTAATAATGAAAGATGAAGGATCAGAATAGCATTTTGAGGCAAACCAAAGTTACAATATTCCTAGCAGTGTTCTGAAGTTTTATTCAACTCAAATATTTTTCTAGGAAGGACATTTATTTTATTATAGTTTTATCTCCTTTGCTGAAATCATAATCACAATGATATGAACAATATGCTTTCTTTACGGAGGAGCTATTTTAAGAGAAAAATTCCAAAATAAATAACACAAAATGGTATATGAAATCCGACCTGATTCACAGATGGAAAAAGAACATGCCCTGGGGGACTTGGCAGCAAATATAAGCCAGCAGCAAGAATATGACCTTCAGTGTCTGCTCTCATCTTCAACCTGGGAAGATTCAGGTGATGCAAGAATAGATTTGGTGACGATCCCATGAACACCCTAAGAGTCAACATGCATCTAGATCTCTCAGTCCTGACTGATTTAATTGTTTTCTTTGGATCTGTCAAAGCAAAAAACCAAAACAATCTGCCAAACAAAGTTAAACAGGCCAGGAGTTTAATGTAATAGAGGAGGGAAGCCATAAGTCAAAGTGAGCTGTACTGCAACTCCTGCCCAAAAAAAGATGTTTTTGTTCTTCTTCCTGTTTTTTTTTTTGTTTGTTTTTTTTGGGTTTTTTTGTGTGTGTGTGTGTGTGTGTGTGTGTGTGTGTGTACGTGTGTGTGTGTTTGAGATAAGGTCTCCCTATGTTGTCTAGGCTGGTCTTGAACTACTGGCCTCAAGCAACCCTTCTGCTGTAACCTCCCAAAGTGCTGAGATCATAGGCATGAGCCACCACACCTGGCCAAGCTGAAAAATTTTTATAAAGCTAAAGTTAGGTCGTAAAGGACCTGAGTTTTTTAGGCCACCAGTATTTGCTAACTGGCTTTGCCCCCCGCCCCCCCTCCCGCATGAGCCACCACACCTGGCCAAGCTGAAAAATTTTTATAAAGCTAAAGTTAGGTCGTAAAGGACCTGAGTTTTTTAGGCCACCAGTATTTGCTAACTGGCTTTGCCCGCCCCCCCGCCAAAAGCAAACTGCCTCTTAGGAGGTAGTTTTACACCTTGGAGCAAAGCATCCTTCAAATGTAGGCTCCTGCTATCCCACAGAGGCTGGGAGACAGGGGCTCTGTCTTCATTGATGTTTACATTTCAAAGAGTTGGCTTCCAGGTCTTTTGAGAAAGACAGTTTTGTGTTTTAAAACTGGCAAAGCACTTTCAAAAAAGATTTACATCTCAAAGAGTCAGAGAAAGGATTTACAATTACTGGTTTTCTAAAGGGAATGCTCTAAGAAAAGGGAGGTCAGGGCCTAGATTTAAGAAGCAGCTTGTATAAAGTTTAATCAAGCTGTGGGGAACATTGAGGCCATTTTAGTCAGATCCTAAGATATAATCTTGTTTATTCTAGAGGCCCTCCATATAGGGGAATTATTTATTTGAATCCCTTCAGTTATAAGTTTGTGTAGAGAATCAAAATTCAGCTTCTCATGAAAATATGTATAACAAAATGCCACTTATAATCTCAGATGCCATTAAATCATCCTTTTCTGCCTTTTTACACTAGAGCCTGTCTTTGCCTTTCAGCCTATGTCTGTCTTTCATGTCAATATATTATTAGTTATTCGCTACTTATAATGCAAATACAATGTAAATTGAATAGATAATAAAATTGCAAATTTTACAAAAGAAGCAGGTCTTTCTAAAGCTAATGACATTGATGTAGAACAGTTCAAAACACAGGCAAAGCAGTTAGACCTATTCTGATCAAGAGAAATTGGCAAGAATGATTGCACAATAGGCTTTTAAAAATAAAATGGTTTGAATATAAAATAAACGAAAGTGCTAATTGGGAAACTGATAAGACTCTGAAATAATTCTTTGCAGAAATGACTTTCAGGTGATAATGCCACAGAAGCAAAATGAGAAGTCGTGTTATCACACAATTTTATTGAAAGAATCATGTCAAAACTTGACAAACAATTTAAGTGAAGAATTGAAGTATAGTTGCAATTACAATTTTGTTACACAGTACAAAATTACAATTTTCTGTTATAAAAATAAACATGAGGCCAGGTGTGGTGGCTCACGCCTGTAATCCCAGCACTTTGGGAGGCCATGGTGGGTGGATCATCTGAGCTCAGGAGTTCAAGACAAGCCTAGCCAACATGGTGAAACCCCATCTCTACAAAAATGCAAAAATTAGCCGGGCACGATGGCAGGTGCCTATAATCCCAGCTACTCGGGAAGCCGAGGCAGGAGAATCACTTGAACCCTGCAGGCAGCGGTTACAGTGAGCCAAGATTGCACCATTGCACTTCCGGTCTTGGTAACAGAGCAAGACTCCATCTCAAAAAAAAAAAATCTAATAAATAAAAATAAAAAATAAACATGAATTAATTTCTTTTGTCTATCTAGACAAAGTTCTAATAGAGCCTCATTTTAACTACTAATTATACCATATTGTTTTCTACCCTAGGCGAATTCACTTTAATAAACTTTTCCTAAACATCAGCTATATTCAGGATCTTTTATATACAAGTTCCTATTTCCTGGCATCAGATTTTAGCGTCAGACTTGATATTTCCTTCTTCCTGACTTCACTTCTCCCGAGAATTTAAGAGTGACCCTCTTTTTGATGCATCAAATTGATCCTTTACCAATAAATCCACCTCTTTCTGATTTATTTCTCCTGAAATGTGTGACATTTTAGCACTTCCGACTTAATTTGGTGCCCCCTACAAATCATGAACTCTTGTAGGTATAACATAAGCTATGTTTTCTTGGAAGAAAATAAATAATATCTTTGTAAATAATATTTTTAAATCAATATCAACAGAAGATTCTCCACCCCCACATAATAGTCACTCAAAATTTGATGAAAAACATGATGTACTAACAGAATATGACCCAGGTTCTCTGAATTTAGTAAACACTGCTCCCTCAAATTGTAATCGTTACATCCTTGGGCCTCTCCCTTCATCCTCATGTAATTGTGATACAAAAATAGGAAAAATCTTGTAGTTCCCCCAAACAAGCCATATGTCCTATTCTCCATGCTTATTATTCTTCTCATATACCCCATTCCTCATTCCCTTGACCCACTCACATTCATAATTCAAATACTCTAGGAGCCCACTTCCTACCCACAGAGGGTCACTGTGCAGCCTCTGAATCGTATGCACTTCCAGTTCTACACTTTTACCCTCTAAGCCTAACAAAGTCCCTGGCACACAGCAAATAATTAATGTCATTATATCAGAAATCCATAACAACAACAATGAAGTAGCTTACGTCCTTTGAAAAAATAAGAGACAGACCAATTTTGTGAAAATAAATGATTTGAGAAGAAATACAAACTGTCAGTACAAATAACACAGCTATTATTTTTCTAGCAGCAACTCATGTTAGCTCCTCCTTTACGTGCTTCAAAATCTGTGTCTTGCATAAAATTCTTTTTGTAGCTGTGTGGGTGGAGATGGGATGGGGTAGAAAGGGTTATTTCCAGTAATGTTAGTTTCAACCAGACATCTTGTACAGCATTAATAGACAGGCATATAAGAATGCAGTGGTCTAAATCCCCCCAATGCATTGAAAAGACATCAACTAATCTCCAATGGTAGAAGTTTAAGTCAACTGTTTCTTAAATGTTAGTATTTTGAACTATCCATGGATTAGGGAAGAGGGATCTGGCACAATTTCTCATGCAGTAAAATATTGGAAACAAGCAATAAGTATTTATATATAAAAATGCAGGTGCTATGTTGGGATAGTTATGAATAGAGAATGCTCCCATTTGGAATAAAGATAACTCAAACATTGGCTAAAATGAATTTTCTCAACTATACTGACCCTCAGATAAACAGATACACTGAACCATTTGCATGACTATTTGCTTAAATTATAAAATACAATATTCTGAAGACAATCATTTAAGTGTAGAAAGAACTTCCTTGAACAATTTGTGCATACAGTATTTCTAAGATAGATGTTAAGCCTTCTAGCTATTATCTCCTAATGTGTATACAATGTGTTTGACAGTTATTTTGATATGTTTGGGATGCATTCCTGCCTTCAAGCTAAGCATGCACTATCCAATTTGGAGGCCTTAAATAAGCTCTCAGTATTTTTGAGAGCTAATTAAAACTTCATTATTAGTACAACAGCCGTACCACATTACTGGCTTGATAAGAAACTCAATAACTGACAGTGTCTTTGTAGGTCTTTCAGCTGACACTTATAATTAAGTTGCATGGAACCCAACCACCCTCTAGAAACTCTCTTTACAAGAATAGTAAGCATAAAGTGCAGCGTTGGTTTATGTTAAAGTACAGGCAAAGCCTGGGTTTTGTCACAGATTTTGTTTCCAACTTTCTTTTTCAACCAGAAAAAAATAATTCTATTTGAAACACATAGTTTTAGTAAGTTTATTTTTGGGGGATGGTCTATATATATTTTTTTCTTGTGATACTTGTTTTCATACAGGTGGATGACATACCTTCCCATGAAGAATTCAATTTACCAAAAAAAAAAAAAAAAAAAATTCAATAATTTAACTGGCCCAAAAGGGAAAGAGATAAGTACCAATACAATTAACTCTTTTTCTTTCTATTGATAAAACCGTAACAGTTACTTTTTAATATAAGCTAGCATTCTCCCATCAGCCAACATTGCTTGCAGGCAATTTTCATGCAGACATCCTGTTGTGTATTATGAGAATGTCAATGAACTTTAATATTATGTGGAACAAAACATAATTAGGAAGGAAATCTTTGGAGAATAGCAATATGTGATGTATCAAGTTGCAAAACAGAAGAGTTATAGTTCTGTGTTTTTGTTTGAATTTGTTATGCTCATAAAACATATTAGGAGACAAATATTCTGAGATTTGCATAGTTTCTCAATGTAAAGACATTACTGTTAATGATTAAGTATAGTTTTTTGAAATAATAAATCATATGATTTATAAGCAAAAATACGTCCATGTTACTATCTCATTGAAAATATATTTTATTGCAAATATTATAATAAGAAGATGGATTTCAAAGGTTACAATAATTGTTAAATATAGTAATTTTTGTTATTTGTAATTTACTCTTTCTAGCCTATCATTGCTGACTGAGCTCAAGTAGCTATTTCTTTTTTTTTCTTTTTTTTTTTTTTTAGACGGAGTCTTGCTCAGCCACCCAGGCTGGAATACAGTGGCGTGATCTAGGCTCACTGCAACCACCATCTCCCGGGTTCAAGCAATTCTCCTATCTCAGCCTCCTGAGTAGCTGGGATTACAGGCACCTGCCATCATGCCCGCCTTATTTTTGTATTTTAGTAGAGACAGGGTTTCATCATTTTAGCCAGGCTGGTCTTGAACTCCTGACCTCAGGTGACCTGCCCACCTGGGCCTCCCAAAGTGCTAAGATTACAGGCACGAGCCACCACACCTGGCTCTTATTTCTTAAGAGACAGGAAAAAACAAAATTGGTAAGAATTAAATGCCCCTAGATGTGCCTGTTTAGTATTTCTGATATTTTCAAGCATTAGTTGCCTAATTCATCACATATACATAAAATCACTCCTGAAATGCTTTGCTGGTAGATGTGTCCCATTGGGAAATGTTATAATCCATTTCAATACATTTCACACACAGATCTCTAAAATAAATGAGTCCATCTATTTGTAAGTTTTTAGCAAAGTAATGTATAAACAGACAATGTGTAAAAATTATGCTTAGTCTTTTTTCCTTCCACTGAATAAGCAATATAGCTATTTTTGGCATTCATTTTTCCTAAACATTTGAGCACCTACTATAAGCTTAAAAGCTCATGTTTCATTTAAATTGTTTAGAAAGTTATAATTCTCAGGAGCATTAATATAGTAAAAGAATATTTGATTGCTTATTTTTAATAAAAATTTTTATTATGCTTGTTATTAATCATGACTCTATTGAAACAATCTCAAAAATACTGATTCTTTTTCAAACTCTTAGAGAAAATAGAAATTTAAAATTATGATTGTAGAACATTTAACATAGTATCTTTAAGTTAGTTTGAATGAGAAATGAGCAGCCTCTGATTTCCACACAGCAATTTACAAAACATATATTTGATCATAAGTAAACTCATATTTGTTTAAAACTTTGAATATATAAATGTATTCACATTGAAAGTTAGTATCCTGTCTAAATTCATTTTCATAAGGCTTGCTACTAGCTAGACTAATGGAAAGAGAGAATATCTAAATAAATACGAAAAGAAATGACAAAGGGAATGTTACTACTGATCTCACAGAAATAAAAACAACCATCAGAAACTACTAGGATCACTTCTGTGAACACAAACTAGAAAACCTAGAAGAGATGGATACATTGCTGAACACATACAGCCTCCCAAGACTGAGCCAAGAATAATGATTCCCCAAACAGACCAATAATGAGCTCCAAAATTGAATCAGTAATAAATAGCCTACCAACCAAAAAAAAAAGCCCAGGACCTGGTAGATTCACAGCCGAATTCTACCACATGTACAAAGAAGAGCTGGTACCATTCCACAGAAACTATTCCAAAATACTGAGGAGGGAGAACTCCTCCCCAACTCATTCTATGAGGCCAGCATCTTGATATCAAAACCTGGCAGAGACACACACAAAAAAGAAAACTTCAGGCCAATATCATTGATGAACTATGATGCAAAAATCCTCAGCAAAATACTTGATAACTTGTGATAAACTTAACATGAAGTGTCAACTTGATCATTGAAGGATGCAAAGTATTGTTTCTGGGTGTTTCTGAGTGTTACCAGAAGAGATTAATACTTGAGTCAGTGGACTGGGCGAGGAAGACCCACCCACATTGTGGGTGGGAACCATGCAATTGGCTGACAGTGCAACTAGAAAAAGCAGGGAGAAGACGGTGGAAGAAGCTGACTTGCTGAGTCTCCTGGCCTTCATCTTTCTCCCATGACGGATGCCTCCGGCCCTTGAACATCAGACCCCAAGTTCTTTGGTTTTTGGACTCTTGGACTTACACCAGTGGTTTGTAAGGGGCTCTTGGACCTTTGGCCACAGACTGAAGGCTGCACTGTTGGCTTCCCTACTTCTGAGGTTTTGGGACTTGGACTGAGCCACTACTGGCTTCCTTGCTCCTCTACTTGCAGATGGCCTATCATGGGACTTCACCTTGTGATCATGTGAGTCAATTATCCTTAATAAACTCCCTTTCAAATATGCATACATCCTATTCAGTTCTGTCCCTCTAGAGAATCCTGACTAATACAAAGCTGAGACCAGCAGCACATCAAAAAGCTAATCTACCATGATCAAGTAGGTTTCATGCCTGGGATGCAAGGTTATTTCAACACAGATAAGTCAATTCATGTGATTCATCACATAAACAAAATTAAAGACAAAAAACAAAACACATGATTATCTCAATTATTGCATAAAAGGCTTTCAATAAAATTTAACACCACTTCATGTTAAAAACTCTCAACTAGGTATTGAAGGAACATACCTCAAAATAATAAGAGCTATCTATGACAAAACCACAGCCAACATTATACTGAATGGGCAAAAATTGGAAGCATTCCCCTTGAAAACTGACACAAGACAAGGATGCCCTCTCTCAATATTTGTATTCCACATAGTACTGGAAGTCCTAGCCAGAGCAATCAAGCAAGAGAAAGAAATAAGGCACATCCAAATAGGAAGATGAGAAGTCAAACTATCTCTGTTTGCAGGTGACATGATTCTATATCTAGAAAAGCACATAGTCTCAGCCCAAAAGCACTTCCAGCAGATAAACAACTTCAGCAAAGTTGTAAGATACATAATCAATGCACAAAAAATATTAGCATTTCTATATACCAACAACAGCCAAGCAGAGAGGCAAATCAGAAGGGCAATCCCACTCACAATTGCCACAAAAAGAAGAAAATACTGAGGAATACAGCTAACCAGGGTGGTGAAAGATCTCTACAATGAGAATTACAAAACACTGCTCAAGGAAATCAGAGAAGACACAAACAAATTAAAAAGCCTCCCATGCTCATAGATAGGAAGAATCAATATCATTAATATGGCTATACAGCCCAAAGCAATTTACAGATTCAATGCTATGCTGTCAAACTACCAAGATCATTATTCACAGAACCAGAAAAAAGTATTTTAAAATTCATATGGAACCAAAATGAGCCCGAATAGCCAAGGCAATCCTAAACAAAAAGAATAAGGCTGGAGGCTTCACGTTGCCCAACTTTAAACTATACTCTGAAGCTAAAGTAATGAAAACAGCATGGTAATGGCACACAAACAGGCACATAGACCAAGGGAACAGAATAGAGATATCAGAAATAAGCCCACACATCTACGACCATCTGATCTTTCACAAAGATGACAAAACAAGCAATGGGGAAGGCTCTCTCTTCAATAAATGGTGCTGGGATAACTGGCTAGCCATATGGAAAAGATTGAAGCTGGACCCCTTCCTTACACCATACACAAAAATCAACTCAAGATGGATTAAAGACTTAAATGTAAAACCCAAAACTATAAAAACCTAAACAACAACCTAGGCAATGCCATCTTGGACATAGGAATGGGCAAATATTTCACAACAAAGACACTAAAAGCAATTGCAAGAAAAGAAAAAATTGACAAGTGGGATCTAATTAAACTTAAGAGCATTTCCACAGCAAAAGAAACTATCAACAAAGTAAACAGACAATCTACAGAATGGGAGAAAATATTTGCAAACTATGTATCTGATGAAGGTCTAATACCCAGTATCTATAAGAAACTTAACATTTATGAGAGAAAAACAAACGACTCCATTAAAAAGTGGGCAAAGGACATGAACAGACACTCCTCAAATGAAGACATTCATGCAGCCAACAAGCATATGAAAAAAAAAAAACCTCAGCATCACTGATCATTAGAGAATTGCAAGTCAAAACCACAATGAGATACCACCTCACACCAGTCAGAATGGCTATTACGAAAAAGTAAATAAAATAACAGATGCTGATGAGGTTGTGAAGAAAAGGAAGCACTTATGCACTGTTGGTGGGTGTAAACCAGTTCAACCATTGTGGAAAGCAGCATGATGATTCCTCAAAGAGCTAAAAAACAGAACTACCATTCGACCCAGCAATCCCATTACCAGGTATATACCCAGAGGTATATAAATCATTCTACCATAAAGACACATGCACGTGATGTTCATTGCAGCACTATTCAAAGCAAAGACATGAAATCAACCTAAATTCCCATCAATGACAAATCGGATAAAGAAAATGTGCTAAATATTCATCATGAACTACTATGCAGCCATCGAAAAAGAACAAGATCATGTCTTTTGCAGGAACATGGATGGAGGTGGAGGTCATCATCCTTAGCAAACTAACACAAGAACAGAAAACCAAATACCACATGTTTCTACTTAGAAATGGGAACCAAATGATAAGAACTTATGAACACAAGGAAGGAAACAACAGACACTGGGGTCTTCTCGAGGACGGAAGGTTGGAAGAGGGAAAAGAATAGAAAAGATAACTATTGGGCACTGGGCTTAATACTTGAGTGATGAAATAAAATATTTACAGCAAACCCTTGTGACACTTGTTTACCTATGTAACAAGCTTTCACATGTACCCACCAAACCTAAAGTAAAAGATTAAAAGAGATTTCCATATATCCTTCTAGGTTGTTATATGCATCTACATATAAAAATAATTTATATGTATAGAATGATATGTAATATATATGATATTACAATGTTTTTGAAAAAAGACTCTATCAAAGTTATGTTTCTACCATGGCATATTACACATCTGTCTTGTTTATTTTTAGCAGGTACATTGTTTTCCATCATGTGAGTATACTGTAATTGATTTCAGAAATATTGTATTGATAGACAAATGTTTCCAACTCTGCTCTATTACAAATAATGTTCCCCGAATATTCAAGACATATTTAAGAAAGTACATGGATTTCTTCAAATTAAATTGTCAAAAGTTAAATTTGACATAGTGAAACATGGTGAAAAAAAGGATTTC
Source organism: Pongo abelii (assembly GCF_028885655.2). Taxonomy (NCBI): domain Eukaryota; kingdom Metazoa; phylum Chordata; class Mammalia; order Primates; family Hominidae; genus Pongo; species Pongo abelii. The sequence continues at coordinate 144,450,046 of NC_071991.2, read as the reverse complement.
AGCTCCCACTTGCCATGCCAGCCAAATGTGTTATGCAGGTATAATCATATGTGAAGTCATGGACATACCTTTCCATCACAAATTAGAAATAAAGCATAATTTTTTATTTTTAACCATGAGAAAACAGTGGGAATGTTAATATTATTGCTAATTGTTTTCTTATTTGGCACATCATACTTACTGTCAGCGGTTAAATAAATTAGTAATATGCAGGAGCTAAAGACTATTTATACTTTCTCAAATATCAAACCTTCCAAACTATCATGCACTGAAATGTAAAAAATAATGTAAACAAAAATTATTTTGGAAAACAATGAGATAAGTATTTTATTATAAAGGCTTATATAGAATTACCTAATATTAAAGGTTTGGAATTTTCATTTCCTATTGATAATATTTCTTTTATCTTGGACTTTCCATGCATGTGTATATGTACTTTAGATACATCAACCTGAAGCCTGGATCCCAATGTTTCAGAAAGTAAAACAGGCAGATGAGAAACTCTCAGGGGGGAGCATTAGAATGATACAGCAAATAGCACTAAATTCAGTAGGTAAAACATTTTGTTATTATGTTTGGATAGCACCTCTGAATAATAACAGAAATTGGTGGAACTTCTGAGAATAATATATGTGATAAGAAATATAAGAATAATGTATTCATTTAGATCTTCTGGGAAGCAGACGCAAAGACAATGGTATGACTAGTGCAAGGATTACTTTTCAAGGAAAATGGGTCATTGTGTTTCTGTATACAAGGCTTTTACTGTATTTATGTATTGTGAATGAATCTTCCCAGCATGTGGTTTCATTTTCTTAGTGTGTCATTTTAAGAATAGAAGATTTTGATTTCTCTGTATCATGCTTTTATCATTTTTATGGCTAATACTTTTTTGTCCTAATAAATCGCTGATTATCCCAAGACTGAATATTTTCTCCTTTATATTCTTCTAGAGGTTTAAAACTAGTGGTGCCTACATTTAGGTACGTGATCCATTTTTGTGCAGAATGTGAAGAAGCAGTCAGTGTTCATTTTCTCCATATGGATATCATTTTCTAACACCATTTGTTGAAAAGACTATTCTGTTCTGCATTTAATTATATTGGTGGCTTTATTAAAATTTAATTCTCCATATATATGTGAGTCTATTTGTAGACTCAATTTTGGACTCTTCATCTATATATTTATATTTACAGCTATACAAGACTATCTTTATTATAAGTTTATAGTAATTTTTGAAATTCTTATATTTCCTCCAACTTTTTTCAAACCCAGTTTGGATTATTTTAGGCCTTTTGCAGTACAAGTAAACTTTGAATAACATTGTAAATTTAAAAACCTACTCAATTTGAAGATAGTGAACAAATTAATATATTTTACAATTAATAAGCCTTGTATATCTCTCCATTTTGTTAGCTATTATTTAATTTCTTACAGAATATTTTTAATTACAGTAAAGAATGTCAGTATAATTTTTATTATAATTAACAGTATTTCAAGTCTTTGGTCCTATTTTAAATGGCATTCCTTTTATAAATTACATTTTCTGAATATTTGATGCTAGCATACAGAATTTTTTGTATTAATCTTATAACCTGTTGCCTTGTTAAATTTACTTTTTTTTTTTTTTTTTTTTTTTTTTTTTTTTAGATAGACTCTCACTCTGTCACTCAGACTGGAGTGCGGTGGTAAGATCATACCTCACTGCAACCTTGAACTCCTGGGAGCAAATGAGCTTCCTACCTCAGCCTGGAGCTGGGACCACAGGAGCCTGCCACCCTGCAGGTTTTGTTTTGTTTTGCTTTGTTTGGTAGAGGAAAGGTCTTATGTCGCCAAGGCTGGTCTCAAGTGATCTTCCCACTTCAGCCTCCCAAAGCACTGAGATTACAGGCTTGAGCTACCGCACCCAGCCTGATTACTTTCAACAGTTTGTTTTTAAGATTGATTAGGATTTCCTAAATATATTATTATGTCATCTATGAACACAGACAGGCCTACTTCTTCTATTCCAATCTTTATGCTTCTGTTTATTCTTTTCTTACTGCATTGGCTAGAATCTCCAATGTAATATTAAATAAAATGTAAAAACATATCTTTTTCTCATTCAAAAATCAATAATATTCTATTGTTTAACATTAAGTGCTGCATCCATCAGTTGTGAGTTTTTATAGTTGCCCATTACAAATTTGAGGTAGTTGCCTTCCAGTCCATTTTTGTTAAGAACGCTTTGTCATTTTATGAGTGTCAGATTTAGTCAAATGATTTTTTTACATCTGTTGAGATAATCACGATGATTTGCATTACTGATTTTTTAAAATATTGAAAGCACCTTACTTTCCTGGGATAAATACCACTTATTCATGAGGTATTGTCTTTATATAAAAATTATTGGATTTACTTTTCTAATTAATTTTTGTGTCTATATTCATTATAAATATAGATCTGTAATTTTATTCTTTTGTAATTTTTATGTCTTGGTAAATATGCTAATGCCCTACATTATTAAAGAGAAGAATAAAACACTGAATGATATTATACATTTGGAAAGGTACATATTTTAAAATGTCAAATAATGACCACCAAAAAATGTTACTTAGAGCATTTTAATTCTAAAAATAAAACTGAAGAAGAAAACAACTACACCTTTAACAACAACCTCTATCAATAGCAAAGAGGGCAGAAAAGGAGGAAGAAAAAAATATTGAAAAGCACTTGATAAATATAGCTAAGCATTTAGACATTTTGCTTAAGGTGGATTTACTCCTTGTATTAGCGTTTTCATTATATAATAGCAACTAACACTTTTTGTCCATAATTCCATTTCAAGGACATGCTAGCAAGTATTTTATCTTCAATCTTTAGAAATCTTAAATTGCCTAGCTTCTATTTGGGAACTAGTATGAGCTCAGAAAAGCTTCTTTGATTCTTTCAAGGTTAAATACTTGGTTGGTAAATGTCTAGTAATGGAAGGGGAAGCAAATAGCATATTCACTAATTAGGATTACAAGTATTATATATTTTCATTCAAGTCTTCTAATTCTTCTCTTAATTACCCATCAGTGACTTTTATTGAATCACATTCTGTATTTAATTAGTTATTTTGAATCGAGGCTATTCTCGTTTTACAAGTGAACTGTGGAAATACCTTGTGGACATTTGACTAATGTTATAATTAAAGCATAGAGTCATATGAAAGACATATCTCTTATCTTGGATAATTATCAGCTATTGATAACTCTTCATCTCAATTGAATAAATTTCTTGGTAGCATGATTATGTTGAAGCAGATAAGGCTTATAAACAAACAATTAGCTAATACTATAATAAAGCTCCCTTTTAAAACTATTTTCTTATGCTATTTATTTCTTTGAGAAAACATTAAACTCTTCAGTACTGTCATAAATGCCTACTATTGGGAGATACATTTAAAGACTTAAATATGAAAAATTTTGGGTCACTTCTTTAAATCTAGGTTCACTCTTCATTCTATACTTTGACATAATTACTGATCTAAAGGAGTTTTTAAGTTATCAAATCATTATTTTTCAAAACCCAACATTAGACAGGTCCCAAATTAGTAAGATCACTCATTATTTCTGTATCTGAGGTCACTGTAAGAACATATAAATCCAATACAATAGCCATTAAGTGGAAATCTATATGCATGAATGTTGACTCAAGCACAGAAGTGACTATAACACTGGTTTATTACTGAATGTGTTCAAAACACTTTTAATAACTGGGGGAAGCAGAATGACCACATTACACCCTGGAGAGTCTGCTATAACACTGTACCACAAAGAACCATGCAGACAGGGCAATGTTTATGTGTCTGGCTGCATACAAGTGCAAAAATATGAGTGCATATGTATGTTTCACAGAATTTTGAATTCCTAGCCAAGTTTAGTTTAAGAAAACTCAGATAAAAAATGAAAACAGCATCTGATTAAAAGCATCTGCTCTAAACTTTGAGAGTTGCCTGTGATATCTTTGATACACAGCCAAGTAACATTATGCCTTTCCCCCAGGGTACACATTCAAATACTATGAATAAAGATTAGTTCTCATTCAGAAGGAGGCTGAATATTTTGCATTGAGTGTCATTAGTGGATTTTTTTTTTTTTTTTTTTTTTTTGTGCCCAGATGTCATAGGACGGACATTTGAGTCTTTTTCTTTTTTTTTTTTTTTAACAAGGAAGTGTAAGAAGTGATTTATCACTATTTATTCAGGAAATAGCACGTTACGATCCAAAAGTTGCCAAAACTATACTTTTTTCATTTTTGTCGTCATTAAGAAAGGTCTAAATGCCACAGCTTTTTTTGTGTTACAAAATTGAACATATTTGAAATGCAACATGAGATTTAAGTAAAGAATTAATTCAATATATCAAATGCTAAATACTTTAACCCTCAAAATATAGAATTAATTAAGATAGAATAAATGATTCCAATCAGAATGAATAAAGAACTGGCAGGTGGAAAAAGTCCTGCCTTCTAAAGTCTTAACACTGTCATCGACTGTGCCTGCATCTGTCATTTTCCCTTCATTTTCCCCGATCCACTAACTGGTAAAATGGGCATGTTAGCCTTTATGCACAAGAGGATGTACCACAGGATTAATAATTAAAAGGTTGGCAAGTGCTTTTTAATTACAGTGGTTACACAATTGCCAATGAATAATAATCCCTCCATTCCAAATCCAATGCCCAGAGGTTAATTGAGTTGCCAAGGTCTCAAGCATTATCAGTATACATCTCTGTTCAGATTGCTAAATACAATATCTTTTAAATATTTATGAGGCTCCATGGCTCCAAAATCCAGCAAATTACATATAATTATTTTTTCTTTACCCATTCATGTAGTCAGATGAAGCGATGTAACACAACCCTGACAAGGCTGATGAAGAAAATCAGGCCTGTAGGATATTGAGAAGCAGTTTATGTTTGTAGAACTATCTCACTGAATGCTGATTTTTTATAATCATAGTTTTTAAATTAGGAGGGGAATTTTATAGTTACCCCATGCTTAGAGATAGATTCACAATCTCCAAGTGTCAGGAATGTAGGCTTAAGTAGAATAATATGAATAATAGCAATTATGATGCATTAGTATAATACTTCATTCTTCACTAAAAGTTTTCTATCAATTTTATTAAATAAGACAACTGTACAAAATTGTTGAGCACCTAAGCATCAGTTCATTGTAATTGTAAATTTTTAAAAATTTTAAAATATGTTTAAGAAAATGAAAGAGTAAGGAAAAACACTCACGCCTATAGTCCCAGCACTTTGGGAGGCCGAGGCAGGTGGATCTCCCGAGGTCAGGAGTTCAAGACCAGCCTGGACAACATGGTGAAACTCTCTCTCAACTAAAAATACAAAAATTAGCTGGGCATGAGCCTGTAATCACAGCCACTCGGGAGGTTGAGGCAGGAGAATCACTTGAACCTGGGAGGCGGAGGTTGCAGTGAGACGAGATCACACCACTGCACTCCAGCCTGGGCAATAGGATGAGGCTCTGTCTCAAAAAACAAAAAACGAAACAAAGAAAAAAGAAAATAAATTAAAACGGAAATCCATATAATGTGAAAAGAAGCAAACAACAAGAAAAAAAATTCCAGCCTATAATTTTGCCGTTTGTGTTCTATCAGTGATAAATATGAGAGCTGGCATTCTCCTGTAGGAAGAAGGGGTACAAAAGCAGACAAACAGACATCATGGTTATTAATCATCTTATATCCAGAGGAGGTTTTTATTATTCTAGGGCTCACTCTATCCTTGAGACCCTGGTATACATATTTTAACAGCTTGGACCCATAAAACCAGAATGTCGATAACGCATTATTTTTTTTTCTGTTCCAAGAAATTTTTTTTCACTTATTTGATAAATACTTTAAATGAATGTAGATGCTTTATTTAAGACAATACATTTTAAACTAATATTAATTTTTAAAATAATTTTTCCAAAATAGAGTATCCTCTTTTCAATCTTCATAGGGATGAGTAGATCAATATGATCCATTTTTCTTTCAGATAAATATGTCCCTATCTAGTTTGTGTACTTATTGAACTGCAGGGGCTGTTCTAGAACTTTCATAAAACCAAATGGTATTTGGCACACTGCCTGCCACATAGCAGGATCTCTGTAAATGGAAATGCCTTTGTCCTCTTGGCTCTAGGCCACACACCCTGCCACCCTCAGAGACTTTGCATTCATTGTTCCTCTTACCTACAGACATGTTCCACTTTTGCCTGGCCTATAAAAGATAAAAAAAAAAAGCAACCTCCCTGGTCTGCAAGCTTCTTGTCTACCACTGCCTTAGTTCTCTCCCTCTCTCACCACCCTCAACCACTTTTTAAAAACATACTGTATAATTACACCTTTATATTCCAGCTAGCTCTAATCTCCATGAGAGTCATGATGGTGGAGTCTATATATATCCATTGTTCATTGTAACATCTGAACAATAAAAATAAACTTGATAAATATTTGTTAAATAAAAGTCTTACCACATTTTTGTATTTATGCGATTCTGTTTTTACCATTCTATTGAAAATCTTGTTTCACATTTTGAGCTGAACCCACCTTTAAAGGTAATCTCAAGTCTCTTGTTATTAAAGTAATTGATCCTCTTCCTCCCCTACTCTAGGTTTCCTCTTACTGCTGACCACATTGGTTTTCTTTAAATTTTTCTCTTTCATATTTTCCTAGCCCGGCAGCTGAATTTACACGTTTCCTTTTACTCTATCTTTGGTTCTCTTTTCTTTCCTTCTATTTACTCACTGAGACACCACGTGCAATCTTTTTCTCTTCTTCAATCACTTATGATTTGTGGTTCCTGTATTTTTGTTTTCAATTGAGTTGGGTTGGAGGTGGAATTAAATTTAGAGTCAGGGTAGTTCTCAGACTCAGAGTTAGAATTTTTTTTTTTTTGAGACAGAATTTCTCTCCTCTTGCCCAGGCTGGAGTGCAACGGCGTGCGGTCTTGGCTCACTGCAACCTCCGCCTCCCAGGTTCAAGCGATTCTCCAGGCTCAGCCTCCCAAGTAGCTGGGATTACAGGCATGCACCACCACGGCCCAGCTAATTTTGTATTTTTAGTAGAGACAGGGTTTCTCCGGGTTGATCAGGCTGGTCTCCAACTCCCAACCTCAGGTGATCCAACCACCTTGGCCTCCCAAAGTGCTGGGACTACAGGTGTAAGCCACCGTGCCTGGCCAGGATTATAATTTGACTTTAATAACTGGAATTTTAAAAAATATGGAGCTCCTTCAATAACTGTAGGGGCTAATGCATAATACTGTTACTGGTGTTCTGTCAACAGATACATTTAAGTGCCATTAATCATTTTAGTGATGTTCTTTAAAATAAACGTTGACTCTGCTCTTCTTTTAAGATTTGACTTGTTCTTTGTTGAGGAAATTGAAACACATTTTCTAATCTCTGCTGAAGTAACCCTGAAATTCTAATGTTATTTTCTATATTGCCTCAAAATTTTACCTTTATTCTCAATCTCAATTGCTTTAATAAGATTTCATTTATAGGATCTGAGTCAATATATAGTGTCAGCACTTGGGCCTTTCTTATGAAGGTTTGGGAATTGCCTGATGTGTCATGTAAAACCCTTACATTATCATTTCTCCAATGCCAGATTCTCCTTGGTATTCTGAATGTATCAAGGATGAAAGAAAGACATTTAAGCTGACATGTACAACATTACTTCAAATAAATAATGTAGGACAAATTACATCTAAAGGAGAAGAATATTAAATAAGCTTACATTATAATAAAAATGCAAAAAAATGAAACGTGATTTACACATATGACTACCTTTCAGCAGCTGATATTACATATGGGGTAGCTAAATTTTATAGTTCATTAATTGATTAATTTTTTGAGACAGGATCTCACTCTGTTGCCCCAGGTTGGGGTGCAATGGTGTGATCATGGCTGACTGCAGCCTTGACCTCCTGGACTTAGGTGATCCTCCCATCTCAGCCTCATGAGGAGCTGGAACTACAGGCATATGCCACCATGTCTGGCTAATTTTTGCGTTATTTGCAGAAACAGGGTTTTGCCATGTTGCCTAGACTGGTCTCAAACTCCTGGGCTCAAGTGATCCTCTCGCCTTGGCCTCACAAAGTACTGGGATTACAGGCATGAGCCACGAAGCCTGGTGCAAACTTTTTAAAACAGTTCACCTTAGGATGAATGCAAGAATGTCAGAGTTGGCAGGGAAACTAGACAACATTTAGTGCAAGCCCATTCTACTAGATGTAACTCTCTTTCTCATTTAGGCAGGTTCTTTTTGATATCTGCACAGAGCAAATGAGTGCAGAGAATCTGTATATCATATTTGCCTGACAACTCTCTCCAAGGAACACTAAGTACTCCTCCAGCAAGAGAAACCCTTCATGTCCTCCTCAGACTTCAGTTGCCACCGTAGATCTTAGCAGATTTTTCCAGAACAAGATCTAATTGTGATTTATTTTCTTCTGTCAAGGCCCTTAGCACCTTTTCCTACATATGTTTTGAAATATCCAATTGTCCTAAGCTAATTTCACATGTCTTCTTTCTTTTCACTTTCAAACTTACTCTGATAAGTGTGACTTGTTGGTGTTTTTGAGTTCTCCATGCCCAAAAGTATATTCACAGTTATTGACTTTCAGGAAATTCTTATCACCCCCTTCACCATACAAATCCTGTGAAACAAATATGCTTCCACAGTTTAGTGTCCTATGTGTACATCTTTGGTAGCATCTTTGAACATATGATATAGAACTAAACACAAAACAGCAACTGACTACTTATCACTTACATCAGGAACAGTCCTAGATAATACTGTCTATTGATAGATTGGTGTGTCTTTTTTTTATATTCCACCTGCTCCTGTCAATTCAGACACCCACACGGGATGGAGGCTCTCTCATCCCTCATTGCCCCTCCCATTGTTTCTCAGTCGTTCTCTTGGTCTAACTTCTTTTTCCTCTTCCTTATCATGTCAAATCTCTATTTTCTGGAGAACACCACTTATTAGTTAATGGAAAGATCCAATTAAATATACTAATACAGATTTCAATTAGTGGTTTAAGATTAGTATGTTTATTTATATACTTACATAAGGCAATCTGCTTTTGGAAGAACACCCTGTTAAAACAAACAAACGAATACAAGCTGTGGTAATGTGCTTCTAATGCTGGATTTTCAGGGAAATATTAAATCTGTTTAACTTTTCTTTTGAAATAATTTCAAAATTATGGAAAAGCTGCAATAATAATATAAGGAACACTTGTTCCTTTACTCTTTATTCTGATTCTCCTATTTTACTCTGTGCTATGTGGTTTATCATTCTCTCTCTCTGTCTCTCTCTCTGTGTTTCTCTCTCTCCCTCTCATTCTCTCTCCTTTTTCCAGCACCCCAACACACACATTTTTTTTCTGAACCACGTGAGAGTAAGTTGCATATCATGTTCACTTACTTCCAAATAGTGTACATTTCATACAAATAAGGACATATGTAGGTAAGTATATAGTTACCAATTTCAGGAAATTTAACATTGCTACTATCGAATCAACCTTCCATATCCCAATATTATCCATTGACCCAACTATGTCTTTAGGGCATCTTTTCTTATCCAAGACAGGATCCAGGCTAGGATCATGTATTACAGGTAGGTATCACGTACCTTTAATTTTCTTTTACCTAGAATAACTCCTTAGCCTTTTAGTGTCTCTTATCACACTGATACATCTGCAATGTATTCTCCTTTATTTTTTTAGTAGAACATTCCTCATAGAATATTCTTCAATTTTGGTTTGACTTTTGTTTTCTCATAATGTTTACATCCACTTACATTCTTCATGGGATACTACATGTACGGTGCTGGGTCCTTCTCAGTCCACTGCCTCTGGAGGCACACAGTGTCTGCTTCTCATGTGTAATTTTTATTTTGATTACCCAGTCAAGATGTTTAATTTCTCTTGTATAAATATTATTCATTTCCCTTGCAACTACTAAATGATTTGTAAGAGACATTTTAAGACTATACAAATTTACTTCTCCCCATCAAAACTCTCCGTATCCTCTACTTTTATTACCATTAATGTCTTATGCCAGAACTAGTATTTACTATGATGGTTGCAAATGATGACTTGACTTCCCAACTCCAGCGCCCTTTCATGTTTCCTAGTCAGAAGTTTGTATTCTGCTATAAGCAAGAGACCTCTCTTCTCCCTCATTTTATCTATCTATTGCCTGCCTATCTATCTATCTATCTATCTATCTATCTATCTACCTATCATCTATCTGTCTGTCTACCTACCTACCTACCTATCATCTCTATAGACTTAAGCATTTCTATTTTTTTTCTAAAGGTGTGCAATACATTACTGTCCCTAACTATTTTGGTGTTCAAATTGTCCAGGTTTGACCAATATGAATTATTTCAAGTTGGCTTTTATGTAATTTTGTTATTAACCATCATTTTTCCTTTCTTTCTGGCATAACAAGACGTGTTTAACAAGTTTCTTTCTCGACCACATCCTGGTAAAATTTTTCTAACTAGATCTGATTGCTTTTAGATGATAATTGTATTAATAACTAAAGTCTGTCTTAGGTGTGCTTAGTGTTACTGCAATATTTTTGTTTCTAGATCCATCCAGCTGTCAGAGCTACTTAGTATGTAGTATGTAAGGGTATATGTGTATATATATATACTCATTAACACACACATATATTTTTAAGTAGGCTTCGTTCTTGTCTTCTCTTATTCCACTTATGTTTCTTATTTCCTTCATGGTGAGAACCTTGGCCCCCAACACAATTGACATATCACTCATTTGCTCAATTTACAGTACATTTAAATATGTTCAGAATTGCTTCAACCATATACACGTCTCCTCATTTCTTCTTTCTTAAACAAAAGTTAACATATAATAAATGCTTTTTGTACTTTTCTTTTTTTCACTAAACAATATATCCAGCAAATCCACCCCATGTCAGCTCATATTTTATCAGTTTTGTTCACAGCAGCTGTGTAACTATTTCGAATATGTAGCCTAGTTTATTCAACCAATCTTCTACATTTGGTCATAAAGATAGTTTCCAATATTTTGTAATTACAAATACAACGGCAAGAAATAACTTTGTGCATATGAATTTTTATGTTATTGGAGCTGTATCATTAGAGTAAATTCCTAGTATTAAGATGGTTGGGTTGAAGAATAAATGCATTTTTAGTTCTGCTGGGTATTTCCAGTCCCCCTCTACAGCTATTGTTCTATTGGGCATACTCATCAGGAGTGTATGAGAATGCTGTTTCCCCAAATTCTTGCCAAAAGAGTGTATAATCAACCTTTTAGGTCTTTGCCAATCTGATTGGTGAGATATAGTATCCCCATAGAGGATTAATTTGTATTTCTCTTTTCATTTTACATTTGTATGCATGTAAACAGAATTTTATATATTTTGTTTGAGTTTCCTTTTCATGTTTTTGCCTGTTTCTATATTTTCTCAATTTTAATTGGTAGATATTATAGACATGGAAATTTTCTCTGTTAGCGTCAATTATACATAGATGGCAATTATAATACAAAAAAAAGATTAATAAATTTATGCATTCATCCTGCAGATAGAACAACAGCAACAACAATAATACTAACAAACACAAAAATCAAAAGCAAGTAGGAGTAGCCACAGCTTGGTTTACCCGTCAGTCCCTGTGCATGCCAATTGCAAACCATGATGCCTGTTTCATATGCATTCATTTCTTTTCAAACCGGAGGCAATGACAACCGAACATATTTATTTAGAAATACCCTCTTCATCAGCAAATAATACTATGTGCTATACTAAGTATCTATGTACTAAGTGTGAGTAGATCCCATGTACTTATATCATGCTGAATTTACATAAAGAGTAACATAATGTCCCTATATGTTGCAAGTAGTCTCTTAAGACCCTTTGCTAAGCTCCCTGGTTACCATTTCACCTGGCCCACTGGTTTTCTCCCACAATTATCTTTGGTACTAGGCAGCTATTCCAATAATAGCTCCTGGTTTCTTTCATTCCTCTTCCATCAGAGGTGTACCTTGATTCCAAGTCTGATTAATTTGTTTTTACAACTTGTCACTGAATTTTAATATACATAGGAAAAAAGCACACATAAACATACAGCTTGATGCATTTGCACAAGTGTAAGAAGCACTTAAGTCAAGAAACAAAGAATTGTCAACACTTCTAAAACTTCTTTGTATCCTCTTCTAGCCATGACCCTTCAACAGAGGAAACCACCATCTAGACTACTGACCGCATGGACCCATGTCCAGCTCGGATTGGAGACTGCCACACATCCATGCCTTTGGCACCAGTCCATTGCCATTACGCTCAGCAGCATCAAGCTGCCTCCAGGTCTGAAGGGAGGATAAGCTTTGCTGCTACAGCCAGTATTCCCAGCCTCCTTCTCATCTCCCTGTTGCTGCAAACTCTGTTGTTTTCTCTCCTATAGAAATCCTAGGCTTTTCATGTGCTCCCACACATGCCATTTTGGACAGTTTGATTTCTAATAGATGTAGGTACATGCAGTATTTCTCAATATTGTCTCAATATTATTAAATATAAATTAAGATAATAAACATTATTGTTTATAAATTGTAAACCTAATTATAGCTGCATATTCCAATGTTCACTAAATTCCACAATTTGGTAGATCTGTTAACAAGTACTCACTAAGTACATTCAATAGTCAAGGCACTTTCCTAGCTGATGAGAGCCAACATTTAACAGGACAAAATAAACCCCTCAGACAACTCACCTATAATCAAAAACTATGATATCTTCTTAAATGTGGTATAATAGAGAAAGCAAAGACTAGTGGGACATAAAGCCAAGGAAAAAGGCTGGTCTCTTACCTCGCAAGATCTTGTTACAGTAATTGACACAAAAAGTGCTTACCAGGTAAGTACTCAGTGTATGGCGATTACTATTGGCAATGATACTTGATTTTAGTAAAAATGCCAAACATCTCTGCACTTCAATTGAATAAGCTAAGAAATAGATTAAATTCCATTAAATATCCATAGGTTCGATAGTATTTGGGGGGAGATTAATAGTTAGTGTGTAGTAAGAGTTGAGAGAGTATGTGTGTGTACATGTGCCTGTGTCTTATTTCACAGTCAGTTATCCCAAATCCTAACATAAAATATACCTGAATAATGATATTTTGGTTTTGATTTTAAAATTTGAAACCAACATCATTGGCATTCCTGCTTATATTAAGTAAAGCTAAAGTGCAATAATTTTATTAATATTTCAAGAAAAAACTGTCATATTAAAGATGTGTAATCATACCTTTTTATTTAACATATCATGTGAAAAACTCATTGGATATTCCTGCTATGTCATAATCACAAAATATTTTCAAAGGGACTGGACGTTTCTTTTGTATTGGTTTGGTTTCTTTTATCAAATACTTGTTTGTTCCAGGCTGAAGGTAAAGAGCCTGAATGACTTTATGATAAATTCACAGTCTTTTTCTCTTGCTCTAGGCTGTCATACACAGCTCTGTTTTCCAATTTGTATACTGTAACAAAGCTGAAAAATACACAAACGAGATAGTCACTGTGCGTATAGAATGAATAATTATGCTTTCTAAGTGCATAAGATAAACAACGACTTCGCCCTGGGCAACTCAGTTTTCATATCTGAAGTGGAGGGAATGTGTTTCTTAACCTTCTCTGAAGAATACTGGGAGAACTAACGAAACCTGCCATTTTCAAGCAGATACTAGTATAATCCAAATGAAATTAGCAATTCAACCTCAAGATTTAATTGGGGAAAGCTGTTTTAGCTCTGGGAAAGCTCTTTTCTTTGCCAATAGAAAAATTATCCATCATTGTTTAGAATGCATGTTTGCTGGAATCCAGTTTTTAATAAATAATTACTATATCTCAAGAATTACATGATGTTGATAGTGTTAAATGGTGCCTAATGCAGAATAAACTACTATATGGAGTTTGAAAGTAGGACATGATTTTTAAGGCCAAACATTTCTTTGGGGACGGGGTGGGAGACTGATTCTTAAAGTGTCTTTGGTTCATTTGCTATCTAGGATAGAATAATTCTGAAAATGTTTCCTTGGAGTTTTGAATGTAAATAAATGATTGCAGAGCGTCATATATAAGTAGTCGTTTGATTCAAGCGTATTTTCTGAGTTAATGAAGGTTGATGCACAATTCTTAGAAGACACTCTCTTTCTTACAAGATCATCCTTATTCTTGCTTACCAGACACAACCCTATCAACACCCCAGCGATAGCAAATAACTTTTAATGTCATAACTTTATAAAGTACTTGCCTACTAGTTGTTATGAATATAATTTTGTCCCCCCCAAATTCATATGTTCATGTTCCAACCCCTAATGTCTCAGAATGTTACCATATTTGGAAACAGGGTCTTTGTATATAGTTAATATGAGGTCATACCAGAGTAAAGTGGATTCTAAACAAATAAATTTTTTGTAAAATGAATGCCATATAAAATGAAAAACAAGGCCAGCCACAGTGACTCATGCCTATAATCCTAACACTTTGGGAGGCTGAGGTAGGAGGACTGCTTGAGCTCAGGAGTTCAAGACCCACCTGGACAACAAAGTGAGACCCATCACTACAAAAATTAAAAAAATAAAATAAAATTATCTGGGCACGGTGACATGCACCTGCAGTCCCAGCTACTCAGAAGGCTGAGACAGAGGATCCATGGGCTCAGGAGTTGGACCTTGCAGTAAGCTATGATCACATCACTGCACTCTAGCCTGGGTGACAAAGCAATACCATCAAAACACACACACACACACACACACACACACACCAAAAGAAAGATGATATAAAGCAACACAGGGAGAAGATGACCACCTGCAAACCAAGGAGAGAGTCCTGGAGCAAGCTGTTCCCTCACCTCCCTCAGAGGAGGAGCTAACCCTGCCAACCCCTTGATATTGGACTTCTGGCCTCCAGATCTGTGAGAGAGTAAATTTCTGTTGTTTAAGCCACCCAGTTTATGGTATTTTATGATGGCAGCCCTAGCAAACTAATATAGTAGGTAAATAGTGCTTTCTTTAAAAATTGAAAACAGCAACACCAACAATAGCATTAAAGACCAAGATCATCTATCTTTTAATCTCTGTGATCGTAGGTAAGATCCTGAGCCTCAATTTTTGTATTGAAAATTAGAAAAAAGGCCAGGTGCAGTGGCTCATGCCTGTAATTCCAGCACTCTGGGAGGCCGAGGCTAGTGGATCACCAGAGGTCAGGAGTTCGAGACCAGCCTAGCCAACATGGCAAAACCCGACCTCTATTAAACATACAAAAATTAGCTGGCACAGTGGCAGGTGCCTGTAATCCCAGCTACTCAGGAGGCTGAGGCAGGAGAATCGCTTGAACTTGGGAGGCGGAGATTCAGTGAGCAGAGATTGGGACACTGCGCTCTAGCCTGGGTGATAGAGTGAGATTCGGTTTCAAAAAAATAAAAATAAAAAATAAATAAATAAAATAAAATACCAACATCTTATATACAAGCACTATATTACAGTTTAAATGCAGAGATCGCTAAGTTTCACATTGCCTGTGAAAGGAATGGCTGACCAGGACCATAGTGGCAAGGAACACAGGCTGGTTAGTTAGGCAGCTCTGGTTTCCTGTCCTAGCTCCACTGTTTGATTAGTTTAGTTTAGGTTTTTTTTTATTTTTATTTTTTTATTTTGGGGGTATGTTCCTTAAAACAGGAAATGTGATATTTATTCAACCATTACAATTTTGTTTGCTTTCATATAGGGATATATTGTGAAATGATTATCATAATAAGTTAGTCAACACATCCATTACCCAGTCTCACCGTGTGCCCCAGGGAAAGTTGTACTTTCTCTAATCCTTAATTTCTGCAGCCAAAAATAGGGCTTAATCATAAAAATAATAATCTATATCCTCACATATTAGTTGTTTTGAAGATTAAATGATATAAAGCACATTAAACACTTAAGGAACCCCCAATAAATGTTGGTTGACTGTTATTATTTATTAATTCGTGCAGCTGAAGTTCTCTGAATTTCTCTGCTAAATCACAGGAGTTTTCACAGACATCTTCCAAGCTGCATATTAATATCATTATAAAGCATTTAAATGGCAATTACAATAGGCCCATTCACTGTCTGATCAAAATATATTGGTGAAGTGCATCGGAGAAATGCGCATACTTATCTCAAACATTATTTTCATTTGGAAATGGACAGAATTTTTTCTAGAAGCCAGAGTCTATGCTCTACTCTTGCTCTAGACTCCTGAAAAGGCATAGATGGTGAATGAACCTTTCAGACAGCCTGTCAGCACTGTATCTTTTTGCCAGAATGATCATTTCACTGCAGCCTATAATTAAGCTAGTTAACTCAAGCAAACCAAATTTATTTGCCAAGACATTTTAACATTCTAGTAGTTCTCTCCCAAAGTCAACATCGACTAAATTAGCTACCTGGAAAATAGTATGCAGAAGTGAAACACATAGAATGAGTATCTTCATGGTGTCCAGGGGCATAAGCATCCTGAAAGCTGTGCAAGACGATCCGGGCTTTTGTTTTAAGTTATTGTAGTGATTTTTGCTGTCCTTGCAATTAAAATACATTATTCTCAAGGCTAGACCTATTATTAAGTACTTATTTGCATTCTTTATATCACTTTTAATTTAGTATTCGAGAAACATTAATGATAACGTTCGTAATAATACTGATAAATAGGAGAAAGTGAAACAAGAGGAAGATAAGAAGAGACTATATTTATGGGGCATTGTTCTAAGCAATTTATTTTTGATTATTTCTCACAAAAATCCCATAAGGTAAATACAATTATATCGCTTTTACACCTAAGGCAACTAAGGCCCACAGAAGGTTGATTAACATAGTTAAATACACACCATGAGAAAATGTTGGAGCAGAGATCAGATAGTTGAGGTCCGGTCCAGAGCCCATGCTATCTTGTTCTATAAATATCGTGTATGTATTCAATAGTATTTTCAATTAGTCAAAATGAGCAGGGGTTCATTATAGTAATGGAACTTCTTGCTGAAGCAAAATAAGTATTTGGCTCCATATTCAGTAGGGAGGTCAGTATACCTGGATTCAAGGTTCCAATTTAAGTGACATCATGGTTCTCAGCCTCAGCTTATTCATCTACAGAATGAGATACTTCAATTCAGCTGTAAACTCATAAACATCTGTTTTGTGCTCTGCAGTGAGCTCTATATGATGAATGGCACAGAGATAAAAATGTGTGTCCTAGGAGACTGCATAAACTCCAAGGATCTTCCAAAATTAGATATTTACATTATATAAATTAAGCATTACTGATTCACAAGATATAATTCCAGAGTTTTTTATTTTAAAAAGTCAGCTTTTTGCTGGGTGCAGTGGCTCATCCCTATAATCCCAGCACTTTTGGAGGCCTAGGTCGGTGTATCACTTGAGGCCAGGAGTTCAAGGCCAGCCTGGCCAACATGGTGAAACCCCGTCTCTACGTCTCTACTAAAAATACAAACAGTAGCCCGGGATGGTGGTGCATGCCTGTTATCCCAGCTACTCGAGAGACTGAAGCAGGAGAATCACTTGAACTTGGGAGGCAGAGGTTGCAATGAGCTGAAATTGCTCTACTGCACTCCAGCCTGGGCAACAGAGCAAGATTCTGTCTATAAATAAATAAATAAAGGTCAGCTTTTTATTTTGTTGCATGTCAGAAAGTCAAGAAAAACACAGTTATTTATAGAATCCCACTCTCCATTCCTACCTATTTCAGCAGAAGATTCATCTGCTTGGAATGACTTTCTGCCCCACTTCTCTGAATGACCAACTCCTTACCTACTTAGCCAATAGTAGGTAGCTCCTCAAGAAGCCTTTGCTGGACCTAACCACTCTGAATAAGACAGCTTTCTTAGTGTTCCCAAAACAACCTAGGCAAGCACCTCTCTATTTGAACATATAGTCATACAACATACTTATAAAATGTATATGTTTAGCCTTATCACTAGTTTATTCACCCCTAGAAGAGAGTAATTATGCTTGTGTTTTGGTCTGTTTATCCCTAGCCTCAATAAGTAGTAGGTGCACAGTGAGTGCCTATTTATCAAAGCTCACTCTTTTTTCATGATAAATCTGTCTGCAATTTGCACTGTAAATTCTAGTTATTCTAATTCTACCTTCTGGTTTGGAAACACAAATGCTGATGCTCATTCCTCTTTCTCGTGAGAGTTCTTCAAATATCAAAAGCAACATGCTGTATCTTGGAGGTATATATGAATCATTTGTGAGTCTTGCTAAACTGTAGATTCTGATCAGTAGATCTGGGTTAGCCCTCTGAGATTCTACATCTCTGACAAGCTCCTGGATATTCCTGGTTCAGCTGGTTTTTCCTTTCATGGCTAACCAGCATAAGCTGTTTTAGTTAATACTTATAAGCCTATTTTCAAGTCTGCTTATCCTACCGTTTTCAGTTGGTCTAAGAAGACATAGAGAAGTACTGTAGACAAAAACGGGTTATTTCTTTCCAAAGGTAATGCACTTTATCAAGTGAATTTATTAAACTAAGTCTAATGAAAACATCCTAGTCATATTTTCACTGACGTTTCATTTAAAAATATATATCTGAAAAAACTTTCCAGGCACAATTCGTATGACAATGCACAGGACTCAGTGATAATAAGTAGGTCCATGATTTGAACGGCATAAATCAGCATTCTCAATTATACTTACAAATGAGTCATTCGTCATTTCAGGCTGGGAAGCACAGATGTATGTAATACAGTACACACACCAATACACTAACAGAAAAACGTTATTATAAAGTGGAAGTAACAGGCTATTTTAAATTTTCAAGAAAAGAGCCAATATACTATGTTAAGGCACCTAGAAATCACAAATGTATAAAATAATTGAGTGATTAATATGTTCCAGACATTGCTCTAAACCCTTTGTTTGACTTTTTCACTTAATACCTACAACCTCCATTGAGGTAAATACTATTCGAGTAAGTGACTAGACCCATTTTACAGATCGGGAACTTAAGGCACAGAAAGCTTAAAGAATCTGTGTGAAGATACACAGATCTATGTTACCAAAATTGTATAATCGGCCTAGGTGGTCTGACTCCAGAGTGTAACATTGAATTACTCATTTCACGGCCTCTCAGGAGTCTGCAGGCACATAAGAAGCATGATTTACTGTCCCCTAAATTTCCCAAAATAAGCATGCTAGTATTCCTCTAAGTTACCACTTGAGCAGAGTAGAAACATACATCTTAAAAAAAGGAACTGATATTTTATTCAAATTATTTGTAGGTACCCATTTATCAACACACTATAGAAATGTGTATTTACTTGGAGTTATTTAGCCTCAGGTAACCTAAATCCAACCTTGACATGATTAAAAAAAAAATTTAGCATTGAGTTCAATGTAAAATAAAACACCTGAAAATATTAGTATAATTGATAACAAATCTTGTTTCAGGGATACTTTAAAAATTAGAAGAATAATTACATATATCCTATTTTATCTCATAGATGAAAAATACATTACACTGTGAAGAACTATATACTGTTATTTTACAGCCTATAAGAAATCTTATGAGATGATAACGTTTTCCTTTATCTAATAATATATGCCAATAATATGTTCAATATTATCAACAGCATCTTATTTTTATCTTCCAGATTTCAGAAAAATATTAAACACATAACCATATTTGTTAGAACAGTTCTATTTATGTACAATGTTGAGTCTGATAAAGTGTCCCAAGAAACCTTAAGACCTTTTAAAATGAGAATCTCACCATACAAATGTGTATTTAGAAAGGTGATCAAAATTCACTAGTAGAGGCATTACGGTATATGCAAAAGGATCTGGAATATCCACTCAACTTATTAAAATTCATGAGACTTTAAAAATATTATCCAGCCTAAGAGGAGTATAAACAGAAAAATCTATTTCACAGAAATAAGGAGCTTATTCTGAAATCACCTTGGAAATTGTTTTTTTCTATACAAGTCCTAAAGATTTTTACCCCACTTATATCAAAGATAATTTTAGAAAGTGTTTGATGCAGATTATTCTGATGTGTTTTATTTCTCAATAAGCTATCTATAAAATTATTTTGAATATGTCTGCCTGGTCCTTTACCCAAATAACTGATGGCAGCAAGAATGCAGATGTTTACATAAAGAAGCAAGGGTAATACTCGTCTATTGGGGAAAAGAATCACATTCATGTCCTAAGTGAAGGAGAAGTTATTATCCGATGGAAGATGTAGGGGCAGGTGACAGGATGGTTGTCATCATGACTTTCGTATGCAGACAAAATTCTAGATATTTTGAAAGAATCTAAGTACACCATTGAACTGTAACACAATGGCATTTATGTTTTATATTTATACTGGGAACAGATTTTTAAGTGATTTGGAAAATTAGTGCAACCACTATAACAAATGGTTGAAAAGATAGGACAGAACAATCCATTCATTTTTAAACAGTGTCCCCTTAAATGGCTCATTGGACACAAGGCCATCATTATGGTAACAGATAACTTGTTACAAGCACTGCAAAGGCACCTGGCACAGAGCTAGGTCTACCAGTCATGCCTCACTGACCCAGCCTGCACTGCACTATCCAAATATGTATTTACCATTTTTTAATCGGAAATTATGACAGAGATTTGCACACATTCTACCTCCAACTTTAAGTAACATTTCCTTAATCTACAGTATTGTCAGATATTTTCAATCATGAATAAAAGTAAAAAGAGGTAAAGTGAATCTGAAAAGCATAGAGGGAGACTAAAAATTCGGAAAATTGTCATTACTGACTATTCTCGCTGAAAAGACATACTAAACTAGATTTGGAGAATGCCTCTAAAATTGGGAACTGATGACACACATGTTTCTAATCTTTATAGCTTGAAAAATTTCTTTACTTACATAATCTCACTTAAATATCTCAATAGGAATTATATCTACTTCTCAGATTAGGATTTCAGGAACAGAGAAATAAAGTCAGATCTCCAAGTTTATAAAACAAACAAATGAAACAAGATACATGAATTCAGACCTTTCGACTCCATATCTTGGCTTTCAGTTGCCCAATGACTAATTATAGGCTAACCCAAAAGGATGATTTTGAGAACTTTTATTTTATAAATACTGGTTGATGGAATATGTAATTAAAAAGAAAGTAGAGAATACGTGGTCCAGCTTATGCCTTGATATTCAGAAAATCCAAATGTTCCATAAATTAAACTGCCAACTATTGTATTTGTCTTCTAGATTTTTGAAATGTTTTAAATTTATGGAAACAATGAAGCTTTATGTGTATGCATCTGTACATGGGAAAAGCATATACGTGACAAAGAGATCTAAGTTTTGAAAATAAGTAATCTATTTAATATTTCTTAGAGAATATGAACTTATTTATCCCTATATTCTTGATAAGTATCTAACCATATAATTTAAGTATGATAAAACAGTTCTGTTCTGTAGAATTCTCCATTTAATAGATGCAGTGGTAATAAATTTCAGTCTAACACCTACTTAAAATTAACAAAATGGATCAAAACTGTTTTTAAAAATAACTGAGGATATACAAGCATGTTTTCATGATTAAGAAGTGTTTTTTAAAGAAAAACAAAAACTGTGTTCATATGACTGGTAAATTTGTAGTACGTTACTATCCTACAAAATAATAGTGGTGTGTAAAGAAGGCATCCACTGCTATTACTCCAGTTTCCTATTTTGGCTCTGAATATCTGCATTCAAAATCTAGTAATTGAATTTCTCAAGCAAAACAGGCCCCTTAGCAAAGGCCTGCTGGAATTCTTATTTAATATAATGTTTAATGGACTTCTGATACAAAATGCTTATACAGAATACTTCCTCTCTCTCTCTAACAGATTATACTTAGGAAACTTGAAAACATCTCAAGATAATCATGCAAATTAGAGTTGGTGGAGTATATAGATGTAATGATTTTTTGGGCAATTTTATTTACCTTTTACATTGGAAAAGAGGTTCTAAATAGAAGGAAATTATATTGTAGATAAAGTATAAAGAATTCTATTATGCTCAGTATCATCAAAGAGGAATGGAAGGTTTGACTAGTTAAGCCCATTTAGAAACTCAGATCTTTGAATATTAAATATTCAGATAAACCATTCTTTAGGAATCTTTTCAGGAGCCATTCTCATTCCCTAATGCAAGTTTCATGACTCTAAAACCTTGTGAAACTGTCATAATTCGCTTCTATATGACTTGTTCTTTGCTTATTTTAATATGTTATCCAATAGTAATAAAATAACTCAGAATGTCCATATGAACATTTAATAAGAATACTACAAAAAATTACTCATGTTGCCCACTTCCCAACAATCAGAAAAAACATAACCATGGACATTTGTTTAAAATTATATTGATGTGATTGAATATACATTATCTTCTATATTTCTCAGGTAAACAATCATTATAAAATGGATAGTAAAAGCAATTTCAAAAGTACATAAAATTTTACATCTTATACGGTGTTTTCCATCAAAAAGCCATCCAATCTTCTCTGTATCAGAATTCTCTTCAAGCCCAGTATACATAATGTTAAGTAGTAGTGGATTAAAAAACGCTAGTATTTAATACCATTTTTAATAAACTTAATCCCAAAGAGTACTTTTTGTTGAAATTTGTAAATGCTAAATTTTAATTACTTAATGAATGATAAGACATAGCCCTAAAATATTCAAGAATTTTTAGAAGTCAACGAACTTTATCTCTTTTAGAATACATCAAAGGATTGGACTCTTTTTTTTTTTGTATTAGTAAGGATTAAAACATTTCTGTCATAGATTATTAAATAATGTAATCATTATGTGGCAGGCTTATTGGTACTTAAATATATTTTGCAATATTTAGATTGTGTCTCTGATATGGTTTGGGTCTGTGTCCCCACCAAAATCTCATGTCGAATTGTAATCCCCAGTGTTGGAAGAGGGGCCTGACAGTAGGTGATTGGATCACGGGGGTGGACTTCCCCCTTGCTGATCTCCTGATAGTGAGTGAATTCTCAAGAGATCTGGTTGTTTAAAAGTGTGGGACAGGCCGGGCACGGTGGCTTACAACTGTAATCCCAGCACTTTGGGAGGCCGAGGCGGGCAGATCACAAAGTCAGGAGATGGAGACCATCCTGGCTAACTCGGTGAAACCCCGTCTCTACTAAAAATACAAAAAATCAGCCGGGCGTGGTGACGGGCGCCTGTGGTCCCAGCTACTTGGGAGGCTGAGGCAGGAGAATAGCGTGAACCCGGGAGGCAGAGCTTGCAGTGAGCCGAGACCCTGCCACTGCACTCCAGCCTGGGCGACAGAGCGAGACTCCATCTCAAAAAAAAAAAAAAAAAAAAAGCGTGGGACATCCCCGTCTCTTTCTTCCTCCTGCTCCAGGCACGTAAGACATGCCTGCCTCCCCTTTGCCTTCTGCCATGATAGTAAGTTTCCTGCGGCTTCCAAAGCTGTGTGGAAACGTGAGTCAATCAAACTCTTTTCTTTGTAAATTACCCAGTCTCAGGTATTTCTTAACAGCAGTGCAAGAACAGACTAACATAGTCTCCAACTTGTTTTGATTTTTAAAATTTTATAATTAGCTCACTACTAATAATCACT
This sequence comes from Pongo abelii, assembly GCF_028885655.2. Classification (NCBI taxonomy): domain Eukaryota; kingdom Metazoa; phylum Chordata; class Mammalia; order Primates; family Hominidae; genus Pongo; species Pongo abelii. The sequence continues at coordinate 144,426,330 of NC_071991.2, read as the reverse complement.
CATCATGTAGCATATTGACTTTTAATAAGAAACACAATATTTGAAAGGAAGAAACAAAGTGAACACCAGAGAGGGAGAAGACAATAGAAATGCACCTTTATCACCTTAAGATGGAGAGCCCTATAAGTAGACCCAGCATATCTTCATAATTTATGATATTTTCACTACATGACATCCTTGTCTCCCTGACTCGACCATTATTATTTTATGTAATATCAAGAGTCCAAGGCCAGGTGCGGTGGCTCACGCCTGGAATCCCAGCACTTTGAGAGGCCAAGGCAAGTAGATCACGTGAGGTCAGGAATTCAAGAGCAGCCTGACCAACCTGGTGAAACCCTGTCTCTACTAAAAATACAAAAAAAAAATTAGCCAGGCATGGTGGTGGATGCCTGTAATCCCAGCTACTTGGGAGGCTGAGGCAGGAGAATCGCTTGAATCCAGGAGGCGGAGGTTGCAGTGAGCCAAGATCACACCACTGCACTCCAGCCTGGGCAACAAGAGCAAAACTCTATCTCAAAAAAAAAAAAAAAAAAAAAAGAGTCCCAGACAACCTGAGCAATTTTATCCTCTTCAGCCTTTTTACCTTATGTCTCTGCATTTAGCCATCCTTAACTGTTCAGTATTTGACAGATACATTAAAGTTCAAGTATTTTAGCAGCTATCTTTATTACTATCTTGGCACATTATGAGAGGAGAGGAGATTTGAACACTCTTAATTTTGAGATGAAGACTTTACAAATACAAAAATGTGAACAGTATTTCTGTTCTGATACACAGAACAGTATTTCAGAGTCTGACTTGTAACCCCTCAAGTAATTTTACCAACACGCTAATTTGATCTTAGTTTAGAAATCACAGAGAGTAAACCCCTCAAGCAAGTTTACCAACATGCTCATTTGATCTTAGTTTGGAAACCATAGAAAGTTAGAAAATAATGAGTGCTCTGGGTGTTAGAAGAGTCTGTGATCGAAGCCTTCACTGTTTACTCTCAGTTGGTTGGTCTGCTGTTTGGTGGGTTGGCCACTTGATTTCTCCCTCCCCTTCCCCCCACCTAACCCCCTAACTCCTCCCTCTTCCCCTCTCTCTCTGCCAAATTTTAAGGACAGCCCTTTCAAATTTTCTGTTCTCCTCTTCCTTTTCAGCATATACTTCCTCTACCCCCTTCTTAACTGTAGACTGAAAACCAATCTAAACTATGTATTCAGTGTTCACTGTACATTAGATTCACCATTGGAGCTTTAAAATCCCAAAGCCCAGGCTGCACCTTAGACCAATTAAATTCAAGTATCTGGGGTTGGGCCACAAGGGTCTATATGTTTTAACGTTCTGTAGCTAATTCTACTGTGTATTCAGGCTTGATAATCACTTTTCTATAAATTATGCCTGAGGATTTGAATTATCTCATTTGTGAGATGAAGACATTTTAGAAAGAGGCATTTTTCCCACTACTTGCTTTCCGTAACTTATACATCCTAATACACAAATATTCGTTCCATATAATTATGACTTGAAAGGAGTTATTTCTAAAGTTCTACTTAAGTAGACACATTTTTTATTATCAGGACATTATATCCTTATTTCACATACTGCTGTAGAAATGAACATCCACTTTAGCTAGAAATTATAAACTCTTGTTACTTAGAAAAAATAATTGGGGACTTTTAAAATACAAAGTCTACAAGAGTGATTCATGATAAAGTTAAAAATACCCAGCACTCTGACTAATACTGTGAAGCACATGATTTTAAAAGTGAACCCATTCCTCTTCCTTCTTTTCCCCCTTCCCCATTCATCCTCTCCCTTTCCTCCTCCTCGTCTTCTTTTTCTTCTTCTTCTTCTGGTTTAATATTGATGACAGCACTTGATTTTGGTCATGCCTGCTTTTTAAAGTAATTAAACCAAAATAGAACACTTATATTTTACTGTTAAATAATTTATTCAAATTATTATGTGGTGAATATTTGATTGAATACATACAACTTTTTAAGTTAATAGAGATGTTTTAAGAACAAATGGGTTAAGCTTTATTCTCTTCTTTCATAATAAAGGAATAAAGTGAATATAGATCTGTAATAAGTGTTTAAGACACTATTATAAAATGGACAATTTCTTTTCTTAACATCTATCACTGCTCTTACTTCTCTAAATTATATTCTTCATAATTTCAATATTTTCCTTCAATTGAAGATTGCTGTCTTCAGAAAAGTTATCAGTATCATTCATCACTATTTCAACTTATGTGATTCTGGTCTCATTGATCTGAGTGTGCCTTTCATCTACGTGCTTTAAAACTTCCTCAGGTGATTCAAATTCATAGTCCAGATCGAGAATCATTGCTTTAACCACTGGATAGAAATTATAGCCTGAAGAAACTTTCTTCCATCAACAATGATGAATAAATAGTTTCTCAATGATTTGAATGGATAAATATTGATAACTATATATGCTTAGTAAATCCTGTACCATTTTCTAATATTTCCAAACCAATTCTGTGTCTTTGCTTTCCTGCCAATGACTTACCCAGATATTCCCATCTTGATGATAGGGTTTCCAATTTCTCCCTGTGTCGCTGTAGAGCATCCGGTATTGGGTCACCCAATCTGAGCTGCTATATCTTCCTTGGGTTGCAATGGCACTGATCTGCTTCCGATTGCCAAAGTCTACCTGAAGCCATTGATAATGGTCACTGTCTGATGGAGACCATCCACCAGCACCTGAAGATGGGCAGAGGCAAGATGGGAAAATGAATATTTAAATTTGAACTTGTACAACTGACAATGGAATATTCTACATACCTTAATTGGCCTTGGCAGTGCTCTATTTCACAGATATATTATGAAGTATCCTTTACAGATGCCATTGGGACTTCAACTAATCTTCTTCCAGCTGGTAACATTGATTCTTTAACCTCTTTATGGTGTAATTATGTGTTCATTTTCTCCTGAGCAAATGTCTTCATAATTCCTCAATTAGATCTTATTAGTATATGTCAAAGTCTAATTGGCTGAGGATTGATCAATTTACCATAAACTCTTCAGCTAAAATCATGAGAAAAATGTATGTAACTATCCAATTTTTTTTCTGTCATGTAAACTTTACCATTTAATAAATTATAAATTAAAAACAAGCAATTATACACAATTCTAAAATACATTTTTCTTGTGAAGTTAAGTAGAAAAATATTTGCAATTCTTAAAATGAACCTAATCTTACATTAATTTCCTGTACCACTGAGAGGTACAGGGTGGTATTAGGAAATCAGGCAGAATGTTTATTTAACACTTAGAAGATATACAGCCAATATCTCTTGTAAGTCATATTTCTAGAAAAATTAGATACTAAACAAAGTTAAATCTCTTTTGGCAAAATATAAGAATTGCTTAGCAAATAGTAAGAATGTAAAAACATTTGTTAGAAAAATGGCACTCATATAGATCAATATTCTTAATTTACAGTGATATTTAAAATAACTAGGGTGGTACACAAAATAAGTTACAGAAAATATGGCATAATGTTAGTGCTAAGAGGCACTATAATTTTTACGGTGAGTTCAGCTACTAAAGAGAATAAATGATATAAAAATATTCAATAGATTATCCAATGTACAGTATATCAAAACGTGTGTACAATTTTTTAAGTAAGGAATTTAAAGGCTGGCAAAATAATGTATTCTATGAGGACGTTCATAATAAAAATCATTTTATATATCATCACAGATATTCAAATAATAATGGTTACATGGCCTATTTTTGCTTAAAACTATGATAGAATAGCTTTTTTTAAAATTAAAAAACTAAAAAATATATAAAATAACTGTTTGGCTGGGCGCGGTGGCTCACGCCTGTAATCCCAGCACTTTGGGAGAGACCAAGGCAGGTGGATCACCTGAGGTCAGTAGTTCGAGATCAGCCTGGCCAACATGCTGAAACCCTGTTTCCTTTAAAAATACAAAAATTAGCCAGACGTGGTGGCAGGTGCCTGTAATCCCAGCTACTTGGAAGGCTGAGGCAGGAAAATTGCTTGAACCTGGGAGGCGGAGGTTGCCGTGAGCTAAGATGGCGCCATTGCACTCCAGTTTGGGTGACAGAGTGGGACTCCATCTCAAAAAATAAAATAAAATAAAATATTAAAAAATCACTGTTTTAGGGACTGGACAATGGGCAGTGCAGAACGTGATCCATAAAATAAGATAAACAAATAAGGTAAGCCCTGCCAACTTCCTGGCTTTCCGCTAGCTTCACTTTCTGGATCATGGTACATGGAAGATGATCCCAAATAGAGTTCAGCAGTGCAGTAGTGTCACTGAAACGGAAACATTACAATTCAAAGCTACTAAAGAAGCTGGAATTAACAGGACAGTGTCCCAGAGAGGGCACAGCTGTGTAAAGTGCTTTAGAAATCTACAAGGGAGTCATGAATGAGTCTCTGGAATCTGGACTCAGAAGCAACACTATGCTGTGTACTTTCAGATCAAGACTGCACAAGACCAGGTAAAGGGAGTTCTGAAGTCAACAATAACCAGAGGTTGCACAGAGCTGGGAAAAATTTGATTTCAGACTAGACAAAATTGAGAGACCTTGTTGAATCCCTCCAGGCATTCAGTAGACATCCCATGAAAGTCATGCATTATAAGTAGTGATATTTTAGTCCTAATATGAGGGCTAGTCTGGACACACCTGAGCAAAGGTTACTGAAAAACATAAATCTGACCAAAAATTAATTTTTTGATTGAACAAAACTCAACACTCTATTAAGGAAAGTCATAAACATTTAGAAACTGAACAACATTGCATCCATAATGTCAAGTATATACATTGAAAAATATACTAGACATTTGGACAAGCAGGAAAATATGTCTTAGAACCAGAGGGAAAAAAATCAAAGAAATGTACCCCCAAAATAACAGAAATGAGATTAGCAGACCAGGACTTTAAAACAGTAATTATTAATTTTATTATCTAAAATAAAACATATAAACATTTAAAAAAGAATGCAAAATGTTGAAGAAGAAAAGCAACAAACGAGAACAAAACGGAAATTTTAGGACTAAAAATTACATCTGAAATAGATAATTTAATGGATGGGCTTAACAGCAGATGAGACATAGAAGAAAACATCATTGCACTAGAATGTAGGGCCATATAAGGCATCTAAATTAAGCTCAGAGAGGAAAGACAAGGCTTAAAAAATAAACAGTATTCCAGTAAGTTGTGAGACACTGATAACTGCCCTAACAATCATGCAAGTGGAGTACTAAAAGCAGAGATGACAGAGATGAGGTCAGAATAAAATATATTTGAAGAAATAATGGTTGAAATATATAAACTCAGATATGTGAGAAGTTGATTGAATTCCAGGCAGGATAGATACAAGGGAAAATACAATAAGGCACGTTTTAATTATTTGCTGAAAGACAATGCTAAAGAGAAAATCTTAAAGGTATTCACAGGGTTACAACTTCTCAGCAGAAATAATGCAAGCCAAATGACAATGAAACAACCTATCAGACATGATGAAAAGGAAAGACAAAAAAAAAAAAAGCTGGCAACCGGAAATTCTATGTCCAGCAAAAATATATTTTAACTATAAAAATAATGTAATATTCAAGACAAAAGCTGGGAGAATTTGTCACTTATATGTGTATACTATAAAAATATAAATTTTTCACCTTAAGGGAAGTTTTACCATTTTGAAACTCATATTTACATGAAGAAATGAATGCTTAAAATGCTAAACATGTTAAGTACATATAAAATATTTGTTCATGTTTTTGAATTTCATTAAAAGATAATCTAGTGTTTACAAACAGTAATGATGAATGACAGGGTTTATAATAAATGTGGAAGTCAGATATGTGACTACAATAGTACAAAGGATGGGAGTCTGGACAGGAACTAATGTTATGCTGTGGTCTTCCTTTACACATGAAGTGGTATTATTTGAAAACAGCAAACCCTAGATCAAGGGTCAGCAAACATTTTCTGTAAAAGGTTAAATACTAAATATTTTTGGCTTTGTAGACCATACTACCTCTGTTAAAACTGCCAAATTATGTTATAGTATGAAGAGCAGTACATAAACAAAAGAGTGTGGCCATGTTATAATAAAGTGTTATTAACAAAAACTTGTAGCTGGACAGAGGGTTGAAGTTTGTCGATCCCTGCCCAAGATTAATCTCTAAAAGAAAAAAAAATAGAAATTTACAATCTGTACCTTTCACAATATTGAAATCATATCCCACAAAACATCTGGAAAAATTTAAGTATCTAGTGTATGTGTTTGCATAGGTTATATGGGTGCTGTCTATAAAATATATGTGCAAACGATGTAACTACTTTTCAGTCTCTATTCTTGTATCTTCAATTCATGCTTTTACAAGAATATTTTTTCTATGATACAGTACTTAGCTGCAATTACTCTTCAGGAATTTCCTAGGTTAAAAAGGGTCACATGTAGATGATATATCTTCATGGGGTTGTGCAAATGCAACGACTGGTCAACCTGGGGCTATAAAGAGCCAGTACCCTGCCCCAACCTGTGGAAACTCTGAGGTGTCTTCACAGTCTCAGAGCTCCCTGCAGGGATTGGCGAAAGACTTCATTGAAACTGCATTTCACCTAAACTCCTCCCTGTAACTAATTTCTGTTTCATTCCTTTCTCTTCCACAGGTTTTCATCCCCAAAACACTCCTAATTAACTTCCTGGATGCTATTTTTCATCTCAGGATGTATATCCTGGAGATTCTAGTCTGCAGTACCTCTTGAAACCACTTCCTGATAATCTGTTCACTAACAATGAGTTACTTATACCTTCTTTGTAATGTGCTTTTTATATGTTATTTTTTCCTATTGTAGTGTTAATATATAATATTCCTTATTGTCACATATTATTTATCCTGCTAGTTTACCTAGAATTCCATAAAATTTTGGAAGAGCTGTAGGTTAATTTTGGGGACAACAATATACTCAGTTATTGTGGGATAACAAATATTATTTTCTTACCTGTTAGATATACAGTTCCAAACCTTGAAGAAATTTTATAGCCAATTTCATACAGAGTTCTATCTATGTATTACAAAAAGCAACAGGGTGATTCAGCGAACTAAAGTCAACAAGCAATTAATACAATGAGGTAACAGGTGAGAAAATGTCTGATTGATCGGTGAAACTTAGAATATTTCTTCTGTTTTGCTAATTAATGCTCCAGAATAAATTTTCTTAAGTTACTTATTGTTTGCTGCATTCCAGTCTTTCAGCAAACAAGCAATTAACATACAGCTGCTTAATCCCATTTATCTCATTACTTTTAGCAAAATAGAATTTATTGTCAACTGTAAGGAAAGCAAAAAATCTAAAATCAGGAGAAATATAAGTCAAAATGTGTTTCTTTGCAGAAATATATGTGGAGAGAATACTGTAGTGATTAATCTCAAGGGGAGGGCAAAAGTCAGTCTTTCATGAGGAACATGGTGGAAAGATCGATGAAAAGTTCCCTTTTTCTCTTTGGTCTATCAAACAATGCAATTTGGGGAAGTTTATTACTTTGTTTACTTGGCTTGTGAAATGTGTAACCTCTATTGATCTGAGGATTAATAATGATACCTCTTTCATCACAACCACCTCTGGAATGTGGTGTATAAAAGGGCAAAAATGTTCCCAATGTATTGTAGTAGGTCAAACAAAGTGGCTGGACGTCAAAGAGGAGTTAGAAGAGGTGGAGATGTTGAATAGTCATAAACTCTTAGTTCCTTGGAAGAACTCTTACCTAGAGATAATAGTGCCTAAAACATCTAGCAAATAACTAGTGTATTGTTGAAGTAACTTGAAAGATGTACTTGTTATGGAACTCTTGCTAGTCTCGAAACAATAAGAATGCTGTTTCTTCATTCCCCTTCTCTCTCTTCTTCTGTGCTCTCTCTTCCCTTTCCCACCCCTCCCATCCTCCATGTGTCTTTCCTTCCTCACTCTTCTCTTTATTCTCACACATACACAGATATTCCTCCTCCTGTGTATTTGCATGTGTGTAGTATATGGTGTGTGCACATGTATGCTGTAAAGATATACAGTGTTCGTATTCTATGTGGGTTCCTAGAGTGATCCATTACAATAGAAAATCTGAATAATTGATGAAACTAGTACTCTGGACTAATATGAGTTATTTTTGCTTCGTAATTTTAATTCAGTAAGTCAGACAAAAGAGGAATTTAGTGGGTGGTTTAGAGAGGCCATGGAGCTTCTGTTGTAGTGATAAATGGCTCCTGAAGAAACACAGCACTCAAGTTGGTGGTTTTAACACCACCAGAGACTATATGCCTGGATTCTAATTTAGCAAAAATACAAGGTGAAAAAACATTCAATTAGGGTTAGAACTACTTTTAATAACTGGCTGAGAAATATGTATCAGATGAAAAAAATAAATTGAAAAGGAGACTCCAGGCAAAATTGCATTATGAGTTCAGGCTTTGAGACCCCTTTCTGCTTCAAATACACTGTATTTTTAGATAAGATAGATAAGAAGAAAATTGAAAGGACATAGCCAGGATCAAAAAATAAGATAAACATCTCTATGCACAAGAAATGCAACAAACATGCAAAGCAATGACTGGGGCTGAAGCTGAGGCCAGATAGAGTCTGGATCTGCGGACATACAAAGGCATTTGGGCATTTGATTACTATGGAATATTGGTAATGTAAGTTCCCTGTGTGTATCAGCAACAGAAAGCTTGCTTCAAGGTTACAAACCAAGACTGGCCCTCGGCTAACCTGGTTGTGAAAAGAGACTGAAGAAAGCTGATTACTCACTTAAACATATGGATTATATGAGGCTGTATGCCCAAAGAGGTTAGCAAATAGGCATATCTGAGCTGAGTAAACGCATTCACTGGCTTGGTGACTAGACACATGATTCCCTAAAAACACTGCCAGGCACAGGCATTGGGCGAGTAATGTAAGGTACACTTTCAGACTGGGCATTCTGGGACGTGAGTAGACAAAGTCCCAAAATGATAAAGCACGAAAACAGGGGAGACGACAGGAGATAGGAAGAGAGAAGAAAGAGAGAGAGAGACCAGAAAGAGAGAGACTGGCTGTCAAGAAGAACATGCAAATGAAAATTTCAAATGACAGGAATGAAATCCAATGCCATGAAGTCAACAAAGTCAAAAGTTCAACACCAATTAGCTCCATAAGTAATAGCAATTGAGGGCTAGTGGAGATAAATAGGCTTTATCCTCTCAAAAATATAAAATAGGTAAAGCTATTCATTAAAAATAGCAGTAATTATCAGTTACAACAGGGAAAAATAAAACATTTATAAATGGACACTAAAAGGAAACATGAAGTAGTTTTAGAAATGCAAAATTTCATTGATAGGAAAATAAACTCATCTGAGGAAAAGCTACCAATTATATATAATCTAAGAAATAATTAGTGAGCTAGGCTGGGCATGGTAGCTCACACCTGTAATCCCAGCAGTTTGGGAGGCCGAGGCGGGTGGATCACTTGAGGTCAGGAGTTCGAGATCAGCCTGATTAACATGGTGAAACCCCATCTCTACTAAAAAAAAATACAAAAATTTGCCAGGTGTGGTGGCGGGTGCCTGTAATCCCAGCTACACGGGAGGCTGAGGCAGGAGAATCGCTTGAACCCAAGAGGCAGAGGTTGCAGTGAGCTGAGATCGCACCACTGTACTCCAGCCTGAAAAGAAATAATTAGTGAGCTAAAAGGTAATATTTCCATGTTGACATATATACACACACACACACATATACATATTTATAAATTATACAATGTATATGTTTATAAATTTATTATATAAAATATATAATAAATATATTGATGTTAATATTAATATATTAGATTAAATATCTAAACATATAATGTATATTGATATATATTAATATGTACATATATAAAATTTATTACTATATATAAATTGTACTTTATATAAATATATATGTTAATGTATATCAATTATACATCAGTAAACCTGTTAAAATTTGCAGTAGTTAACAGACATTGGGGATAAATTAGAAGTTTCTAGGGTAAGTCTAAGAGAAGTTCTAGACTAAGACCAGTGCATAGAATATAAACATTTGAAAAACTGATATTTATTCAAAACTAAAAAAGACATGACACCATGAATTTTAAGACCTTCTGAACATTTTAAATAATATGTAACATGAGTTTAAGCCTACAATGGAGAATTATCTAATTGATACTGAAACAGTAACAGGCATCTTAAGAAGTGCTAAAAGGAACTCATTAACGAGCTCGGATTTTATTTGCAGTGGGGGATAAACATCTGCAAGGAGGTCATGTGATCTACGAGAAGTGGATAAATAGGCTTCAACCAAGTGTAGATATTTTATTGATTAGAGTAGCCAGGGAAGAGGGCTATGTCCATTAATCAATATCTGTTATAAACTAGAGTAGGAAAATTGGCAGTGGCCCAATCATTCCTAAAATATCGATAAATTAATACTTATATAAATAAGGTTGAAACAAAAGAGCTTGAAAACTATTTTTTAAGCAAAACAGAAGAAAAAAGATATAATACTGTCAGATATTATTTAATGACAGGAAAATAGTACTGTTTGTCGCCCATTTCTACCAACAAAGACAACAGTTTCAAGTAATTCTAGGAGTAGCAAAACTACCAACTGAGTATAGACAAATACCTCCTCAGACAAGTTAAGACATAATAAGACAGACAAAGTGGCTTTAACTTTTTTTTTTTTGGCATCTCGCTCCGTCGCCAGGCTGGAGTGCAGTGGCGAGATCTTGGCTCACTGCAACCTCTGCCTCCTGGGTTCAAGCGATTCTCCTGCCTCAGCCTCCCAAGTAGCTGGGATTACAGGCACACGCCACCATGCCCAGTTAATTTTTGTATTTTTAGTAGAGACATGGTTTCACCATGTTGACTAGGCTGGTCTCGATCTCTTGACCTCATGATCTGCCCGCCTCCGCTTCCCAAAGTGCTGGGACTACAGGGTGAGCCACTACGCCCGGCCTGTTCCTTTAACTTTTTGAAGCATTTGAATTCAGATTATAACTCCAAGGACTGGCATTATCCATAAATGTAATCTTAGCTTTCTTGAATATTTATTAAAGGAGCTGCCAAAAAAGGAAAGATTGTCAAAAACTAAAAACCATAAATTTTAAAAACAATGAAGTTGGTACATCTGGGAAATAGAACAAGACAGATCCTCTTTAAAGTCTAGCATGTGAGTTGTAAATATTTAGGAAAAAGATGAATGGGGTCTGGTGATAGAGGAGGCAATAGTGGTAGGTTATAAGGATTTCCTTTTTTTAAATTGAGTCCTTATTTAATAGAACAGAGTAAATTCCATAGATGTATCTTCAATTTTAATTATTGCAAAGCATTTGACAAAATATCTGGCAAATGTAAAATAGTAAAATGTGGGCTGGGAGATAACAGTTTTAGGTAAATTAAAAAAATGGCTAGTTATCATGCCCCAAATATGTTGATTAATGGTGATGTCAGCTTGAAGAGTGCTCTCTAATGATGTTCCACAGGCTTTCATCCTGTATACTGTCATGTTTAATATTTTTATTCTCTAAGGCATGAAAGACATGCTTATGAAATTTGTCAATTATATAAACCTGGAAAAGAAACCTAATAGGATAACAAACTGAATAATGATGTAAATGTTTTTGACTGGCTGGAAACCTGAACCTATACCAGTACAGTTTGTTTCAACATCAACAATAAACAAAGCTACTCATTTTGAAGAAACACATTATCAACTTCATGATTAAAGGTATCTAATGCTTAGAAAGAATTATGTAACCTTACTTTACTTTATGAATAATATATAGGGTTAAAATTCTGACGTCTAAGTAGAATATTATATTTACAATGTATTATTAGATATGTTTTTTCATGCATTTTTATAAAGTCTTTACATATATATATAAATGAACAAATTACAAACATAGAAATAGCTAGTATCAGGAATTATCACAAAATGAACATAACAGTGTAACAGCCACCCAGATCTATAAAGAAATCATTGCCAGCAATCCACAAGCTCTTCTTGTTTCCTTTTTCAAAAATGAATTTTTCCCCCACAATAAATTGTTCTAGAAGTGATTCTGCCCCACACCATACTCAAAAATCAAGGTCAAAACGTGTAGATCAAATTGTAAAAGTTTCTGGTAGATAACATACAGCATCTTTTTGTGGTTGGGAAAGATTTTTTAAACAGGACTCAAAAGGTACTAGCTAAACAGGAAAATATACATTCGATTATAGTAAAATTAGACATCGATTATCAAAAGGCATTAATAAGAGAGCTAAATGGCTAACTATAGATTGGGAGAAGATATTTCTAAACATATAACAAAAATATTCATTTTTGTTAATGTATAAACAAGACCCCAAAATCAATAAGAAACAATCAGTAAACCTAATAAAACATGGGTAAAAGACTTTAACAGGCAGTCCACAAAAGAAAAATTATAAGCTATAAAACACAGGACAAGGTATTCAATCTTATGAGATCAATCTTTTAAGAAAGATAATTTTAAAACTAAGGGTGTTCAAAAAGAATAACCAGAATGATGTGGAAACTTAATCTCACAACATTGCTCTGAAGAGACTAAAGACGGTTAAGCTTTATAAGAGAAAGTTGAAGAGTAAATTAAATTCCATCTTCTACTATTCAAAAGAATAAACACGTAAGGTCTTCCAGTGATGCAACAATAACATCACACATTCTAAAAGTATACATGCTTTTATGTCTAGATTATTCAGCTCTAACTCATATTTTTAAAATTAATATTTTGCTTCAATTAAGTAAAAAAAAATACTTTTTGACTTAACATTGTCAGTTGCATTTGTCTGTTCATAGCCTAATCATTTTACTACAAGTTCTTTCCATTCTGGAATTTAACCAAATAATAATACTGAATATTGAGCTGATTTTAACATATTTGAAACACTTTGCTGAGAAAAAAAAAAAAGTTTCCTTATACAATATGTTTGTTCCTTCAATTGTTCTGCACACTACACTAACAAAAGTTACTGGAACTTTTTTTTTTACAGTGCTGATAATATCCAGACATAAATGGCATTATGAAAATCATTAACCTTCTGGCAATTAGGCAAACAAAAGAAAATCTGTCTAGCTGAGGCTTCTGTTTACATATTCATCACTTCACAGGAAAAGCACTGAGTGTCAGTTGTGAGAAACAGACTTACAGCAAGTTGTTTAGTTTCATATATTTAAAAAATATGTACATTATTTTCAGGGAATTTCACAACAATTATATTTTAAGATCTTTGATTTAAGGATGTTAATTTGTTTTTAAAATGTCAAATATTACCCTAAGATTATAAGAGACAAGAAAAATGAAAGCCAGACCCAAAAGCTAAACAGCTGCTTAAAACTACATAAATCTTGGATAGTAGTGAAACTAATGTGAATGCAAATCCAAATTTGATTAAGTACTTGCTCCACACAGAAGCCACAGTGATATACACAGAGGCTAGCCTGAGCCAGAGTGTAAAAACAAACATACTCTTATTTTACATTATTTTACACACATTGTTGTACATTAGACATATATACAAGTTTAATGTGAAATAGTGACAATTAGGTCTGATTAGAACATCTTGAACACTTACATAACCTGTAATTTTAAAGCTCACTTACTAAACAGTGTAAATGATGTATGATCTTATTTTTTTTAAGTCCTGAAAATACTGTGGCCAAGAGAAAATACACTTTTGTGTGTTATCTCAGGTAGTAGTATTTTTCTTTTTCTAAATTAAGCTTTTTCTAAAAGGAACATGCAGGTAGTCAGATGTCAATGTAGTATTTTTAAAGCATTAGGATAACTATTACCAACAATAGAATGGATTCCCATAAAAGTAATGAGCTCTTCACTACTGGAGATATTCAAGTGAAAGCTAGTTATCAGAATTATTTTAGAAGAAAAATTTCCATAATTTGGGAGATTGGACTGCGTTCTTTAATTTTATTTAAAGTGAAAGTTAAAATGCAAGCTATTATGTTACAATCATTAGCGAAACTATCAAGTGGATTTTATTTCTTATTGGCTTATTTTCAGTTTTGGTTCATCTGTTTTATTAATATAGGTGGCATATTATTTACACCATTTATTTACATCATGTTATTTCAGCTAGGTAACACTTGACTGTACATAATTTTTATTGTTAATGAGTCTGGTCATTTCCTTATTTACTATAAATACCTCTCCTGGTTCATTCATTCAGCAAATATTTATAGAGCACTTCCATATGCCAGCTACTCAGGGTTTCTTTTAGAATATTTTATAAGCAATTTTTGTGATTTTTTATACTTAAGAATCCAATTTATTCATTTAGAGAAGGTACAAAAAAATCTTTAAAGATTTTATCATATGGAAAACCAGATATGTCATATATTTTATTCACAGAAATGAAGTCTTATGTGTGAAAAATAAAAGCAATAAAAATAATATAATCCAGTCAAAGTCACTGAAGTCATGTTCCTCTTTGCAACTATTTGGAAGCTGCTGTGTAGTTCTCCCCTGTAAGGAAGACTGAGGAGCTTCATGTTGTATGTATTCCCTAGTATCTCTTTGTTCACTGCATTTCTAATTGAAATCAAGATCGAAGTCTTCATCAGTTGAAGGCAAATATCAATGTTGCAAAGAAAGGAAAAGTTATGTCAATTTTCTGGGTGCAAATCTACTGCTTTACTTTGTATTGTTTCATCCCTGGCATGCATTCTTGGTAAAGTCTGCAGAATTTTGGAAATAGTATAGTTAATTAGACATAATTTATTGGCTTCCCTAGTTAAGTGCCCATTCACTGGCATTGTCCCGAAAACGTCATCTTTCTCAAGATGTTATTCTCTCCAACATAAAAAAAAAAAAAAGTAAAAACATTCTTGTCCATGCAGCTCACAAGGAATATTACTCGGTGAAAGTGCAGAAAGTAAGTGTATAGGCTACAAAACGCTTCAAAGCTCAAACATATGATAGTGATACAGGTTACCAAATTGCCACTCTATTAGAGGGAAGTTTAAAGGATGGGTATCAATAAGGAAATCAATTAAATCATGGAATTTGTAGCAAACCCTGAACAAGTACTAAGTAAACTCTTAGGATTGCCCATTTTTTTTAAGTCAAGAAATTATTTGCATTCATTATTTAATAACCACTGCCTAGTATGGTTCTCTGGACATAATAGGCACTCAATAAATATCTATAAAATGAATATAAGAATTAATAAAGTAAAAA
The DNA here is from genome assembly GCF_028885655.2 of Pongo abelii. Taxonomy (NCBI): domain Eukaryota; kingdom Metazoa; phylum Chordata; class Mammalia; order Primates; family Hominidae; genus Pongo; species Pongo abelii. The sequence continues at coordinate 144,411,058 of NC_071991.2, read as the reverse complement.
ATGAATATATTAATTAATTATATCCTGGAAATAATATCCCTGAAACAAGAGGGAAAATTCTTGGGTCCAGCTGCATACATATAAGAACGACAGAGATTATGTAAGGCAAATTGAATTGTAATTGAAAAAAATCTCCTTAATCATGTTAGTGGTTCTCATTGTATCTCCAGTAGAGCAGAATTAGAAGACTTCTTCAGAGCAGTTACTGTATTTATTCCAGATTTTATTCTTGGCTTAATTTATTTTATGCAGATATTCTTACTCAAGTCTCTCTCTCTCTCTCTCTCTCTCTCTATATATATATATATATATATATATATATTCATTCATTCTCAAAAATTATTTGATTGTTTACATAAATAAAATCCTCATAAAATTAAGTCATCAACAATTATCTTGGAGAAATCCTTGGATTGTATTAAAACTCTAGCACTCAGAGTGGACCACACTAGGAAAGCAGTGTGGAATTCTGCTTAGAATTCTGTCTCAACAACTTTTACTGGGTTCCAGTTATTACTCATGCATTAGCACATCCCCTCCTGTGAACATTATCACAATCACTTCTCCACACATCAGGGAGCAATCAGCTTATGTGGGTCAGCAGAGTGAGTGGACAGGGTATTCTGATGAGCTGGGAATGAGAAGGGACTTGCTTAGTTCCCCATGAGAGGTGGGGAATCTTGGCACAGGCCTGCTTCAAAGGGACCCGGGAAGCTGGCTGAGAGGATCCACAATTCAAAGTAGAAATGTTAAGAATTTAGATGTAACTGATTAGAGTAGGATATTCCTTTAACTCGCGTAGTGGCTCTTAGCTAAGTGGCTAACATTAAGTGAATTTAAAAATAGATTCTCAAAACCTAGTCTCTATCTAGCATTTTGTGCAAAAAAAAGCTTTAGTTATTTATTACTGTTTCATTCACTTAAGAAAGAAAAGGGTCAGAGGCACATTTACAAAATGAAAATCTTCTAACTAGTAACTAAATATAGTTTATTGTTTATTAACAACAAAATAATTAGGGATGCAAATAACATCTCCATGCCATCTGCCTCAGGGACTCTTACTGAAGCTTCATTATTTTCTGGGGCAGAGGCTCATCTCTAAAAGACATCACTGGAAAAAAAATGCAGAATAGCAAAAAAGAAATGTACATATTATCTGTGCATTAACAAAGTCTATTATTAAACAGGTGATAATGTCAATGGTATATACAAATAGATGCAAAACAATATATACAAATTTGTCGGCCGTGTGTGCAGTGATATATTTAATTTATATATGCAAATTTTTGATATACAATGTTGCATTCAATGATGCAAAATTGCCAGTGATCTGTGCAACAATATAAGGAAAAGGTATTGTCTATACAATGATTTTCAAGCTAGTTCTACCATACATGAAAGGACAAAAAGATGAGGTCATTTTCAAGTAAAATCTCATGATAATTGAGACAGATATTGCTCTGACTTGCAGTAAGTGGAAAATTGCTTTGTATCTCCACTTTTCACATTTGTACACTTGGTCTCAGACTATGATATAGTAATTTCACATACTTGAAAACATAGGTTATAAAGACTTTATCTGCTTTAGTTCATTTTTTAGGAAGAAATACAAGGGAATTGTTCTCAAGATCAATATGGTTAAATACACTAAACAAATTCTTTAAGATCTAACTCAAATGCCTTTTGTGAGTGCTCTGATCTTCCCCAGGACTCAGGCATAGTGAGTGATTCCCTTCTCTTTGGCTGGCACTTTCTACACACATTATTTATTCCAATCCTAACCCTAGTTTCTAGGTGGCAAACATTATGCAGTTCTCAAGTTCATTCTTACAATCCCTCTGATTCCAATGAAGGTGAATGGCACACATACAGAGCTACTTCAATGACTAACTACTGTAACTGTAGTATCTGTTTTGATAAAGAGGGGAGATTTTTGGCATATGTATACTTGGTAACATGAAACAAATTCACCAAAAACATTGCGGCTGTGTTTTGATATTAACTTAAAATATGTATAGCAGTCCTACTTCACAAGGCTCTGAATGAGAAACAACATTAACAACACTAGGATAAGTACACACACACACACAGCACACACACACACACACACACAACAGATAAGCCTTGTAAATATAGTTGTTTTTAGTGCAATCTTCTGAAAATGTTACATTCATATACACAGAGATATCAATTCTTCTTGTAAAGAATTTCTTTAATAGGCTTTTTCCCCCATAGGGCAAGCTGAAACTGGTTGACATAGCAATGGGCTCAAATAGCAATGTAGAGAAAATAGTTGAAAATCAAATAAAACAAAAAAAAGGTCCAAAATTCTTTGTATGCCTTAATAGGGACAATATCTTCTACTACCCTAAAAATTTCCCCACAACTTTATGACCACCACATCACTAATTTTAATTCCCCAAAACAGAACTGCATTTCCTGTCTGAGATTTAAGTAACATAACAAAAAGCATACTGGACTAGAATCAAACCTAGTTATAAAGATATGTTTGTCATATGAAAAAAAGCTCATGATCACTGGTCATTAGAGAAATGAAAATCAAAACCACAGTGAGATACCAACTCACACCAGTTAGAATGGCAATCATTAAAAAGTCAGGAAACAACAGATACTGAAGAGGATGTGGAGAAATAGGAATGTTTTCACACTGTTGGTAGGAGTGTAAATTAGTTCAACCATTGTGGAAGACAGTGTGGCAATTCCTCAAGGATCCAGAACCAGAAATACCATTTGACCCAACAATCCCATTACTAGGTATATACCCAAAGGATTATAAATCATTCTACTGTAAAGACACATGCACACATATGTTTGTTGCAACACTATTTATGATAGCAAAGACTTGGAACCAACCCAAATGCCCATCAATGATAGACTGAATAAAGAAAATCTGTCACATATACATTTTGGAATACTATGCAGCCATAAAAAAGAATGAGTTCGTGTCCTTTGCAGGAACATGGATAAAGCCAGAAACCATCACTCTCACCAAACTAACAGAGGAACAGAAAACCAAACACTGCATGTTCTCACTCATAAGTGGGAGCTGAACAATGACAACAGATGGACACAGGAAGGGGAACATCACACACCAGGACCTGTCAGGGGTTGGAGGGCTGGGGGAGGGAGAGCATTAGGAGAAATACCTAATACATGTGGGGCTTAAAACCTAGATGACATATTAATTGGTGCAGCAAACCACCATGGCACATGTATACTTATGTAATAAACCTGCATGTTCTGCACATGTATCCCAGAACTTAGAGTAAAATTTAAAAAAATACATGTTTGTGTGACATTATAGAACACAGGGTCCAAGTTATAAATCTCAACATTTTGATTCAGGCATAAAAAAATGGGAAGAAAACATGTCATAGTTTTTGAAATTATTATTAGAAATCTAATTAGAAGATACAATACTGTCTCAACTATTTTAATACACTGAAGTATATTTATATTTAAATACACTGAGGTATATTTATGTTTAAATACACTGAAGTATATTTATATTTAAATACACTGAGGTATATTTATATTTAAATACACTGAGGTATATTTATATTTAAATACACTGAGGTATATTTATATTTAAATACACTGAGGTATATTTATATTTAAATACACTGAGGTATATATATATTTAAATACACTGAGGTATATTTATATTTAAATACACTGAGGTATATATATATTTAAATACACTGAGGTATATTTCTGTTTAAATACACTGAAGAATATTTATGTTTAAATACACTGAAGTATATTTATGTTTAAATACACTGAAGTATATTTATGTTTAAATACACTGAAGTATATTTATGTTTAAATACACTGAAGTATATTTATGTTTAAATACACTGAAGTATATTTATGTTTAAATACACTGAAGTATATTTATGTTTAAATACACTGAAGTATATTTATGTTTAAATACACTGAAGTATATTTATGTTTAAATACACTGAAGTATATTTATGTTTAAATACACTGAAGTATATTTATGTTTAAATACACTGAAGTATATTTATGTTTAAATACACTGAAGTATATTTATGTTTAAATACACTGAAGTATATTTTTATTTAAATACACTGAAATATTTATATTTAAATACACTGAAGAATATTTATATTTAATATTTAAATACACTGAAGTATATTTATCTTTGAATACACTGAAGTATATTTATCCTTGAATACACTGAAGTATATTTATCTTTGAATACACTGAAGTATATTTATCTCTGAATACACTGAAGTATATTTATCTCTGAAGACACTGAAGTATATTTATCTCTGAAGACACTGAAGTATATTTATCTTTGAAGACACTGAAGTATATTTATCTTTGAAGACACTGAAGTATATTTATCTTTGAAGACACTGAAGTATATTTATCTTTGAAGACACTGAAGTATATTTATCTTTGAATGTACTGAAGAATAAGTATATTTATCTTTGAATATACTGAAGAATAAGTATATTTATATTTAAATATACTGAAGAATAAGTATATTTATATTTAAATATACTGAAGAATAAGTATATTTATATTTAAATATACTGAAGAATAAGTATATTTATATTTAAATATACTGAAGAATAAGTATATTTATATTTAAATATACTGAAGAATAAGTATATTTATATTTAAATATACTGAAGATAAGTATATTTATATTTATATATACTGAAGAATAAGTATATTTATATTTAAATATACTGAAGAATAAGTATATTTATATTTAAATATACTGAAGTATATTTATATTTAAATATACTGAAGTATATTTATATTTAAATATACTGAAGTATATTTATATTTAAATATACTGAAGTATATATTTAAGTATATACTTAAGAATATTTATATTTAAATATACTTAAGAATAAGTACATTTATATTTAAATATTTATTAGTATTTTGATAAGTAATGTTTTCACTGTTTTGTTGACCATCTAATTCACAAAAGGTCTCATTAGAAAATACTTAATACTCAGACACTGTAGGAACAAAACAACAAGCATTATTAAAAACAGGGGAAGGTGGGACAAATGTCTGAGTTTTTAAAAGTCTGTATGTTTTGTCTATTTTTTCCATCTTCCTTTGTATTTACTTATATATACTACAGGAACAAGGGATTAAATATTCTATTGCTAACTACATAATTTTTTTATTAATTCCTCAAAACATAATATTAACTTTGTGATAGCTACAGTGCCTATAAAATTTATTTTTATAGGACAGTGAATTTTCCTACATGAAGCTATAAATGAACACCTGCTTTGTATTAACTAATTTACCACTCTGAAAAAACACAAAACTCACCAGTCTTAGGGTCCCTGACCAAATATTATGTATACTGTACATGTTCTTTTAATTCAGAAAGTATGAGATGCTCTATATACCTGAATCAGCACTGCTTGAAATATCTATTTAGCATCTTCTGATCAAATTACAATGTTAACTTTGTTTTATTTGGTGAAGAAAATACCACTATAACTGCTACATCAAGAATAAGTTGGAATATGGCTATTCCAACAATAACAGAGAAAAGTGAAAATAATGAGTGAGTTGGCCTCAGGTGGATGTATCAAGAAGTGGATATATGAGAGAATTCTCAGAACATCCTGAAAGACTGGATTTTAGGGTGAGAGCTCCTGGTGACAATGGCAAGTGAAAAGGACTAATCAAGGCTGACTTTTAGACATTCTGAGTTGAGAAACTTAAAGTGAGTTAGTAGGAATTCCTGAAATGGAAAAAAACGATTAGAGAAAGAGATTTGGGGATGAAAATTAGGAGGTGTGTTTTAGTCTTAACTCGAAGTGTCAAGATCCCAAATCAGTTGTAAAGATGAGTTGGGGTCTCAGGAAGAAGAAATTAAGACATAAATTTAGGAGTCATCAGTAGCTGAACAGTATTGAAAGATGAGATTAGATGGGATGATCTACTGAAAGAAGTGCTGTCCAAGACTTGAGGGGACAGGCCAATGTCTAATAACTATTTAGAGGAAAAAGAAAAGGAATGCCCAGTGAGAGAGAAAGAAAACCGTGAGAGTGTGTGGCACTGTGGTAGCCAAGGAGAAAAGTTTTCTAGATGGAGAAAGTGGTCACTATATCATTTTGTGAGACAATGCGGCAACACACTCTTTTCAAGTAAAAATAGAATAATGTCTTTGATTCACGAACTCCATCTTCCCAATCATGGAATCTGCATTACTATAGAAATAACTACCACTGTCATCACTTCCCTTAAATGAGGAAATTCGTGCACCAATATGTTCATTGCTTCAATCTACCACTATTCATAATCAACTGAAACTGGGAACATCTAAATTTACATCAGTAAGGGAAAGTTAGGTAACTTGAGATAGAATGATCATCTAGAATATTTTATAGCTGATATAAATAATATGTATTATTTTCAAATTATTTTTAAAAAGAAGAATATGAATCTGAATATACATTGATTAAAAGTAGGTAAAATTCTGAATAACATGATTCAGGATTGGTATAGAATAAAACTCCACATTTTTTGTATTATATTTATTATTATTTTAAAATTTACCTACCTTAATGAATAAAGATAGTTTATCACTGTGGCTTTTACTTTTTTACATGTTAAGTAGTGATGTTAAATATTTTACGTACATACACTAATAATAAAATTACTAACTGAATAATTTCTTTTTAGCTTTTGTGATAACGTTTTTCTTATCCAATTTGTGAGCTTTTTAAATATCAAGAATGCTAATCCTTAGTCATTATTCCCATAAAATACTTATAACAAAAGTTTTCATTTAGTGGTCACATATAATACGCTTAAATGTGACATTTATCGAATTTCCTATTTTACACATGCTAAAAACAAAATCTTCCAGAGTTCAGATGACTTGCCCAGGCCGCAGAGAGCTAGTAACAGAAATCAGTTTGAGTTCTGATGAGTCCGATTCCACATCCTGTGCTTTCTTTTTCCACGGAGATATTTAAAACAAAAGACCCCTAAAAATTGCAAACACTTGACAATACCAATCTTAAGTTATTTTCAAATGTGGTTTTATTTCATGGAGAAACATGGAAAAAATATGCTAAACAGAAAGGAGTATGCAAAGTACTTCGGCCTTCTTAGGAAACCAAAAGTAAGATGATTCTATAAACTACTTAATAGGCAAATCGAATCCCTTTAAAAATTAATGAAATGCCACTAGTTTAATACTGAAACAAAGGCTAAAATCATCATGCACCATTTGTAACACTGTCTCTTGATATTATTTGAATTTGGGGTTAAAGATGAATCATTCTCACCATCCATTAGTAGAGAACTTGCCAATTCATAAAACTATTAAAACTCTCTGTTGGTACAAGAACCAATAGAATCTTTAAAGTTAATAGAAAAGAAAGAAAATTAGAGAAAAAAACACAATAAACAAATGAGGAAAAATATAAAATACAGAAACCCTTAACCACACTACTAGTATTTATTTAACTCTAAATATTTATGCCAATTAAAAAATGTTTTATATGGAAGTGTCACGGAATAAGAACTTACTTTTCAATCAATATGTTATATTCTTTTTCAATAAATTTCTAGTTGGCTTATTTTTTCCGATTTCAGTTTTTAATCTTTAAATTTTAGTATTTGATATGGTTTTAATCTTTGTCTCACCAAATCTCATGTCGACTTGTAATCCCCAATGTTGGAGGTGAAGCCTGGTGAGAGGTGATTGGATCATGGGGGCGGTTTTTCATTAATGGTTTAGCACCATCCTCTTGGTGCTGTTCTCATTATAATGAGGGAGTTCTCACGAGATCTGGTTGTTTAAAAGTGAGTGGCATCTTCTTGTCCTTCCTCTTGCTCCTGCTCCTGCCAAGCAACATGTGTCAGCTCCCTCTTTGCCTTCTTCCATTATTGTAAGTGTCCTGAAGCCTATTTGGAAGCTGAGCAGATGCCAGCATCATGCTTTCTGTACAGCCTACAGAACCATGGCCAATAAAAGCTCTTTTTTAATATAAATTGCCCAGTTTCAGATATTTCTTTTTTTTTTTTTTTTGATGGAGTTTCGCTCATGTTGCCCAAGCTGGAGTACAATGGCGCGATGTCGGCTCACTGCAACCTCTGTCTCCCGGGTTCAAGCGATTCTCCTGCCTCAGCCCCCTGAGTAGCTGGGATTAAAGGCATGTGCCACCAACCTGGCTAATTTTAAGTATTTTTAGGAGAAACGGGGTTTTTCCGTGTTAGCCAGGCTGGTCTTGAACTCCTGGCCTCACGTGATCTGCCTGCCTCAGCCTCCCAAAGTGCAGGGATTACAGGCATGAGCCATCACACGTGGCCCAGGTATTTCTTTATAACAGTGTGAGAATGGTCTAATACAGTATTTGACACTGTTTGTATAACAGGTTTTTCCTTTCTATTCTATACTATCTGGGGATCAGAGACCCTGTGTTATCCTGGTCATCCATCAACTCTAACCATTTCTTTTCTGTTAGTTTTTCATCCTGCTTTTCCCCCTCAATTTTGGTATTTTCCAAGTTTGTTTTTCTCCAGACCTGAATTAAATGATTTTAAAGTAACAGCTTTTATTGGGAACTTATTATCTATAGATATTTTACTCAGGTAAACTCAGCTAATCCTTGAAACAGATGTAGGAGACACGAGCTATTGCACATGTTTTATACAATTAAACTAAAGCATAGACAGGTTGGGTAAGTTGCCACAGATCACATGGATAGTAAGAAAAGCAGCTAGTACGTTGACCCAGGGCATGACTTTTAACCACCGTGCTATACTGCCTGCCAGTTAGCAACTACCAAGCTTCTAACATGTGTATAGGAAGAGTCTATCCTATTCTTTAAAAGCAAACCAACCAAACACGAAACAAACTGACATGTTATTACTGATAACTGTGTACTTTCCTTAGGTTAACATCTTTAAGTGGTATATGCCCAAGTTCCAAAGTCTAGATACCCATTTACATTAAACTCCTATTACATCTTAGAGTGTGTGCCCATTAGTTTCTCTTAGACTGTGGGATGGCCAAGTGTTCCCGGCATGGGCAGTCAGTTGGTGAGGTCCTTGATTGGGAATACTTTCAGGCTGAGTTCCTTCTACTCTTTTTCTCTTGTTCTTAAATGAAAAGTCCTCTCCACCCAATCCTCTTCCAATCTGGACCCTCAGGGCATTTCTTCTCTGCCTCCTCTCTACCTTTCCCTTCATCCCAGGCACACTATCCTCATAATTATGCATCTGTGACTATCAGACTCACATTGAAGTGCTATAACTTCTCTGAATCTTTGAGCACATACCATGAGTACCAGACATATAAAAAGTACTTGGAACCAACCCAAATGTCCATCAGTGATAGACCGGAATAAGAAAACGTGGCACATATACACCATGGAATATTATGCAGCCATAAAAAAGGATGAGTTAAAGTCCTTTGTAGAGACATGGATGAAGCTGGAAACCATCATTCTGAGCAAACTATCACAAGGACAGAAAACCAAACACCACATGTTCTCACTCATAGGCAGGAATTGAACAATGAGAATACTTGGACACAGGGTGGGGAACATCACACACATCGGGGCCCATTGTGGGGTGGGGGGAGCGGAGAGGGATATAATTAAGGGAAATACCTAATGTAAATGACGAGCTCATGGGTGCAGCACACCAACATGGCATAGGTATACATATGTAACAAACCTGCACGTTGTGCACATCTACCCTAGAACTTAAAGTATAATAAAAAAAGTGCTCTATATCTTTACTACATTTAGTCTTCAAAACGTGTTATATAAGAAACACAGGGAACTTGCTAATATATATCATAAAGTAAAATTATTTAATAAATCTATGAAATATTTACTGAGTACTCAATTTTTGAACACAATAAACTTCCTCACTCCATATTCTGCCCAATTAAAAAATATATATGGATGTGAATATATGTTTGTGTATGTGTATATATGTGTATGTGTCTATGAATATATTTACATGTATTCACGTACATATATAGACACACACACAATTTCTAAAGTTTCACCTTTACCAGATTTAGAGAATAATGTAATCATAGAGATCAAACTACTATATTTTATAAAGAAATAAAATATAATCATTACAAATTTCAGTAAATTTCCAATATCACACAGTTATTTAGAGCCCAAAGTAAGATTAAACACCGTATATATAAGCTAATATTTGTCTTCATTACAAATATATTAGATTTATGATTATATGTATCTGTCATATAACTTATATCTTCTACTGAATTATTGAAATCGTTGCTATTCAACAAATAAGAAATGTGATATTGTTATTTGCTACTATCTTTTAACAGATTAACAACAAGGTAAGATTTTTAAAACTGCATTCAGCACTAATTCATGGTGAAAAGCATTTGCCATCTTCTAGACATGCTCTCAGAGGATATCAAAGTTAGTTATCTTAAATAAACTCTAAATTGAAGAATTGAAGGTGCATGTTCGATAACTGAAAAATAAGAGTTAATTTTTCAAAACATAAAGGAAAATTATTTATTTCTATTATTCATAAATTTTCTTTTCTTTTTCTCAATAACTATTATAAATCTCAGGAAATGTTACATTCGTGTCTTACTGATAAGTGGGTGTGTCATAATTTTTCCTATAACAAGGACTTAGGGGAATCAGTTTGATCATACCAGAAATGACTGTAAGTTTTGTCTTGAAGCTGATATTGCATACCTAATACACTGTGTTTGTATTTCTTTGGGGTGACTTTGGGGTATCAAAGACAATGAGTATGGCTAAAGCTCATGCCTTGTAGCATCCAGCCAGCCAGTCATGTCATCAACTTAACTTACTGGGTTTTCAGAGTTCTTGGTGGTTCTACTGTAACTCGAACTGTTTAGCAAATTTTATAGATTATTAGCAAAGAATATTAATTGTCAAGTTCTATAGCCAGTTTTCAAATGCTAAACTAATATGAGATCCAGACATTTGGTCTATACTTTGCACTTCTTTTTTTATCTATTCTCTTATTTAGACAACCATGCCAAAAGGTGCTCTATATTATTGTTATCAATTTTATTTTTAGCATTTTTTCCATTAACTTAATATTTACAGTGTGATTGGCATTGAGCTAAACAGGTTATTTCCTTAATACTAAAACACAGCCCTAAAAAAATAGATATTATGCTTACTTTAGAGACAGAGAGATTAATGATTGGAAAGGTCGAGTCATACTTCCAAAGTGGCTACCTCCAAGAAATGGCTAGGGAAGAAGCCTAGATTCAATTCCAGATCTGTTAGAAACTAAACTCTGGGCTCAAGAGACCATCAGTCTCATTCAAACTCAGTACAGCTGACTCTGATTTATTATCTATTTCATTTATATTTGGGTATATTCTGGGAAGAAGTTGTGTTAGTCAGTTCTTATGCTGCTATAAAGAACTGCCTGAGACTGGGTAATTAATAAAAGAAAGAGGTTTAATTGACTCACAGTTCTGCAGGGCTGAGAGGCCTCAGGAAACTTACAATTATGGTGGAAGGGGAAGCAAACACATCCTTCTTCATAAGGTGGAAGGAGAGAGAAGTGCTAAGCAAAGGGGGAAAAGCCCTTCATGAAACCATCAGATTTCATGAGAACTCACTCACTATCATAAGAACAGCAGTGTGGGGGTAACCATCCCCATGATTCAATAACTTCCCACCGGGTCCCTCCCATGACACATGGGGACTATGGGAATTACAATCCAAGATGACATTTGGGTGGAGACAGAGCCAAACCATATCATTCCACTCTCCTTACCCCTCCAAAATCTCAAGTCCTCACATTTCGAAACACAATCATCCATTTCCAACAGTCCCCCAAAGTCTTAACTCATTCCAGCGTTAACCCACAAGTCCAAGTCTAAGGTCTCATCTAAGACAAGGCAAGTCCCTTCCACCTATGAGCCTGTAAAATGAAAAAACAAGTTAGTTACTTTCTAGTTACAATGGAGGTACAGGCATTGGGTAAATACACCCATTCCAAGTGGGAGAGAAATTGGCCACAACAAAGGGGCTACAGGCCCTATGCAACTCTGAAATCCAATAGGGCAGTCATTAAACCTTAAATTTCCAAAGTCATCTCCTTTGACGCCACCTCTCACACCTAGGTCACACTGATGCAAGAGTTGGGCTCCCACAACCTTGGGGAGCTCCGCTCCTGTGACTTTGCAGGGTACAGCCCTTCTCTTGGCTGCTTTCATAGGCTGGCATTGAGTGTCTGTGGCTGTTCCAGGTGCTGAAAGCAAGCTGTCAGTGGATCTACCATTCTTTGGTCTAGAGGACAGTGGTCCTCTTCTCACAACTCCACTAGGCAGTGCCCCAGTGGGGACTGTGTGTGGGGGCTCTGACCCTACATTTTCCTTCCACACTGATCTGGCAGAGGTTCTCCATGACTGCTCCACCCCTGCAGCAAACTTCTGCCTAGACATCCAGGCATTTCCACACATCCTCTGAAATCTAGGCAGAGGTTCTCAAACCTCAATTCTTGACTTCTGTGCACCAACGTTACCTGGAAGCCACCAAGGATTGGGATTTGCACTGTCTGAAGCAATGGCCTAAGCTGTACTTTGGCCCTTTTTAGCCATAGCTGGTGCTGAAGCAGCTGAGACATAGGGCACCATTTTCCGAGGCCGCACAGAGCAGGGGGACCCTGGGTCGAGTCCAGGAAACAATATTTCCCTTCTAGGCCTCTGGGTCTGTGATGGAAGGCACTGCCATGAAGGTCTCTGACACGTTCTGGAGATATTTTCCCCATTGTCTTAGTGATTAACATTTGGCTCCTTGTTACTTATGCAAATTTCTGTAGTGAGCCTGAATTTCTCCCTGGAAAACGGGATTTTCTTTTCTATCACATTGTGGGGCTGCAAGTTTTCCAAACTTTTATGCTCTGCTTCCTTGAGAGCTTTGCCACTTAGAAATTTCTTCAGCAGTTAATGGGTGCAGCACACCAACATGACACATGTATACATGTGTAACAAACTGGCATGTTGTGCACATGTACCCTAGAACTTAGAGTATAATAAAAAATATATATATATATAAAATAAATTTCTTCTGCCAGATACCCTAACTCATCTCTCTTAAGTTCAAAGTTCCAGAAATCTCTAGGGCAGGGGCAAAATGCGTCCAGTCTCTTTGCTAAAGCATAACAAGTGTCACCTTTGTTCCAGTTCCCAGCGAGTTCCTCATCTCCATCTGAGACCAACTCGACCTGGACTTTATTGTCCATATAACCGTCAGCATTTTGGTCAAAGCCATTCAACAAGTCTCTAGGAAGTTCTGAGCTTTCCCACATTTTCCTGTCTTCTTCTGAGCCCTCTAAACTGTTCCAAGCTCTGTCTGTTACCCAGTTCCGAAGTTGCTTCCACATTTTCAGATATCTATACAGCAACACCCCACTCTCCCAGTACCAATTTACTGTATCAGTCTGTTTTCATGCTGCTAACAAAGACATACCTGAGGCTGGGTGATTTATAAAGGAAAGAGGTTTAATTGCCTCACAGTTCCACAAGGCTGAGGAGGCCTCAAGAAAGTTACAATCATGGCAGAAGGGGAAACAACACATCCTTCTTCACAGGGCAACAAGAGAGAGAAGACCAGCAAAGAGAAAAAAAGCCTCTTGTAAAACCATCAGATCTCATGAGAACTCAGTCACTATCATGAGAACAGCAGCATGGGAGTAACCACTCCTAAAATTGAATTACCTCCCACCAGCTTCCTCCCACAACACATGGGGATTATGGAAACTACAATTTAAGATAGGATTTGGGTGCAGACACAGCTAAACCTTATCAGAAGTTTTCCTTGATAAAGGGGAAAAAGATTGGATAATAAGATAAAAACTAGAAATAAAGAAGAGCCTATAGAAAAGACCAATGAAACTGAGTTTTTTTCGAAAAGATAAACAAAATTTATATATCTTTAGCTAGACTAGCCAAGAAAAATAAGACTAACAAAGTAAATAAAATTATAAATGAAAAAGAAAACATTACAACCGATACCACAGAAATACAAAGTATCATAAGAAATCACTATGAACTCTTATATGCCAACAAATTAGATAAGTTCAAAGAAACAGATAAATTCCTAGACATGAACAATATACCAAGATTGAATCATAAAGAAATAGGATATTTGAGATCAATAACAAGTAAAGAGATTAAATCAGTAATTAAAACTTCCCAATAAAAACAAAGAAAGCCTAAAACACATGGCATCACCGGTAAATTTTATGAAGTATTTAAGAACAAACAATTAACACCAGTTCTTCCCAAAATCTCCCCCTCAAAAATTGAGATGGGAACACTTCCAATGTAATTTTTCAAGGCCAGTAACATTCATATCAAAGCCAGATAAGGATGCCACAAGAAAAGAAAATCACTGGCCAATACTTCTAATAAACACAGATGTAAAACTCCTCAACAAAACACTGAAAAGCTGAACTAAACAGTTCATTTAAAGGATCTGCACTGTGATCAACTGGAATTTATCCTTGGGATGCAAGGACGGCTCAACGTATGCAAAACAGAAAGTGTGACATATTACATTAATAGAATGAAGGCTAAAAATCATATGATCATCTCAATAGATGCAACAAAGCATTTAACAAAATTAAAAGTTCTTTTATCATAAAAATTCTCAACAAAATAGTTTTAGAATGAATGTACTTCAACATAACAAAGGCTATACATGGCAAACCTGCAGCTAACATTACACTTAATGGTGAACAGCTTAATTCATTTTCTCTAAGATTAAGAACAAGACAAAGGTGCACACTCTTGTCACTTCTATTCAGCCTAGTATGGAAGTCCAAGTTAGAGCAGTTGGGTTTAAAAAAAAAAAAACAAATAGAAAGCATTCAAATTGGAAAAGAAGTTAAATCATCTCTGCGGAGGACATAATATCATATACAGAAAACCCTAAAGACTTTACCTTTTATAACTAGAAAACTAAATCAGTAAAGTTGCAGATACAAAATCTACATATAAAATCTACATAAACTAAGAAAGTGTTCCCATGATAATAGCATCTAAACAATAAAATGCTCAGGAATAAATTTAACCTAGGAGGTGAAAGGTCTATATACTAAAAACTATAAGTTACAGATTAAATATCGAAGAAGCCCCAAATAAATGAAAATACCAAAGCAATCTTGAAGAATAAAAAGAAAGAAAGCTAGAGGAACCACACTTCCTAATTTCAAAATGTGTTATAAAACTGTAGTAATCAAAACAGCATGGTACTGGCATAGAATAGACACATAAACCAATGAAACAAAATACAGAGCACAGAAAAACACCCACCCATGCATTTCTGATCAACTACTCTTTGACAATGTCATTAATAATACACAATGAGGAAAAAGATGTCTCCACAATAAATGAGTTTGAAAAACTGGATATCCACATGCAAAAGAGTGAAATTGGCCCTTGTCTTATACCATATACAAAAATTAGCTCCAAATGTATGAAAGACTTCAATGTAAGAGCTGAAATTGTAACACAACTAGGAAACAACTTAGGGGAAAAGCTTCTTGTCATTGGTCTTGGCAATGATTTTTTGGATAAGACACCAAAATCACAGGAAATAAAAGCAAAAATAAGCAAGTGGGACTGTATCAAAATAAAAAAACTTCTGTACAGCAAAGGAAACAATCAACCAAATGAAAAGGCAACCTACGGAATGGAAGAAAATATTTTTAAACCTGATAAAGGGTTAATGTCTAGAATATATAAGGAACTCAATTACAAAACAATTTCTAAAAAGTGAAGACGCATTTTCAAAGAAGACTTACAAATGGCCAGCAGAGACCAAGTGCAGTGGCTCAAGCCTATAATCCTAGTACTGTGGGAGGCTGAGGCAGGCAAATCACTTGAGGTCAAGAGTTCGAGACCAGCCTGGCCAACATGGTCAAACCCCGTCTCTACTAAAAATACAGAAAAATCAGCCATATGTGATGGTGGGTGCCCGTAATCCCAGCTACCCTGGAGGCTGAGGAAGGAGAATTGCTTGAACCTTAGAGGTTGAGTTTGCAGTGAGCTGAGACCGCACCACTGCACTCCAGCCTGGGTGACAGAGTGAGGCTCCATCTCAAAAACAAAACAAACAAATGAAAAAACAAATGGCCAGCAGATACATGAAAAAGTGTTCAATATTGCTAATTATCAGAGAAATGCAAATCAAGACAATCACATTACACCTGTTAGAATGGCTATTATCAAAAGACAAGAAACAACAACGTTTGGGAGGCTGTACAGAAAAGGGAATTCTTGTTCTACTCCTCTGTTGGTAGGAATTTAAACTGATACAATTATTATGGAAAACAGTTTGGAGGTTCCTCAAAAAATTAAAAATAGAATTACTATATGATCCAGCAGTCACACTTCTGGATACATATCTAAAAAAACTCAAATCAGTATGTTGAAGGGATATCTGCATTTTTATGCTTTTTGCAACATTATTCCCAATAGCCAAGATATAGAAACAACCTAAGTGTCCATCAACAGGTGTATAGATAACAAAAATGTGATACGTATGCACACAAGCACAAACACATTCACACACACTGTAATATTAGCCATAAAAAGAAGGAAATTCTGTCATTTGTGACAACATGAATGAACTAGAGGGACATTTTACGAATATAAGCTTGATAAACAAAGAAAAATACTGTACAATCAATCTCACTTATAAGTGGAATCTAAAACTGTCAAAGTCATAGATGCAGAAAGTAGAATGATAGTTTCAAGGGGCTGGGAAAGTGGGGAGATGTTGGTCAAAGCATGTATACTTCCAATTAGATTAACAAGTCTGAATCTAATGTACAGCACGAGTGGTAATGAATGTATTAACTTGATTTTGATAATCCTTGCAAATGTACATACAAATATCAAATCATTACACTGTACTCCTTGAGTATATTCAATCTTTGTTAATTACATATTTAAAAATTTTTAAAAATGTGATTCCTTCAGAAAAAGTTACAAAGTCAGAAGTGAGCAAAATCAGCACAATAGATGCAGAATCCTGGTATCGTAGGATTTTTGAAACACATTTTAAGTTTAGACTGATAAAACCATCTTAGTTGAAATATATTCTGGACACATTTTATAGTTTAGTTTACATTCTCTACAGCGCTCTCAATCAGTGCACAGCATCTTGTTATATTGCATGAAATATAAATTACAAATATCTATTGAAGAATTATTTGAAACATTTAATGCTATTGTCTTTGGGGTTTAATTTTGTATATTGTGAGGAGATGAAAATGAAGCCCTAAGGCAGAAACACAGTTGTTTGCTTCAATGAATAAATTAGATTAGAGAATGTGCTTGAGAGATGGCGAGAAATGTAAGACAGGCCACTCATGTAATAAACTCAGTCTCCAGTGAAAAGTAACAAACTTTGTAGGCTGCAGTAGCAACATCCTATCAATAATTTTGCTATTTTCAAAGACATCTCTCATCATTTCTCCACATTTAAAAACACAATTAAAACTTACTTTTCTAGTGGCCCATTATTATTAAGACCACTAGCAAATGTACTATGCCAGAGTGAAAAAATGTGATTCTTCAAGTCAGAGATTCTTAGTTACAAAGGAAGGAGTGGGCAGAGAGCCATTACTCTGAAGTTAGAATAAAGTCTATGAGTGTTGAGAAGAACATACCTCATGAGGCATATTTTTTTTTTTAGCAGCAACTAGAATCAGATAAAAAGGACTGAAAAGAAGAAAATACAGAGATGGAGAGACAAAGGAGAGAAGACCAAAGACGAGTAGAGGGAGGGAAAAAGGTCATGGGAAGAGACCTGGAGGACAGAAGGATCAGCTGGTTCCAAAGCATGGGTTAGGTAAGGAAAATTGACCTTGGTATAATTCGGTTACATTGTCACCATGAGAGGTAATAACAATCCTGCAAATATAAATTGGCATAATATTTATGGATTTATTGATCAAATAATATACATGTTCTTTTTCTCAGTTTCATTTCCAGGTGCTCTCATCATCCCAAAAGTGGGCAAAGACTTTCATAAAGAATGTTTATTACGGCATCATAAAAAGTGACAAAATTGGAATCTATCTAAATATGTAACAAAGGTCATAATCTAGTAACAAGGAATTAGTTAAAAAATATATTATTAAAATATGTAAGACTATGGAATAATGCTTATAGAATTCCACATAAGACAATACCATTACAAATGAGAATATACAGTTAAATTGTAAGATTTTAATTTCATGTTTAAAAATTTTTAAAATACACTAAAATACTATCAATACCAGATTGTAAGATTATGAGTAATTTATTTCAGTTATTCAACTTGAATTTTTTATAATAAATATGTACCATTTGTATAATTTTAATAGCTATAAAATATTAGCTGACAAAAGCTTTTAACATGTACTTAAAACCTGAAGAACTTTGTTTATTTATTCATTAATTCATTTTTTCATTTAAGGGGCAGTCCTATGTTGCTTTCGTTTGCCAAGCATTGTTCCAAACATTTTAAAAAATATTATCCAAATTAATCCTCATAAGAACTATATGAGGTAGATCCTAGTATTATACCACTTTTACAGATAAAACAGAAACACACACAGAGAGACTAAGTCATTCAGGTTACACTCAGTCATGTGGTAGAGTTGGGCCTTTAAATAAGGAAGTCTAACTCAGAATCTGTGTCTCTAGTACTGTTTTCTCCTACTCTGTTCTGATTGGACCAGATGAAGGGCATTTTAAGGACATTAATTTGAAGGACTTACTTTTAATGGCAGAATACCAACTCTCTATAGATTAGATAAAATCAAACTTGAGAACTGGATCCTGCTCCCAGAGAAGTGGTTCCTCATTCCTGCTCTACAGGTACTTGATAAATAGGCTAATTTAGGTGAAAACAGAGTTAAGTCCTGAGGTTCTACACATTTGTATTCATCAAGGTAGGATGGTACCTGATTTTCTTTTTTGTCTTTTTTTTTTAGATGGAATTTTGCTCTTGTTGCCCAAGCTGGAGTGCAATGGTGCAATCTTGGTTCACTGCAACCCCCACCTCCTGGGTTCAAGTGATTCTCCTGCCTCAGCCTCCCAAGTAGCTGGGATTATAAGCACACGTCACCATGCCCAGCTAATTGTTTTTTTTGTATTTAGTAGAGACGGTTTCACAATGTTGGTCATGTTGGTCTTGAACTCCTGACCTCAGTGATCCACCAACCTCAGCTGCCCAAAGTGCTGGGATTACAGGCATGAGCCACTGTAACCGGCCTCAATTTTCATTGCAAATATATAACTGAAAAATTTACCTACCCTAGAGTCACACAGGGTTACCTTATTGTAACAACCATTGTGGGATACATAATTAGTGTTTTACCTATGACCATTAAAGCTTTTGACAAGCATTTGTACTATCATGGAGCACGAAGAAGTGATGAGAAATCACCTAATTTACAATGGCATGCTGCTAAATGAGATTGACCTATCTTGTGTTGACAGTGACTTAATTCCTGACTTAACAGAACCTCAAACTATGAAAACATGCAGCTTTAATTATTCTGGCTAGCTATGGTTTCTTTAAAAAAAATTGACTTCGGTCTTTATTATTCACATACTTAAATATTGCTGCCTGGCTAGTCTGTGTTAATAATAGGAAGACTAATACAACAGTTCAAATAAACATAAACTTTTTTCATTGTGCAAACTTTCTACAACTGCTCTCCTTCTTTTTTCAGAAGGAGCAAACTGACTTGCTTTGGACAACTATTCCAACCAGTTACGGTGTGGCTGCCAGTCACAGAACCTTCCCTTATGACACAGAGATAAATATTATAGACATGGAGTAGAGAGTGGTAGACTTGACCCAAGTGGGGCAAATTAACATCCATCCCTCCCTCTTTCTGTTCCTTCCTTCTTTCCTCTTTCATTCTGCTACTTTACTTCTCTATAATAAACAATTACTTCTTCTTGAGAATTGGTTCCTGCTCCCAGGCTAGTGGTTCCTCATCCCTGCTCTCTATATATTTAATAAATAGGCAAATTAGGGTGAAAACAGAGAGCAAATCCTGAGGCTTTAAACATTTGTAACCCATCAATCCCAACTGATGAGTCACAATTCAACTATCAATTTTATAGAGGCCTACCCTATGCCCAATGATTTATGTATTTATAGGTTTACATCAGCTGTTTCTCCATGTTTCATCATCTTGAGGGTTCAGAATTCAAGGAATGCGGGCCATGTAAGCACTGTCAGTATGCTATGATCCAGTTTGAGATTTCTGTGGCCATATGGTCTCTCTGATGCTGATACCTGGCTCATATCTTTCTTGTCCTCTCCTTAAGACCCCAAACACTATGATTCCTTTCTTTACTGAGATGGGCCAGAAAAATCTGCCACAAACCCAATGGCCACTATGCCCAAAGTCTCCACTTTTGCCTTTTGTTTGCCTCCTGTGCTTTCAGAGCAACTAAAAGAAATGTTTGAGCCAGTAGGTGGTACAAGCACTATCAAAGATCCAAGAGAGAATTCTGAAATGAATAGGTATGAGAATTAAGAGGAGGACAATGAGGACTTGCGGTATTGAAAGAAAGCCTCCCTGAACTTACTGGAGTACCACAGAAAGTGGATTATGGTGATTGAGGCGGGAAGGGGAATACATCATTGAGAATGTGGCTTTGTGTGACTTTGATGCTACACAGCTGCTTTAGACCAGTTGAGCATAGCTATTTCATGTTAATTAAACCTCTTTCTAAAATTACCATCCTCCATGAAGGGTAAAGACTTCCTGAGGCTTCACCAGAAGCTGAGCAGATGCTAGTGCCATGCTTGTATAAATAAACCTCTTTTCTTTATAAATTACCCAGCCTTGGGTATTTCTTTTTAACAATGCAAAACGGACCAATACACTTAACAAGCAAATCAATTCAGACTCTCCTTGTTCTTCCTAAAGAGAGGAGTTTCCTTCAACGCATCCGTATGGTACTTTATACTTTTCACACATTGCATGTGACACAATAAATTCTCTACTCCTGACACCTTCATTGCTCACTGTAAGAATCAGAGCAGGGTGTTTTACTGTTCTCTGTATTCCTCAGTAAATCCTATGGGAGATTATATCTAGTAGAGTTCGTTTCATGTTTTTGAAATAATTGAATATAGTTAAGCAATTTAAACTCTATGTGAGAATTCTCCTTACATTTACAGCTGATATTCCAGGTAGTGTTCACCCCTGTCAACTAAATAAGGCCCCATGAGTTCTTATTTATGGTGCTCAAGGAATCCTCTTCTAGTTAATGTCTCTGTGCCTGAGGACATCTTGGTGGCCAGGCAGCAGCTTTGAACAACCTGCGTATTTTGGGGAATTTCAGAAGTTCATTTTTGCAGCTTCCCTTGCAGCTAGAGTAGAGGTATTTGACTTAAATGCCCAACAGAAAGAAAAACACAAGACTTTGGTTCTAGAGAGATAAAGCAATTTCTGGGCCAAACTGATTTTCTGACAAGGCTAGTGTCAGAGCCAGCTGGTCTTCCCAGGCCACCCCGGGTGGCTTGGCACACAGTGCCAGAATCATCAGGCATCTACAGCAGTGGGTAGTGCTGACTTCACTGAGGAGCTCTGGGGAGATGTAGGAGTTGTTCTTGCTGGTGGCATTTCAAATCTGATTGTAGCTATCCAGAAACTTCAGTAAAAAATCCCTTTAATAAATCCCTTTCTGTTTGAATAGCTAGTGTTGCTGCTATCATTCACAACTAGAACCCTGAGTGATCAGTACCTAAGTGCGGAAAAATATAGTTATTACAAAAGAATATATCATATTACTTACTAATAATTCCAAATGCATTCTCTACTATTCAGAATTAGAACTGAGTCCATATTCATAATTGTAGTATGTTACTATGTTATTATATATTTTCATACTTTTTTTATTTAACAGATTTTGTTGAGTCACATAACTAATCTTACATAGCAATTATGATGTACCAGGAACTTTACCAAATTTTATACACTATTAAACTCCTTCAATCTTGAAAATGTCTCTGTGAGATAGGTGCAATTATCAAAGTGATCCCCATTTTAAAAGTGAAGAGATAGAGGTCCAGAAATGTAGGTAATTTGCACAAAAATCACACGAGTTAGTAGCAGAGAAAGGTTCAGACTTAGGTAATTAGGCTAAAATCTCACACTCTTAACCACTATGGTAATTTTGTGTGGAGGAGTCAGCTGCATTTAGTCATACCCTTGCAGAGTTATGAAGTATAGTTACAGTATTTTCACTCATTGTCTTTTGATATGTTTGAAAATGACCAATCTTAGTGCTACTCAAGCTCTTTGGAAATTTTCTTATTTTAATGTGCATGTAGTCATGTATAAAACAAAAGAACAATTCAGAAGATACTAAACTCGAATGTGCATAAAGAAACTGCAGATGAAAATTATCTTTCAACCAACAAACATTTATTAGACACATATTCTATGCTGGACATGATGTTAGATGCTGTGTATACAAATAAAAATGGGATACAATAATGTCTTTAAGGAGACACGCCACCTAGGGAATGACATCAACAGGTAAGCAACCAAGAATCTTTCCATATGAAATGGGTTACCATAGATTTTATGGTAATGCTATGGAAACTCATTTTTAGTCAAGGGAAGGTCCCCAGATTCTAGAGACTTCCTTTTCTATTTCACTTAAAAAAGAAAAACGAAAGCAACTCAGAGGAATTGATCTAAAACAAATACTTAATTTCATACAAGGAGAGGTAAGCTCTAATAAACAGCAAATACAGTCTGGACACAATGTTTATCACCATTTTCAATACATCAATTCAAGTGATGTGGTTCATGTGAACCTCAGAAATAATGCATCAAAATGAAAGGATTAGTTTGTATGAAAGAGTATATTTATCTATAGTCTCTACCACCTGAAATACAATTTAGCTCATATAATGTACTCAAAAATATTTTTTGCAGCTGTACAAATATGAGAAAATGGCTAGAACAGGTTGGAGGCTTTCTGGGACTCTTAGTTGGGTATGAAAATTTGGGTAATCATAATTTGCTTTTTGCCAGAATCTCCATGAGGATAATGACAATTTAATTTGTTCATGACTATAGAATGCACCAAAAATAATATCTGCCCATAAAATGTAAATAAAACTTATTGTATTGGTTACATTGTCAGTTGTTAACCACAAATATTTCATGTCATAATTGCACTTGATTGAAGTGCTAAATTATGGGCCAGGCACAGTGGCTCATGCCTGTAATCCCAACATTTTGGAAGCTGAGGGAGGAGGATTGCTTGAGCCCAGGAGTTCAAAACCATTCTGGGCAACATGGTAAAACCCCGTCTCTACTAAAAGTACCAAAAAACATAGCTGGGTGTGGATGGTGCACACCTGTAATCCCAGCTACCCAGGAGGCTGAGGCATGAAGATTGTTTGAGCCAAGAAGGCAGAGGCTATAGTGAGCCAAGATCACACCACTGCACTCCAGCTTGGGCAACAGAGCCAGACCCTGTGTCGAAAATAAAGAAAACGTGCTAAATTATGTCAGGTTGTGTCTGTTTGAGACACTGCCACAAAAAGTCTTTTTTTTTTTTTTTTTGAGACAGGGTCTGGCTCCATCACCTAGGCTGGAATGCAGTGGCACGATCACCGCTCACTGCAGCCTCTGCCTCCCCATCCCTGGCTCAAGTGATCCTTGTGCCTCTGCCTCCTGAGTAACTGGGACCACAGGCATGTGCTATGATACCTGGCTAACTTTCGTATTTTTAGAGAGACAGTTTTTGCCATGTTGTCCCGGCTGGTCTCAAACTCCTAGGCTCAAGTGATCCTCCCACCTCAGCCTCCCAAAGTGCTGGGATTACAGCTGTGAGCCACCACACTCGGCCAAAAATATCAACTTGTCATATGAATAGCTTCTGTGTGGCAAAAATGGTTAAGACAATAGAAATAAAAGATTTAAGGTTGTGATAATTCATATAACAAATGTATACATAGTTACATCCGAAATATTTTTGAACAATTTTTATCTCTATCTTGTCAACAGTGACAGAGAAAGAGATGATAAATGGTAATGAACAAACAAATACATTTTGAATGCTACAGCCGCCAAGATGTATCTTAGTGAGAACTAAACCTTCCTTTTTGTAAATCAGTGAGATTTTGGGGGTAGCTTGTTCTGCAGCATAATTTAGCTTCTTTGTATCTCTGAAGTCAGTCAGTTATGGAGTATAGTTAATTCTACAGAAATATCTGTTTAATCTGCTTTCTTTTCTTCTACCTTGCTTTACCTAAATCCATCAACATTTTTCACTTGAAACAGTTATTAGTGGTCTTTTGCTAACAACTTTGTCCTAATTCAGTTCATCCTCCACAAGGCATATTTGGTTATTAATGAAATGGTCTGATTATGCTATTTCCATGTTTGAAATCTCCTATGAATTACAGATACCTCCAAGACAAAAAGCAAATTTATCAGACAGCCCTACATGATATCGAGGGGTCTCCTGCCACCTCCCATACAGTCTTCTCCATCACTCTTGAACACCCTTTCCCTTGTTCTTTTGTAATTCCATGCTTTGCACACATGCCAATTTGTCTGTTCAGAGCCCTTTTCCATCCTGTGCCCCTCAATAGTCCCAACAGAAAACTAATAAGATTTTTCTTGCAGGTGCAACTGGCCCACTCGTTTTCAGTACAATCGAAATCATGTATAATTAAAAAGAATTTTTGTTTTGTTTCATTTTGTTTTTGAGATGGAGTCTCGCTCTGTCACCCAGGCTGGAGTGCAGTGGTGTGATCTGGGCTCACTGCAAGCTCCACCTTCCAGGGTCACGCCATTCTCCTGCCTCAGCCTCCCGAGTAGCTGGGACTACAGGCACCCGCCACCACGCCTGGCTAAGTTTTTGTATTTTTAGTAGCGATGGGGTTTCACCGTGTTAGCCAGGATGGTCTCAATCTCCTGACCTCGTGATCCGCCCGCCTCAGCCTCCCAAAGTGCTGGGATTACAGGCATGAGCCACCGAGCCCGGCCAAGAATGTTTTCTTAATGAGTGCTTCACTTGCCTCTGAGCTCTGCTAGAAGTACATTACATGTATTAGCTTATGTAATCCCCACAAAGTGAATAAGGTAGTCAGCATTATTACCTCCATGGTATAGATGAGGAAGCTGATTCTCAGGGAAATCAATGAGGTTTTCTGAGGTTATTCAGTCTTTAAGTGGCCAAGCTATGTTTCTAACCTGGGAAGTCATAGTCAGCCCTCTAAGTCCCTATACTGTTATATCACTTCTTTAATTACAGAACTGTGCTTCAGAAGCTAGATCATCTTTATCTTCATATCTTGATCTACAATAGCTTCTTGCTCCTCGTCAGCACTCAATTGTTTGCTGAGTGAATGTATTATGAATGACTAAACCATAGGTAACACACGAGTCATTGTCTCTCTCTCTTTCTCTCTCTGAAACTGGATAATAAAGTTTCCCTTACAAATTTTTAATGACTTTTCAGTAATATAAATTAATGAAAGCATATGACCAATCTATGAATAAATTCATGAACTAATTTTAAAAAATAGAGTATTACCAACACCTTTGAAGTTCCTAATGTATTGTTTCTCAATAAAATTGAAACCATCCCTATAAACTTTATAACATTAACCAGCGAAGAAGGGAGGGGGAGACGTGAAAATAATCCAAGATTGCCACACATTCAGTATTAATCATTAGGTCAGCTTGCTCTCTGACCCACTTCCTCATGGTCGTTTGTTGCCTGTTATCCAGAATCATGTAGATCCTATTGCAAGGTTACAGTTTCTCCTAATCACTCTATAGAAATATCTCGAACATTGTGAAATGCGAGGTTTTCTATTTGAGAAAACCTTTCAAGGTCCTACATACGGGTGGAATTACTGACACCAGCTGGTCCAAAGTATCCTAGGAGAAGCTGACAAAAAATTCAGTTTCCACATCAAGATGATTTCATCACTCTTACCCTAACCAATCAACAACCCCAATTTTGCAACCGCTCACCCCCCACAATCCCTTTAAAAACTCCAGCCCAGAACTCCTCAGGGAGATGGGAGTGAGGGTCGTTCTCATGTCCTTGCTTAGCTGCCCTATAATCATTAAAGTCTTTCTCTGTTGCAAACCCTGCTGTCTCAGTGTGTTTGTCTGTTACTGCACAGCAAGCATGCAAATCTGGTGGTCCTGTGACACCATCTCCCTCCCTGCAACTTAGTCTTCACTTTCAATAAAGCATGCCCTTCTGTTTCTTTATGGTTTTATCATAAATGCATATATTCCTAAAGTATATACTGTTAACCTGTTTTTGGATTTTATATAAGTGAAATGACATTGTATGTATTCTTCTATGACTTATTTTAATCAACATTATACATTTTCTTTCATGTATGTTTACTTGAAGTATATTCCCTTTGAATTTCAAATTGTATTTCTTCATATAAAATGTAGCATACTCTTTGAACAGTGATGATGTTTATAGACATTTAAGTTGTTTTCATTTTTGGGTTATTACACAATACAGAGTGCTTCTCTGCATATTTTTAATACACATCTTCCCATAAACATGAGCAGGCATTTTTCTGTGATGTCTTCCTATCATTGAAATTGCTGGGGCATATGGTGTGAACATGTCAATTTTATCAAATAATAGCTAGAATCCTATGATTTTGTCTGCAGACAACCCTCAGGCTGCCAGAACCCATCTTGCCTGAACATAAGGGTAGTTGGGAAATTGGGAAAATTAACCAATGTCTGATAGATGTAGGCATATAAAGTCTCCAGCTTCTAGCCCCTGCTTCAGACATGTGACTTATCTCAAGAGCTTCCCTGTGGGATCTGAGCCAAGGTTACATTCCATGACATTTGGCACACTGACTTTACTTCTCCGTCCCACTTTCCACTCCCTTGCTAGTTTTCCCCAGGAACACTTTCACTGTCATCTTTACATGTGAATCCTCTTCTTAACAATAATATATTCTGTACTTTCAATGTTTTGTACCATGAATGTTGATTTGCGAGGTCAGAGTATACTGTGGAGAATACTAGGTAAAGTCAGGGCCAAGAAGAGAGCCATAGGATTAGCATAGTGTTGGCAAAATGTCGATATACAGAACTGAATGGTTTAAAATACCATCAACATAGTTGATCTTTATTTTCAACATTTACTAATTATATTCTAATTTTCCACTAAGCTATATAAGGTAGAGATTGCTCTTTATCATGAGATTTATGTGGTATCATCTATGTTCAGATTTAGGAAAAAATAGTTATATTCATATACTTACATTATGCCTGTGATTAGCATTTTTTCTTTAAAATTTTCACTGAAAACTCTTCAAAGGCAATGGGTGCCCTTGCTTTCTACTTTCTCTGACTACTCTGTCTATAGCATAGGAAGCTGCAGGTCATATTCAGAGATGCTGCATTTTAGAGCAGAACTTGATGAATGTTTAAGACAGTACATAATTGATATAAAAGCACAATATATTAAATCCTTTAAAATAGATATTTTCAAAGATCAAATCCTATTTTTGCTTTATACCTGTGAAAATGGTGTTTGGAGTAGATTCTTGCTACTTTGAAGTATTCGTATTGTTTTTCTGAATGAATAATTGATATAATACATTATTCCTCTTGTGGTTTGACAGCTATAGAGCATTCATATCATAGTTAGTACCTCATTATGAAAAAACACAGTTAGATAGGCCTTAGTTTTTTAATCCTGGCTTCACTTCATACAACTGACACCATGGGAAAGTTATTTATCTGTATTTCAGTTTCTACCTCTGCGAATTCATATCTACCCCCATGACTATTAATACTTTAATCTCCACTTTGGGACTTTTAATCACAACTGATATCCTTTAGGGTCATGTTACTTATGACACTGATATGTTTCAGTAGAGAAATAATTCAATGATTTTTATTTTTAATGAGGTATATTATCCTTGCTAAAGAATGCATTCTCTTGTAATTATTAAATAATGTCTTCCTACCAACTTCTAATCATCAATCCCTCTAAACATAATAGAAATTATGCATATACAATGATTTGGACAGACTTTTTTACTGTGATAATAAACAGAAGGTTGCATATAATGTTCAGACATAGAGATATAATAGGAGATAATACTATTTCTACATAGTTACAGAGTTTACACAATGCCAGAGTAATTAATCCAGGTCCATATTGCTAAGGCTAAGCCCATGAAACAGAGTATCCACGGGCATTTAGCCCAGTCTGCACAGAGAGAAAATGTCTAAAGCTTTGAGTCAATCTGATTCCGTCAAAAGGGATTTGCTTTCAGCTGTTCAGATCAATGAATACTAGATTTTTACCCTCAACAGCAGCGGCAGCTGTCTCTAGAACCCAGTGAGAGAGACTGGCTGAGCATACCCCAATATAATCTCAAGAAACATCAGTTTGTAACATGTTCTGGAAAAGTAAGACATATCCTAGAGTCCTGTCTTCTTTAACAGTAAACAAAATGTCTTAACTGAAAGAAGTTTTATTTGACGGTCCCTAGAGTTGTGATCCACATACTACCTACCCTTCATTAACTCTAACATATACTTCTTGACACCACTTACGCTGTCTAATCCCACCCTGGGCCAGGGACCACACACTTGGTCTCTGGCCCCCACAGCTGCCCAAAGGCTGGAGCTGGTGCTGAATGCTACATCTCAGACACCCAGGGGGAACCCCCAAACCCTGGATTTTGCTGAAGGTTTTCCAGTGTCAAGGAACAGCTATCGCATTCTTGCCTCTGCCATTCTTGCTTTTCCTGATAAAATGAGACTGCCCTGCAAATTGATGTTAAGTACTTAGCCTCCTCAGTTATTATAATTCTGTCATCTCTCATCCACCACCAGGCTATAAATGAATTCTGACTCTCCCCAAAGATTAATGCCACTGCATATGATTACACCCTGCACATCCCCAGGGTCACCATTCCCACAGGTGCAGGCGTCAATACCTGTGGCTACTGAGACTTGGCATGTTGCTAGAAGGACTAACACATGTCTGAGAGACTGCAGATCTAAATTTGCTATTTTATTTTAAATAATTTAAATGTATATTTTAAAACTGATAATTAATTCATTTATTGGAGAATATTTTAGATATTTTGGGAGCAATTTGGCTATGTGAGTCCAGTGTTTAAACCATAAATGCTGTGAAATTTAAATATAGATTAAGTATTTCTGATGGAAATTTAGTTTCTGAATCAAGATAAGTGTAAAATACACAGCAGATTTTAAAAATTTAGTATGAAAAATGTAAAGTAGCAAATTGAAAATTTTTATATTGATTACATAACAAAATGACAATATTTCAATATTTTAGTTTAACTAAAACATATAAAATGTATTTCACCTGTTTCTTTTTAGTTTTTTCATGCAGGTATTAGATAATTGAAAATTACATATATGGCTTACCATGTATTTTCCCAGACAGTGCTGACATAGACTACAACATGTTCTGAACCCAAAGTAAACCATAAATATTTGTTAAATTATTGACGCCCCCTTCAAAAAAAAAACAATAATTATTTTCATCGAGTAAGACAAGTATCTATTTTCTTTTGATTAATACTCAGATGCCACCTGAACTATCTCCAAATTTACGGCTGGGGACACTCACCAATGTGCTTCAGACAAACAACTTGTGTCATAATGATGTCACCATCTCAGAGTCTCTAAAAAGTTCCCTTGTCAACTTTTCATATGTTTTAATCCCACATGCAAATGAATCTTTAGTGGTGGTATGTGCTCAGCTCAATGCATGCTTATTAAATGCCTGGATCCCTCATTTTCTGTAGTTTGAGCAGCATTTCAACACGGATTTTGACACTTAGTCTTGTCAATTAGGCCTTTCCAGGTCCTGACCTGTATTATTGTACATTAGAACTATATGGAAGGGCCATGGCTGAAGGGATCAATGTTGGTATCTTGGTCCGTATTTCACCTCTAATAGAATTGATCTTAGCCTATTTGTTCAGATTGCTTCTTTGACAAGACACAGCCAAATGTACTAGATCAGCTTTGTTTTATTCATGCCATTTTGCCTAAAATGTATAGTTCAGATTTACATGTAGCAGACAGGGTGTTTTTTTTTTAGCTTTTTCTTTTTTTTTTTAGATATAAGATGTCATATAATAAAGAAAAGGAAAAAGAAAGATTGCAATGTTCTCCCCCAGCCTGAATAACTCAAAGTTACATAAGTGTTTATGAATAATGAATGTCTAATTGAGGTGCCTGAAATATGAATCACTGTACCATTCCATACGGCGGTGAGATGTAGAATTCTCATTCGGCAACAGGATTTTTATTTCCCCATTTCTGCCTTTCTGTTATTCCCACAGTTGAGTATGAGGTCACACAGATAACACTTCTGAAGAAATCAACCACACTTTTTTCTATTCCATCTAAGCCATCCAAACAAAGAAAAAAATAGTAGAGGGGATTCCCAAGAATTGAGGACAGAGGAACCTAAAATCTAGATTAATCCAGTAAACAGAAACAGAATCACAGGGTTTTAGATCTCAGGCTCAGTGAGAAATCTATTTGAATTTAAATTGTTTGCATTCCAGAAGCTGATTAACATACTTCAGGCTGTTGACAAAACATCCTGCCTGTTTATCACTCCTTAGTGAATCCTTGCCATTTCATTGATAAATTGCTAAGGAGAACTGATAATTTCCAAATGTATGTCATATCAATGGAAGGAAAAGTTAGAAAGAGCTCACAAATAAACTAAAGTGAAGCTGTACAAAGCATCAGCATTCTCTATCTCTGCCATAAGCACTGACTGTGTGCTTCCTCCACCCTGCGTTTTCTTTCCCAGTGCTGCAAGGAGCATGTTGAGTTCTGGTTGGCATCTCTGGGTCTGTCTACCTAAAATTCTTCTCACTTGGAATCACAAGACGCTAAATTAAGACTGATACCCAAAGGATTATAAATCATTCTACTATAAAGACACATGCACATGTATGTTTATTGCAGCACTGTTCACAATAGCAAGGACTTGGAACCACCCCAAATGCCCATCAATGATAGACTGGATAAAGAAAATGTGGCACATATACACCATGGAACACTATGCAGCCATAAAAAAAAAAAAGATGAATTCATGTCCTTTGCAGTGACATGGATGAAGCTGGAAACCACCATTCTCAGCAAACTAACGCAGGAACAGAAAACCAAACACCATGTGTTCTCACTGATAAGTGGGAGTTGAACAATGAGAACACATGGACACAGGGAGGGGAATATCACAAACCGGGGCCTGTCGGGGGGTAGGGGCCGGAGGATGGATAGCATTAGGAGAAATATCTATTGTAGACAACAGGTTGATGGGTACAGCAAACCACCGTGGCACATGTATACCTATGTAACAAACCTGCACATTCCACACGTGTACCCCAGAACTTAAAGCTAAAAAAAAAAAAAAAAAAGACTGAGGTACTCAAAGCCTGTCTCCAGACCCCTGCATAGAAATCACTGACCAAATCGGCCAGGCGCGGTGGCTCACGCCTGTAATCCCAGCACTTTGGGAGGCCGAGGTGGGCGGATCACAAGGTCAGGAGATCGAGACCATCCTGGCTAACACGGTGAAACCCTGTCTCTACTAAAAATACAAAAAATTAGCCAGGCGTGGTGGCTGGCGCTTGTAGTTCCAGCTACTTGGGAGGCTGAGGCAGGAGAATGGCATGAACCTGGGAGGCGGAGCTTGCAGTGAGCTGAGATCGCGCCACTGCACTCCAGCCTGGGCGACAAAGCGAGACTCCGTCTTACAAAAAAAAAAATTCACTGACCAAATCACGAAGATAAGATAGTCTTTTGCTGAAGTTGCATCATTTGGACATATCCAATACACATCCCTAAAACTGGGGCACCTGCATATTTCCTCTCAAGTCCTGATGGCCACGATTTGAAAGCCTAAAACCCATACCTCTCTTCCTAGTTAGTGCTATTTCTTTGGGAATGAAACCAACAAACACAGTTTGGTGTACAAAATACCAATATTTGGTTTCCAATTTCTTGTTTGAATTGTTGAAATTCAAATACAGGGTTCTGAATTAAAAACCAAAGGTATTTTGTGCTTCTTGGAAATACTCTTTAGAAAATTATTTTCCATCATCAATGATTGTCTTAAATAATCTATAGAGAAGATAGATAATGGTAACTTTGAAAGATTTGGTCAAATGAGTCTTTACTTTACTTAATACTTGATATAAAGAAGTTTGGGAGAAAAGAATGAATCAATTCCCTTGGGAGTTTCTAGTTTTCCAGGAAGTATGGTCATTCTACTAAACAACAAAAAAATGAAAGGCAAAATGTCACAATGCTGAATCCTTTATTTGAAAGGGAAGAAAGCATTTAGTGATTGATAATGATCATACAATGGGATGTTATTATTATTGATGCCAGATTGTTCTCATCTCACACTAAACATAGATCCACTTACGGCATATCTAGTAGGCCTCACATACTTTCTATTTTGTGGTTGAGGTTTACTCCTGTTATTCATTTTCTTTCACTTTGTACTGACTTACTGCTTTTTCCCAGGTGTGTTTTGAATATTAAGAGTGTCAGTGACTTTAAAAATACAGCTTCTGTCAGATTCTAGCGTATTGGTGCTGCACATCAGTAGTTTTTTCTTATTTAAATTCTTTTCTGGTAGAGAGAATGTTGGTCTCATTGTTCTGTTCAAATCTTTACTGGTTCCCACATATATAATATTTAGCGTACAGGTTTGTCTTTTTTTTTTTTTGCCTACCACCCCACGCAATACAAATTCAAAAATTAGACTAAATTGATTTGAATTTTGGCTAAGCTTTTAGTGTAGGGAAAAAAGGATATGCTTTTAACAAATACATCATTATATGCAAATATTTAAAATAACTTCTTTTACTTTCAGATTATTTAAAACAGATTAAAAACATGCAAAGAAATCACAAAGGCATTCTGAATGAAAATCTACTCAATATATGCTTCTCAGAAAGGAAAGAGAAATGTCTCTTTTTGTGTTCTAAAACACCAGTGGGAAAACTTTAGTTATGCCCCATAACCAACTCAAATATTATTCTAATTTTTCCAAAAGAAAAGTTCTCACAAAGTCAGGGAAGACATGTGGAGAACAGAATAGCGAATTATTTTGAAGACAGAAGACTTCATTTCAAATACTTAAATCTGATTTCCGTTAGCTGTGACCTTAGGCAAGAATCTAAACTTGGTCAATCTCAGTTTTCTTACTCATCAAACTGAGTTTTGTAACTTCTGAATTTCTTCCTAGGGTTTTGTAAGGATCAGATAAAATAATATGTACATACAAGCATTTATTTCTACATTTGTGAGTATCAACTCTGTTCTTGGCACCATCCTGTATGTCAAGTATTCATGTATACTTGATACATAGGGCATGTCTTCAGGTGACACCCACCCAGTCTCTTGGGGTCAGAAAAA
Source organism: Pongo abelii (assembly GCF_028885655.2). NCBI lineage: Eukaryota > Metazoa > Chordata > Mammalia > Primates > Hominidae > Pongo > Pongo abelii. The sequence continues at coordinate 144,377,527 of NC_071991.2, read as the reverse complement.
TAAGTCTACAATACAATACTTCATTATAAGTTCTGAGATAGAGATAGAGGAAAAAACAAAACAAAACAAACAAGCAAAAAAAAAAAACGTGGATGTCTTGAAATGACCAAAAAGAAATACTTTGCCGTCAGTAATGACTTTTGAGGAAGTTGACAACTTAAGTCACTACCAAAGGACAGGAAGCTTAAACATGTTAATGCTGCTTACAAAGACTGATCTATCTAATTAAAAAAAAACCTGGAGACCAATGGGAACTGCTCATAATTTAATACTATTTGAATGTGAATGTAGGTGTGTGGAAGGTTTGGGAATATAAATGTGGTGGGGGCAGTGGTAACATCCTTTGCTATTTTGGCCTTCTTGGCACTTGTTTTTGCGGACTGCCAGCGCTTTAACAGTAAAGAAGTCATCGTTTCTGCTTTATTATCCTCTTGTTGGAATAAATTTAATCATCCTCCTCTGGGAATTCTACATGATCCTGTGAGAATGTATCACCTTATCAAAATAAGAGAAGAGTCTCTAGCAATCCCTATGACTCTCTAGTACCGAGAAATGACAATGTGCTAGCAGCCCTTCCTGGCTCTTGGTGCCTCCTCAGCCTCGGCGTCCACTCTGGCCGCACTCCAGGACCCCTTCAGGCCGCTGCTGCACTGTGGTGGTCCCCCTCTGGGGCTGGCAGAGGCAAGAGTCCGCTCCCTCTGCTCGCCGGCCACGCGGGTTCCAGGTGGGCGCCGGCTTGGCGGCCGGCCAGTGCCTGCTGGGCTTGTTTGGGGGACAAGCTCCCTCTGGGCTGCTGGAGTGCCCGGGCTAGGTGCCACAAAGTCCCGTGGCCAGTGCCATTGAGAGGTGAAGCCAGCTGGGCTTCTCGGTCGGGTGGGGACCTGGAGAACTTTTCTGTCTAGTTAAAGGTTTGTAAAAGCACCAATCAGCGCTCTGTGTCTAGCTAATCTGGTGGGGACTTGGAGAACTTTTGTGTCTAGCTAAAGGATTGTAAATGCACCAATCAGCACTCTGTGTCTAGCTAAAGGTTTGTAAATGCACCAATCAGTGCTCTGTGTCTAGCTAATCTGGTGGGGACTTGGAGAACTTTTGTGTCTAGCTAAACGTTCGTAAACTCACCAATCAGTGCTCTGTGTCTAGCTAATCTGGTGGGGACTTGGAGAACTTTTGTGTCTAGCTAAAGGATTGTAAATGCACCAATCAGCAGTCTGTGTCTAGCTAAAGGTTTGTAAAAGGACCAATCAGCGCTCTGTGTCTAGCTAATCTGGTGGGGACTTGGAGAACTTTTGTGTCTAGCTAAAGGATTGTAAATGCACCAATCAGCAGTCTGTGTCTAGCTAAAGGTTTGTAAATGCACCAATCAGTGCTCTGTGTCTAGCCAATCTGGTGGGGACTTGGAGAACTTTTGTGTCTAGCTAAAGGATTGTAAATGCACCAATCAGCACTCTCAAAACGGACCAATCAGCTCTCTGTAAAATGGACCAATCAGCAGGATGTGGGTGGGGCCAGATAAGGGAATAAAAGCAGGCCACCCCAGCCAGCAGTGGCAACCTGCTCGGGCACCCTCATGTGCAGTGGAAGCTTTGTTCTTTGGGTCTTCACAATAAATCTTGCTGCTGCTCACTCTTTGTGTCCGTGCGGCATTTATGAGCTGTAACACTCACCGTGAAGGTCTGCACCTTCACTCCTCAAGTCAGCGAGACCACGGACCCACCAGAAGGAAGGAACAATTCCAGATGTGCAGCCTTTAAGAGCTGTAACACCGCGAAGGTCTGCAGCTTCATTCCTGAAGTCAGCGAGACCACGAACCCACCAGAAGGAGGAAACTCCAGACACATCTGAACATCTGAAGGAACAAGCTCCGGATATACCCTCTTTAAGAATTGTAACCCTCACCGCGAGGGTCTGTAGCTTCATTCTTGAAGTCAGTGAGACCAAAAACCCACCAATTCCGGACACAGTACCATAGAAGCCTGTACGCCTCAGAAGCACGTGATTTTAACTTCCACCCTCTAGAACACTCAGGGAGGAAGGGTAAGGAAGTCAACAATACTTTTCATCACCTTAAGAGTAGATCCTTATAAGACTTATTTGGTGGTCTAAGCAGAGGGTTGAAAACAAAACAAACAAAACCCAATTCGTTATCCATCCAAATATGTATGTGCCAGACACTGGCTAGAGAAAATTATAGAACATGCTTAATTATTCATACATATGCTCAGGCACAAACCTTGTAATGCAAAATAATTCATCCTGGAGGCAGAATAGTCTTTCTGGTTGTGGATGTCTGGTGAGGTGGAGGTTACAGACATATTGCAGACAAGGACTCCCCAGTTCAAACAGATACCATTGTCTATCAATTTTAAAGCAGAAGACAGATGCAAAGGAAATACATTGCAAAAGTTGCTGAGAATGAAAACCAAGCAAAATAATAGCAACATGAATTCCTCACCTTGCTAAGAAAATCAAAATAGCTAAGGGAAATAAAATAAAGTGACCTTTGGGTGAAAACCTGGGGAAGAAATCTTTCTACATTTTGTGTTTACATTTTGATGTTAAAGAGGCAAGAACAATAAAAATAGACTATCTTAAATGTCATGTTTTATTGTCAGCAATATTCACGTCAAGCATGTATCTGAGTTTTAAAGCAAGAGGATGAGTAAACAATGTTGATTGCTCATTCTTGGTGTATAGAAAAGGCAGCTAACAAAGGCTACACTGCTTTGAATTTTTATTAGTGACAATATTTTTAGAATTACTTTTGCAAGGCATGCATATAAAAGAAAGAACAATTCTATATTTCTTAATTCTGAAAGAAAAAAATGTGAAAAAGTCACTAATTTGCTAAGGGTATTAAGACAAGGGTCTGTTCATTTTAATAAGTATGACCTAACCAGGTTGCTAACAGAGCCATTATTAGATTAAATCCTCCCAATTGTCTTGGAAATAATTTGGTCTGTTTTTTCTCTTAATAAGTAAAATAAAGAAAAGGGATAAATAGTCACAAAAGCATGGAATTTTCTCTAATCACAGGAGAGTAGATATTGAAAAATACAGTCACTCATTTGGTATAGAGGAATTGTAATTTTCAGGTTTGAAGTATAGTTTTTACAGGTGCAGTTTTTTTTATGGCCTAAACTTGTCTAATGAATGAACTCTGTTCAATGCCACTCACCAACCAGCTGATGTGAGCTTCCCAAACGGCTACTTGTGGACTTGCCCTATTCTTTCCTGGACTTTATTTCTTCTTGTAGGCTACACTGCTCCAACTGGGATACAGAATGTATTTCTTATGAGCAAGATACAGTGTTAAGGACTGATACAATGTATTCTGTTACCCAAAAGCCAGCAGAAGTCGAAAGCCATGTATGTGAAATAACATCTTGAGATGAGAAAGGCATGCTTTATCAGCTCAACATTATCCTCACGGTCTCTGTTCTACAATATTGGAAGCATTGAAAGAATGTTGATATGAGAGGGCCATTCTCTAATGACTCTGAATATTCATTTTAAAAAATGAGATTTAAATTTCTAGTTTATTTATGATGATAATTGTGTTGGTTGTTATTACTCATCTGCTATTATAGTCTAGATTCCAATTGGCTACGACAGTGACCAAACAATTTGTGAGATAGTTTTTTGGAACAAGAAAAGTATTAGCAAATATTAACTCTTGGTTTAACAAATGATTCCTACATATAAGCAACGAGTATTTGAAATTTACAATTGGTAGAATAATATATGCAATAAATAATATTTTATGTATTTGTCCACACTTTTAGAAAATATTCTCTGAGAGTCAAACGTGCATAAGTACAGCATGAAAGTGCTTTCAGGCTGTGAAGAATTTTATTTTTAAAATGAATATTTCTGATGGTAGAAATCATTCACAAAAATTCTCCACCTCCTTATTTGAGATGTGAAAAATACTAAAGACTCTCTATGAATAAAGTTAGCATATAGGCTGGGCTCTGTGGCTCATGCCTGTAATCCTAGCACTTTGGGAGGCCAAGGTGGGTAGATCACTTGAGTGCAGGAGTTCAAGACCAGCCTGACAAACATGGCAAAACCCTGTCTGTACAAACATTAAAAAAACAATTAGCAGGTCATGGTGGTGCGAGTCTATAGTCTTAGCTACTCAGGAGGCTGAGATGGGAGGATCACCTGAGCGCAAGGATGTGGAGGCTGTAGTGAGCCCTGATCATGCCACTGCACTGTAGCCTGGGTGACAAACCTTGTCTTAAAAGAAAAAAAAAAAAAAAAAAGCACAGGGATAAAGGAATATTAAATGATTATTCTCATAGACACATTTTGCCTATATTCTTGAATGGTTTAGAAAGAAAAATTCAATGTGTAAATATTTGATAAAGCTTTTTGCCTAGATATCCTGACCATTCTCCAGAAATTTCATAGAAATGATATCTATGCACAGAGGGAGGTGTGGTCCAGACCACTAAGAATCTGTAAGAGCCCAGTAAGATCAAGACCAAGGAATTAAGATCTTTCTTAGCTACACGACGGGTGTTCAGTGATGACAGGGTCCTAGAGAGTGTCCACTCAAAATTTCTCATTATAGAAGTGAGTGAGGAATTTTGGCAATTGAACATAAGTAGGAAGTGGCCCAAGATGTCTCCTATGGGTAACGAAAAATCTAGTTCCATATCAACAATCTTACAAAGGTATATCTATTCTTCACATCTTCTTAAATTAATTTTTTTTGTTTAAATACATTTCTTTGCTAGTTCAGATGTGGTTATCCCATCCCATATGTCCTAAACTTTATAGGGCCAGTACCAAATAGGATAGTTTTCAGTATTGTGTTTAAACTAAAATTACCAAACATATTATAATAATGAATTATTCGCAAACTTCCCCCTCTTTTAGACAATCAGCTGTTAATGTTGTGATCTAAAGAGAGTGTTAGAAAATTAATATTCCAGAGCCATTTCAAAGGCGGCAGCAGGGATCAATGTGATAGCATTGACGTTAAGCCAGTACATGATTTTCTCAATGGCAAATATTAAGATATATAGAATTTGGTACACAAAGGGGAAAATAACAACTTCCTAAAAATAATTAACTAAAAAATTCTTCATCTCAAAAGTCCAAAATTGAAAAACTCTTTTATCTTTATTCCCCTTTCTCTAATTAAGTCTAGTTCATTCTGTTAAACTAAAAATCACTAGACTTATTATCAAAGAACTTTTATAATCAGTATTTTCAGGAACACAGTAGTGAACCCATGGGAGATACAACTATATTTCTAAGCACATTAAAGAAACCCCATTTAAAGCCCTTGATGTGTGCAGTGTTTAGCTAAATTTTATAAAAGCAAATCCCAAAGTGGAAATGTATTCTGTTGGCCTTAAAGATGTTCTGTGATAAAGGCAATCTGTGATTCTCCAAAAGAAGATCCCAGAGAACAAGATCTGTCCAGTCTGATTTGATTATGGAAACTTGTGTGTATATACGTGTGTTCACCACACATATTAACATTATGCACTTTGGGACACATTGCTCTATGGAAATTGCAACAAAACCTAGCACAGATTTCTATGATGAAAACAAAAACAAGGTGTTGAAATACCAACATTTTAAAATTTAGTGTAATGGTTGAAAGATAACAATACTATTTTAAAATTTAAAAAGGTATGCCCAAACAAAATATATGAGTCATTGCCTGGTGAGTTTGCTTTCAACATTCTATCATTTATAACAAGTGTCAATGATACACATATTCCTGTATTACACATTTAATTTTATAAAACTCCCAGTCAAGCCAAAATTTTGGTTTATCTTTGAGAATTAAGTAAAAAGGAATACATTAAAATTCACAATACCGTTAAATGGAAACTCTCATTCAATTGGGGAAGTGGATATAAAATCTGTGAGATCTTTAGAAGAAATCTTTGAAAAGTTATATTTAAAAGATAGAATATATAGGGCTAAGGAAAACAAAGGTGATACTTTTTATTCGCCCTAATGTCCAGAACAATTTTTTATCTGAGGCTTATAATAACTACATGTTAGTTTCTATAAGATATATAGATTCTAACAGATCAAATTCAAATGACATTAAGATAATAAGAACAAAACAACACTTAAAAATCACTGGCATAATCTCTTTCATTTAGATTGAAAGGAGTTTGAGGTGAAAAGTCCTGCAGAATATATAAGTTACTGTAAGTCTTAATACCCCAAAAATACTGAAAGTTTTAAAAATGTTATTTTACTAATTTTTAAATTATTATGATAATATTTTGTCTTAGATGATAATGGGGGAAAACACACATATATTGGCAAATACACAAATTTGAACAATAAATTTTTAAGGAGGCATCATCTTTGTAATGACAAAGATATTTAATTCAATCCTTGTTTTAAAATGTTGGTATCTATAGTGTTGTTTTTAGAAGCTGGGAGTAACTTATGGGAAAGAGACTAATATTTCAATGCATCATAGTTTGTGTAAATTGTTTCTTTTAACCTTCACAGTAGCTCTGCTAAACAGTATAACTGATTTTATTTTAAACTACAAGTAGAGGGACCATACTTCCAGGATTACCCTGGTGTAACTATTAGTGATATTCTCTTTTACTGTCAAAAGTTCCTGACTCAGATGAAAAATTATTCCATATTATATCCTTTATCATTATTATATCCTGGTTCAGATATAGTAATCATAGAAATCAGGAAACCAAGATACAATACGTTTAAATAATTTGCTAATCCCATGCTTGTCCTTGGTCAGCTCAGTACTGGAACTGAGACAAGCCACTCTCCTTTTACTGCTCAGCACTGCCTCAGAGCCGACAAAATCAGCAGGTGTTTCCAGGAGAGTCATTTGAAGATGAAGAAGTATGACCAGCCAAAATAGGAATGTCAAATATCCTGAAATGCCCCATTAGAAAACCAGTTCTTTGAATTTTTCTGCTCCCAAGGATGTGCTTTTAAAAGGCAAATCGTCCTGACAGGTATCACTTCACCGATTACTTCATACTTAAGTAATAATGAATTATCTGTGAGTGAGAAAAGGAGCAAATTTTAAAAACTACTGTATGGTAGAGGCTGGCAAAGGGAAAGAGGAAAAATATTGGAATGGAAGCTGCAAAAATAGGGCAGAATCTTATCAATTGGGAACTTTAGTCTACTTCATAATTTAAGCCTTGATGTTATATTCTAAGAGAAAAGCTTCCTAATTAAGGTTAAGAATACTGCTTACTGTGGCTGATTCGGCCTGTCATGAGTAGGCCATATGTAACAAAGGAGTACGTCACGGACTAGAGACAGCAGAAGAGTACCAGCAGGAGGAGCTAGGCCACACAGACAGACAATGCCCTCATGGACGCACTGTGGTTCCGTTCCCAGTTTATAGTATATCAGCTGCAGTTCTAGATTTAATTAGTTGTGACAGATCCTTCTAATATTTAAAGGCAAAAAGAGGAGAGCAAAGAAAAAGCAGAGGGAAAGAAGGTGTTTTATAAATGCAACTCAGAGACAAGAGAATTGAGAGTGGGAAAAAGGGAAAAATTTTCTTTCTAGGAGTAGCAGGAATAATAGAATTCTCAAGAGTAGAGTAAGCTTTTACTGTTTGCTGAACCGCCTGGGAGCCTGTAAGAGGCAGCCCAGCATATTTCCGGAGGTGAACGTGTGTATGTAAGTGTGAGCTAGAGAAGAGGTTGGCGTCATGCTAATCACTAGAACTTCCTCTTGGCCAACAGGAAGTGGAAAATGACACCTGCCTACAGCGATTATCTGAGCAAGCTGTGGCATAAAGGCATGGTGGCAATTATGAACTTCTGTGGTGTCTTTTGTACCTTTTTATGTTAATTTTTTAAAAATTAAACTGGAAACTATGGCTTTAGTGATTTTTTTGTTTTTAAGTTCTGGGATACATGTGCAGAATGTGTAGGTTTGTTACATAGGTACACATGTGCCACGGTGGTTTGCTGCATCTACCAACCTGTCATCTAGGGTTTTTTTGTTTTGTTTTTTTTTTTTTTTGAGACGGAGTCTCGCTCTGTCACCCAGGCTGGAGTGCAATGGCGCGATCTCGGCCATTGCACTCGGCCATTGCAGGGATATGCTGTTTCAAACTTTCAAAGGTTTTGTATCTGTGCTAACCTTGGAAAGAGTAACACATCTAAGCGCTATTAACTCAGAATGACACAAGACTGGGAAGCCTTCAATGGATTAAAAATGTGGGGATAAATCAGAACACACATCACAGGAATAAGGTGTTGATAACAAAACAACAACAGCACCAACAAACTAAAAGCAGTGAGCTCCAAAAGTCATGTCAGAATTACACGTGGATTTTTTCATTTAAACATCACATTTCCTCCATACTTTGCCATGTACTGGTCCCTGACATCAAGATTATAGCAGATGGATTTGTATTGTGGAGACCCATAAACTAAATTCAATTTCATAAATATGTGACAATCTGTCATTTGAATATTTGCATTTATATGGTGCTTTCCTATGTATTTATAAACTTTCTCTCCAAAATGTATTTTAGGAATATCATTTAAGTAAATAATAAAACTTGAAGCCAATGTTTATCAACATAATGCTCAATTGAATTTGTTCTTTTCTGCATTTGTATAATTAGTAGGTTACATTCTTATATTTTTCTGTTAGTATATGATCTTCTCTCTTTCAGATGCTTATATAATGTCTGTATCAGATGACTCTTGCCACTTGTAAATTAAGAAAATGTATCTCCAACATTCCTGGATTCTGTAATGTTCATTTTTTTTTCTGCTTGGAATTGTCTGTCTTCTTTATATCTTCCAGATATATAACATCATGCTATACTTAGAGAAAAAAATCTCTTTTCTCTCAATGCAAGCTATTAGCCACGTATATATTATCAAGAATTTCACCCTACATGGCTCTTCTCCCAAGGGCGTTTGCATATAAATTTTAGAGAGGAAGAAGATATTTTGTTGTCCAACCTGACCAACATGGCAAAGCCCCATCTCCATTAAAAATACAAAAATCAGCCGGGCATGGTGGGCACTCTCCTATAATCCCAGCTACTTGGGTGGCTGAGGCAGGAGAATCACTTGAACCCAGGAGGTGGAGCTTGTAGTGAGCTGAGATCATGCCACTGCACTCCAGCCCAGGCAACAGAGCAAGACCCTGTCTTTAAAAAAAAAAAAGAAAAGTTTTGTATTATAACAACTATGTATGACTTTCTTTTTGTTTTTCCTTGGAGAGGATATAACCTTCCTTTCTCATGCTAGTTCCCTTGACCCACACTTACGTGGCCAACAAGGGTGAAGCCCTACACGTATGTGTCTTGCTGTACCTGCAGGGACAGAGCAGCATAAAGGGTGAAGATATAGCTTAGTTACCTCACCATCCGTAAAAATTAGGGAGCAAAAATGAGAGGGTTGGGGAGGGCGAGTTATGTCATTATGGACAGCATAACGCTGATAAGCAAAGCAGTCTTTAGAAGCCAAAAAGTATGTAGCTGCACCTCCCCACATAACAAATGATAAAATGGGCTACAGTGAAGTGTAAATCTATATGTATAGGACAGACAACACTTTCTTTCCCAACATGGTAATTTCACTCTAATGTATGACAATCCAGTATATCAATAGTCAAAAAGAGATGAACTTCGGGTCACACAGTTAAGAAACTATAACTTTTGTTTTATTTTTTTTTTTGCTTTTGAAACATCTGTCTTTCTGGAAATGCATTCTATTTCTCTCTATCTACCTACCTACCTATCTATCAATCATCTAGGTAGATATAAATATATATTCTACAAACTACAGACAAAACTACTATAAGGAAAGTAAAGACTCCTCAAATCCTAGTGTCCAAGTTAAAAAATATATTAACATTTTGGAAGCTTAATATCAGATATCTGACTCTCTATATGAGTAGATAAATACATAAGTAGCTCTAAATGATGTAAAGTGGTAACTTGTATTATGTTAAAACAAAGAAAAAATAATTTAACTTTTCTAGAATTAAATGAGAACAAAAAACTTATATATTTTTTTTTTCTAAAGGTTGTTAATTCCCATAAAAAAATCAAAGGCAGAATAAATTTGTACCTGAAGTTTCAGCATCTGGTAGCCTGCTACTCTGAAAGGTTAGCAAGAAAAAATACCCACATCTCTCTAATTCCCATAATTGACACTTTTACATTTCTGTGCCTATAACATTCATACTCTCTCCTACAACTACAGCTCCTACATTGTTTAGTCGAGGTCTTATATGGAAATAGGTTCCTTGCTCAACACCAGTCATGTGGCCACAATTTCTTTATTGTGCACTTTCAATTTTCTCATTGGTGACTAGATTGTCTCATTTGTATTCCTGAAGTGCTGTTTGCATGATAGAACCTGACTCGCCCAAATTTACTAAGCAAATCATCTTCTTCAGTCATATTTTCACTCAAAACTTTTGAAAGTAACATTTTCTGACTCTGCTTCCATACCTCACAGGTCCTTTATGTCTCTCGGTATTATTGCACTTCTTTTAGGGGAACAGTCCGTTCTCTTGGGACCTAGAATTATATGGTATCTCTTTTTCATAATTTGTCCTAGATTTCCTAGTACTGGGAAGATCTGTATCATAATTACCATTTGGGTATGGCCAGTCCCTTGTTTCATGTTTTTCTGTCTATATTCGTTGTTTTAGTTGTTTCCAATGACTTTTATGAGAGAGAAATAAATTACAATTTATATTACTTCAACATCTTTATGCAGAATTTTTGATAACTTATAGTAACTCAACAACTCTCTCATGTCCATAGCCTGATGAATATCAGGTTATAAAAATGAGCTAATTTATACTAATATTACATTAAAACTGCATTTTTGTTATGTTCCTCTACCTTTGCTTGTGTATCACTCTTTCACCAAGTCTTTTTACTGACTGAGACCTCTTCATACATCTGTGAATACCTTGTATATTATTCTGTATACACTAGGCTAGCTTTTTCCTATCTATTTTCTTCTCTTTTTTGGTCTTTCTAAATCTGATATGCCTTTCTTTTCTGATACAATATTTTTTCTTCCTCTCTTTATTTTTCCTTCTTCTTGTTCTTCTTTTGGGTTTCCTCCTGCTTTCTTTTTTCATCTTTGTTTCCTTCCTTCCTTCCTTTCTTCCTTCCTCCCTCCCTCCCTTTCTCCTTCCCTCCCTTCTTCCCTTTCTTGCTTCCTCCTATATTCATTCCCTTTTTTTTTATTTCTAGAATTGGTTGATTCTAGATTGTTTTATGATTTCACATTTCTTATTTTCCTTTAGCTTTATTAAGGTGCAGTCACAAAAAATTTATATATTTATAGTATACAACATGGTGTTTTGATATATGTATTGTGAAATAATTAACTCAAGATAATTAACATGTCCATCACAACACAGTTATTTTTTGTAAATGATGAGACCACTTAAAAGCTGTTATTTTAGCGATTTTCAAGCTTGCAACATATTATTAACTATAGTCACCATGCTACATAATAGATATCCAAAACTTATTCATCTTGTCTAACTAAAACTTTGTGTCTTTTAACAGATATCTCCATTTTTTCTCCCTCTCCACCGAAGCCCCTGTCAACCACCATTCCTGTTTTACTGAATTAAACATCATGGTCTTTGTTGATTCATATTTATCTAAGATAATATTGTTTCTTTCCTTTTTAAGTTGCCATTTGCTGATATTTGTACCAGTGTTCCTTTGAAGCAAAAGAGTTTTTTGCCTCTGTCCTTAACTATATTCTTTTACTCTCAGTGAATTGCTAGAAAATTTGAAACTGCCATTTACTAACAAATACCATGATTTAAGGTCAAGAATTCAAGTTGTAGTTGCACACATCTAACTATTTTTTAACACAGATTTTATAATAGAGCTACACTCTGGGTACCGGAGGAAAAATTACAAGGGGCATTTGCATTTTCAATAGGAACTAATGTTTTACATTAATATACAGTAAATACAAAGTGCTGTTTTTAATACACTGTACGCATTTTGGGAGTCAATTCTTTTTTACATCTTTCTAAATGACTTTCTGATTAATAGGAATTTTAACTCTAAACGTTTATGCCATTTTGACTTTATTATCCCAGGCAACTTCAAAACGTCTTCCTTTTTGACGTACTATCTCTAACTTCCAGCCTAAGTTTTCCTATGTTATTCCAATGTGGAGATTACATGAGAGGTTAATGGCATCTATGGATCTTTTAATAGAAGTGGCAAGAGTGATTTCTGGTGTCTGCCAACATCTGTTGTGTGATTTTATATATATATGGCTATAAATATAACATGTTCTTATTTAACATGTTTATTGATAAAAGAATCAAAATTTGGCTTACCTCCTCTCTTGTTTATCTTGGCATAGCCGGGAGAATAGCTACCAGAGATGGAAGAGGAGCTGCTGAAAGCCCCATGGGGGAGTCCAGAGACAAGTGGCTCATCACATTTTTCTGAAAACAAAAGACAGAGAGGGAGAGAGACACTCAACAACAATTTCTAAATAATGATTGGTATGTGTTGGTTAAAAAATCATTGAATCTGTTATGTCTTTTATATATCTTTGAAACAATATTTAGCAAAGGAATTCAGGCAATTCTGTTATCCTAAATATAATATAACACAGGAACAGTTTATATAACCCTGATATTCAAATGGAAAACCATAGCAAAGTGCATTACTCCGAAGGACTTCACCTCAGTCTTGCTATCTGAGAATCATGAGTAAAATTGAGCTTCTTCCTGTAATAAGCTTTAGTATCTGGCATCTCCTGGAAATCTTCAGGTATTTATACATTATAGGAACAGAGAACTAGAATTAATAAGGTTGGAGGAGGAAAGACAAAAAGGGCTCCTACCAAAGCCAAAAGACCAAGAAATGGGGAGTTGCTAACCAACATGTATAAAATTTCAGTTATGCGAGATGACTAAGTTCTGGAGATCTGGTATGCAATATTATACCTCTAGATAATACTGAACACTTATCAAGGCAGATCTCATGTTACATGTTCCTACTAGAATAAAGAGGCCGGGAGTGGTGACTCATGCCTGTAATCCCAGCACTTTGGGATGCCGAGGCGGGTGGATCACCTGAGGTCGGGAGTTCAAGACCAGCCTGACCAGCCTGACCAACAGGAGAAACCCGGTCTCTACTAAAAATGCTAAATTAACCGGACATGGTGGTGCATGCCTGTAATCCCAGCTACTCGGGAGGCTGAGGCAGGAGAATTGCTTGAACCTGGGGGGCGGAGGTTGCGGTGAGCCAAGATCGCGCCACTGCACTCCAGCCTGGGCAACAACAGCGAAACTCCGTCTCAAAAATCAAAGAAAGAACGAACTAGACATCAGCAAGTAAAGACAGAGTAATCATCAACTAGAAAATTATTACTGACAGAAAAATTAATCAGTTCCCATCATACTCAACCAATCAACTGCACTGAAACCAGGCGATACCTCAATTCTATTTGTAACACTTTCTGCACTTGGCTTTTATAATGTCATTAACATTTTTTTTCTCTTTTTTCTCATTAGCTGCTTGCTCTCTGATTCCTTTGATGGATCTTTCTCATTTTGCCAATGCCTAAGTGCTTCTAATGTTAACGTGGCCAGGACTGTTCTGAGTCTACCCTCCCTCTCTGGGAGATGGCATGGAGGGCTATGTCTTCAGATACTGGCATGTTCCAAATCCTACTGCCTCGTTTCAACTCCATAGCTACAGATCGGGCACATACAGCTTCCAGAGATCACTGTTACAAAAGACTGTGTGGTCTTCCGGCTTCCTCTCTCACTCTGCTATAGTTTTGCCGGCAGCAGCTGAACAAACACTTTTTAAACTGTAAGTGAACGTGTGGCTGCAGTACACAAAATGTTCTCTGGCTCCTGCTCTCAACTCGGCGTACTGTTTGAAGTCCCCCTGCCCAACCCCTGCTACCCCACCACGCAGTGGCCTATGATGGCCACAACACTAGTCTTCTCTCTTTCCCCATGTCCTTGTCTACTCCTGTCTAGCCACCATGGCCCCTTTCCTCTTCTTTTTTTTTTTTTCTTTTTTCTTTTTATTTGAGACTGAGTGTCGCTCTGTCGCCCAGGCTGGAGTGCAGTGGCGCCAGCTCGGCTCACTGCTACCTCTGCCTCCCGGGTTCAAGCGATTCACCTGCCTCAGCCTCCCGAGTAGCTGGGGTTACAGGCGTGTGCCACCAAATACAACTATTTTATTTTTGTATTTTCAGTAGAGATGGGGTTTCACCATGTTAGCCAAGATGGTCTAGATCTGCTGACCTCATGATCTGCTCGCCTCGGCCTCCCAAAGTGCTGGGATTAAAGGTGTGAGCAACCGCGCCTGTCCCCTCCTCTTCCTTTAAAAACAATCCTACCCCTGCTGTAAGACTTTGCAATTACTACTTCAAGTATCCTCTCTTGTCACAGGTCTCTGCTCAATGTCACCTTTGCCACTGAGGACAGGGTTTGCTAGTTCACCCAGCGTTTTGTTGCCATCAGTCTCTGTATCCACACCCTGCTTGATTTCTGTCATAACACATAGCACCACCTGATATGTTATGTTGTTACTCATTTAATTGTTTTGTTGTCTTTCTCTCCCACTAAACAGAAAGCTCTATCTGAAATGAAGTTTTAGTTGGCCTAATGCTTACTCTCCAGTGATCTGAACAATGGCACTTGGCACGTACTCTAAAAACATTTGTAGGATAAATGAATGAGTGTACTAAACCCAATGAACCTCAAAGAGTCTGGAAGCATGATCTCATATTATAACATGCCACAACACTTAATTTTTAGAATGATGGTCTTAAATTCCCCACAAATGTTTATGCTCAGAACTCTGTTTAATAAAACAGAAAATGTTTCTCTATATATTCAAAAATGGTTTCTCTCTCAAATCTATAAGCAAAAAAAATTTTAGCAACAGAAAAAATAAACTAATTTTCTTGTAAATTCACTTAAGCGAAGTCCCCAATGATACTGGAGAAATGAATTATTATTTATTATCTCACCACTCAATTGTATACAAATTGGAAATTAAAATGGACAAATCCATCTTCATATAATATTTGTAAAATTGCTTATTTTTCTTAGTTATACTGCAAGTGCCTCTGGGAAATATGGCATGTGTATATAAATAAGTTCCCCAGAAAGTGAAATGTAAAAGAATGAAAAGAACATAAAATTTGTTTTAAAAGTATCAATTTACAAAGCTATCATCTAAAGTAACGGGTTTCATATTAATCGAAAACATCTACTTCTGTTTAGCTGTAAGTGAGCACAAACATACATCCTTGATTTTCCTACTTTCTGATACATTTGATTATAACTTTTTATAATTTTTGAGATAAGTGTTGCCTTTAATTGGAGTAAACATTCCTTCTAATGTTCCCATTATATTAGAAATATGCTAACATTCACTCGTGTTCATTTCATTCATTTAAATATGCATCAACTGCCAAGCACTGAAGTGCCGTTGAAGGTGAAATTAACAATGCCCTGCCCTTGTAGAGCTTATGTTTTTGTGGGAAGAAACATGCCAACGAAAAAATGTAAATTTACAGTATGCTATGGTAATTAATACTAAGAAGGAACATTAAATATAAAACAGTGGGCAGGGAGTTTGGGGGTGAGGTGGAGAGGAAGAGAATTGCTATTTTATGCTGCCTTCTCAAGGAAAGACTTGACAAAATGATCAGGTAGCATTTGAGTAGAAATATGAAGAAAATGAGGAAGAAAGCCACGTTAGAAATCTGCAGGATCACGCTAGGAGAAACGTTATCTAGTTCATACCTGCTCAATCGGGCTAGCTCATACTTGATAATAATGCATGACACATTTTCTAAGAGTGAATATCCAATGCATAGATATGGTTGCGTTGAATGTAATTAAACTAAGTTGATAACTGATTAAATGATCCAATAGCTAATTTAAATTTAGAATTTATATGTAGCATTTATAAAACCATAATATAATTTAGAGTTATTACATTAAACAAATTGGCTTCTGTAACCAATTGATCATCTGAGTACCAAATTTTACATTTTTTACTTATTTAAAAAATCAAATAAAAATCAATTTTTAAAAATTTAAAAATTAAAGTAATAATTTGAAAAAATTATGTAATTATTCAGAATAATAATAATTAGAATTAAATTGAGATTAGTAAAGATCAGGGCAAATAAGCAATTTTTTTTAAAGGTGACTGCAAAATTATTATCAGAATGTAAAGCACCAGCAATCTTACATTCTCCCAAATTAAAACATAATCTATAATCATATTATAAGCTAAAATATGCAACAATTACTATATTTTTTCCTGGAGGACATTAATCACGAATATTTATTGAGATCTTACACCGCATTTTGCTGTTTTCACTACTTCAGGCAGATTATGTGTGTGTGTGTGTGTGTGTGTGTATATATATATATAATTCCACTTCGCTACATTCCATTTGTATATATGCACACACATACATACAAATATATGGTGTATTCCTCCATAAGTGGCAGTAATAAATGAATCCACAAAAAGGAATTAAACATGAAGCAACAAAAGAGTAATACAAAATGGTTTAAATTTCAATGCTAAATAGAATAAAATCAAATACTAAAAGTCACATATAAATTAGAAATGTAGGGTTGTTGTTAGTTGAGTTGCTCATTAGACCTGGCTCCATCATAAACGTGTGACCTTGAATATGTCAATGAACCCCTTTCCTACAGGTGACACACAAGTAATATGAGGAAATTTAACTAAGTTTCTCTCAAGCTCTGAAAACCCCAAAATAGTGTTAACCACCAAGAGTTAGCAAACTATGGCCTGCAGGCCCAATGCAGCCCACAGATTGCTTTTGTAAGTAAAGTTTTATTGGAGCACAGTTACACATCATGCATTTATGTATTGTCTCTGATGGCTTCACACAGCAGTAGAATATTGCAATGGATATCATATGGCCCACAAAACTGAACAATTTACTATCTGAGCTTTTACAGAGTAAGTTTCCGAAACTTTTATCCAGTATAACAAATATGAAGGAACTTAGGAATCAGAATGATTAATGATTACTTAGAGTGTCAGATGCCATACAAATAATGAATAGAATCTGAAGAAATTAGAGACTACAGATAGGTAGAAAGAGGGTTAAGGAAATTTTAGAAAGAGGGAACACCTCAAGCAACATGAAAGAGCCCACAATGAATTTGAAATTTCCCAGAGATGGTTGTAGCAGCACTCCATGCAAGCACATATTGCCATACTGACTATTACAATATACTATCCATTTTTATTTCCAACTGTAATAATGGTTATTACTCATTATGCGTTCTAAAAAGTCTGCTTTATTGTTGTGCTAAAACATGTATCTCAATCTCCTGCAGACATTAAATACTAGGAAATCAGGCAAATCCCTGGAGGAAGTTAGAATTTTTATATAATAGTAAAGGAGGGAAGGAGAGAGAGAAAAAGAGAACTAACATTTGAAATAATCCAGTATTGTGTTTTCCCATACTGGGATGTCTTCCAAAACTATAGCCATACACAGCAATGGCAAATATTTGGTCTCCAGTGTACTTCCCTTCCAGGGAATCTTGGATGAAAACTAGAAGAGCAGATGGGCCTTGAGTTTTATTTTCACACAATTTCAGTCAATCATGAAGGCAGACTGGCTATAAGAATTCTGTACTAACTCAAGCTGGAGCAGAGGAAATTATTGGCAAATAGACACGAAATAGCTGTTGACCTTTACCTAAAAGATACGGCTGAGAGGTTTGGCTATTGGCAAGGGATACTGGCAGGAGTTTACAAGATTAAAGGACTTCAGAATATATGTAATTGACACAAAAGTATGGTTTTCAAATGCATCTCTGCTTAAATATAATGTCTGAAAAATTTTCACAAAACAATATATGTTTAAGCTATAACACTTCAAATAGATGTTTTATATGACCCATTTGGTAACATAAGCCTAATGGAGGAAAACAACTAAAAACAACAAATGACTCAAGAATGAGACAGTGCTAGCTGAACAGAAATTCTAGCAATAACTTCCTCATTTTTATATTAGGAAAAATTCCATGGCAAAAGGCACATTCTGGGTTGAACACATCACTCTGTGGTCTTATGTATACATTTAACTTCTACCTTTTGAAGTTGGAGCTACTCTATCTCTACCTGCACATTTACCCTGCATCATGTGTTATGACTATTCCTTTCCATCATCAGTAGCATAGCAGTTCCTCCAAGAGGTCTTTTATCTACCCCGATGTCCATTTCAGGGTCCCTAGTTAATGCAATAACTAATGACGGTCAGAAATGTGGGAGGGTACACAACATTGGGACACTCAGGAGCAGAAGGCAAGATGTAGTCCTGGAGCACTGAGATGGGACACCAGACACTGAAATGGACATCAGGGGGGAAGGCAAAAGACCGCTTGAAGAACTGCTGTGCCACTTGGGAAGCCATAGAAGAGCTGGTCATTCAGCTTGTAATTCAAGATCGTTTTAGTCATAAGGAACAAGGCAGGATGGGAAGCAGAAGGCAAGTTTGTTTGGAGGTTTGGCCAGAGCTTCTTAAATTACTCCTGATGTCTGCAAGCCAAATTTTGTCTAAATTTAATTTATATTTTACATTTTCTAACTTTCATATATCACATTTTTCTTTAATAACATATGGAAAGTACAGGAAACAGAATATGATATTCTCTTCCAATTTTTATAATAATTTTTAGACTTAGTTGAGGGTCAAGTTTTTTAAAATTAACTTTGTATAATTAATATTTTTTGGTGAAAGGCGTGACTTTCAGAGGTAGCAGCATGCTCCTTAGAGTCAAAATATTTAGATTTTATTCCTAGCAACATAAATTTGGGCAACTTGTTTAATCCTATCAGTTTAACCCACAGTTTCCTTAGTTTTTCCATTATTACAAAAGTCCTTTTCCTGTTTTGACCCAGTTGTTCTAGATTTTTAAATCATAACAATATAAAATAAATGGTTAAACATTCAGAGTTATAGAAGTACGCTATAAAAATGTATGCTCCTTCTTAGGGCAAAGAACCCATTGACTGCTACTCAATCTCTCTTATATATCTTCACTTATATCGTATTTTCCTCCCATTTTTATGGTTCATATATTGCTTTTGTGTATCTCTTGCTCCAGCTTCCCTGGACTACTCTTTGCTATTGAAAATAAGATACATCTTTCTCTTGCTCCTGTAGAATTTCATACGATACAGTTAAAGAAAGAACCCTAATAATCCATAGAAATCATCGCTATTACTAGTCTAATAATCTATAGAAGTCATCGCTATTACTAGTCTTCATAGTACATATACACAGATGCAACATTTAACATAACGGATATTTAGATATGCATGCAAATAAACAAACAAAAAACATTTACAATCTGATCTTTAACATACTTTTTCGCTTACTGACCATAGAAATTCCCATACAAATATAGCCTCATTTTATGTATTTCATTTTATATTAGAAATCTTTCATTATTTATATTAGGCTCTGTGTGGCAGAAGTAACTAACTTTGCACAGAAAATACTAGAGTGCTAGGTCATTGCTAAAACAGGTCATATAATCGCATTGAGAATTAATTATTTTCTCATAGAGTCTACAAATAAGTTCACAAAAGAACTTATCCAACAGAAGGACCATGAAGAGAAGTACAATTAGTTTGTCATCAAATGCTAATTTAGGAAAAAGCTAAAGATAATGGAATTGGAATGAAATCAACTGATTGGACATAACTTCTCTGACACACAGCGAAAATTCCTAAGTGAATACAATAAATTGATCTGCCTTCCTTTTTTCTTTTTACTATATCTCTTGTTTCCTACTAGATGGAGGTGACCTAATTTACTCTTCTATTTCATTTTCCATTTAATGAGACAAAGCCCAGTGTGCTACCACAGGCATTATAGGGGTGAGTGCGAATGAGGCAGCCTTCCCACCTCCCATCTCAATCCTTCCAATTTGGACCTTGATGAATATACAGATGGCAGAGATCATTAAACCACAATCAGGAAATCAATTGATAGTAATAGCAATCATTTATTGAACACTTATGTGTTAGGCAAGTAAATATTTTGAGTGGGTCATCTCATTGAGTTATCACAGTAACCCACTGAGATGGGTAGTATTACCATTTTATAGATGAGGAGCCTTCAGATCTCACAGCTAAAAGATATTAAAGTCAGGACAAAGGCCAAATTGTACCTGATTCTAAGGCCTGTGCTTTTGAAGTCTAGTTTTCTGGGACAAATGGTTTCTATAGTGACTTCAGGTAAAATGGTATATGTTGCACTGGGCTACACAGACCTAATAATACTGAAATTGTCAAATTGTTCTCACCACCTTTCATTTTGATTCTAAGAATTTACATGAAATGTTACCCTATATAATAATATTGCAGCAATTTCAATATTTTGTGTGCCAAATCAGACCCACATCTTTTAACTGAAAGAGGTTTCTACAGTTTTAAATAGATGTTCTCAGAGAAACCCATATATAATCAGCAATTTAATGGATATGCCTACATTGAATAGCCTCAGCAAAATACATCAACTTTATTTCATTTATTCATTCAATAAATATTTATTGGGCACTTATTTCCTGCTTCAATCTTTATCTCCTTACAATCCATTTTCTTCGCAGTTGCCAGATGGATTTTTTAAAACTGGACATCAGATTTTGCCATGCCCTGAAGACTTCCTGATGGCTTCCCCTCTTATTTAGTATAAAATCCAAGCTTCACTGGGCCCGAGATGGTCTGGCCCTGAATATATCTCTGGCGCTATTTTATTTCACTCCTTCTCTGGGTCACTAAGCTCTAGATTCACTCTTCTCTGTCTTTCATACATACCAAGCACACCCTTGCTCAAAGGCCTTTCCATCCTCTCTGCTGTCCAGCTAAAATTCTCTCTACCAGGTTTAAAAGAGCTGGTTCCTTTCCACTCTGATTCTGATGCAAATACCACCTTCACTTTTTCTGACCAGTTCACCTAAATTAACCAACTCAATTTCTGTCTTCATTGAGACATTGCTTGCTATTTTATCACACTGTCTTGTTTTGTTTCACAGTACCCACCACAATCTGAAATTATCTGGGTTTTTTTTAAATTTGTTTATTACTTTTCTTGTTTAATGGACTGTAAATACCATGAGACGAAGGCAGGTGCCTGACTTGTCCACTCTGTATTCCCAGAGCCTCAAAATCTGTCATGCAGCATAGCACAACCTTGCAGAGAGCTGTTGAATCAATGAATTACTGACAATGATAAGAAATAAATCCATCTAAAAGCAAGCAAGGCAAAGTGCTTCCTAGTTTTGACTATTGAGATGTATTCACTTCATCTGTTTAGCTTCTAAGATGTATTTTTGTATTTTCCATTTTAAAATCTGCATTGCAAAAGAGAAATGGCTTCATCCCATGATCTTACATATAGATCTACTTCACTGTATCCCACATAAGAAATACCATCTCTGATCTTCAACAACTTAAAATGACTCGTAATTTGGAACCCCTGAATTATATAGAGGGTTTGTCTAACTTATCAGTACAGTACATGACTCTACAACTTTTTAAATATCTTGGCTACAGCAAATGAGTTTTTTGAGACTTGAAACTATCGACTATTGTCAGTTAGCTCTTTTACATCTACTTTTAGTCTTAAAAAGAACATAAGACTTTGGTGTTCCTAATATAATATTTTCATTCTGTATCACTGAAAATCTATTGTGATCAATATTGGTTTATATGCTTTCTCTGCCGATGATCCTCTCTTGAGAAAGAGAACTTCTTTTCTTTCCCAATATGCAGAATGTAGAGCATACCATAGGAACTCTTCATATATTTTGAAAAATATTGAACACAATCAATGCAATTTTAATAGTTTATGGCAATGAATACATTCAATATTTTTAATCTTAAAAATTAGTTCAGATTTCTTTCATTTTCTTTTTTTGGTTTGTCTAATAGCTATGTTTAAAAATAATAATGAAATGAAAGTAGTGTAGCTAGAAAATCAGTCGTGTTTGGAGGAATCTTGGTTGTAAATCAAATACAAAATTGTCTGGTCTGCATGTACCAAGGGCAAATTACTTCGAGACGTAGTTCAAATTCTGCTGGACATTTAACAGCTGCAGCATATTTCCGACAGATGGTATAACAGATTAATCAGTTTCAAATTATCTACTGAAACTGTAATATACTAGAAATGAAATAGATTTGTGAGGCTTTTTTTAAAAATTAAGCTTTTGTCTCCTCGAAGTTGATCTTCTAATTTAAAAGAAAAAAAAATCTCTACAACACAAAATAATAAAAAACAATTTTTACCCTTGCTGTAATCTGGAAAACAAATTGAAGTTCTAAGTTCATAACTTCATGCAACAAAAGGAAATAGTATTCAAAAATTGAATCACCACCCAGGAGCTAGGCAGAGGTTTTAATCTCTAACACAGTGGTGACAGTAGACTTTTCTTTTTTTAACTCAAATTCTACAGCCTCATAAGAAGGTCGAGCTACCTAGAACTTTTAATAAACCAATAAGCTGAAGACTGTCAAGGTCAATTGCAATATGACTAAATGAACTTGAGTACTCTTAAAGCTTTGATTGACAATCTTCCTTAGGACAGGGCTCATTTGAATTGTAATTTATTGGTCCACTGGTAAATGCTGCAATTTTTGACTCTCTGGTTTCATTAACTGGTTAACTGAAAGTTAGTATTTAACAATAAGCAATGTACTTATTGACAACCAAGTCTATTTCCTAGACTACTTAACCCACTTAGCTTTAAATAACTAAGTGCTGTAGGTAAGCATTTTCCCAGTGTACTTGGCTTAAGTAACTTCAGATTAGCCACGCATTCAAGAGGTACAGAGTGAACAATGGAGCACTATAGAGCCAGTAAGGGTGAAGCTGTAGAAAAATCCTTAATCAATTGACAAATGTTTATGGCATGATAGGCTACAAAAGTAGTCTATAAAACAGTATTTATAATATGATCTTCATTTTATGAAATAGATATTTATAGGTAAAGGAATGACTGAAAGAATATATAAACCAAAATGTCAATCATGGTACTGTATTGATTGCTAGATAATTGTTGACTTTCATTTTCTTCTATTTTCTACAGCTTGGAAATGTTCTTCAATTAACATATATTGATTTGATAACATTTGAAAAACAAATAGTATTAACTACCCAGTGATGCTGCGTGCAAAGATAATATGCATTTCCTTCAATGATGATTTATAGAGTGCCTACAGTTGGGGGACAAGAGTGAACAACGTAGAGTTTCATATTATAGTAAATAATAAAAAAAAATACACAGTATTTCAGACGGTGTTAATTATAGGGAAAATAGGGCATGACAGGAAGATGAGGAGTATGGGTGAATGGACAAATATCCTTGAAATTAGAGGTTTTAGAAGGCCTTATTGATAAGGTATCATTTTTAGCAGAACTTAATGGAAAAGAGAGAACAAGCCATAGGGTTATCTGATATCTGTGGAGTAGTAATTCTAGCACAACAAACCCAAGTCAAAAGGCTCAGGAGCAGGAACAAGGTGGGTATGTTCAAGGGTCCTAGGAGGCCAGTGAGGATGGAGAAGAAGCATGAGGTAAACAGGAAGGAAAGTGGCCAGAGAGACTGCAGAAGACTGGGATGGAAGCCAACTTTGCTGGGCTTTGTAGGGGATTGATATGGTTCAGCTGTGTCCTCACCCAAATGGCATCTGAATTGTAGCTCCCATAATTCCTGCATGTCGTGGGAGGGACCCAGTTGGAGGTAATTGAATCATGAAGGCAGGTCTTTCCTGTGCGGTTCTTATGATAGTAAATAAGTCTCATGAAATCTGCAGGTTTTATAAAGGGGAGTTCCCCTGTACACGCTACCTTGCCTGCCACCACATAAGACATGACTTTGCTCCTCCTCTGCCTTCCACGATGATTATGAGGCCTCCCCAGCCATGTGGAACTGTAAGTCCGTTAAACCTTTTTGCTTTATGAGTTACCCAGGCACGGGCATGTCTCTTTTTGCAGTGTGAGAACAGACTACTACAGGGATTCTTTTTTTGTTTGTTTTTTTGTTTTCCCTAGATGGAGTCTTGTTCTGTCACTCAGGCTAGAGTGCAGTGGCACGATCTCAGCTCACTGCAACCTCTGCTTCCTGGGTTCAAGCAATTCTCCTGCCTCAGCCTCCCAAGTAGCTGGGATTACAGTCATGTGCCACCACGTCAGGCTAATTTTTGTACTCTTAGTAGAGACAGGGTTTCACCATGTTGGCCAGGCTGGTCTCGAACTCTTGACTTCATCATCTTCCCTCCTCAGCCCCTCAAAGTGCTGGGATTACAGACGTGAGCCACCATGCTCGGCCAGGGATTCTTAGGAACTGGGTTTCAGTAACATTCAAAGAATGGAAGCCCACAACAAGAGAAAATGTGATATGTTGCCAAGTTTGTTGTAATGAAAGTGGAAGTTTAATGTAAACTGTGTTATTTTCTATCTAGACATGATTCTATTAAAATTTCTATATAAGGTCTGTCACAATAGGTTTTAATTCTAAGTAATCCAAATCAACTTTTTGTCTCTAATGAACAAGGAAAATAAGTTGGAGAATATTTAGTCCCCTGGGTATAAATTTCTCTTAAAAAATGTAAGGATCTATATTAAAATAATATTCATTTATTTTAATTTCTGTTAATCTGGCATTAATTTATTTAACCATATCTTTCTTAAATATATTTAGATTTTGAGTCACATACTATCCTTTGAAGTGGCGACTTGAAAAATATTCCCCTTTGTCTCCCAGTAATCTGAATTCATTTCTCCTCATGTCTTCAATAACACGGAGGACCTACTATTGAATAGAATAAAGAAGTTGTATCCCCTTCTACAAGGCTTGTCTTCTAGAGAAAAATAAATTACCCAGTTAGCTATAAGCAATGGTATAATCGCAATTGAAAGGAGTGAATAAAGGGAGGAGGCAAGGTAAGTTTTGCCTGAAGGGGTAAGGACAGTTTTAATATTAAAAGAAAAACCATGATGTGATAAGAACAATTTCACTACATATAAAATGACAGAGAAGAGCACTCCAGTCAACAGAGTCAATATCACAATAAAGTGTAAATATGGGAATATATAGCATCTTCGAGAAGGAATGAGACAAACAGAAACTTAAAAACAACAACAACAACAAAACAAACACAGTTGTTCTCGCTGCCTAAAGTGTTCTTCTTCAAATTTTCTCTTGGATAAATGATCACATCCTACATCAAATCTCAGGAGGTGAGTGCTTCCCTGAGTTCACCATCACTTACACTAAGTTTAGTCTGCTTCTCTCTCTTTTCAGTGAACACACTTTCCTTCCTTCCTTCCTTCCTTCCTTCCAGCAATTATGACAATTAGTAATTCTGTATTCATCTGTGTAGTAACTTGTTTAATATCTGACTCTACTATAAGTTATTAATCCTATTAGGGTGGACCTAAGGGTTGTGTTGTTTGCTTCTGTATTCTTGGCATATGGGACAGTGACCGGTGCCCAGAATGAATGCACAGTGGATGTATGGAAGGTGGCGATCATTGAATCTACAGAACAGATGAACAAAAAGGAATGCCAAGGGCAAACTGAATAATCTTATTCATTTGATCCTGTTTGGCATACTCTCATTTTTCTATCAACAAATCTGTATTGGATACCTATTATGTTTGAATCTAGGTATCATTGATTCAAGACTTCACAGGTTAGTAAATGTCACACAGTAAATGTGAATTATATTCTGTAGGCCTTGAGAAACCACTGAAATGGCTCCTTCATTGGGGGTAGTTACATGATATGGATATATCTGCATTTTAGAAGAAACAAAACATTGACATCTGGGTGGTAGAGCCATTATTGGAGGAATGTTCTAGAAACTTGGACACTATTATACACCAGTGTAAATTACAAGTCTCCAGGTGTGGTGGCTCACATCTGTAATCACAGCACTTTGGGAGGACAAGTCAGGCAGACAGCTTGAGCTCAGGAGTTTGAGACCAGCCTGGGCAACATGGTGAAAACCCATCTCTACAAAAAATACAAAAATTAGCCAGGCGTGATGGTGTGTGCCTGTAATGCCAGCTACTTAGGAGGCTAAGGTGGGAGGATGGCTTGAACCCAGGAGGCAGAGGTTGTAATGAGTCGAGATTATGCCACTGCATTGCAGCTTGGGCAACAGAGCCAGACCCTGTCTCAAAAAAAAAAAAAAAAGGTAAATTAGAAGTGATACAGAGGTGAATGAAGGCAGCGGCAGTGGAATGACAAGAGAAGACAGTGGTTACAGATACTATGGAAGGCGACTGAATTTGTTTTTCAACCAGATGTGAGAATTAATAGGAAGAAGAATGACAAAAATTACTGATTTCTTATGTGGGTGACTGAATAGCGTGTGTAGTCATTCACTGAGCAATGGCTATAACATATGGACTTGGGCTCATTTACCTTATTTATTAAAATAGGAGGTTTGACTCATTTAAGAACATATGCCAAGACTGTATCTTCACATCTAACTGAACTCATATTTTTGATTAAAATTACCAGCCATAGATTCTGTAACTCACTGGGTAAAGCAATAAAGTTTGCTTAACTAGAAAACAGAAAGCAAGGGCTAGAGCACTTGTAAAAGCTCGCTAAGACGTTTAAGATACTCAGTGGCCTTCTATCAGGCAAAACTACCGAAGTTTTATTTTTATATCTATATATTAAATTACTAAGCTTCGTTTCTCTTACTGTGATACTTTGCTGTTGAATAAGATTTTTCCAGCAAATATGGCTTTATTAATTGGTGTTATGGTAACTGTGAACCTTTTTCCATAAGGGGTAACCTGGAAAAGAAAGATAGCTATGCACTAATGCCCATCCATTTATAACTTCTGAGGGATCTTGCTCTCACACCCCGCCCCTCTTTTTTTTTTTTTTTTTTTTTTTGACAGAGTCTCACTGTGTTGCCAGGATGGAGCGCTGTGGCATGATCTCGGCTCACTGCAACCTCCGACTCCCAGGTTCAAGCCATTCTCCTGCCTCGGCCTCCTGAGTAGCTGGGATTACAGGCATGTGCCACCACACCTAGCCAACTTTTTTTGTATTTTTAGTAGAGATGGGGTTTCACCATGTTGGCCAGGACGGTCTTGATCTCTGACCTGGTGATCTGCCCATCTCAGTATCCCAAAGTGTTGGGATTACAGGCAGGATTACCATGCCAGGCCTCACCATTTTTTAAAAAATATAATCTGTTCATCCTCCCCTTTCTAATGTCTCTGTCTTTAAGCACACACATTTCCCTTATTTTAAGAAGAAATACTTTTTAGGTCACTGCTGACCCTTCCTCTCAGTGTCAAGTCCAAGAGTTCTGTATTTCACCAGTAAAGAAATGCTCTGGGCATCTGGGGGTAATCTAAAGATAAAAATATGTTGCATTGATTTCTAGGATATATTATATTCCAAAGAAAGTTGCTTGCCTTGACATATAGTATTGATAATGTTTAATTTCTAAATAAAATTGTTTTCAGAAGGATTTTATGAAAATAAAAAACTATACCAACCCAAAAGAAAACAAAAACAAAATAAGTCATTTCAACACATATATGTGGGTGTGCACTCATTTTAGATGGAACTGAAGGCAGAAAATTGATTGGATCATTTTTGCCATCATCCCCAGTGATGAGTAGCAAATTGATAGTGCTTGTCAGTAGGAGGTTTTTGAAATAAGCAAGTTGAAGCTTATCTCTGGTTTTAAAAGGGCAAGGAGAGGAGAGATTCAAGTCCTGAAAGTTCTAATCAGGAAAGAAGAATCAGAAAGGAAGTCAGGTGTAGGCAGTGATATGATTTGGCTGTGTCCCCCCCAAATCTCATTTTGAATTTTAACTCTCACAATTTCCACTTGTTGTTGGAGGGACCCTGTGGAAAGTAGTTGAATCATGGGGTGGGTCTTTCCTGCATTATTCTTTTGACCATGAATAACTATCACAAGATCTGATGGTTTTATAAAGGAGAGTTTCCCTGCACAAGCTCTCTTCTCTTGCCTGCCACCATGTGAGATGTGCCTTTCACCTTCTGCCGTGATTGCATAACCTCCCCAGCCACGTGGAACTGTGAGTCCATTAAAGTTCTTACTTCTGTAAATTGCCCAGTCTGTGGTATGACTTTATCAACAGCATGAAAATCACCAATACAGCAGCAAGCAGAGACCAGAACTCAGGAGATCAAAGCCTCACCCAGACAGCTGAGCACCACACCTGGAATAACCTCTTCCATGTTTTATGTTCACACAGCCAGGAGTGCACGAGAAGAGAAGCACTACAATCTAGAGATTTTCACAGTTTAAAGGAGATCTTACATCTTTTTTGGCAGGAAAAAAGGAAAACAGAAACAAGCAAAGGTACAGAAATGAGACTAATCAGAGGCTACAAAAAGTCAGTTTGATTAATATGCCAGGTGGGTTTTGGGAAGTGTTAAGAAAAAGTGATTGAAAGTGTACTGATCCTTGAAAGCTAAGCAGAGAATTTGCAATCCCATCTAGAAAGGAATTGGGAACAATTAAAGATTTCTGAATGGAGATATCACAGAATGAAAGTGCAAGCAATGTCATTACAACAAATAAACACTGTTTGGTTTTGAAGCTTTTTCAGAGAAGAGATTCCCAGAGAATGAATTCCAGATGGGAAAACAAAATGCATCGTGAGAAAACAATGTAATCAGAAATAAATAGGAAATGGAGAAGGCCCAGTCCACTGAGTTCTGTATTGCTAAACTTCATACAGCTACCAAGAGATGAGAAAAGTTGCTGTTTTTATGTTTTGAAATAAGAAATAGAGCCATAGCAGTGAAAAATAAATGAGATATGTATATTCATGACCATAATAATGAAGAGATGGCTACAATCTCATGGAAACCACTCTATTATTTTCCCAACACCTACATTTTTACTGAAGCCGGCCTCTGAACCTGAATTTAGAAAACTTAAATTCTAATTTCCATTTAGCTGTCAACTCTCTTGATCAAGTGACATATTCATGTGGAATCTCAGTTTCTCCATTTGTAAAGCAGGAGAAATGAACATCATCCTTGGGGTCTCTTTTATAGCTGACATTTCTGGATTCTATAATGTCATGAAATGTTTGTGAGCGAACAGAATTTTAAAAGTGAGCTTATTCCTTACTATCAAAAAGGTGCTGACTTAATTATCACTTGCTTATATAAAGAAATTAAACTTATTTAAGGAACATTATAAAACAGACCCCTAAATGTTGATATGGATTCACAGCAAAACGATGAAAAATAATTCTTTTTGCTCCTTTACCTTTTTCTAGGTTTGAAGCAGTTACTGTGATGTAGATAAATCATCAAAGTAATAGATAATGACACTGCATTCCTTTGTCAAAAAAGCCTAGGACATGCTGCCAACTCTGCTCATTTGAACATATCCAGATTTCAAGAAATTGTCACCCATTTACTGCTACCTTCATAACACAAGTGGATCACTGTCTGCTTATGTCATCGCATTTGTTCTTTTTCATAAAAAATTGATATTCAAAGCTATCTAAATCACTGACTCACAATGTTCATATTAAGAAACTTTTAAAAATGATACATCCTTAAGGGAATTTGGCATCATGATTACTTTATTTGATCACATTTTACAATTCTGAGTTATTGAACTGTGGGGTGGATTAGAAATAACCACAAGGCAGTGCCCTGTGACCTGTATTTAGGAAGCAGTTCTGAAAAATTACATATATACGTGTTATAACACAAATGTTTAGTACTATTTAAAAATATTTCTGTATTCATTTTAATAATGTTTCTTATACTGTGTAGACCTATAATTTCAAATGTGCTAAGAACAGGAAAGGATGGAAGATCAAGATTTTAGAAAGAACTGATATTTAGAATTAGGGGACCTACATTTGCATTTTGGTCTACTTCTCATTCATATGCATTCTTGGGTACATTTATTAACATCTTGGAACCTCAGTTTTCGATTTGGTGAAACAATAACTCAATCAAAGTTAATAAAGTCTTACTACCAATAGGAATCCCGTGTGTATATATTGAATTTGAAAAGTGGGTGAGTGGTGTAGATAATAAACATCTCTTGCTTAATGAGACTTGAGAGTCTAGAAAAGATATGAAAAGATACCTACCATATACTATCAAGTGCTATACTAGAGATGTCAATGCCACAAGAAAGTGACATGGGTACTTACAGTAGTACAACTAATTTTGCCCAGAAGATAATGTTATCAAGCATACCACTATGCTAATGGAGAGTTCAATGAAATGATATAAAATTCTTTTTAAATTGGAAAGTCATAGGCCAGTATTAGTTGCTTTTACTAACATAGCTTAATAAACAAATTAGAGTTAACCACTTGATTTTTTTTCATGTTTTTATCATAAATTCACCTTAGTTAAAACAAGATACACTATAAGGTATGTGCAAAAATACAATTTTGTAGGTAGTCAAAATTACTTATTTTTTACAGGCATTCATGTCAACCAACGGAGTAGATCAAAATATTATTTTTTCATATTTTTGTTTCTATTTTCACAGAAAATCAATTTAGATTCTAGAATATCATATTATTTAACTCAAAAAGAGTGCATGTCAACTAATGAAGCCTGGAAAATTCCTTCAGTCAGTTGTCCACTTTCTATTCATATTCATAAACTTATTTAAAATCCTTACTAAGTATATTCTATTTTAGAAAATGGACAATGATATGGCAAATAAACATATGTTATTGAAGCAAGGCAGTCACTGTAGACCCCACAGGACAAGAGTTTCTTCTCCAGTAACTGCAGGAACATCTATAGCACAGTGTCCTATAAATAGCACTGTATCATTTGAATGCATCAATAAATCAGTTTACAAATTCATTCTGCACACTGTTACATTTTCTTGATGCACTTTCTGACTCTGTGTTGCAAGCTAACCTAGAGAGGTTTGAATTATTTGTTTGCTATTAGTTCATCACTTGACATTTCACATTTCTTATTATTCAGAACATAAGAATATGCACACTGATACATTTTTCTAAGTTCCACTTATTGGGTAGTGTTATTTGAAACATAATATGAAAATGCACTTGACAAGTTACCCTGGAGGTGACACAGCAGTTTGCAAAGAGAAGTATAAACATCATTTATTCATGGCAGAGCAATGTTCCCTTTTTGATTTGAGTTTTCTAATATCTTCAAATGCCACTGTATACCAATAACAATTTATTTTTCAGTGGCACAATTGGTAATGTGGAAAATATTTTTCTTGGATTTAAAAGAGCACATATATTCACACATACACTTTTGAGTCCATCCCTGTTCAGAATATAATTTCCTATAGATTGCAGACATTCTCTACTGTGTCTGATTTATCTGTGAGTTTTTACGCCTAGCAAAGTATCTGACAACACTAATGCTAGATATATATTTTTGAATGAATAAACATGTGTCTTTTAGGATTGGAGCTTATAGGTTTACAGGCACAAATTCCAATTACATCCTCAACTAGTATATACCCTACAAATTATAAAATCGATCCCATTGCAGGAGAGCATCACCCTAAAATACCACCAAAGACTGCATTCTGGGGCTTACCCTTATAAATTGGGCTAATAATCCATATACAATGGAGGCAAAAATGTCTTTAAAAAATTTGAAGCAGATTTTCTCCTGGACTTGAAGCAAATTTAATGTGAGCAGCCATATTTTCTTTTATTAAGAATAATCCTTTACTTTGAGATGATTAGACTAAATGCTAAGGAAGAAACAGGAAAATAGTTTTGAGAATATGGTGTGTGGTTTCCAGAAAACTGCACTTCTTAGAAACAGATCACCTAAAAAGTATTTATTTCCATCCAAAACTACAGGGAAAGAATAAATAGCCTCTCTTTCCTAACCCCTGTCAACACCTGCCACATTTTTTACCCAAGAATTCTGAAAAAACTGTAGAGATACCATTCGACTCTACGGCACAGCAATAGAACTATCACACAGAGAGGTCACAGTCAAAGTCACCATTATTATTGCAGCCAGATTCAGTTAAAAAAAAAAAAAAAGAGAGAGAGAGACTCTAACAACCTACATGACTTAATTTTATTTCTCATTGGATAAAAGCTAAAATAGGGTGTGTACGGGTTCAATGGTAGTCA
This sequence comes from Pongo abelii, assembly GCF_028885655.2. Lineage (NCBI taxonomy): Eukaryota > Metazoa > Chordata > Mammalia > Primates > Hominidae > Pongo > Pongo abelii. The sequence goes on along the minus strand of NC_071991.2, from coordinate 144,345,332 downwards.
GTTGACACGTTTTTGTTCTATTTCCAGGGATAACAAAAATTACAATGAAAAATGAATCAAAATATACTTAACGGACATGATTTTTTCTCCTTGGAGGGGAAAATGTTCTACCTTATGTTGCTTCTTTTATTGTTTATAGCAGGCTTAACTATACATGCTACATATCAATTTGTCTCAGAGTTTCAACCATTTTCTTTACGAGTTTGACTCCTGCTAGAATTAAAATGTCCCTGGAAGAAATAGCATTTGAGTATACCTTCTGAGAATGAAGAGTCTGAATGCAACTTTCATGGTTGGTTGCCTTAAGGGAATCAAAAGAGAGTATTAAGATATGAGGCATTAAACTGCAGGGGGAATAAAACTTATGTCTTATTGAAAGCAGGAAAGCCAATGTTGCTATACCACTAGCTTGCCTTAGGCCAGATCTGCCTGCTAAGAATGTATCTACATGTCCACAAAAGAATAAAAAATAGATGTAGAAATAGCTGGGATTTTTCTAACATAATACCTAGAAATTATGGTTAAGCTTCTATTTTCTTATAGGTTGAATCTTCATATAGTAAGATTTTAAATATTCAAGTCTGCATGGAATTTTATCCTATGTTACCACCAGCACAACCTCTCAGCATTGTAGAGAATTCTTAAAGTAACACCATATGGCAAACAGATAGCTGAGAAAAATACAACAGAACTGGTAAATAAATGTTCTAAAAGATGGAAACCTCTGATGATAAACACAGGTGAAACCGGTTTGAATACCAAGACAATGTTTTCCAGGATAATTTAAAAATAAATCTATTTTTAGTTATATAACTTCTAAGGAATTTGTATTGCTTTAGTAATGTACATGAGATAAAATTCAACATGATTTTATCTAACTTGCATACAATTGAGTATAGAATGTTGAAAGTCAAATCATTCCAATATTTCTGTATAATAGTTCTTTTCTTATTGACTCACATGTTAGTATCTAAACTTTCATACACAGTTGGTTAAATTCTATAATGCAACATAAATAGGTCATCGTGGAAAACACAGAAGCAGGTTCAGATATTGACCATTCTTACAGTTTTTTTTTAATTACATGGAATTTACAAAAACATTAAAGATCAATAATATGTTTCTTAAATAAATGGTAGCATGGGTAATGTGTAAGGAAACCTCACCTGGTCTGTTTTTTTTCATGAGTTATTATTTGACTGAAAAAAATAAATCAGTATTTGCAATGGAAAACTTGACACAATAATAAGTGCAATTAGAAATTTTCATATATTTATTAAAGTGTAAATAATCTTAGATTGCATAACAATGCCCTAAATATTTTAGTAAATGACAGTAGAATTTATTTAGATTTAACTGACCAAGATGAAATCACAGGATGAAGCTTTGGTCAGAAAATCCTGCACAACTTGAATCCATAAATGTCAGGCTCTATGAACTCTGCCTCAACCCTTGGCTCTAAAGAAACAAGTCCAGTGAGATTCACTCACTTTCCATTTACTCTGTAATTATTATTATTATTTTCTTTTTATTATTATTATTATTATTATTATTATTATACTTTAGGCTCTATGGTACATGTGCGCAACGTGCAGGTAAGTTACATATGTATACATGTGCCATGCTGGTGCACTGCACCCACCAACTCGTCATCTAGCATTAGGTATATCTCCCAATGCTATCCCTCCCCCCTCCCCCCACCCCACAACAGTCCCCGAAGTGTGATGTTCCCTTTCCTGTGTCCATGTGTTCTCATTGTTCAATTCCCACCTATGAGTGAGAATATGCGGTGTTTGGTTTTTTGTTCTTGCGATAGTTTACTGAGAACGATGATTTCCAATTTCATCCATGTCCCTACAAAGGACATGAACTCATCATTTTTTATGGCTGCATAGTATTCCATGGTGTATATGTGCCACATTTTCTTAATCCAGTCTATCATTGTTGGACATTTGGGTTGGTTCCAAGTCTTTGCTATTGTGAATAATGCTGCAATAAACATACGTGTGCATGTGTCTTTATAGAATCATGCTGCTATAAGGACTATACTCTGTAATTATTATTAAGGTTCAACCTTTAACATCTAGATTTATTTGAGAGTCATGGATCACTTAAACCAATTTTTGGCTAACTGGGAATTTGGTTTTGGAATAACTGGCTAGCCGTATGCAGAAAACTGAAACTGGACCCCTTCCTTACACCTTATACAAAAATTAACTCAAGATGGATTAAAGACTTTCATGTAAAACCTCAAACCATAAAAACCCTGGAAGAAAACCTAGACATTACCATTCAGGACATAGGCATGGGCAAAGACTTTATGTCTATAACACCAAAAGCAATGGCAACAAAAGCCAAAATTGATAAATAGGCTCTAATTAAACTAAAGAGCTTCTGCACAGCAAAAGAAACTAGCATCAGAGTGGACCAGCAACCTATAGAATGGGAGAAAATTTTTGAAATCTACCCATCTGACAAAGGTCTAATATCCAGAATCTACAAGAAACTTAAAGAAATTAAAAGAAAAAAACAACCCTATCAAAAAGTGGGCAAAGGATATGAACAGAGACTTCTCAAAATAAGACATTTATGCGGCCAACAAACATAGGAAAAAAAGCTTATCATCACTGATCATTAGAGAAATGCAAATCAAAACCACAAGGAGATGCCATCTCATGCCAGTCAGAATGGCGATTATTAAAAAGTCAGGAAACAATAGATGCTGGCAAGGCTGTGGAAAAATAGAAATGCTTTTACACTGTTGGTGGGAGTGTAAATTAGTTCAATCATTGTGGAAGACAGTGTGGCAATTCCTCAAGGATCTAGAATCAGAAATACCATTTGACCCAGCAATCCCATTACTGGGTACATACCCAAAGGATTATAAATCATTCTACCATGAAGACACATGCACATGTATGTTTATTGCAGCACTATTTACAATAGCAAAGACTTGGAACCAACCCAAATGCCCATCAACGATAGACTGCATAAAGAAAAGGTGGCACATATACACCATGGAATATTATACAGGCCTAAAAAAGAATGAGCTCATGTCCTTTGAAGAGACATGGATGAAGCTGGAAGCCATCATTCTCAGTAAACTAACACAAGAACAGAAAACCAAACACTGCATATTGTCACTCATAAGTGGGAGGTGAACAATGTGAACACAAGGACACAGGGAGGTGAACAACATACACCAAGACCTGTCGGGGTTTGGGGGCAAGGGGAGGGAGAGCATTAGGAGAAATACCTAATGCATGTGGGGCTTAAAACCTACATGATGGATTGATGGGTGCAGCAAACCACCATGGCACATGTATAACTATGTAACAAACCTGCACATTCTGTACATGTATCCCAGAATTTAAAGTAAAATTTAAAAATAAAAGAAGAGGAATTAGAGAGCATGATAAAATGTAAGATTTAGTAGCCTCTTTAAAATAAGAAACATAAATTTATACCCATGCTATACTTGGGAAAAACTTAGGAATCACTTAGTCAAGAACTTTAATTCCTGTAAGGAAAGGAAGACCCAGAAATGTGCCAGACTCAGTCAATGGGTGTGTATGTGTGTTTAGTTCCCACTCCAATTTAACAGGTAACATTCTAACAGTCTAACAATATGTAAATGACTTACAATGTGCTCTTTATAGTGATATGTAATTATATGCTATTCTCACATAAGGATGTTAGGTTGGCAAAAAGGTAAAAATACTTTAATTAAACAGCATTCGTAAATGTTCAAAAGTTATCCTGATTATCTTTAAATTTATTCATATATCTGCACAATAAAACTAATTTTTGCATGCTATTAAGACTCCTTGAGACAGTGCCACATGTATAACCCAAACACCATTTTATTATTATAAATTATTGTTGGATTTACTTCCAAGATAACACTTGTAAACATTTAATTATCCTCTTATTAGAAAACATGTTCTTTGGAATATAAAATTGAATGAATGAGTAAAAGTAGTTAATCACATCCCCTGTTAATGCCTATCAGCATTATTTTTATAACTCTGGAAGCTGGACTAAGCAATTAATTACTACATAAACACTTAACTTTTCATGGAAAAAGTAGTAAAATTTTTGCTATTTAATTTCTCCAGTTATATATTTAGCAAGCCATATAGTTAAGTGAATCTTTACTATATATTTAGTAAAGCCATATAGTTACTATATAGTATATATATATAGTGTGTATATATACAGTATATGTACTATATATAGTATATATATAGCATAGTATATATACTATATATAATATATATAGTATATATATACTGTATAGTTTACTATATATAGTAAGCCATATAGTTAAGTGAATCTTTACTATATATTTAGTAAGCCATATAGTTAAGTGAATCTTTTGCCTTATAGGCAAAAAGAGAAAAGATACAATCACTATATAAATTTCTGGTCATGCCACCTCCCAAAAGTCAGCAGAAAAATGAACTAAATATTAAGTTCAATGAGACACCACCGAGGTCAGTTTAAAGACTGTGGCATATTATAGCACTGACGAGAGAAGAAAAGAAAATCCTCAGCAAATGTTCCTAGGTAGGCAATGGCAACCTGCTCAAGAAGCCCACCAGTATCCACACAGCATCTGATCTTTATTAAAGGACAGGTGAGTGCTCCGCCATATCCAACAGCAAGGGCTGAGGATGAAGCATGGGATCAAAATAATGAGTCAAGTTCATCTCTTTTCCCTGGAGGTGGGAAAAACAAATGGCACACTCATGTAGTTACATCTTAAAAATTGATAATTGTAAGAAGAATAGCTGAGCATATAGAGCAGAGAGGAGAGATTATCAAGATGACCGAGATCATTCAATCTCTAATTCCAAGGGAGGAGAGTGAGGTAGGGGTGGAAACAGAAGAGAAGCAGATTCTCAAACTTTCTAATAGGAGAACAAAATGGAATCTGTATGATCAAGGAATATCAGCATAGGAACACCAGGATGTGGTAAGAATATGAGTTGATGTTGAGAGAATTTGGCTTGTTTGGGCCAGGGTTTGATTGTTTAGATCTCGGCAGAGCAATCCTTTGCTCTATGCTACTAGATGAATTCTGGTGTTAGCTAATTTATGAGGATAACCACTTGTATGTTCCAGGACCTCACAGACCTGGGAGTCTATGTGAGAAAATATAAAAGGAAACCCATGGCTCATCTTTAACATGAAGAAACTGTGCCTTTCATCACCACTACCAGGTTATCTTTGAAAACATGCCATAGCATTGGTCCAGGTGAGATACTGAGAAAATAACACGGGACAGAAAAAGTTCTAACCCCAAGGCTCTTCTGCCAGTGGTAGGAGAAGACATGTAAACAGATCCTCCAAATATTGAGGTGGTAATACTATAACCCCTGAAATCCATCTTCTATATTTAAATGTCTACCACATTTAATTTTTTTTTAAACTTAGTATCTCTTTTTAATTTTTCATTCACACTTTCCTCTATAGCTTCATTCATTCAGGGTTTTATCATCTCTTTTCTGAACTACTTTAGTTGATGTCTAATAGTAAAGACAAATTGGTAAAACATAGTAACATTTAATTTGCATGGATAGTCATTTTTTGGCTGCCTAAGATAGCTTGGCTTTGTTTTCCTTGGTCTGTATTGCAGAAGATGCTGAATATCATTGACTCTGATGATTAACAAAAAGATAAAACATACACACAAGTTTAAATTATCATAAGATAATCTAGTAGTTAAGAATAAAGGCTTAGATGTCACTTGTACATGAGATTGAGTCCTAGCTTTGCCACTTGCCAGTTATGTAATCTTTGGCAATTTGTTTCACTTTCTTTATGTTCACTAGCAAAGTGTAGGTAATAAAAGTGTTTACTTTAGAAAATTGCTGTTAGGTTTAGTAAAGATACACATACACATATATGTATAGATACAAATATATACATATACATATAGATACATACACATATACATATAGATACATATTTAGTAAAGATACACATATGCATACATGTATCCATGTACATGTATACATATGTATATATGTATATATTATATATGTGTGTGATTTTAGATAACTAGGTAGATAGAGCAATTGCAAAGAGAAAGAAGGAAGAAAAACTTTCATAATACCTGACACATGGTATGCCCTCGCTACACAATAACTTTAGCAAGAGAGTTTTGTAAAAATTAGAGGAGCTTTAATAGCTTTGCAAAAACTTATGGCAATTTGTAGTCAAATGGTAGAATTGTAGACTTGTTGTATAAATGCTTACAGTATAAAGACTACAAGCCGGAGGCAGATCCATTCAAGAACCAATTAAATCACAAACTGATTGTATCTTAGAAGTCATTTAGTCTGCTACCCAATTTGAATAGAAATTCCATAGTGTTCTTGATAGATAGCCATTTAATCTCTATTTGACCACAAAGTTTATTTATTTTAAGAACTCCTTGTTGAAAAGCTTCATTAAAAATGTTTCCATCATATTATAAATGTTTTTCATTACATTGAGTTAAAATCTTCAAAAACTTATTAAGTCTAAACTACTGAAAGAAAAATGGTGGCATAGGATTTTTAAAAATTATAAACTAGTGAACTTTCACCTTTGTCTATCATCATTCTTTTAATTGCCTTTTTGTTCAGCAAGAAGAGCTGAGGATTGAAGTGAACAAAATAGGATTTGAATCCCCAGCAAAGATCCTTAAAAACCATATAGATTTGGGGTCGGGTGTGGTGGCTCACGCCTGTAATCCCAGCACTTTGAGAGGTCGAGGAGGGCGGATCACGAGGTCAGGAGATAGAGACCATCCTGGCTAACACGGTGAAACCCCGTCTCTAATAAAATACAAAAAATTAGCTGGGCGTGGTGGCGGGCGCCTGTAGTCCCAGCTACTCAGGGGCTGAGGCAGGAGAATGGCCTGAACCCGGGAGGCAGATCTTGCAGTGAGCCGAGACTGGGCCACTGTACTCCAGCCTGGGTGACAGAGCAAGACTCCTTCTCAAAAAAAAAAACAAAAAAACAAAAAACACTGTGTAGATCTGGACAAACTACTTTACTCTCTCTCTCTGGGCTTTAATATTCTCATCTCTGAAATCAGGTTGATCACCTCCTGATTCAAAAAGTAAATAAAAATTTAGAAAAAAGAAGAAAAGAGGGAAAACTAGTATATTTTGTACATTGTGTTCACTAAGCCCTATAGCAGGCAGTTTCATCCAGTGAATCATTTAATATTCATTCATATTGGATAGATATTATAAAATACATTTTTTAAGTTGAAAAAATTTCACCAATGTTCAATCAATTCTCTAAATTTAAAAAGCTAGGAAATATTCAGTCCATAATTATCTTAAACCATTATAGGGGATCTATATATAAGGACTTGCCTGGGACAAATATTTAGGAATCCATATTTGTTTAAATTACTTTGTAGTTCAGAGCTCACACTTACATAACACACATAGCTCATTAAAAAATGCCCTAACTAATATTTTAAGTGCCATAAATAGAGTTTAATGGGTTATTTTGATCTTTGCCTTTCATTTCTGTTTGAACATATAAAATAATGTTTTAACATATATTGATTTTTGCATTGAGCATTTAGAAAAATTGTATGATGATGATTAATGAGTGGTATGCATTTTTCACTATAAAACAGACAAAAACATTCTGACAGACATTTTGCTTCCTTAAGAATAAAAGCAATTATTCACTGAAAAGAAAACAAAATCAACTTATTTCAAATTCTTTCTGTAGTAAAGCACATGTACATAGACATAGGATGTAATGGAGCCACTGCTATTCCAGGTAAGAAGACTAAATTCCAGGCCATATCCTTAACCTCTCTTAGGTCCTTTTTTTATTTTTTCTCTGAAAAGTGATGATCAAAATGTCTGCCTTGTGCCCCTTGAAAGTATTTTGTAGGTATAAAGTCAGATAATGTATGTGAAAATTTATTAGATATTAGGAAAATCTATTATAAGTACAAAAGACTATTATCAGATAGCCATGCACATAAAGTAGTCATTTCATAGGTTTTCTTAAAAGTTTAACACTTTCAAAAATGTAAGTAATGAGCACGCTATGTAGTAAGCCAGTTTCCAGAGCTACACAGATGGATTAAACATATTCCTTAAGAATTCAGGGACTCCGTATCAAGAGCTTTATACTCTTTGATTCAATAAATTCAATTCTGGGGATTATTTTCTACAGAAATATCCCCAAATATGGAGAAAAGGTAATAGGAAAAAACTTCTTTGTTGCTAGGTTATCTATAATAGCAAAAATATCTGGGATAATTCAAACATCCAAATATAAGCATAAAACTAAATCACATAATTTTATCATTGAAATATCAGAACCATTCAAATCATTATTTAAAAGGATATGATTGGCAAATGCTTTTGATCTAATGGTAAGTAGGTATAATCAGGATAGAAGTTTGTGAGTTAACTGTAATTACCAGTAGGTAAAATTTTATAGTACAAGCATTTTCATAGGGGGAAGATACTAAAAGTAAATGTGCAAAATTATTAATCATTGTCATATTTGATCGGTAAAATTGCATTAAAAAACTCAAAGGGAGAGATTCATTTTCATATTTTCCAATTTTTGATGGATCTATTATTGTTATAACTTTTACATGATAATACAGTAATAATCATGTGAGACTAAGGACTGAGCTTAGTCACAAACAATATTACTGCCAAATATATGTTTAACTCAAATATTTATAATTTTCTCCCGATCTTGTTTGCCACAAAAAATGAAAACATATGTCAAAAATGTCAATTATTTCATTTAAAATATATAAATCATGCTTTAATTAATATTACTCTGGGCAAGCAAATAGAAACAAAATACTTTTCTTATTTCTACACATTATGTTACTGATGTTAATTTAAACTGTCCTTAACTTCTTTTAAAAAGTTAACTTTTATGACCAACACATTTTGTCAAAATCATAGCCTAAGTGGATAAAGGATTAACCTTGTGCAATAATGAATTAACAAGATCTAAAAAAGATAAAATGAATCACTAAATGATTATAGTTAACAAAAAGTTCCACTCTACTCCCTTTTGGAGAATGACGGAACACTCTTTTATTGAACCCCATTATCCTAATGAGAAGATAGTCTACCCTTGATCATAGCCAAAAGGCTAGAGAGATATTGTAATGACTTACTGCCAGTGCTTAATGAAGACATTTCACAGTTATTGAAAGCACACCTGTTTGATTAACGAGTCTCTTCCAAGATACATGCATCCTTCCTATTTAGTGGGTGGCAGAAGGCATAGACTGCACATATGCCATGGTTTCTCTTCTTTTGTGAAGGGAAACCTTATCTACCAATGGCAAATGTTACCCTTAACAGACCTTTTTTTGTTTTTGTTTTTAGATAGAGTCTTGCTCTGTCGCCAGGCTAGAGTACAGTGGCACGATCTCTGCTTACTGCAATCTCCACATCCAGGGCCAAGCGATTCTCCTGTCTCAGCCTCCCGAGTAGCTGGGATTACAGGCGTTCACCACCATGCTTGGCTAATTTTTGCATTTTTAGTAGAGACGGGGTTTCATCATGTTGGCCAGGATGGTCTCGATCTCCTGGCCTCCTGATACGCCCGCCTTGGCCTCCCAAAGTGCTGGGATTACCGCGCCCAGCCCCCTTAACAGACTTTTAAGATGGCAAAGTCAGTATACCTTTGTTTATGTCTTGTCTTTGTTTATATCTTGGTTCAATCACCCACTGACTTTATGATCCTCTGCACGTCATTTAACTTACCATTGCCTTAGACTTATTTTCTTCAATAAAAGATAATGATACCAAACTTATAGTGTTATTGTGAGGATCAAATGAGATAATAAATTAAAAGCTCTAGGAGCAATACCTAGCAAAAAACTCTGGGTGCCTAGCACTAGATGTTTGTAAATTAAGTGAAAAAACTTAAATCCATTTTGGTCCTTAATAATGTTATTGGGTGTAAAATTTAGTATTGGGTTGGTTGTTGTCGTTTTCTAAAACCAAGATGGGATGATTCTATTAATATTGTTATGGTTTTCAAAGAATTATCCTCAGTTACTCTGCCTTTCAAAGCCGTAGATTTCAAGCCTTTGAAATCTTGAAATTTCAAAGTTGTTCTGAAAGAAAAAGGATTGGATTAGGGAGTTGAATATTCACAACTCGATTGTTTTAAGAAGCCAATCTTTTTAGCTTACATAATGCAAATATTCTACTTAGAGGATATATTTTATTCTATTGTCTTTATCACTCAAATCTGAAGGTAGAGAAAGTAGGAACAGGGCTTAACTTAAGCTTTGTGTTTTTTTGTGGAAAATCATACTTGCAGAAGGCCACTTGATATTGATTCCAGTTCTATTGCACCCACTCACACAGCTGTGTTCCTCTAGAAACATTTACCACCACTGAATTTGAAAATATTCATCAATCTTATTTAATTGGTGTGACATGCAAGATAGTTCCAACATTGGAGGTCTTGGTAAACCATTAAACAGAGGGAGAAAGTTACTGGCAGCTTAAGAGTTTTGACTTAACAACTCCATTTTCAAGCAATGCAGACATTGAGAGAAGCAATTTGCTCCTTGAAATGCTGGCATCATAAAGACTCTAGCACAATGCTAATTATATAATAACTACTTGGCAAATACTTGCTAATTAAATGGAAGAAGCAGGAGTGAGTGAGCCAGAATCAGATCTTTCTACCAATTTTAAATAATCACAGAATAATCAGCATAAGAATAGAAACTTTGAAATCATCCCAGTAAATAAGGCTTAATTTTGATGGTAGCTTCTATACATCTAATGTAAGTTTAATAATTTGATATTTACTCAGGTTGTCAATTTTCTCATCAAGTACTATTTAAAGTTAAATGCTTTTTTTTTTTGAAACAGAGTGTCACTTTGTCACCCAGGCTGGAGTGCAATAGTGCGATCTCTGCTCACTGCAACCTCTTCCCCCAGGTTCAAGCGATTCTCCTGCCTCAGCCTCCCAATTAGCTGGGATTACAGGGACGTGCAATCACGTCTGGCTATTTTTGTATTTTTTAGTAGCGACGGGGTTTCACCATGTTGGCAAGGCTGGTCTCAAACTCCTGACCTCAAGTGATCCGCCCGCCTCAGCCTCCCAAAGTGCTAGGAGTCATTACAGGCATAAGCCACCACGCCTGGCCTAAAGTTAAATGCATTTTTGAATGCTAAAACTACTCAGCTAAAGAAGAAAATTTTTTCCTGGACTTTCTCTCTAATTTAAGCAATAAATAGTTATGATTACTACCACAAGTGAACATGGAGGTAACATTTCCCAGGCTGTTTCTGTTTCTACCATGACAGAGGGTGTGGCTGTCTTGCATGCTGTTCCCTACTGCATGGTATTTGAAATTGTCAGGTCTATTGCATAGGCATTATTCTTGGTGCTACTAATTGAAGGATGTGTATTGTCATATTACAATATTATTTGTGTAACTTTACTCAGACACTTGCACTGTGCATGGTTATGATTTTCAGGCAAGTACTTAAGACACATTAAAAAAAAAAAGTCACTGCATAGGCAGGAGTGCACAGAAGAGTGAATTACTCTATAGCTACCAAAAAATGTCTTTACAAAATAAGTGACTATTTAGCTAAACACAAATGATGCACATCCATAACTTGGTCGAATCACTAGTTTGTAATAAGATGCATTCAAAGACAAATTCCAGGGATGAAAAATATCCTTGGCAAATAACTCCACGGTGTCAACTTCAGGAAAAAAGGCATCTATAACTTATGCCAATTAGGTCCACTGATGGTTTAACTTTAAAGGACGCAAACACACCACCTTTTCAAGTCCCTTGTCATAGAATACCTCTTTGTACCTCCTCTGGACTCTGACATGTGTTCCCCATAATAATAAGAAAAAGGAAATTTTAATTCTACAACGCAAGCATTGTTTTTTGCTAATCAATTTCACTATGTCAGAGTGGGTAGCATACTGATTGATGTACCAAACTTAATACTGGATTTCACATTCCAGAAAAGAAGCAGCATGAAATGCTTATCAGGGTTTCAATGCAGACACATAAAATAAAATTTTAAAAAAAGATTTCACTATTTTTAGCCAAATATTTTTCTGAAAAAAAAATCTAATTTCTAAAGACTTCTATACTTTTTTAAAAAAAAAAAATGAAGGCTATTCAACCTTTAGAATTTTAATCTTCTTTATGGAATCTATGATAATATGAGAAATAGCTTTAAAATATTTGTACATCTGCCTATATCAACTGTGAGTACCAAAAATCAATGTGCCTAAAAATGACACACAATTTTCAGCTAAATACTAGCTCGTTTCCTGAATATATTTATTACAGTACTAATCGTTTAAACTGTGTATATCAGTCATCTTTGACATTTTTTCTCCAGTCTTTACATCTAGTAAATCATTGATTTTTTACTCTTCTCTCATTACCTACTTAAATCTTCTTCATTCCCTCTGAAATCAATTCACACTTACCCTATTGTATAGCCTTCTGATTTCTCTCTCTACTGCTAATCTTCCCCTCTTCAGTCTGTTCTAAGGACAACCCCATGCTAATCTTTCAAAAGAGTTGACTTAATATTGTCACCTCATACTTAAAACTTCACAGTTGTTCATTATTACACTCTGGACTGGCATTGAAGACCCCAATTCATATTCTTAACCTTACCATTTTTATAAGTTTTCTGTATGATCCTTATGATCTGATTAATCTTGCCTATTCTTCCATGAGTCCTAAAGGCTAAAGGTGAACATACTGGTGGGTCAGTGTTTGGCAGTGGAATGTGAAAAGTACTCCTAAAGAAGACTTTAAGTATGATGGAAAATTACCCTGGACATCTATCACCACTATATCTGGCTAATACTTTAGATAAATGTTATTTATTTAGTTTATGAAGAAATAAATAAAATAAACAAAAGACTGCAAAATAAGCAATCAGTAAACCATGAAAGTAAAGGCAGATGGACAACAATTCCACAAACTGGCTCACTGGAGCACTGCCAAAACTAGCTTAAATTTTCCTTTTTTTTTTTTTAACACAGTCTAAAAGGAGAAGCAAGAGAATGAAAGCGCATAATTATTGTTTTGTTCAGTAAGGAGAATTTATTATATGGCTTGAAAAACAGCACATCACATCTAACAAAGTTAATCACTTCATGCCTGGATTATTGCTATTGCCTCTTGTTAGGGTTTTTTCCTTCCAATTGTTTCTACTTCCTAATTATCCTCTAGCTCCATCCTTTGGTACCCTCTCCATTCCTGTTGCAATCTCATTATAGAATATATTCTTGTTATTTCCTACTACCATCTGCATCACTTTCATCTTCTTGCTAGCACTTGTAGCCTCACGCAATATTCAAATCTGTGTCTTATATCCATCATATTAACCTTATATTTTGGTTGTATGCATATGATTCCTCACCCTCTATGCCCATTCCTACACCAGCAATGTTGCTCATAATATTTTCCCATCAAAAATTCCCTTCACAGTCTTCACCATAGAATCATATCCTTTGTCTCTTGGGAACAGCTATTATTCTCTGTACTCTGGTCTTTCTAATTCTTGTTTGCTTATGTTCTTTGTCAAACTTATTGCCAATATACTATTATGTATAAATTTCATTCTCAATACATTTCTAATAAGCTTAACAATTTTACCAGCAAAATATAAGCTCATTGTGTCTAGGCACCCATCTTTGCAATTCTCCTGTGGCTCATAATATCTAACACAGCAACAGACCCATAATGAGCAGTCAAAAATGCCTTGTGGGAGCCAGACAGTGGAGTAGGACTCTCCAGCAAGCATCCCTTCACAGAAACATCAATCTGAACAGCTATCTATGCACAAATATAACTTCACAAGGGCTAAGATCTTTTTACCATGTGAGAGATCACAGTGCCTAGTTGTAGTACGATAATAAGAAAAGGTAGGAATCATAGTTTTACAATACCCACATCACCCCTCTCCCAACCCCAGGCAGCACAGTACGGAGAGAGATGTCATCCACTAGATAGAATGAAAGGGATGCGAGCACAGGACTCTTCCTGGACACCAACACTGGGTACTCACAGAAAAACTCTGCACCAGCAGACCCCTCGTAGCTCCATATTTCAAACCAGTACTGGCAGACTGAGCCTATAGACCCACCAGGGCACCAGGTCTCACCAGGTGAGACCACATAGCCTCAGACTTTAAGCTTGCTTAGTGAAATTGATCTCTGGCCTACACAACTGCCATATTGACATCAGTGGCCCCAGGCTCTGGGTAGCCCTCAGGAGCAAGCAATTCTCCGAGGCTGTGGGCTTCCGGCCAAACACAACACCTAGCCTGTTGTAGTGGGTTCCAGGCTTTTGGCAGTGTCATGCCAGTCACAGCTGCCCAGGGATTCTGGCATGCCCCAGCATTGTACCAGCTATAACGGGACCCAGGCTTCTGGCAGTGCTATACTGGTCAACACTGTCTCAGGAGTCTGATGTGCCCGAGCACTAGGCCTGCCACAGGGCTTTCCTAGAAAAAGCAAGACTATAAAAATTGGAATAACCAATGACTTCCTATGCACAGGCTTTGACACAGAAGTATAAAGATCAAGAACAGTGAAAGAATCATGACAACACCAAACACATATTTTAAGGTGCCAGTGACATCATACAGAAATAGAAATACATGCAGTGCCTGAAAATAATATAAAATAACCATTTTAAAGAAGCTTGGAGAACTTCAAAAAATACAGAGAAGTGAACAAAATAAAACAACAATAAGTAAAAAAATGAGAAATCCATTAGAGGGATTGAAATTAAAAAAAAAAAAACAAAACAGAAATCCTGGAGCTAAAAAATACAATGAAAGTCAAACAATACAATAGAGAGCATCAAAAGAAAAACTGAACAAGCAGAAAACAATATTTGTGAACTTACAGACAGATTATTTGCAAATATAAAGTCAGAAGAAAAAAATAAGGAATGACAAGGACTGAAAAAAGCTTATGAAATTTATGGGACAGCATCAAAAAAGCAAATTTTCATATCACAGGATTTAAATGATATATGTATGGGAGACTCACTTTGCCTATAAAAATACATATAGACTGAAATTGAAGAAATAGAAAAATATATTCCATGCAAATGGAAACCAAAAAAGAATAGAAGTAGCTATATTTATATAAGATTAAATGGACTCCAAGTCAAAAACTGTAAAAAGGTAAAAATAAGGTCATTGTTAATAATAAAGAGGTTAATTCAGCAAGAGGATATAACAATTATAAATACATATGTACCCATAATTGGAGCACCTAAATATATAAACCAAGTATCAATAGGCTTAAAAAGAGATACAGACTGCAATAAAACAATAATAGGAGATTTACAACCCATTTACAGCAATGGACAGATCACCCAGGCAGAAAATAAAGAAACCTTACACTTGAACTACATTCTAGATCAAATGTATGTAACAGACATATAAATAACATTCCATCCAACAACTACAGAATAAGCATTATTCTATGCATATTCACTCTCTAAAATAGATCATATGTTAGGCCACAATTCATAAAAACATCAGAATTTTGAAATGATATCAAGTATCTTTTATGACTATAATAATATAAAACTAGAAATCAATAGTTTGATTGAACAGGAGAAACTTCAGAAAATTCACAAATACATGGAAATTAAAGAACATGCTTCTGAACAATCAATGAGTCAATGAAAAAATCTTCATGAAAATTTAAAAAAAATTCTTGAGACAAACGAAAATGGAAACACAAAATACCAAAACCCCTGGGAGATCAAAAGCAATTATAAGAATTGCTTTATCCATTCTGAGAAGTTTTATAGCAATAAATGCCTATATCAAAAAAGAAGATCTCAAATAAACGACCTAACATTGCACCTCAAGAAACTTGAAAAACAAAAGCAAACTAAGTCCAAAGTTAGTAGAAGGATGAAAATAATAAGGACCAGGGCGGATATCAATAAAATAGAGATTAGAAAAGCGATAGAAAAGATCAACAAAACTAAGAGTGGATTTTTTAGAAAGACAAACAAAATCAACAAATCTTTAATTAGCCTAAGAAAGGCAGAAAGAGAAAGACTCAAATCAGAAACAAAAAAAAAGAGACATTATATAACTGATGGAACAGAAACACAAACGATAATAAAAGACTATTATGAAAAATTACACACCAAAAAATTGGATAACCTAGTTTAACTGGATTAATTCCTTGATATACACCATCTACCAAGACTGAATTATGAAAAAAAAAACATAAAATCTTAACAGACCAATAACAAGTAAGGAGATTAAATCAGTAATAAAATGTCTACTGTCAAAGAAGAGCCCAGAACCTGATAGCTGTTTGGAAAATTGAATATTCACACATAAAATGATGAAATCACATCCCCATCTCACACCACATACAAAAATCAACTCAAAATGGATTAAATACTTAAATCTAAGACCCACAACTTTGACACTACTAGATAAATACATAGAAGAAAGCATTTTTATATTGGTCAGGGCAATAACTTTTTAGATATGACATCAAAAGCACAGGCAGCAAAAGTAAAAATATACAAATGGGAACACATGAAACGTAAAAGCTTCTGCAGAGGTAAAGGAACAATAAACAAAATGAGGAGAAAATCTACTGAATGGAAGACACTATTTGCAAACTATATGTCTGATAAAGGGTTAACATTCAAAATACATAAGGTACTCAAACAAGTCAATAGCAACAATAAAATAGCCTGATTTAAAAATGGGCAAAATATCTGAATAGGCATTTCTCAAAAGAAGGCATAGAAATGGCCAACAGGTATATGAAAAAAAATGTTGAACATCACTATTATCAGATAAATGCAAATTAAAACCCAATGAGATATCACCTTATACCTGTTAGAATGGCTATTATCAAAATGAGAAAGTGTAAGTATTGGTGAGGATGTGGAGAAGAAGAACCCACGCACACTATTTGTGGGAATATAAATTAGTACAATTGTGAAAAACAGGATGGAGGCTCCTCAACAAATTGAAAATAGAATTACCATATGATACAGAAATCCCACTACTAGGCATATTCTAAAGGAAGTGAAATCAGTATTTTGAAGAGATATCTGCACTCCATGTTTATTGCAGCATTATTCACAATAGCTAAGATATTGAATTAGCTTAAGCATCTATCAAAGGATGAATGAATAAAGCAAATCTGGTATGTATGTTTGTATATCTATCTATATGCACGCACACACACAATAGAATACGATTCACCCATTAAAAAAGAATGAAATGTTATCATTTGCAGTAACATGGATGAACCTGAAGGACATTATGTTAAGTAAAATAAATCAGGCACAGAAAGACAAAAGAAAAAATATCTGAATAGGCATTTCTCAAAAGAAGGCATACAAATGGCCAAAAGGTATATGAAAAAAATGTTCATCATCACTAATTATCAGATAAATGCAAAGTAAAATCCAATGAGATATCACCTTATACTTGTTACACATAAGGTATAAGCTTATAATAAGGTACGTTATGTATAACCTGTACGTAAGGCACTTTATGTATAACCTGTTATACCTGTTCGATCTCATTCATATGTGGAATCTAAGAAAGTTCATCCCACAGAAATAAAATAAATAAAATGCTGGTTACCAGGGGCTAGGGTTTCTGGTGGGGAATAAGGAGGTATTCATTAAAGGATACAAAATTTCAGTTAACAGAAGTTATAAATTCAAGAGTTCTATTGTATAACATGGTGATTATAATTAATAATATACTAGGTCCTTGAAAAATACTGAGTTGAAGTGAAGTTTTCTCATTACAAAAATCATAACTATGTGAGGTAATGCATAGAATAGTTAGCCAGATTTAGTCATTTCACAATGTACATATATATCAAAACATCATGTTGTACACAATAAATACATTCAATTTTATATATAAATAAAAATATGCCTTGTAATTGAGTTCCAAAGTAACTGAAAAAAATTACATTCTTAATTTATTTTTTGGATGCTTGAAGTATCATGTAAATAATAATCATATGTAGAATTTTTTATTTTTCTTTACACATTATTTGATTAATTCTTTTCACAATAGAAAGTAAACTTATGGCTAAAAGCTCCCTCTACTGGTTCTCTCTAACATACCTGAATAAAAGTTTATATATATATATGTATATTTTTAAATTATATATCTCTAATAGATATTTCCTAAAGTCATTAATTTATTAAAAAGGCAGAAAACTCAACAATGTTACTTTTTTACTTTTCTGTGACCTTACTCATATGATCCAGTTTCTGAAGAATCTATGTTCTATCGTTCTTAATCCTTTATTTCTTCAGATGAAGCATTTGATTATTTTTCTGTCCATAAACTCTGTAATGCGTCATCCGTAGACCTGCAACCATGCTTAGCACTCCAGTATTTCCTGGGAGGCAGTGCAGCACGGCAGTTGAGAGCTGGGACCGTGGAGTGCAGCTGCCTCACTCTGAATCATCTCTGCCCTTTAGTAGCAGCAACTTACAGTCAAGTTAGTTAATATCTACTTGTGTCAGTTGCCTCATGAAAGATAGGTAAATAACAACAGTTCTTCCCTCAGATGTGGTGGTAGGTTTTCAATGTTCAGGTAAAACACATAGTTCAGAAAAACACTTAGCACAAGGAAATAATCAATCCTCACATCCTCACAGGCAATGTCTCAGTGCCCCATCAAAAGCAGTGAGTGAGGACACCTGACTGAGTCTTTTTTTCCCATTGTCTTTGACTTTTTTTTATAGTTCTGAACTGCCACAATTTTGCTGCCAAGATTCTTATACAAGTATCCTTTGGTATCCGCAGAAGATTAGTTCCAGGACCCTGCTCCATATGAAACTCCAGGAAGGCTCAAATCCCTTATGTCAAACGGCCCAGTGTTTGCATATAACCTATCCACATCCTCCCTCATACTATAAACCATTTCCAGATTACTAAACACAATATACATGCCACATGAATAATTGTTATATTGTATTCTTATGAGTTATTTGTATGGTTTTTTTTTTTTTGGCTTGTAATTGACCTATAATAATTGTACATATTTAGGGTGTACAAAGTGATATTTCAGTGCATTTATACAATATGTAATGATCAAATCAGAGTAATTAGCATATCTGTCACTTCAAACATTTATCATCTCTTAATGTTGGGAAGGTTCAAAATCCTCTCTTCTAGCTATTTGAAAATATAGACTAAATTATTTTTAACTACAGTCACCCTAACGTGCTATAGAACACTAGAAGTTATTCCTGCTCTCTAGCTAAAATTTTATGTCTGTTAACCAGTCTCTCCCTATTACCCTCCACTCTTCCTAGTTGCTAGTAACTGCAGTTCTATTCTCTACACATATGTATGCATATATATACATATACACACATATATATACACGTATATAAATAGCTATAAACATAAGTAATACAGAGAAGGTAAAGGTGTATTGCCACAATGTATATTTAAATACATACATGTATATATACATGTTTCAAACCAAGTTGTTGGTGTTTTTTTGAGACAGAGTCTTGCTCTGTCGCCCAGGCTGGAGTGTAGTAGCGCGATCTCGGCTCACTGCAAGCTCCGCCTCCCGGGTTCACGCCATTCTCCTGCCTCAGCCTCCCAAGCAGCTGGGACTACAGGCACCTGCCGCCTCGCCTGGCTAATTTTTTTTGTATTTTTTAGTAGAGACGGGGTTTCACCGTGTTAGCAGGATGGTCTCTATCTCCTGACCTCGTGATCCACCCGTCTCGGCCTCCCAAAGTGCTGGGATTACAGGCGTGAGCCACCGCGCCCGGCCACAAACTAAGTTTTTAAAAGCTCTAATGTAAAACCATATTGACTGGTTTTCTGGTAAGAATGGTATTTTCAGGAACTTATATTTATCACTCAATGGTAAAATTACAAAATTTTTCAAAAAAAGATTTATGCTTTCTGTATAATACCAGATTGTTAATACTGCTTACAGTGAAGGTCATTCCAATAACAATATGTTTTGATCATCATGATATTTTGAAAACATTTCAGCATATTTTCAAAAGACTGTTTCAAATTTAGATTTCGTGGTTAAACATCTGGATTTCTTTCTCGGTTCATTTAGCTGTGTTTAATATATACACCTGCACTCCTTCAGAAAATAAAAATAGATTTTGGAAACACTCCAGAGGTGAAAGATAACAGCATTACACAAAATTAAGGGTTTTGGAAAACTCAGTTTGGACACAGTTTTAATTTTGGAAAACACATTGAGATTCCTTGAGGAGAGGATATTATGCATATTTTAGCATCATTAAGTAATGGCAGAGTTTCAGAATTATGAAGCATATTCAAAATTCATTTGTTCAAGTACAAGTAATATCACAAATATTTAAAAATATTTAGAATCTGATATTAGTATATCTTGCATTGTGTAGTTTAAAATATTGGTTCAGACCTCTTACCTTTAGACCATACCACATTTTAATCTATTCCCTTGATGTAGGATATGTTGATTTCCTCAGAATCTGTGTCTAAATTTTGTGTGACAGCTACAGTCAGTTCTAGAACCTCACATAAGATAATTTTCTGTGTTCATAATAACGTCATTCCTTCTTATAGATTTTGAACTAGGTTGTTGAACATAAATCTTCAGATATACTTTATGCTTTTTTATTGTTATTATTTGGGATTTCTTTACACTAAATCCTGTGCATTTCCTTCTTCCCAGTCACTTCCATTAGGTGAAATCCTAATATGCTTTTCGAAAATGATTTTAACTTTCTATATATTTATATTAATAAAACAGCTCAACAGTATATAGCTCTATACCCAGCCTTGAAAAATAGTAATACACATTTTTCCAGTTGGGGTCAAATATAGGAAAAACTAAGCTCCTGCCAGCCTGTGAATTTGTCTCCCCTACTGTACCTCACCTTTTAGTACTACTGTGTAATGGAAAAACATCTTTTATTTTGGTGACCAAAATCATAGGTACAAGCTACCAGCATCTTTATTATTATTATTTTAAGCAAGAGAACACCAGTTACATGTGAACTGACTCATTAAATATCTATAAGAAATTAATGTACCAATGTAGCCAGCATCTTGAAAATAAATGCTAAATGAAGAGAGGGCGAGGAGATGGGATTATGTTTTATAGAGAATATTTGAGCATTCAGCCTGCAAAAACAGAAAAAGAACTATGAAACTCTGATACCATGGACATGATCAAGTAACAGATGTGGAAACGAAAGCCTCTTCTCTGTGACTTCATTTATCCTATTTCTACCCTCAAACAGTATTTCCTTTCTCTCATCTCTCCTCAAGTCTTGTCTGGCCCCTTTTCTCTCTTCCTTTTCCTCATTTATATTTCTTTCTCAGTCCTGGCTGTTCCTCCATGACTGCACATCCTCATCAGTCAATCTTAAGTACCAGCAAGCAGCAACTTTTTAAATGTCAATTTATTCGCTATAGGAAAGGGTAGTCAAACTAAGTAAATGTCACTTAATCTTATTATAATATGAGACTGTACTAGTTCAAACAAATTAGCAAAATAGTCTGAGTTATTTCAAAATCTAAAGTTAGATTTTTTAAAACATAGTTTAAAATTTAAATTTTAAAATGAATTTAAATGTATATATTTAATTTCTTGTATTTTTTGTTTTTTGCAGTTAATTATAAAACACTGTAAATAATAAATAAGCAAACAAAGAATAAAATGACAACTGAAAAGAATAATGCTTCATCCCCAAATATTCTGTTTTTATGATTTATTTTCTATGTAAATATTTATTTTGATGGGAAATAGGTAAATTTGACATCGGTCAAGTTTGTAGCTGTCACAGTTTCAGATTACTAAGGGTCTGGAGTCCTGAACGTTTGACTAAACTGAATAAGTACCCATTTCCCGTGGGCTCTTGAAAGAGTAGCTCTTAGGAAAATCAGTCTATTTAGCCCATCAGAGACTTTTTAGCCAGCATAGGATTTCCATTCTCAATCCCAATTAATATCTTTTCTATTAGTGGTCTATGATTATATATTAGTGCAGTATACTTTTTTATGATTAGAATATCAACTTTTGAAAATGTAGATTCTTTTATACACATACAGTTACACTTTCACCCTGTATCCTTGGAGATTCAACCAACTGCAGATTGAAAATACATATTTGAATATACAAAACCATTGAAATCACAATAATAAAAAATAATGCAAATAGAAATACAATATAGCAACTATCAATACAGCATCTACATTGTATTAAGTATTACAAGTAATCTAGAGATGATTTAAAGTATTCAGGAAGATGTGTGCAGGTTATAGCAAATACTATGCCATTTAAAATAAAGAACTCAAGCATCCGATTTTGGATTTTGAATCTTGTTATCTATGAGGTCATGGAACCAATTCCCCCATGGATAATGAGGGACAACTGTATTTCTTTTTGGTATGATGGCCAAATCAGTGTTAAAGAATGGTTCAAAATCTATCATCTGGAAAAGAAGAACAACATGAGTAAACCTTTGAATTATAAATGCATTGAAGTTATCTCTCTTCTTTAAAAATGCCATAGAATATCATATATAACACACACACAAATGAAGAAGGCAATTTCAACAAGAGAGGAAAATGGAGCTGAGAAAAGCATCTGACATACAATATTTTCCTCACTGACTTACTGGTTAGCAGCAAGGAGTACACAATAAATTTCAAGTTTAACTGGAACAGCAAGGTGAATTTATGGTAAGTTGAAACAAAGTCATAACATGAAGAGAAAATGAGTTTTAGGAAATGAGAAATGCAAGTTTTTGTATAATAAGCTTTTATGTCAGCTTTATAAATAAAAATGATATTTGCTTTGCAGGGTCAAAATAATAAAATTTATATTACAGGAGATCTGAAACAAATTTTAAGTAACTTCTACAAACTGTTTTGAAACTTCTATGATGTTCAAATTCTGATGTTAAATGTGTATTAGAAAAAAAAATAGAAATCTATTGGTGAATCTTGGCCACTGTACTGTATCTGAATCTACAGATTAATTCCTTAGCATATGATAGGTACTCACTGGGAATAATTGTGTAATTTGGGATGGGCAGTTAGCATTAGATATCACTCTATTCTCTATCATTTTGGATGCTTATGTATATATAGAGAGAGAGACAAAAAATGTAATTATTACTAAATATCAAATAACTTGACAAAAACAAGGAATATGTACATGAGTATATTTTTTCAACAAATTATTTAATACTTTCTGGGTTCTAGACACCATGACTTATGCAGAATTTCAGTGGTGTGCAGAACAAAACCTGTGCCCTAAAGGAATTTTGGAATGTGTTAAAGAAATTAAATCCCAGGCACAAATAGTTTTATACATTACAAACACACTTTTATGTGTGCTATTTAAGTTTCTTGAAAGACCTCAGTTTAAGATTTTAAGGTATTCCTCAATTGAAGATACTAATTTCCAGGCTGCCAATCTGATATTGTGAGTTGTATCAACAGCCTACAGATCATTTTTTAAATTTATGAAAGGTTTCTTGATTTCGTCTCACTCTGCTGCTCAGGTCTTTGAAGCCAGATCTTGGGCTCTGTTCCCCAAATGTTCATTAAACATTGAAATGAGCAACTTGATGGAAATAAAAAACAGTTAAGCAAATATTAAAATAAAAATATGTAAACATATTAAGCAAATATTAAAATAATAAAAATAAAATAATAAATAATAAATAAAATAAAATATTGCATGTGATTCCATGGTTCCATGTGATGTGTTTCATAGCCTAGTAACTATGGTGCCTCTGTCCTGCTGTTGTTCCTAACTTGTCATCCAGCCGCACTGTGAGACACTAGCAAGACTCTCCCCTCAACCCCCATCATGGTTTTGTAGCTTAGATATCATGAGGCACTCGTACAATCTGGACACAGCCAGGCCTAGTGGACTTTGATTTCAGTCTCAGTTGCCATTCACTAGTGATTTGACCTTTGGCACATCATTTAACTTGCTCAATGCTCAGTTTCCTCACCTGTAAAATACAAGTTTGTGCTAGATGGTCTCTTAAATCACTTGGAGCTGGAAAATATCATGAGTTTATGAACACAATAAACACTAGGCTCCTGAAATTTTAGCACAGTCCTAGTTTGTGTTCTGTGGATAGAAAGTTCCTTTGAAAATGGAAGCTAATGTTGCATTCATTGAAAATAAAAAGAATTGATTATTATTCTTCAATGTGGTAACCATCTAAAACTAAGGTATAGAATAGAAGGCATCATTAGGAATGGGAAGTAGTGGAAATAAAAACAAGGATGACAAGAAAAAATTCACTAAGTGAGAGAATTAAAAACTCACTAAGTCAATGAAACAGACAGTAGGAATTCTATTCACTGAATTATTTAGTCACTCATTCAAGAAACTGGTCACAAATGTAGATAAAACAGAAACCACAGTCTTTGTATATATATGTTGCGGTCAGGAGGAAAGGATGGGGCATATTTACATATTAATAAACATTAGTTATAAATAAGAAATGATTCAAGTAAAAGAAAATAAAAGGGGGTAGAGATGATGTAATTCAATACTTTAGGGCATACTGTATAATTACAAGCCTATCAAGTTCACTGAGATAAAACGTCATAATCTCAATTCTGTTCAATTATATTGTGGATTATTTATTGGATGTGTACAATGTTATAAAATGGGATGAGGAATTCAGAAATATGTCCAAGGTCTAGGGGTTTAAAATCTATGGGAAAACAAGGGGGACATGGAGCAATTAAATGACAATGAAAGTTAATGTGATATTAAATGTCAAAATTAGTTTCAGAACCAATAATCTTTATTGGACTAGGGAAAGAGAACAAACTGAGTTCGTCATCAAGTTATAAAATCTATTTATTTTAACTGTTAGATATATTATTTTCATCATCAAAGTCTCAGTATGTTTCTTTTGATTTTTGGTTAGGAATGAGTTTTAAGGCAAACAATCAAATTATATCATCAGATGATAAAGGAAACCTCAACTCAATAGCTGTTCAGACACAGTAGATAATGGAAAGATGTTGCTGGCTCACAATTAATTGTGTATGAAGCAGGAGCAGAGCCATTCTTTTGTGACTGCGGATGATTAACTCCCCAGCTATTAATCATCTAATTGTTAAAATTGATTACCTAAAAACTTGTTAGCATTTTAAATTAGCTCTACTGTCCCTCACCTTTTAAAAACTATGTGACTGGTCAAAACATGTTAGAGCTTTGATTAGATTTACAAGAAGCTGTCCATTTTTTGTTATTTTCAAGGTAAAAATCTTTCCAAGGGTTTTAGAGAGGTAGCTCCTTTCACATTTTGCATAGAAAATGGATGTAAACAATAAAGAGATAAGAACAACCAAACTGGTATAATGGACCTCAGGGCTGTGATCATAAGGGATAGTAATTTAATAAAGTCTGGCCTGTGTTTTATTATATCTATATCTATATGTATATTTAATACACACATCTGGTAGAAATACAAATAAATATATATATATACATATATTTAAAATTACTCATCTATACTAGTTATTGTTTAACACAATTTCCATTTATTTTTGGAGTTTGACACAACAGTATAAATGTGCATTTCTCTTAAGTTCTTTTTTTTTCTTAATACAAATAGTTTAGCACCGACTGCTTCAGTAACCTCCTAGGTAACCTGTGTACATCCTCTTGCCTTTCTCAAATTGACACTTCCATTCTGCTTTTACTATGGTCTTTCAAAAACCAGAATCTGCTCATATGAATCTCCTGTTTAAAACTCACTGTGATCATGCCTATATTTTAATTGAAAAGACTTTTGTCTCAACAGTATATGTGTATGGGTCAGCTGTTTTAAGCTACTCCCTGGAGGTGGTGAGTTGCTGTCTGAGGAGCCCTAATGAAGAACAAGTTTGCTGTGCTGGGGCTTAGTCAGCAACGGAAAGACTCATCAGAAGCCCACCTTCCTGAGATGAGAAAGTGTAATACTTCAACCGAGCTCTACTTGGATCAGCCCCAGAGGGTTTAATTTTCTACTTCATAATGGAAATGATTTTCCATAGTTGAAATGAATGGTATTCAACACTTGTGGTCAAGTTTACAATATCGAGTAGCCACCTCTACATTTTTCTGAACAGAGTTTAAGAAGAAACCAAAGCCAGTTGATCTATGCTAAATATATTTCCACTGAGAATGACGACCTAGCACTAAGAGGCCATCCCCTTCTATGGTAAACAGCCTATACCCTGCCTGGTTCTGACCTGATATGCAGCACAGTACTACTTCTGGAACACTGTCACATTTGAACTTAAGCCTTTCATTTAAGATCATGGTAGATTGTCTAAAAGGACAGAAAGCTGAGGATTTTATTCAACTCACAGAACAGATTGTGCTTTTTTCCTACTAGTTAATACGTGTTTTAATGTGTAATGGAATTAGGACGAAGGCTGTCTTGTTTTTCTTTGGCAGCCTAAAAATTGTGTATATTAAATTGTGTATATTTACGGTGTACAACCTGATGCTTTGATTCAAGTATACATTGTGAAATGATTACCACAAGCAAGCCAATTGACACACCTGTAGCCATTATCTGCAGTAACTTCTGGAAGATACAGATATCTAACAAGCAAAAAACCAGTAAGTGCAAACGAAAAACTGGCTCACATTATTTGCAATAAACATCAAGGGCTCCCCATTGCATATCTGATAAGGGTGAAACTCACTTGCAAGTCATACAAGCTTTCCGTGACCTCCCCACTCCCTCATTACAGCTACTTATCTTGACAGACCTGGTCAGACCATATCACTCTTATCTTCTTCTTCAGACCCCTATTATTATTATTATTATTCTATGCATTTTCTCAAGATGAACCCTTTACCTGAAACATCATGCCACACAACTAAATCGTATTCATCTTGTACAACTCAATCTAGGTATTGTCCCCCCAGAAAGATGTCCTCCGTCTCTGCAGGTTCAGTTGGGTGCCCGCCTCCTCAGTGTGCTTCCTGAGCATGCTTGTGATGCTCTTTGCCACAGTGGGTTGAAATCGTAGGTTTAGCCATTGGACCCCTTCTCTACTTAGCGAGCAACAACATAACTGCAGGTGCGTTATCTTTTTCTGACAACCAGAATGCTCAGCAAAATGCTAGGTGGCCTAAATAAAATCTCCCATGAGTACTTCAATGGACATCTAGGGGGAACATCAGGGACATCTCCCTATCCAAAAAAGAAATGTTTACAATGAGCATTTTCTGAAGACCCTGACCTACATATTCACAGAGCGAATAAAATCGTCTTCAGATATTTCTTCTACTAACAATTACATATACGCTTCTATAAATATTACTGGGTAGAGCTTGTTATTATAGATTTGAGAATGTTCTTACATAATACCAAAACAGCCTGAAAAACATGACCCTGTATGTTAATGATCTGCATTTAGTCAGCCCGATAGTGAAAATAGCCAGCAATTGGGAAACATGTACATGAATCACAATGAGGCTATCCAAATTATTTGGCTTTAGTGTGTGTGGATAAGTGCTGGTGTTAAATTTCTTATGTGAGGAACACAGAAGTCATCTCACCATCTTCTGGATGTGGCTTACAAATGACCTCATCCCTGTATCCTTCCTGTGGTAAGCGCCCTGGGATCTAAAGTATCATTCTCCTCAGTGGTAGTAAATTATTGACTTTGATTATGCTTTAAGAATGATAAAATCAGCTCCATTAGTATGCACATTTATATTCCAAGCACACCACCTAAGCTTCAGTGAGTCAGTTGTTTCCTGGAAATTACCAAAATGGGTGTACATAATCTGTCGTTTTATCCTACACAATGCAAAGGACACTGTGTAACAGGTAATCATTTATTGGACAATAGCGGTATCATGGGGATATCTCGTATTTATTTTATTGATTACCTGAAAACTGCTGATACTGGTTTATAAGACCATATGTTTCCCATAGTAAATGCTCCTTCACATTTCAACTAGAATTACAAAATAATTCCAAATTCAAGCATTTATAACGTCAACAGAAAAAAAAGCAAAAATCAATCTCTTCCTTATCCCTATAATTTCCTGACAAGAAAAAACAAAAGCAAAACCAAGCAAGTAAATATATCTGGTTATATTTAATGGGCATGACTGCGTGGTTTATTTTTAAAAATGGAGAGGAAAAGAGAAATAATATATTTTGAATATATGCTATGGAAAATCTGTTATAGCTTCTTTACTAATATAAAGTATTTAAACATGACAATGGCATTATTATTAGGTACTTAATGTTCATTTATAGATTAGTAAACTGTAAAATGAGGTCATTCACAATCCAAGACTACTCTTTACACCACTCTAATTTTGGAAGTATTTGTGAAATTTGTTAATTGTTAAGAATAGTAATAATCTAAGTGTTGGCATTTATTTAATTGCATGGCTGAGTAAAATTTATTAACATTTCCTTGGAAAATGAGAAAATTTAGATTTTCATGCAAGAATATTAGCTTAAAATATTTTAGCATTCAGTTCATCTAATTGCCCACCTAAACAAGAAAATTTGCGTAATTGCTTAGCAAACACTGGTTATACAATTGAAAATTGAACGGCACTTTAAAAATAATGAAGCAATTTGTAATGCAGAGATGAAAGCCCCAAAATACGGGAAGCTAAAAGAAAAAAAAATAGTTCTCTTACCAATTTTATTTTATTTACCCCCATTATTTACTTCCCAAAGCACTGGGAATTCTAGACTGTGAAATTTGTTTTACAATCAAATCATAAAGTGTTTAAATACAATATTCATGTATTGTTACCTAGATATTGTTTCCCTAAATAGTTCCTAAATGTATGTTCTAGAAATATTGAGGAAAATGCTCTTTTTTGAAAGAAAACCTTTGTTCCTCTATACCAATGATACACTGTACAGAATACCTTAAATGTTAAAAAAGATGCCTATCTATTAATATAAAATGTAATTGTTAAGGCTTTCAAAATACCCCTGAAGTATAGCCACTGGTCCTTATTATGTCCACCCAAAGTATGTTGAAAGCCTAGTATAACTGACCAACAGGTTCATTTTGCCTGCTGCCCAAATAGAGCCAATTTATCAAGACAGGGGAATTGCAATAAAAAGCTTAATTCACGCAGAGCTGGCTGAATGGGAGACAGAAATTTTATTATTACTCAAATCAGTCTTCCCCCAAATTCGGAGGCTAGGGTTTTTCAAGGATAATTTGGTGGAAGAAAGGGGGTGACCTGGCAATGGGTGCTTGCTGCTACTTGGTTGGGGGTGCAATCACAGGGGAATTGAAAATGGTCCTCCTGCATGCTGAGTCCCTTCTGGGTGGGGTCACTGGAGTGATTAGTGGGTCCAGGTGGAGCCATCCATCATCAGATGTGCGTGCAAAAGAACCTGAAAAGACATCTGGAAAGGCCAATCTTTGGTTCTACAAATAGTGATGTTACCTGCAGGAGTAATTAGAGAAGTTGGGTATCTTGAGACCTTTGAAATAATGGTGGATAATCCTTTATGTCTACACCGTAGCAGAATTTAAGTTCCTCTCATCCTTTAAACCTGGTGGTCTCTCATTAGCTTTAAAAAGGTGGTTGAGAAGGGCTATTATCATTTAAACTATAAACTAAATGTTTCCCCAAATTAGCTTGTCCCAAACCCAGGAATAAGTAAGGGCAGTTTGAAGGCCAAAGGCAAAATGGAGGTTGGTTACATCAGATCTCTTTCACTGCCATAATTTTCTCACTGTTATAATTTTTGCAAAGGTTGTTTTACTAGTTGTCAGCATCTGTGAATGAAACCTAGTGTGGAAATAGGGTTTCTGTAGGTGAAATGAAGCTAAATGGGGTCATACTGGATTCGGGCAGACCCTAATCCTATATGACCAGTATCCTTGTAAGAAGAGACACAGATATACACAATGAGGAGACCACCATGTCAGCGAGCATGGAGGCCGAGACTGGAGTGATGAGCCTGCAAGCGAAGGCCCACGAAGGACTAACAGCAACCGCCAGAAGCCAGGAGAAAGGCCGGGAACAGAGTCACTCAGAACCTCCAGAAAAAACAACCCTGCCAACAGCTGGGTTGCAGACTTTAACCTCCACACTGTGAGAGCATACATTTCTATTGCTTTAAGTGACCCAATCTGTGGTACTTTGTTTCAGCAGCCCTAAGAACTAATACACTGGACACATAAAAGTTTAGATTTAGGCCAGGCACGGTGGCTCATGCCTGTAATCCCAACCCTTTGGGAGGCCAAGGCAGGTGCATCACGAGGTCAAGAGATCAAAACCATCCTGGCTAACACAGTGAAACACCGTCGCTACTAAAAATACAAAAATTAGCTGGGCGTGGTGGCGTGCGCCTGTAATCCCAGCTACTCAGGAGGCTGAGACAGAAGAATTGCTTGACCCACAGAGTCG
This sequence comes from Pongo abelii, assembly GCF_028885655.2. Lineage (NCBI taxonomy): Eukaryota > Metazoa > Chordata > Mammalia > Primates > Hominidae > Pongo > Pongo abelii. Next base: position 144,314,855 of record NC_071991.2, on the reverse strand, counting down.
GAGGTTGCGGTGAGCAGAGATCTCACCACTGCACTCCAGCCTGGCGACAGAGCGAGCCTCTGTTTAAAAAAAAAAAAAGTTTAGATTTAACAGCATGCTTCTAAAGTCAGAAGCTCACCAGGCACTGAACTGGAATCTTACAAAGTGATTAAAACCAAACAGAACAAAACAAAACCCATCTTTTTTCAGATGTGTCTTTTAGTATTGACAAATAGATTAGAAGTTGTTAGCAAATGTACACATGTGGCCATCTCTTGTGTCCTCATTCAAAATACATGAAAATGCTCTACTAAGCATTACACTAGATTTTGAAAAAAAAATAAAAAAGGAACAGTTACAGGGCCCTAACTATTCAACTAACTGTTCTAACACTTATAATGTACTACTTCATTTAATCACCAAAATATTCCTAAGACTTAAGTACTACAGATGACTGAAAAATGTTATAAGCCCCTTGAGATAGCAAATTGGCAATAAGTAGAGATATTGTAGGAACGTAGCCACTTCCAAGTGTTGATTCTTTAGTTTCTCACCTTAGATATCTTGCATATGACTCACCACTACCCGGGCTGCAACATCTAGCAAATGAAAATATGGGGCAGGTAGTAACATTTGAATTCCAGAAAACACCTTTTTTAGCATAAGTATGTCCCAACGAGTGCACAGGACATATCAGTACTAAAAAAAAAAAAAAAAAGACTCAATAAATTAAATTCTGCAGGGACCCCCGTATTTTACCTGGCAAGCACACTACTATAAGACCTGAGCATTGGGAACAAAATGCAATAGCCTATAGAGAATTCTAAAGTTTCACACAAGAATTCTAAAAGAAAATACCTGGTTATTATTTCATAGAGAACCAACTTTCATAATGTCTTCTCTTATTTATCTTTGTATCCTTGTTTTCGCTACAGTTCCTGGGAAATAGTAAATATAAGAAAACTATTGAGTGAATTGAATTGAATTGACCATTTAGCTAATTTCTCTAAATATAAAGTATGTTCTTTAAATTAACTTAATAGTTCTTCCCAGGTGAGTCATTAATAACAATAATTCTCATTTGTAGTTTATTAATTGAATGTAACCGCTGGCTATATATATCATCATTCTGATCAACTTCTTTGAACCAATTTGTGAATATTTTGTGAATATTTTGTGATAGGTATAATTTTAGTAAGTCAAAATAACTATGAAAAGGTTTCTAACTCCTTTAGTTCCCTAGGGTTGCTATAGTAATGTACCACAAACCGGGTGAGTTAAAACAGTAGAAGTTTACTGGTTCAGAATTGTGGAGTTTAGAAGTCCAAAATCTAACTCAAGATGTTGGCAGGACCATGATCTCTCAGATCCTTTCTGGCTGCTTCTAGCTTCTGGTGACCCCAGTTGTTTCTTGTCTCGTGGCTGCAGCACTGCAGCCTCTGCCTCCATCTTCCCATTGCCATCTTCTCACTGTATCTCTATTGCCAGATGGTGTTTTCTGTTCTTGTAAGGATGCCAGTCAACTTAAATTAGTGCCTACCCCACTAGGCAAAATTAGTCCCTTGATTACATCTGCCAGGACCCTATCTGCAAATAACCTTACATTCACAGGGAGTAGGGTTTAGGACTTCAACATATCTGTTTTTTTTTAAATTTTTTTGAGATGGAGTTGTTATGTCACCCACGCTGGAGTGCAGTGGCACAATCTTGGCTCACTGCAACCTCTGCCTCCCAGGTTCAAGCAATTCTCCTGCCTCAGCCTCCCAAGTAGCTGGGATTAGAGGTGCCCACCACTACGCCCAGCTAATTTTTGTATTTTTAGTAGAGATAGGGTTTCATCATGTTGGCCAAGCTGGTCTTGAACTACTGACCTTGTGATCCACCCGCCTTGGCCTCCCAAAGTGCTGGGATTAGAGGTGTGAACGACTGCACCTGGCCAACGTATCTTTTTTTTTTCGTGGACACAATTCAGTCCATAACACCAACCCATAATTGTAATTTTGGCATAATGCCTAGTGTTTTCTAACAATGTCACTTACATGATAAATATTTCAAATCTCCAATCCCTTGGGCCAAGGATTTTCATTGGCCTCACCTCACCTCACCTCACCAACCAGCCACAGAATGAAAATTCCTGAACTATTAATGTATTGAGAAAGGATAATATAAATGATTGCTGCCAAGTTCTAAAACTTGGCATTAATGTCTAAATTACTCATCTAATTAAATGGAGCAATAATCGCCACTACTACAACATGTTAGACACATCAGTGCAATTAATTACCAGTTGTCTGCACCCTACCCCAGGGTACTAGTGTCTGGAAGTCCCAGGCCAAGCCCTACCCCTCATAGGACACAAAAGGCCAATGGTCACCTAATACAGCGTTCAGGTACCATTCTTTTCAGCAATTATTCCTGTTGCACAGCTCAGAAAATAGTGAGCACCTTATTGTTTAACATGTTTACACAGGAGGGCTGAGCATGCTGGCTCACACCTGTAATCCCAGTACTTTGGGAGGCCGAGGTAGGTGAATCACCTGAGGTCAGGAGTTCAAAACCAGCCTGGCCAACATGGTGAAAACCTGTCTCTACTAAAAATACAAAAAAACTAGCCAGGCATGGTAGCTGGCACCTGTAATCCCAGCTTCTCGGAGGCTGAGACAGGAGAATTGCTTGAACCTAGGAGGTGGAGGTGAATATATATATATATATATATATATATATATATATATATATATATACATATGTATATATTTACCAGGTTCTAGCTCTTTCTCTAAATAATACCTTCAAATGATTAGTTTTGTTTGTATTCTATATTTAATGATTACATCCTCTACACAGTCTATAATAGTTTATTAACACATCATAAGACTGAAAGAACCAAACCAAAGACAGCCATACAATCTACAATAAAGAGTGAAAACGTAACAGAATGGAAATGGAAGTAAGATACTCCAAAATAGGTGTCATTTCTATTTTTTATTTCGGAATTCCTTTGAACACTGTAATCACCATGAAAATTATTCAATATTTGCAGTTATCCTAGAAGGATAATTCTTTAATAAAAATGTGGCAGCTTTAACCTTATATACAGAGCTCAATTTGTATTTATAGGCATCTAAAATTGATTTAGGTCAGCCTCAGCATGAGCAGAGTATGTAGGCACTTCCCTGCGTGAGCTACTTTTGTGTCCCCTAAGCATAATAGATAATTGCCTTCTCTAGGGAGACTACCAGGGTCTTTTGTAATGTGGAAAGCTGCAACATTAGCAAACTCAGGTATTTGAAAGTGAGAAAGTAAAGAGGTACTACTCTACAGGATGATAAATGGGGCTGGAGAAACTGTGCTGACAGCATTTTGGAGTAGACAATAGGGATAAGAACTACTAAAACCAGAAACTGCACCAAACCAGAGGCACAGTCCTTTGTGGACAACTAAACACCTTCTTTCTTGTGAAATAACTGGAAAAAAAAAAGTTTGTATGAATGTAATAAAACAAGAGTCCACAGAAACTCAAATTTTCTTTCCTTTATAAGCAAATTAGTGGTGAAAACAGAAAAAAACAAACAAACAAAAAAACAGTACTTGCCCCCTTGTTTTTTAGGGAAGAATTCTACGTATTCAGTCCAATGTATTCAGCTCTCTCAGTGCTTCAACATTTGGGTCTCCGCAGGTCTTTCTGCAATGTAAGCCAGCACTCCTACTGGGTATTTACTGAATGTCATGCTATATAATGATAGTTTTGGACATCTATCAGATTATAATTTCCTATCTCTGTTCCATAACTGAAACAATAGTTTTCAAAAAATAAACAACAAAATCAAAAGGTTACCTTTCCTTAAAAAGAAAACACAGAGAGGATGACATTAAAAAAAAAAAATGGAGAAAGAGAAATGAATTTCAAATATTCAGATGTCTTTGGAAACTGAATTCAAGGACAAACAAATTATCCCTTTTCAATTAGAAAGAATATGTAAAGATAGCAAAATCCAGTGAAAAACTCAGAGATAATGGAAAATATGGAAAACACTCCAATGTTCCCAAAAACCACAGTGCAAGCAAAAGTAATTGCTGAAGTGGTTTGTCTTTGTTTTATGTTAAAATCTAGAAATCTACCCGTGAACTGAAATTGCAAATTTTTAACATGATTTCAATTCACTAATTTGAAGTCTGAAAAAATTAGGCAAAACATTGTCTCCTACTCTTATATTTCTCTCAATATTTTCAACTTAAGATTGTTTCGGGACATAGATTAGAACTTGCGAAAATTGTATTTTCTCACATCAGCAGCCTTGTGAAATGTCCAGCTTAGTTATTCTCTCTCATATTTATGTGGCACTGCATTTCTTTGTAGCCTCAGCAAAGCTGACTGTTGGGCTGAAAGATTCAAATAAAACAAGACCGAAGGGGCAGACAGAATGATGCGATATTCCAAATCAGATGCAAGAATTAAAGAATCATAGAACAAATAAAACTCTTATTGCATCAACATTGGGTGGGGAACAAAGTAGATTCAATTTAACAAAAAATGGAGTGATTTATTTTTGTAAGAGAAATCTTCCTTACTTCAGAAGCTAATAAATGTAAACCATCCTATGAATTTGAAAACTCCTAGGAGAAAGGCATACTCTACTTTCAGTTAGCAAATTGGACATAATTGTAAAAGACGCACACGCCCATTTCAACTTGTGAACATGAAGACCGAGGCTGCATGTTTAACTTTGGCATATTAGGAACACGAAGAGGAGCCCTCTCAAATAAAAAACTGTCAAAGGAAACAATCCGTGAGACAAAAGTAAACTTCTTGGAGAAAGATACCGTCACTTTTTCTGCTTTTATGATTTCTTCGTGGTGGCAGAGGGAGTCACAGTAGCAGGTAATTAAGTGCCAAGCAATAGAACTAATACTGAGAAGAGAGAATCATCTGTCCTCATCCAAACTTCAACAATATTAAGTTGAGCAATAACTGATAGTGACAGCCAGGGACTCAAAATTATTTATTGCTCCTAAGTGGTGAAATTAAAACACTATTTTTAATCATTTCATTGCTCTTTAAGTGAGGATAAAATGTGACATCCTTCATTCTAATTAAACAGCAAAGGTTTAAGGAATAGAGGTTCCCAGTCACAGAATGCCGTTTTCCCACTTATCAGACTCCAAGCAGTCCTTAGCACCCCCATGCACAGTTACCCACCAAGAGACACAATTCTTCCAGTCAACGAGGCTGTGAACAAGCCACAGAAGCTTTTATTCCAGTCCTCATTTTTGAGAAACTTCTCTTTGATAGAAATTAGCCTACGCTTATCAGAAGAAAAGTAGAAATTCAATTTATTTCATTGTTTAGTAGACAATCTTACAGAATTGGAGAAAAGCACTGAGATTTTAATAATATGTGACAGTGTAAATATTTAGGTCAGTCAACAACATGTGCACTGACTGTTTATAATTATGCACATGGTAAACAAAATCGACAAGCATATGGAATATTAAAAGAACACCTGAAGTTGGAGGCTTCTGTATCAAATCAGGATGGTAATTTTTATTATATTGAAGTTTATTGGCTGCTGCCTAAAATGTGTTTTCATACCATCATAATGTTATTAAACATGTAAAAGAAGCATCTGACAATAATTTCAAATAAGCTGCTTAGTTTTACAAAGGCATTCCATTCCTGTTTTGGCACAGCCATTGGTCATCCATGTGACTTTGAGCAAACTACTAACACAAATGTGCCTCAGTTGAATTATCTGAAAAGTAGGGATAATGCATTACTGAACTTCCAGGATCATTGGGATACTTTATGAAATGCTAAAGAGCTGTGCGGCGTCCCTGGCACACAAAAAAAACTCAATTAATATAAGTTGCTATCATTTCCCCAGTCTTGCCATCATCATCACTACTCAATGAATAAAACCCAGGTGAGTTAAATAAAACTACGTTAAATTCGTTATTTTTTATTTGTGTTAGTAGTTTGCTCAAAGTCACATGGATGACCAATGGCAGTGCCAAAACAGGAATGGAATGCCTTTGTAAAATTAAGCAGCTTATTTGAAATTATTGTCAGATGCTTCTTTTACATGTTTAATAACATTATGATGGAGTCTCACTCTGTTGCCCAAGCTGGAGGGCAGTGGCGTGATCTTGGCTCAATGCAACCTCCACCTCCCAGGTTCAAGCAATTCTCCGTGCCTCAGCCTCCTGAGCAGCTGGGATTACAGGCACCCACTTCCACACCTGGCTATTTTTTTTTTTTTTTAAATTTTTTAGTAGAGACAGAGTTTTACCATGTTGGCCAGGCTGGTCTTGAACTCCTGACCTCAGGTGATCCACCCGCCTCGGCCTCCCAAAGAAAACTAGGTTAAATTTGAAAGTGAGATTATAGCTTAACATTTGTGACACAAACAGCTCTCTGCTTCTTTTGGTGGTTCTCTCCATGGCAATTTAAAGTGGACTATTTCTAAGTAATATGCTCCCAGGCATAAGGATCTTTCACCTATATAACCTCTCTTAAGGAAATCCACTCAGGTGGAGGTCTGCTTACAGGATAAACAGAGGCAATCTCACAACCAGTTAAGAAACCAATCTTGGAGTTGTTTGCCTCTTGCCACAGACTTCTCCTCTAATGAGAGTCTGTCTTCTTGAATATCTTTCTAGACATAATTGAGGTCCCCATTTATTTTAATTTTCCTGATTATTGAAGACATTTTATTATAAAATACTGTAACCGCATAATAGAGGTATGACCTTGTCTAGCAGTTATCTAGTCCAAGCTCCTGCTTAAGCTTCATCCTTCCTCACTAATGAACATTTCTTCCTGCTTAAAGATTGCAAAGCATGCTCACATATTGATCTCCTTTGATCATAATAACCACTGACATAGGTAGGCAGATATTATAATGGCCATCTCCAAGGGAGGAATGAGAAATCTGAGGCCTGAAGACATTCAGTTACTTGTTCTAGGTCACTCAGGTGGTTTATAGAATGATAGACTCCTAAAATGTTAACCTATTTGGTCAATGAGTGTCAAACATAAATGGGTACAAAGGGCAAATACAACATCAATGCTTCTCTCAAGCCTGCTGTACGGCATCAGAAACAAAGGTGTTTGTATTACAGCAAAGCACAACCTGCCTTGTTGCACTGTCTTTTAGAAACATTTGGGGACAATTTAAAATTATTAAACAAAAACCTCCAAAGGCCAAATATTGTTTTGGGGTCTCAAGTTTTTTCTTTTTTTTTTTTAAATCACTGATTTCTCTGATCCCTTCTGATCATCTTCTAGCCCCAGGAGGGGAAATGGTATGTATAAGGTCACTCAATTAGCACTAGAAATCCTAAGGATTTGTCCTGCTTACAGCACAGCCAGGACCCCAAGAAATCCTAAGGATTTGTCCTGCTTACAGCACAGCCAGGACCCCAAAACATGCTTTTTTTTTTTTTTTTTTTTTGAGATGGAGTTTCGCTCTTGTTGCCCAGGCTGGAGCACAATGGCACGATCTGTGCTCACCGCAATGTCCCCCTCCTGGGTTCAAGCAATTCTCCAGCCTCAGTCTCCTGAGTAGTTGGGAATTATAGGCGCCCACCACCACACCCGGGTAATTTTCGTATTTTTAGTAGAGACGGGGTTTCACCATGTTGGCCAAGCTGCTCTCGAACTCCTGACCTCAGGTGAACTGCCTGCCTCAGTCTCCCAAAGTGCTGGGATTACAGGTGTGAGCCATCACACCTGGCCTCTATAGAGTTTTAGAGTATAAAAATACTTATACTTGCTTTAACTCTTTCCTTTCTCATAGAGTAGGAGTTACTTGAGTAGGTAAGAGTGTTATTCAATCCTGTTTTGCAGATGAAAAAACTAGCAAAGAAAGAGGTTAAGCACCTAACCTCTGGTAACCCAAATAATGGGTCTAGACCTAGGGCCCAGAACATCACTGGACAGGACCATATATCACAGTGACTATACTATCTCTTGTCACTTATTTTGAAGGAATATTGTTGAAATTCAGTAATGTACCATCAAGTATCTGTTTTAAGTATATCTTTGTTTTTTCTTAGTTACATATATATCTCTAGAAATAACCAATTTTTATTTAATTCTTATGTCCATACAATTTCCAATTAGTTATCTTAACTTGAAAACTTTTGTCTGATTCTATGTTCCTATGGCCATGAACATTTCTATTTCCTACAGGTATACCCTTCAAGAAAAATCAGTAGTACATGAAGCATTGTGTTAACACAATACTTATAAATAGGTTTGTTAACCCTATATTTACAAAAAAATGTCATCTCACCTGAGGTTTAGATATGAAATAGCTTCAGTGTGAACCTCAAAATGATTCCCAGTCTGAATTGGTTCCACCTTAGTGTCCTACTTCCATGATTAGAAACTAGTTGTTTTAAATACAGTATGGTGTTTCCAGGGTCAGTCTACTCAAAAGCAAATAGTTATGTCTAAGCTGTTCCAGGCACATGGTAACAGTGGGAATGTGAGCAGTGAACAAATACATTCTAGCAATAGTGATTCTCAGAGTCTAGTAAAGCAATCAGATGTGCAGTATGGTGAAATGAAGTGTGAGAGCTATGAAGAGAAATGCACAAAGGACTGTGACAGAATAGAGAAGGTCTATTCGGTTTTCAAATGTGAAATAGTCATGATCATGCATCACGGAGGGCTTTCATGTGGAGCTTCTATATGAGATGTGTCTTAAAGGGTGAGTCAGGCAGAGAAGTGCATTCCAGGAGAGAACAATGATCATATAAGAGAATAATAAGAATAATGAGTCAATTTTTTTTATTTGCTCTATGCCATTCACTTAACAAATATTACGGAAGTGTATTCCAATCCCCAGGTAACCACCTTAGTTTTTATATACATATGCTAGTTCATTTTATTTTTACAATAACGCTCTGAGCTAGGTATCAGCTCTATGGATAGGAAACAGGAGGTAAAGACATAAATAGAGAGGTTAAGACACCTGCTCATGCCATACGAGAAGTGGCTAAAAAAGCCAGGAGTGCGTAGGAATCTACTGCTTCTAGAGACTGTGTTCTAACCAAGCTTTCCTGAGTAAATGTTGGCAGTGCTTGACATGTAGGATGATCAGGAATGGAAAAAGAAAGACATGTTTGGATATACAGTCTGGAATCACATTTGGAAACGAAGTTGTCATACTTGAAGGTAACACAAAATGAGCTATTCATTATTTGATGCAGAAATAATAGAAATACATAGCAACAATATAAACAACAGATTGCAGGTGAGGTGGTTGGGCAGGAGAGAACTGAAATCTGGAGACAAAACTCTTACCATCATCTAGAGCCAGCACAGCTTACAAACTCTCTGCCAGGCTGGTAGTTATGGACAGAATAACAAAGATGAGGACAAGCTGAATCATTTCCCATTAAGAAGCAAGCTACAAAGCAAATGGCCTGCCAGAGAAGCAAAAGTATTGATTGACCATTTAGTGCAAATGATGGAACACTAATTAATAACTGCAGCTGTCAGGAAGCAGTGATTGTTTGGCTTCCACATAGATTTCTTCCCCTTACTTTCATTTGCTTTAATGTTCAAAGCTTTCTTTGATGTGAATTTAATGCTTCCTTTTCTCATTCTGTTAATTCTTTCAGTATCTTATACTGTATCTTTTTGAGTATGCCTGCTTTTATATGTTTTTTTCTCTCTTGCATTACTAATGTTATATTTAGGGTCCTGCGAGTCTGAGATTTCTTGTAAGTTTTAGTTTCGAAAACCGAATGAAGTAATTCAGAGAGGGCAGTGAATCTCAAGGTGAAGATTATCAAGGGCATTTCATCTCTGGCAATAAATTTTAAGGGAGGGGTATAGGTCAGCATGAAGAAATCAACATTAAGGGAATGTGTGTATATTAAAATAAAGGAAGATAAGCCAATAGAAAAATATAAGGCAAAAAAAAAAAATCCCAAGCAGACCATCTAGAATGTACAGTTCTGAAGTCATTCATGGCAAATACTTTTGAATTAAGTGCCAGAAAGGAGTAAAATATGAAAAGCAGGTTTTAAAACTCAAGTAAGATATGATATGAAGATGAAGCATGTTGTGTATAACCAAATTCAGCCACGATATGTTACAGATGTTAGGCTATTTATTTTATCTTAAACTAAAAAAGTAAAAAAAAAAAAAAAAAAGGCAAAAGTAGATCAAAATTCTAGTCATGGGGTTAGTTTTTTTTGAAAGAAAAGAAACAGGCATATATGTGAAGAGATTGCCAGGTATTAATATTCTTTTAAAGGTAACACATGAAATAAATCATTCTGGCCTTTCAACTGTTTTCACTGCTTTAGGGAAAAAAGACTTTCTATTCTTCAAACTCCAGTTCAAATACCTCAAAATTATTATCTTCCTCTTCTGTGCTTTGGCACCAAGCAATTTCCTGTTTTTTATTTTATTTATATATATATTATATATGTATAATATATATGTATATGTAAGATATGTATATATAATGAAATATATATGAAATAGCTTCAGTGTGAACCTCAAACTGACTCTCAGCCTGAAATGGTTCCACCTTAGTGTCTTAATTCCATGATTAGAAACTAGTTGTTTTGAATACAGTATGGTGTTTCTAGGGTCAGTCTACTCAAAAGCAAATAGTTATGTCTAAGCTGTTCCAGGCACATGGTAACAGTGGAAATTTAAGCAGTGAACAAATATGTTCATATATATTATAAATATGAACATATATACATAAATAGTATATACTATATATTATTATACATATATTATGTTTCATGTATTCTCATGGATATATATGTATATTTTACAGATATATTATACATATATGTACATATATTATACACATATAACATATACATGTTTATGTTTTCTATTATATATTATATATTTATATGTATATATAAAATATATATGTATATGTATATATAAAATATATGTATATGTGTGTGTATGTATACATATATATGTATGCATACATATATATGTATGCAAGTTCTGCCTTGCAAGCATTTTCTCCTGTATATACATACATGTATGTGTGTGTGTGTCTGTGTGTGTGTGTGCATATACAGGAGAAAAATGCTTGCAAGGCAGAACTTGCATCTTGCCAACCTGTGTCCTCCCCAGCACCTGAGCCAAGAGGTTGAGCCAGGAGGTTCCAGGTTAAGTGAAGGATTAGTGAGCAATCAAACCCAGTGAACCAGGCACGTGCCTCAACTTTCCCTCTGTCTGCATTGCTTTGCAATGGGCCAGCTGGAGAGCTCCTAACTTGGCTAATTATTCCCAATGCCAAGACCAGATATACATGAGTGAGGAGTACTAGCCCCTTATCTTGAAATATCCTTCAGTCTTGTGACATAGTTTTGAAAGTTTTCAAATGGTGACTGATTTTAAATGAGTGATTGCTCTAATGAGGATAAGAAGCAGTCACAGTGGCCACTGACTCTGTGAGACATTGCCTGTAAAACCCAAATTATATGTAAAAGACTAAATAAGAGAGGAGAACAGAGAAAAAAAATCAGAAGTGCATTAGTGGTGAGGAAGGATAATGCCTCAAAGTGCTCCTATAGTAGCAACTTTGTCATCTACTGCCTATCCCTTCATTGCTACTTAAATAAGTGAAATAAAACTAATGAAAAATAACAACAAAACTACAAGGAGGATACTGTAGTTGATTTTACTTATTGGGTAAAGTTTCTCTGTTTCTAGGAAAGATATGGTTCTGATGGTAAACTTCAAACCTCAATTAAAATCTGTGTCAACAAGAATGAAGGGATGAGAATAGGAAACAGTCAGGCCTCTTGTCCTATACTTTTCTGTGTGTGTCTCATTTTCCCCACTTATAGGATCAGTTGCACTTCTAAGCAGCAACACTACAGTTCCCTTGAGACAAAATTCTGATCCACACGACATTTGTTTTCATATTCCAGAATTGACTGGTAGTTCTTAGATTTTGTGTTTGTGTCCTGGTCCTATACCCGTTAGCTCCTAATCCTAATCCATGTTTTCATTCATCTCTTACTCCTCTGACACTGCTTTCCAATTGTGAGCCACACTTCCTGCCCTGGTCTCTGGCCAGTTCCTCTCTGCCTTTGCTGATGGGCCTTGGCCTGACAGCCCTTTTCATTCAGATCCTTGCAGCTCACTTCTTAGTCTTGCCACCCCAACTCTTCTAAGCTCCTAATCGACTGTGAAAACACTGAGTCTCTCCTATACAATGTTGACCTTTCTGTTGTTCTAAATCCCCTTACTCAGAGCCAGCCTGTGTTTCCAAAACTAAACAGATGTAAGTTCTTGGACTCTGAACAGAGCATGGGCATGCAAACTTGTTTTTCCCTCCGGCCGCCCTTTGTGGCCAGCATGCCTCTCAAGATACACCCCACACCCAGAGTTCATAGTCCAGAAAATCTCAACTCCAGTCTGGCCCTCCTCAGCCTGCTGTATGATAGCACCATCCAGCTTCTCTACTTGAGAAGTAGAAGCTGAAACCACAAGCTGGAGACATCCAGACTGCACACTGCCATAAATCGAATTTAGATTATGTTGTGCTTCTGAATTCTCCTTTCTGCTTATGCCTCTTTGTTATTTGGCAACGGGGTTCTCCGGACAATCATATCCATGCTTTTGTTTCCAACTGAGCAACAAACTTTAGGCTTGACTGAGAGTCAGAACTGGCCCATTCTCAGAAGTAAGGTTCCCCAAACTTCTGGCCTGTACTTCTGAATCTAGTCACACATTTCAGTCAATCAACACAATGTTACATATGATTTCCCTTTCATTTTAGGTTTCTCATATCAGCACTAGCATGGATTGTGGTGCTGTAGAACTACAATTGCTTTCATGATTAGAACGTACGGTGGTGAGTACAGTGAAGAGAGAGTTCGTAAACATGACCCAGTTCTGCTACTGGTGAGTTAAGGACTTTGAACTCTCAATCACAGTTTTTGTTTCATTTTGTCTCTTAAAAAAATGGAATTTGACTAAGATTCCTCCTTAACACTGTTTCTATAATATGGAAAAAATATTAATCTACATAATGCTGCCTTGTATTTGACTTTACAGATGAAATCACAATTATGTTACCCAGATAAATCATGTTTCCAACTGTGGTTGACTTTATCCATTCATATATAGAGAATAAGCCTCTCAAAATCTCTTAAAATATCATATTTAATTCCCATAGTGATCTTGGCACCTTCATACTTCTGAATTATAATTTATATCTCAAATATACATAAATCAACCAAGGCATGTGCATTTAAGAATCACTTATTTTTTGGCCAGGTGCAGTGGTTCACACCTGTAATCCCAGCACTTTGGGAAGCCAAGGCAGGTGGATCAGCTGAAGTCAGGAGTTCAAGACCAGCCTAGCTAACAAGGCAAAACCACAAAAAATACAAAAATTTGCCATGTGTGGTGGTGCACGTTTGTAGTTCCAGCTACTCAGCAGGCTGGGGCAGGAGAATACTTGAACCCAGGAGGCAGAGGTTGCAGTGAGATGAGATCACGCCACTACACTCCAGCCTGGGCGACAGAGTGAGACTCCATCTCAAAAAAAAAAAAAAAAAAATCACTTTTTTTTTTTTTTCTTAAATAGAACCCGGAGAGAACAAAACTGGCATTTTAATTACAGAAATATAAGTTCTGGAAATAGCACTTTAACATTTCAGGCTAAATAGCTCATTTATTTGTAGTAATTATTTAAAAATTATTTTAAAGCATTTAACCTTCAGCAAAAGTCTCTTAAGAGAGAACCACAAAAAAATGCCAACAAAAAGAAAGAAATTTCTAACAAATGGTTACCTTATTGATTATGTTGAGATCATTTATATATACTAAGTAATTTGTTAAACATGTATCATTGAAGGCCTCCTTCCAGTAAGGTCCTGTATTATACTGAAGGTAGCTTCACTGCAAGCAGAGCCCAGCAATTTACAGCTTTGTGAGCAGAAGCACAGTTGTCAAAATTAATACTACAAGGTAGAAAGTAATAAGTTCTTAGGTAAGGAGACAGGCTATAAGTGTTCATTGTATTTATTTCTTTGGTATTTTTTATAGAGTCTTGTCTTCTTTTACTGAACTGTTACTTCTCAGGCCTCAGGTGTGAATATAGTAACTTTATTTTTGGCGTAAGAACCCATCATTCATGTAACAGACACAAACAGGTACCATAAATCACAGTTGCTGATGCATACACAATCAAAAATGTCGCTTTGAATTTTCTACTCCATACATTAACAAAAAAGTGCTATGCCTACCCTTCATACTTCTCCATCAGTTATCAAGACTCAAGTTGCATTTTATGGCTGAAACCAAAGAGTTAACCCTTGAAGGATTACAGATGCACATTCTAACTTTGATAATGACACAAATGTATAATGCTTCAAACTTTCTTTTCTAGAGTTTCCATTAGTCGAACATGGAACCTATTAACAGACTTAAAAGGAAATAAGAAATAGGAACTAGAGAGAGGAAAGCTTGACCATTTCAAAGGTCATGTTGAACTAAAAATTTAAAGAGCAAGGCCCTTCTGAGACATGGAGATGGTGTCAGAGTCACAGGTGAACCTGACTCTGGCGATGGAGTGCAGCCCAGGCCTGAAGAATCATGAATGAAGAGGAGCTGTGGCAAGAGTTTCCTAAGAGAGAACCACAAAAAAATCCCAACAAAAAGAAAGAAATTTCTAACAAGTGGTTACCTTATTGATTCTGTTGAGATCATTTTTATGTATTAAATAATGTGTTCAACATGTAGTCATTGAAGGCCTCCTTCCAGTAAGGCACTGTATTATAATGAAGGTTATACTGAAGACAATGGAGTGAGGTCCCATGCCAATCACAAATGAAGAGGATCTGGGCCAGGCATAAGAGGTGGCCATGAATAGAAGTGGGAGTCTGTGCTAGTATTGTGGTGACTTAGAAACACTTCCAAAGACTTCAGGCACACACTGGGGCTTCAGGTCCCAGCCTCTTGAAATGACTGTGATAAAGAAAGCAGAAATGGCCACCCAGAATGGTCATGAAAAGTGTTGCCCCTGCCCCAATAGATAATACAGAATAATGATTGAATGTTGTGAATGTAAATACATTCAAATTGCAGATTTTACGAGGTGGCTAATTTTCACTGCAAAAGTGCATTTTGCTGGGCTATTGCTAAGCACTAATGTTAAATTTTTGCAAGTCCGTACTTAAAATAGTAGAGTCCAGTGCATTTGAATCTTTTTTTTTTTTTAACTTTTAAGTTCAGGGGTACATGTGTAGGTTTTTTACATAGGTAAACTTGTGTCATGGGGATTGTTGTACAGATTATTTCATTGCCCAGGTATTAAACCTAGTACCTATTAGTTATTTTTCCTGATCCTCTCCCTGCCCCCACTGTCCACTGTCTGAAAGGACCCAGTAGGTGTTGTTCCCCTTTATGTGTCCACGTGTTCTCATCATTGAGCTCCCACTTATAAGTGAGAACACGTGGTGTTTGGTTTTCTGTTTCTGTGTTAGTTTGCTTAGGATAATGGCCTCCAGGTCCATCTATGTCCCTGCAAAGGATATAATCTCATCCTTTTTTATGGCTGCAGAGTATTAAACGTCCAAACTTTGGACATTCAGTGGCTGCCTGTTCACTTAGAATAATTTATTAGCATGGTATACTATTCATTTAGATAAATTGCATTCATTATTCAGATTGTAACACTTTGACAGATAGTTCTTCCCTGGCTATCCGGGCTGACAAGATCTCCATGAATCTCCCTCTCTCTTTTTTTTTTTTTTTATTTTTCTTCATAACATTTTCTTATCACAATCTAGAATTATATTCACTTACTTTCTTAATGCCTACCAGTCTCATTGGGCTATAAAGTTGCTGAGGGTGGGACCCATTTCTGTTCAGTTTGCTCAAATATCACTAGAACCAATGAGAATCCATGAGAACGCACGAAACACAGTGGTAGAGAAAAAGGTTACTTCATCTCCATTTCCCTACCACAGTGGTTCCCAACTAGAAAGATTCTGACTCTCAGGGAACATTTGGCTATGTCCAGACACCTTTTTTATTGTCATGACTGGTAGGGGTGTTACTGGCATCTAGAGTCCACACATGTGGGTGGACTTCTTACAATGCACAAGACATCCACCACAACAAAGTTATTTGGCCCAAGATGTCCATAAGGTATCTCTTGAGAAACTCTGTCTGCTATGGTTTGAATGTTTGTGTCTCTTCAAAATTCATATGTGGAAATCCTAACCTAAAATCCTAATCCTAAATATGAGTGGGATACCATATGATATGGCTTGGCTGTGTCCCCACCCAAATATCACCTTGAATTGTAATAATCCCTATGTGTCAAGGGCGAGGCTAGGTGGAGATAACTGAATCATGAGGGTAGCTTCCTCCACACTGTCCTCATGGTGGTAAATAAGTCTCATGAGATATGATGGTTTTATAAATAAGAGTTCCCCTGCACAGCTCTCTTGCCTGCCACCATGTAAGATGTCTCTTTGCTCTTCCTTCGTCTTCCACCATGATTGTGAGGCCTCCCAGCCATGTGGGACTGTGAGTCCATTAAACCTCTTTTCGTTATAAATTATCCAGTCTCAGGTATATTTTTATTAGCAGCGTGAGAACAGACTAATACATCGTACTAAGAAGATTGTATTAGGAGGTGGAGCATTTTGGGGGATGATAGGTCATAAGGGTAGAGACTTCTCATCAGTGTCATTAGTGCCTTTTTAAAAGATACCCCAGAGAGCTGTCTTGCCCTTCCCACCATGCGAGAACACAGAAAAAAGTTACCATCTATGAACCAGGAAACCAATACTCACCACACTGAATCTTCCTGCATCTTGATCTTGGACTTCTCACCTATCAGGACTGTGAGAAATACAAATTTGTTGTTTATAAGCCACCCAGTTTATGGGTTTTTGTGATCACACCCTGGAAGGACTAAGAATCTGCCCTATTCAAACTGAGGCAGTAGTCAGCATCTCATCCTAAACACTTTTTAGCCTAAAGCTCTCATCAAGGCATTACCAAGGGAAATATTTGTCTGAGCATCTGCAAATCATTAAATGACCTAGGGGACAAGGGTGCCTCCCAAACAGGTAATCAAATCCTTTTAGCAAAGAGGCCCCTTCTCTCAGCAGGGAGACACTGCCAACATTTGATGTACCAGAAATTTCAGGGATCTGACCATCTAGTTAAAAGAAATATTCTCTTCAAGGAAAGTTGACAGGAAAGAAAATTCAGGTGATGTCCTCTAACCACCATTTTTAGAGCCCGTAGGTATGCTTGGGTCTTGCTCACATTGCAAATATGGTCAATAGAAGATGCCTAGATGAGGTTTGAGACTATCTTTATCGTAACATCCTAATATAGAATTAGAATATTTTTTACATGTTCAGTTTTTAAGCCAACCTGACCTATGTAGGATATGGAGAATATTTACCCTTATATGAGGCTAGTGTTTCCTAAACTACTTGGTTAACCAATTGACCTCACATTAGGCTAGTGAGTATTTTCTAATCTTATTGGCAAACATAGGGTCCAGATTACATTTAGGTGTATATTATTTTCAAGAGTGTGATGGGAAAATAGACATAGGACCTGAAATTTAAACAGTCAAACTTTGCCATTAACTATTTCCTGACTTCGCGCAAGTCACTTGGCCCATCTTCAGATCAGCATCGTCTAAAGATGATTTCTCAGATTCCCTCTAACTGCAAAGATTCTATAGAATTATGTAACAAATTAGTATCTGTTTTGTCTGTTCTGGCTCCCAGGTCTACTATCTAAAACTTTCTTTTATTCTCCTTCTCTGTATCTCACTACTAGACTATAATTTAGTAAAATTTCTGGGACTGGGCAATGAGGCTGAGCTTATAACGCATGTAGCACACTGGAGACTGGGTGGCATAATTAAGTAATTTTTACAATGAGTGGCAATGACATACTTGAAAACTGACCATGTGTGTCAATGCAGAAAAGGTTCTGTCTCCACGATTGCAATGTATAAAATGTATTTACTATTTGACATTTTGTTCTTTTCTCTTTAGAGCTGCATTTTTTATATTAATTTGTTCAGAGTCGATTTAAAAATACGATATATGTAACAATCAAAATAAAGTAGACATATGACCTATAAAAGTCTCCCACTTAAAATATTTGAAGAGGAAATAAGAGAAAGCACAGATGAAAGGAGTTTGTCAGAGAAAAAAATAAAAATAAAGAAGACTCGAAAGGGAGAGAGAAATGGAAAGACGAATGGAACAAATTTCAGGAATGAAGTGCTATGGTTCAAAAGTTTGTGTCCCCTGCAGAACACACAGGTTGAAGCCTAATCCCCAATGTGATGTTATTAAGAGGTGGGACCTTTGGGAGGTGATCAAGTCATGAGAATGGACCCTTCATGAATGGGATTAGTGCCCTTATAAAACAGACCTGAGGGAGCTCATTTTCCTCTTCTACCACATGAGAACATGGCAAGAAGTTGCTTTTTTTTTATTATTATTATTATTATTATACTTTAGGTTTTATGGTACATGTGCGCAATGTGCAGGTAAGTTACATATGTATACATGTGCCATGCTGGTGCGCTGCACCCACTAACTCGTCATCTAGCATTAGGTATATCTCGCCAGTGCTATCCCTCCCCCCTCCTCCCACCCCACAGCAGTCCCCGAAGTGTGATGTTCCTCTTCCTGTGTCCATGTGTTCTCATTGTTCAATTCCCACCTATGAGTGAGAATATGCGGTGTTTGGTTTTTTGTTCTTGTGATAGTTTACTGAGAATGATGATTTCCAATTTCATCCATGTCCCTACAAAGGACATGAACTCATCATTTTTTGTGGCTGCATAGTATTCCATGGTGTATATGTGCCACATTTTCTTAATCCAAGAAGTTGCTTCTTATAGGGAACAAGCCCTCACCAGGCCCCAGATCTGCCTAAACTTTGATCTTGGACTTCCTGGCCTCCAGAACCATGAGAAACATGTTTGTTGTTTATAAGCCACCCAGTTTATGATATGTTGTTATAGCAGCCCAAACAGACTAAGACATAAAGTAAATGCAAGAAAAAATACTTAAAAAATGAGTTTGGAGACTAATTAATATTCTGATGTTTGATTATGTTCAACATTAAGCATGATAGAGTTATTTATCTCTAAAAATATTTTCCATAGTTTGATTTCTGCATCTTTTCATACACATTACCAAATAGAAAAGTCATATCATGAGACATACACTTGACCAACCGTCATAGAGACCCCTCCAGAGAAATGGCTATTGTCTCTATTTCACCATGCTGAGACACCACATGGTTTATTTCAGTTTAGGATATTGATTTGTCAGTAGAGCTGAAAATAATAGTGTCATCAAAGCTCCTAGTAGTTGATTGAATGAGAGTACACAATAGGTCAAGGATACCTTACAAGCATAGATACATATGCTGACTTGGCTTTTTCTCTTGTAACTTTAATGGGTTAAGAATTTATTGGAAGGATAACTTGTTTTGTGAGGAGAAAAAAAATATTTGTTTTTAAGGATCCCTTGGGGATTTGTCTCGCATAAAAAGAGAAACTCTCAATACGCGTATAAGATCAACAACAAAGCTTTCCTGATGTATGTTACCATTGTTGTCAGTGCATATATTATTTGGATGGAAATGAACTTGTCTTAATTTTGCAGTTTTCAGTATTGTTTGTATATGATGTTTAACATGTTAAAGGTCGTTAGAGCAAGCATCTGAACATTAAAGTGGAAAACACGCAATGTTAATTTTTGATTAAAAACACAAATACAGAAATTATGCCACTATTAATAATCATTCAGAATTGAGAGATTCCACTTAAATGAGTTTCCAGATAATTAAAGTTTAAATATTTTGGGCTGTGCCATCTAATAAAGTATATTAGGCACACATGGCTACTTAAACCTCTATTTAAGATAATTAAAAATGAATGAAATTTTTAAAATCAGGTTATATCTTATACTGGCCACATTTCTAGTCCTCACTGGCCACACGTGGCTAATGGCAACTGTACTCAACGATGCAGGCATAGACCATTTCCACCATCACAGAACGTTCGATTAGACAGCTCTGACTCAGAGTATTTAAAAACATTTCTAGATAGAATGCTTTTCTAAAGAATTTCACAATTCTCTGCCCTTTTAATAGAATAAAAATACTTAATTTTTTCTATAGAATGCTTTTCTAAAGAATTTCACAATTCTATACCCGTTTAATAGAATAAAAATACTTAATTTTTTCTAATTTCTGTTCACCTATTTTATACAGTACTTCAGCTGTAGTTAAGTACACAGATGTAGGATTAAATGGATATCAACTTTAGTGGTGTCCCTAGGACTTGCTTTCAAGAAAAAATATTTGATGTCAGATAGAAACACTTGTTCTTTCCTCACAATGATGAAGAAAAAGATTTGCATTTGCTTGCTTTCAAAGAAAGTACAACATAGCTGCATGTCTTCAAAATTAATTATTTCACTCTCCAGCGAAGCACACCACTCTCCTTCCTCATTGTTGTAACTTCCTTTTGTTCTGACACAAATTTCAACAGAAATATTACTTTTCTAATTGAATCACAAGCATAGCCTATGTTTTGTCCACAGAAGTTTATTGCATTGTGTATTGACTGAATATGAAAGACTGTCTCTTTTATGCTGAAAGACTTCTTGGTAAGAATATTTTGAGAAGGGCTTACTTCAAAATCTGGAAATTTCTCAATATCAGAGTATAATATATTCTCAAGGATGATGTCAAAGTAGATGCCATACTATTAATTCTTCTTCAGATACAATTCTACGTGTGTGTGTGTATACAAAAATTTAACAATCACATTGAATGATATAACTTTGTATTTAAATGTCTGTAGGATTAAAATTATTGATGATATCTCCTCTATCAAGTATTAAACTCTAAATAATACCCCTGTCTATAAGTTACATCAAAAAGTAATTTTGAAAGACTGGAAGAATATATATTTTTAAAATATAACCAGACATCATAGTTTGCTTTGTTCATGATTTAAAGGATGCTATCCCAAATATTTAGCAACCAGTAGAGTATGGGCATTGGTCCAGAACAAACATGCTAATAGGATTCTGCTGGACCTCTGCTACTGCAAATGCTATCCACCGTGTTGCACAAAGGCCAGGGGCTCTAAGACTCTCAGGAAGGGTTTCATGATAAGGGGCATCTGGAGGTCTAAGGGCAGTGGCTTTACCAACAAGTTGAAAGGAAATATTTTAATAATGTTTAGAGCCTTACTGAAGCAGGCCAGCAGAACATCAGCTTTGTGCAATTGTTTAACTGAAAAATATCTTTCCTGCCAACAGATAAGCAGTTGGTTTTATTTATTTTTTCTACTAAAGGAAAAAATGGTGATAAAATCACTTGGAAAAATCATCCTTGTCTGATCTACTTTTCCTTTTTTTCAGAGCCTTGACTCCATTTTATTCAGGCAAATAATATTAAATAGAACCTAAACATTTGTCCTTTTCTCCAATTTCTTTCATAAAGCTAGCATAATTTTATATGCTCTTTCAACCTTTACTCAGAGGACCTTGGGATTCTTATCCTTTGTTGGCTTGCAAATATATATTGAGCCTGCAGTATTTGATGGATTATATCTTAGTTTTGCATTGTGTTACAGGAAACTCCCCCCGGACCGTGGACTTGGATTTGTGGATGCACATTTATGGTGGCCTGCCTGCATGCAGAGCTAACTAAGGACATTTTGAAATAAACAATAACTGGGATTTTATTGTTTCTCTTCTCTTCTCTAGAAACACACTAGCATAATTAAATACATAGTAAAAGAATACAAAGATGCAAATATTTTTGATTTCTTGTTCTGACATAACTTCCTTTGAATGCCCCCACATAATATATTTTCACTGCCTAGAGGCTACTTTTTCATTGTCACAGGTAGTTTTTATAAACACATATGTACAATGGCTTTAGGTATAATTGAGCTTCCTGAAGGTCAGACTTGCAGATAACTGAAGTTATCTAGTTATTACACACTTATTTTTTTAATTTAAAAAACAAGATTGGTCTTATCTGACTTTTAAAGAGTTTAGAAATCACCACTCTGGTCCTCACAATAAGAAAAATGCTGACTAAACTGAAAATTAGTAATTTTTCTTAGATCCTTTAGATAATTAGGATCACAGGGCAAACCACTGCACCCTTTGAAAACCAGAAGGACAGGTGAACACACAGAATGACTCATAGCACACCAGGAGAAGTCAACACTAGAGCCAACAACTAGAAAACTGAAGGGATAATTGACTAATGACTGGACACTGGGTTTTGACTAGTTTGAGAGATGAAACCCCCTTGAGGTCCAGACTTGGAAGGGGCTACACTCTTATTAGTTTTACATCCAAGAGGTCTAACAAGTTCTTCAGTTAAAGGTGGGAGAAAAATCCCCTTGTTCTTTTATCAGGGAAAGGGGAAAGCCCAGATTGTGAAATACCCCCTGAATATTCCCTTGTTCTTCTTCTTCTTTTTTTCTTTTTTTTTTTGAGACAGAATCTCACTCTGTCACCCAGGCTGGAGTGTAGTGGCACAATCTCGGCTCGCTGCAGCCTCCGCCTCCCAGGTTCAAGAGATTCTCATGCCTCAGCCTTCCAAGTAGCTGAAATTATAGACATGTATCATCACACCCAGCTAATTTTTGTATTTTTGGTAGAGACGGGATTTCGCTATGTTGGCCAGGCTGGTCTCGAATTCTTGATTTCAGGTGATCCTCCCACCTCGGCCTCCCAAAGTGCGGGGATTATAGGCATGAGCCAATGCGCCTGGCCTTGAAATCCTGTTCTTAACAAAGGCCTACCCTCAAAGAAAACTAGTTTACTAGAGCCCAATGGACTGAGGTTTTACCAGAGCCGAATTAATCCTAAAGAAGAGAAATACCTAACCCCACTCCTTCTAGCCTTCTTGTATCACATAAGAGGATAAAAAGCTGAGAAACCCTTGTGATGGTCACAACCCAGGGGCCCAGGCTCACTAAAACACTGAGACCTAATTATGAGACTGTAGAATGTCCATCTTCCCTCACACCCTATCACCACATCAGCAGAACTCCTGCATAATAATGGGGGAATACAAGTGAAAAGCCTTCATGTCTCAGATATTATTTAAGATAAATTCTCTGTGGCAACCCAACAACAACAGCGGGGACAAAAACATTTTAGTCTCTGTCACATATAGCTATGGCAAATAGTAGACACAGCTTAAATCCTAGGCAGACTAACATAAAACCTCAGGCTAAGGCACTATGTGTTTTATTTTCCCTGATGCATAATATTTTACAAGGCATGTTAAAGTCAGAGAACACAGATTAAAGAGACAAAACAAACATCATAACCTACTTAGATATAGCAGAAACTTTGTAATTATTGAACTGGGAATTTAAAATAACTATTGCGAGTATATTAAAAGCTCAAATGATAAAAACAAACAACATGAAAGAATACACAGGTAATGCAGGCAGAGAGATGAGAACTCCAAGAAAGAACTGAAAAGAAGTGCTAGAAAGAAAGAAAAAAAAAGAAAAATAAAGACTGCTTTGGATGGGTTCATTAGCAGACTGGATACAGTCAAGGAAATAATGTGTTTGAAGATATGTCAATGGGAACTTTCTAAATTAAAATGTAAAGAGTAAAAAAAAATGAAAAATATGGAAGAGCATATTCTAGACATGTATGAGTGTTACAAAATGTGAAATGTGCATAATGCAAATAATATATGGAGAAGAGAGAGAGAGGAGAGAAAGGAACAGAAGAAAGAGCCTAAGTAATAATGGCTGATACTTTTTCGAATTTAAAGACAGACAACAAATCACAGTTCTAGGAAACTCAGAGAGTGCCAAACTCTCTGATAAACAGTTAAAAATCCACTTCCTGGCATAATATTCCAACTGCAGAAAATCAAACAGGAGAAAATCTTCAAAGAAGCCAAGAAGGGGTGGAGGAAGCCAACACTGTATAGAATTATATAAGCAAGAAGACAGTGGTATAAAATTTTAGATATTTAAATAAAAACAGACAAAATTACAGCCTAGAACTCTGTATCAAGTGAAATTCTTTGAAGAGGACATAATGACTTTCTCAGAAAAATGAAACTTGAATTAATATTTTCGGTAGCAAGCCTCCCTTTTAAAAAATATTAAAAGAAATTATTCAGAGAAAAAAATGACTCAGATTAGAAACTTGGATCTATATAAAAAAAGAGTATTTGAGAAAAAATAAATGAAGGTAAAATATTTTTTTTGGTTCTGAGAGGATACAACATAAAATTTGTTCTAATTAATAATAGCAACAATATTTTGGATGGTTCTAGCTGATAGATAAATGAGAAATGAATGAGCAATGTGATATGTGATGACATGGGGGGAATTGGGAATACATTAATGTACCTGCGATGCCTGTGAAGTAAGGTAGTGTTATTTGAAAGTGGACTTGGATTATCTGTAAATGTATATTGCAAACTCTAAGGTAATCTCTAAAAACAGGTAAAATAGAAGTAAAAAAGAGGTAAGAGAAAGTAGAATAATATAAAATGCCCAATTCAAACTGAAGAAGGCAGTAACATATGTAAAACAAAACAAAATGTAAAAACAAAAACAAGGACAATGGGTAGAAAGCAGTTATAAATTATGGTAGGCTTTAATATATCATTAATCACTTTAAATGTGAATGATCTGAATTTACCAATCAAAAGAGCCTATCACAGTGGATTAAAAACAAGAAGCTACTATGGGTTGGCTACAAGAAATTCACTTTAAATATAAAGACACATATAAATTAAGATAAAGAGATGGAGAAAGATACAGCAATGCTAACATTAACCAAAAACATCTAGAGTAAATATATTAATTTCAGACAAAGCAGACTTGTGAGTAAGGAAAATTATGAGGCATTTAAAATAAAGGCCAAGCATGGTGGCTCACGCCTATGATCCCCGCACTTTGGGAGAATGAGAAGGGAAGATCACTTGAGGTCAAGAGTTTGAGATCAGCCCGGCCAACATGATGAAGCCGTCTCTAGCAAAGAAACACAAAAATTAGCCAGGTGTGGCAGCACATGCCTGTAGTTCCAGCTACTCAGGAGGCTGAGCAGGGAGAATTGCTTGAACCTGGCAGGCAGAGGTTGCAGTGAGCCAAGATTGTGCCACAGCACTCCGGCCTGGGCAACAGAGCAAGACCCCATCTCAAAAATAATAAATAAATAAATTTAACAAGATATTAACTCTCCAGTGAAACACAATAATCCTTATTGTGTCTGTGCCTAATGGAGTATCAAAATACATGAGATAAAAATGAATATAACTGCAAAGGGAAAGAAATAAACCCACTATTATGGTTGAAGACAATGATACCCCTCTATTAGCAATTGACAGAGTCAACATACACCAAATAAGACACAGTTAATCAGAACAGCACCAAAAATAACCTGGTTTTAATTACACCATCTGACAACACAAAATGTATATTCTTCTTAAGCCTACATGGCACATTCACCAGGATACACCACATTCTAGGTCACAAAACACAACTTAATGAATTTAAACTATTGAAGTTATTTAAAGTATACTGTTAGTCCAGAATGAAATTAAAGTCAAAGTCAAAAATAAAAAGAAAGCTGAAAATTCCAAAATATTTGCAGAATACAATAAATTTTAAGTAATACATGAGTCAAAGAAGAAGTCTGAAGAAAAAATAAAAATAGTTTAAAGTGAAAATTAAAATACAACTTTTCAAAATGTGTGGGATGCCACAAAACCAGTGATTAGAGAGAAATTTGTAGCACTGAATGCATGTATTAGAAAAGAAAGATCTAAAATAAAAGTTTCTGCTTTAGAAAATGAGAAAAATAAAAGCAAAATAAATCTGAAGTAAGCAGAAGAAAATCTGTAATACAAATTAGGGCAGAAAGAAATTAAATTGAAAACAGGAAATTAGTAGAGTAAATCAATGAAACCAAAAGCTGGTGTTCTTTGAAAAGTTCAATAAAATTGTTAATCCTCTAACCAAGCTAACCAGAAAACATACAAATCACTAAGATCAGAAATGAAAAAGAGTAATTAACATTGACTTCATAGACATTAAGAAATTATGCATAAGTATTTTAAACAATTTCATGCTTACAAATTTGATAACCTAGATGAAATGGACCGATTCCACAGAAGACGCAATATAAAAATTGCACACAGGGAAAAATAAGTAAGCTGAATACGTTCAATAAATTAAATCAACTATTAGTTGCTTTTCAAAACAGAAAGCATCAGTCCCAGATGTTTCCACTGGTGAATCTACCAAACTCCCAAGGAAGAATTTAAGTCAATTTTTTTTCAAACTTTTACAGAAAATATAAACACAGGGAATACTTCCTAACTCCTTCTAGGAAGCCAGCAATACTCCAACACCACATCCAGACAAAGATCTGTTAAGAAATGAAAATTACTAATATCTCTCATGAACACAAATGCAAAACTCTTCAAGACAATTTTAGCAAATCAAATCCAATGTATAAAAAGAATTATACACCATGACTAAGTGGGCTTTATTCCAGATATAATGGTTGGTTCAAATTCAAAACCTGATAAATAACAATGTGAGGTAATGTATATGTTAATTAGCTGTTTAACCATTCAACAAAATATGCATATTTAAAACATCATATTGTACATGCTAAATATATGCTTATTTGTAAATTAAACATTAATTGGTCTGGCATAATGGTTCACGCCTGTAGTCTTAGCACTTTGGGAGGCTGAGGCAGGTGAATTGCTTGAGCTCAGGAGTTCAAGACCAGCCTAGGCAACATGAGGAAACCCCTTCTCTACAAAAAAATACGAAAAACAATCAAAAACAAATAGTCGGGCACGGTAGTATAGGCCTATAGTTCCACATGGGAGGCTGAGGTGGGAGAATCACCTGAGCCAGGGAGGCAGAGGCTGCAGTGAGCTGTGGCCATGCCACTGCATTCCAGCCTGGGTGACAGAGTGAGACCCTGTCTCAAAAAAAATAATAATTAATTAATTTAAAAATCAATGTAATTTATCACAATAGGCTAAGGAAGAAATATCATACAATCATATCTATAATGCTGAAAAGGCATTTGACAAAATCCAACACACATTCCTCACAAAAACTCTGAACAAATTAGCCATAAATGGGAACAACTTCTACTTGATAATAGATACCTACAAAAACGTAGTTTTTGTAGTTAATATCATAGTAAACAGTGTGAAACTGGATGCTTTCTCCCTAAGAAAGAGAACAAGACAAGGGTTTCTGGTCTCACCACTCCTGTTCAACATTGTCATGAAAGTACTAGTTATGCAATTAGAAAAGGAAATCAATTTATACGGGCTGGGCAGAAAGAACTAAAACTGCCTTAGTATGCAAATGTCATGATTACCTATGTAGAAAATTCTAAAGAATCAACAAAGAAGTTCTGGGAACAATTAACTAATTATAGTAATGTTGTAGGATTCAAGGTTAATGTGCAAAAGTTGTTTTCCTATATACCAGCAATGAACACTCAGAATTTAAAATTAAAAACATAAAATCATTCACATTAGCACAAAAAATATGAAATACTTAGATATAAGGCTGACAAAATATGTATAAGATCTATATGAGAAAAGTTGCAAAATGTTGATTACATTAAATCAAAGATGATTTGAATAAATGTAAAGATATGATCATGGATAGTAAGACTCAATATTGTTAAAACCTGAATTCTTCCCAAATTAATCTATAGACTGAATGCAATCTCAACCAAAATTCCAGTAATTTATTTTGTAAATATTGACACACTGATTCTAAAGTTTATATGGAAAGGCAAAAGACCCAGCATGGCCAAACAATACTGAAGGATGAGAAAGAGGACCTACCCTACCCAATTTCAAGACCTTATATTCGGCTATAGTGAACAAGACTGGGTAGCATCATTGAAAGAACAGGCAAATAGATCAATGGAACAGAATAGACAGTACAGAAATAGAGCCACACAAATATAATCAATAGTTCTTTGACAGAGGAGCAAAGGCAAGTCAATGGAAAAAGTAGTCTTTTCAACAAATGATGCTGGAACAAGTGGATATCCACGTGGAAAAGTGTAAATCTATAAATGGAACTTACACCTTTCACAAAATGAAAAGTACTGTTTATACATAACCCCAAATTATTTTCTATTTAGCCCTTTGTCTATTCTTTACAACAGCAGCTCTCTTCCTTAGCTCTCTACATGCTGAGTTTTAATTGTATCCCTTGCTTCTCTCAGTTCATCACTTACCTTTCTTATTTTCCAATTATATTCTTAAACAATGTATGATTTTTCTCTCAACAAAAATATTATTTTTAGCTTCATAAAACCAGGATGCAAATATTCATACTTTATGTGAAATGATTTTTTTATTTGGAATTTTAAAATAATTACACTGCTTTTTTGTTCTCACTTAGGAGCTGAACAGTGCAAACACATGGGCACAGGGAGGGGAACAACACACACGGGCTTATTGGGGGATGGGGTCATGCAGAGGGAGAGCATTAGGAAAAATAGCTAATGCATGCTGTGCTTAATACCTAGGTGTTGGGTTGATAGGTGCTACAAACCACCATGGCACACGTTTACATATGCAACAAACCTGCACATCCTGTACATGTACCCCAGAACTTAAAATAAAAATCAATAATTACACTGCTTTTCAATTTTAAAATATACTTTGTTGCTCAGTATTCCATTTGGCACTGATAAAAATACTCATGTCAGTAACATCTCAATTTAACTGATGAGGGAACAGAACCCAGGGAGGGGAGATTACTTGTCAAGGTATAATATTCTGGCAGAATAAGAATTAAACTTAGATCTTATAATATTTTTCACTATTCTAAGTATCCTGGAGCCTAGCTTACTTGAATATTAATGTCTCAAAAATTTCCAAGAAAAACAACACATGTACAATAAGAAAATCAAAGAAAAAACCTCAAAACACATATAGAGAGTAAGAAGAAACAAAGTTAATGGAGTTACAAAATTTGATTGAATAAATTATTTGTTTCTGTTTGCAGATTTTTTTTGGTACATAATGTCAAAAAATAAGACATCTAATTCATAACATCAGCATAAGAAAATACATGAAAGTGAAAATAAACTTAATTCTTAGCATAAATTTCTAGAAGCACTCACTATATGCAGAGCCATTTTATTAACCTTAATTGAAGATTATTACGCAGTTAATATGTCAAGAACAATGCTATCTTTGTTACTATTCTCTCTTTGATCTTTTGAAGTAGGTATTGTCTCTATTTTATAGCTAACAAGCCTGAATTTCAGAGATATCAAGTGATTTCTTCAAGATTACTCAAGTAAACGACACAATCAGAATTAAAACTCACTTCCTTCATCTCAAGTCCAGTGCCTTTTTACCGTATATCACAGTTCAAGGTAAGGAATACTTAAGAACATAATGGATAGTGTATTTCAT
The DNA here is from genome assembly GCF_028885655.2 of Pongo abelii. Taxonomy (NCBI): domain Eukaryota; kingdom Metazoa; phylum Chordata; class Mammalia; order Primates; family Hominidae; genus Pongo; species Pongo abelii. Next base: position 144,285,364 of record NC_071991.2, on the reverse strand, counting down.
GGCAGTTTCACACCATGGTGGCTGATGAACTGTAGGGAAAAAAAATGGATGGATGACATTTTGGTTTGCTGTATTGTAGCATCAGTAGTACTAATATTCAAAATAATAGTCATAATAGCAATCACTTCCTAAGTGGCTATCACATACATGATTTACACCATGTTAGGTGGTTTCAAGCTTCTATCTCAGATAGCTACAGAAACTTTGCAATTAAAACATTATGATCCCCATTTACAAAAAAAAAAAAAAAAAAAAAAAATGACGCTTACAGTGACCAGGGGATTGTCCAAAGTTAGACAAATAAATATCGGAACTGTGGTTTGCTCCTCAAGGGTCCAAACTCTTTATCTATTTTAATTCTTTGTTAATCACAATCAAAATGGTGATTTTCATCCTTTCTATTTTCCCTCTTGACAATAGGTTAAAATTGCACTTGCAATTAAACATTTCTTCAGTTTGCTAATTGTGTGCCCAATTTCATGCTCTGGCTGAAAGCACCCACAATTAGCAAGCATTGATTAGATGCTTATGCAGTTTCCAAAAGGGTAACTTTTAGTATGCGTAAAAGGAGGCTACCTTTTAAGAAGTTGGCCTTTACTGGTATAAGTTTTAAAGGTTTTTAGGTAGGGAAAAAATGTCAATTCAAATACAACACCAAACTGCATTTTCTAAATGCATTTTAAATGCTCACCACTGTGACAGGTCTCTATGTAAATGTTTATTGTATGAAAGCGTAAACTCTGACAGAAAAGCATTTTTACAAGACAAAAGGAGGTGTAGAAGACTACGTAAGACTGCAGAGATGACAGTAACTAGAGATGAAAAACATAAATCTGCCCATTATTTCCAGGAACCCGAAAGACACATTCCTTGTTTGCTAGTTAGACTATCATCTCTGACCAATTTTATGCATTTTAAAGCTAGCACTTCTAGAAGGACCCTTGTGCATCATTGGATGTCTCAGAAGATTCGTAATGGGTTTTAGGACCTTCAATTTTTAGGGCCCTGATTTGAATCCAATCCAAGTCATGTTTCCATTGTTCAAAGTAGTCACTGAATTTGCCCATTTTATACATCTCTGAACACTGTTGAATTCACAGGTTAAACAATTTAATTCATGCCAAATTGACCATTGCAAGACATAGAGATTTGAGATGAGAGTGAGTGCAAAAGGGGGAGGAGAGTTTCAGGTTTGGGTAGAATTAAGAACCTGGCTCTAACATTCAGTAAAGAAACAGTGGAAACACATAAAGAACCCTCTGCCTTTTTGTTAAAAAGGGAACTACAAACCCTCCCCGACTTACCATTATTTGCCTTACAAATTTTCAGCTTTATGATAGTGCAAAAGCAAATGAGTATTGAGTAGAATCATACTTTGAGCGCCCATACAACTCTGCGTTTTACTTTTAGTACAGTGTTCAATGAATTACCTGAGCTACTCGATGCTTTATTATATAATAGAACTTGTGTTAGATAATTTTGCTCAACTGTAGACTAATATAAGTGTTCTGAGCATGTTTACAGTAAACTTGGCTAAGCTGTGATGCGTGCTAGGTATTAAACGCATTTTCAACTTACATTACGTTCAACATACAATGGGTTTATTGAGTTGTGACTCCATTGTAAATCGAGGAGCATCTTTACATGTTTTTCTCATTGAACATATTGCTTAGAGAAAAGAAACAGACCCAAATTAGTGGCTTTATATTTATCATTATGACTCAGCATTTTCCTAAAGAAGGTGATTACCCAATGGAAATATTAAGAAAATGGGGGAAATTGTTTGGTTAAAGTAGTTATCATTTGCACATAGTTAAACAGCTATAGGTACACACATGGATATGCATCATATAACATGCAGGTATTAATTTGGAGAAGATTCCAAGACATATTTCAATCAGAAATGCACACCTTGTTTATTTTCCAGAATCACAGCACAATCAGAGAATGGTAAAGGTGTGACTACGCATTCACTTTAGGAACTGTTCCAGATAACAGTTTTTAATGTTCTTTCAAATCATTCTATATATTTTTAGTCCAGAGGACTGACAAAATGAACTAGTTGCTTCACAAATTAACTTCCCTTTCCTCCTTTTCACTCAAACTGTATTAGAAATTAGAAAAAGAGAAACAGAAAAATTGTAAAGGCTTTTTTCTTTCAAAAATTATCATGATGTATTTTCCCCCTTTCTAAATAATTTATACATAAAAACATAGGAAATATTACCTTGCTTGCATAGAATTGTCTGTGAACCATTACAAAATTTCTGGCAAATGCTACTACCTTCTACTGGTCGAGAGCAGATTCTAGCTATCATATGCATAAAACAAGTTGCAAATGAGGCCATTAAAGAGTTTTCACGTATACAAAACATTTATTTAAATCTTTGGTAATTTTGACTTTAATCTGGAGAAACAAAAACCTATTAATAAGATTCATGTTTCAAATAGACTTGTGACCACTGTGAGCAAACCGTAGCCACAGGCATTTCGGGAGCTCCAACTGGTCAGAACGCAGGGGAATGAAGTCCCGGTCTCTGCATAAACTGAATTATACAAATTATACATGCGCAGTGACCAATCACTGGAGACTTTGAAAGAAGTGACGTGATTGGTTACTGATCATGACGTATGTCTCCTCTTTATGTAGTGAATTGTGGACTGAAGGCCTAGCAGCAAAGTTTGAAATTTATGCAATTATGGTTAGTATGCTGTGGATTGAAATTGAACTGTGTTGTTGGAAGACTGGTGTAATTTAAATCGATTCCAGTAAATGGAATTCTTGCAGATAGGAATCAAATGAAGAGAAAATTTCCTGTAATTATGTGAAATGGAAGACTCACCAAATTTAGAAAAATTGTGTGCGTGGCTATTTGCAAAATTATCTTAAGATTTAAATAGATATATATAAATTTGAAAAAAATTAATAAAAATATTAATATAAAAATCAAATTTTGATGGAAACACCATTCCTCTTCCTATAGGGGGTCTGTCATATGAAAAAAACTGATACCTTAGTAATAACTCATTGATATATCTATCTGGTTTGCTTTTACAAAAGAAAGAAAAAAGATACACAGTATTTCTGCATGATAAAATGCAGTATATTCATATAAAATCTCCAAAAAATAATTTCAATGTGGAATGCTTTTGATTCCCTGAAGAAACCAAATATATTCTTCAGTGTACCTCACAACTGCAGCTTTTTATCAGATTGCTTTAATAATGGCACCTCTGTTCAATTTGTTATATTTCATCAGACGTGCGTGGCAGTCAGCACAAAGGACAAGTTAGACTTTAAAATGAACTGTGCAAATCTTCTGATAATAAAAGGAGAGTGACAGATATAATTATAAGGTACGGACAGATAAATGAAAGATTCTCAAGGACGTTGGTGGCCTACTGTTTAGAGCTTATGGAACAAACACCACTGAGAAAATTCCTTTGTATTTTCCACTTCCTCCATTTTTTTTTCTTTTGTTTTCTAAATTTCCAGAGAGCTCCTACCCTGGATGATCTCATGGTCACTAAGGAGGATATACATATAAACACATACTTATAATAACAATACAAATGTGATAAATCATGCATAACACATTTTATTGCAATTCACTGCTTGATAACCCCTATCTTAATTTGGCTTTCAAAAGACAGAGTAGGCATTTTGATCACCACTCATAGAGAAGAAACTAAGGATTAGCCAAATGGAGTAATTTACTCAAGGTTACCTGAGTAACCTTGTGAAATGTTACTCATCAGAGGGCAAGTCAAAAGGAAACAATTTTTAGTAAAGTGTATACAACTGTATATAACAGCATATGTGTATGCCTCTTAAATTCTGATACGAAGAGACTTTTCAAATACATTCGTGTAAAAGTGTTTTAAAAATGCCAACATCTGTAATTATTTTTTGAAGCATCATGTAAGCTGTATAATAAAAGATGAACATAGAAAGTTTTCATAGCTAAATATCTTAGTTTTACATATTATAATTTTTACCAGACATTTTTTACATGCATGCTCTAACTTGTTAGCATGCTCAGCTAACAAGAGTGGTAGCTAACTGATGAAGAGTTTTGATTTACTTCCTAGTATAATTAGGATAGTCATTAATAGTCTTTTTTTTATGTCATCTCATGGCAATATTCTCCAATTGGTATGTGTCAGGCCTGTGAGCCCAGGCTAAGCCATCATATCCCCTATGACCTGCACGTATGCATCCAGATGGCCTGAAGCAACTGCAGAATGACAAAAGTGAAAATAGCCAGTGCCTGCCTTAACTGATGACATTCCACCATTGTGATTTGTTCCTCCTGTCCCACCCCAACTGATCAATTTACCTTGTGACACTCCTTCTCCTGGACAATGAATCTCAGGAACACCTTGTGACCCCCGCCCCTGCCCACGAGAGAACAACCCCCTTTAACTGTAATAATTTTCTACTACCTAACCAAATCCTATAAAACTGCCCCCCCCCCCCCATCTCCCTTTGCTGACTCCTTTTTTAGACTCAGTCTGCCTGCACCCAGGTGATTAAAAAGCTTTATCGCTCACACAAAGCCTGTTTGGTGGTCTCTTCACACGGATGCACGTAACAGTGTGTGATAACATGATGACACAATTATTATTGCAGAATTTGAAATAAAACTTGTAGAAGAACAGTTCTTATGATTATTGCTGTATCATATAAGTTCACTCTGATTAATACTATTAAATAGTACAGAAATTAACAATGATTTGAGTATTATTTAAAATTAGTACTTTCCTTATAAATGAATCACTTCATGGTAGTTTGTGCCTACAAACGCCTATTTAATGCTGTGGGATTCCCTCTCCATTTGGGGTCAATACTAGCTTAGGGACCAACAATGTCTATTCAGTGACATCTTTATTTTCAGCCGTTTTTAGCCACAGAAATTAAGTTTCTGCACCTACACCTTCTTTGCTGTAAATTATAATCCCCAGTTGATTATCTTGGGAAAAATCTGTGTTTCATTAGTAACGTAAAACCACTTGAACTCACACACACATGCACATACGCAGCCTGTGCTCTTCCCATGGAAAGCATCAGTGCTACACTGCAAAACAGCTGGGCTTATCCTATAAACAACAGATCTTGCAAAAGCAAAGAAAGTTTTGCTCATTTATATCTGTCTCTCTCTTCGCCCCTCCTGGTTGCGTTGTCATCTCCTTATTGCTAAATATATTCCCTAAATGATCACATTTTCAATGTACTTTTCCATTTTCATTATTTTTTAATACCTGAAAATGAAATGATCTGATAACTTGATTCTTTAAAAAGCCATAATTATCTGTGCAAATACAAAAGCCTAAAAATATCACAAATCCACATCCATGTATTAAAAATTCATCTATTTGCATCATTTAGATGAGAACTACCAGAAAACTTTTAAGTCGAGTTGTTCCCTTCTTTTCTATGGTGATACGTGACAAAAAGGAGCAGAGACAATGATGAGGACCGTAGCTAATATCCGTTATGTGCTTACTTTGGCAAGACACTGTTGTCCATGTACGATCTCATTTAAACCTCACAATGACCCTATATAGCTGGTGTGACTTTTCTCTTTCTGTATATTAGGAAACTCAGGCAGAGAGAAATTATGTTGCTCAAGATCACATATTTAGTTAGTATCTAAGCCAAGATTTCATTCCGGGCAGTTTAACCACAGGGCCTAGACTTTTAACCAACAGTCAATATTTACAGATATTAAGACTAGTTTTGATAAGTTCTGTAGCTTTAGAGAGCTAGGCATGAGACACACTGAATTGTAGAGATGATATTTAACCGTTAAGAAATGAAAATTTTCTCAGTGAAAATAATAGAACTATGATCCAATGACACAATAATAGTGATCTCTGAGGTACTTCATGCACCTCGCTCAGAAGAAGAATGCTGGTTAGGCATATAAACTAATGCACCTTATTGGCAGAATAATTGATTAAAGAAATATAATCAACATAGTGTTTCATTTTTGCAGTACAACATTGGCTCCAGGAGCACCCAGCCACAAAAGCAGAGAGAACCATTTCCAGCCTGCATCCCTATGTTACGACAAACATTGGCTGAATCTGTTCCAAAGCTTTGCTGAAAATTACATTGACTGCATTTTAAAGTAGTGTATAGAAATTGTCTATGTCATTATAAAACTGCCAGAGAATTAAATAAGTCAAGTAATGTTTCTTATTACTAGACAGTCTTTCTAAGAGCAATATGAGAAGCCAGCATTTTGTTCTCATATACCAACAAGGAAGTAATACTATGAAAAGTCATCAACAATGAAGGAAAATTAGAACTCCTTAAAAATTATCTTTTAATTTCCTTTTAGACTCACCGATTATCTGTGCCTCGATCTTACATAAGATCTAGTTCCATGGTAGAATACAGTCCCTAAGAGAGGAGTACATAAGTCTGTATTTGTATCTCAGTGGCCAGCACATATTTATTCTCTAATAAATATTTGTTGGTAATTGAAGAAGTAAATTCTGGAAGAGGATGATTGAAATTTCAGAAGTAGCCATGGAAATATGTTGCATTCTGCACACGTAACACATACAGGCTACATACAATCGCACTGCTACTCTATTCTGACTTCAAAAATTGTTTGATTTTTTTTTCCCCTTGAGACAGGGTCTCACTCTGTCACTCAGGCTGGAGTGCAGTGGTGCAATCACAGCTCACAACAGCCTTGACCTCCTGGGCTCAAGGGATCTTCCTTCCTCAGCTTCTCAAGGGAATATAGGTGCATGCCACCACTCCTGGATAATTTTTTAAAAAATTGTTTTGTAAAGACAGTGTCTCAGTATGTTGCCCAGGATGATCTTAAACTCATGAACTCAAGAGATCCTCCCGTGTCAGCCTCCCAAAGTGCTGGGATTACAGGTGTGAGCCATCACGCCTCACCTGGAATATTTTTTTCTGAATCCCAAGGTCAATATTCCACTAAGTGTTATTAAATAGATTAAACAAAGTAGAAGAACCAATCAAATACATTTGCTAGTATCAATACTACCATTGAACACATAATTGTAGAGATATAGACTGAATGTTTTCCTCTTTCAGTTCATTTTCACATACATCAATTATAAACAGTTCTTTGCATTTGGCAGATAACTATTTCTAAGTTTAACAGAAAATATATCAGTAAGGAAAATGGATATACACATGTCTTAGATGTCAAAAGCATTTTTTTTTTCTAATTCACCTAGAAACCTTTTTAAACCATCTTTTGTACCTCAGGAGAGAATAATTACTCCTTTCCACATTGTTATTACTACGTAGGCTTGTTTTTCATTCAAATAAACTTTATTCAGCACTTATTTGTTCTGTGTAAAAACAGAAATGCAGAGACAAATCGGGCATGGATTCTTTTTCTCAAGATAGTGACAAAAGTCATATCCGAGAAAGGATGTATTTTTTTTGGTTCTCCCACCCTTTTAACAGGAAATGTCAACCAGCCTGTACCAGCTTGACTTGAAAGATGAACCAAAACCCTAATGATACATAATGTTCATATATGTCCATGCAATTCTCTGTTCTATTCAGTAATCTGAGATGCATCTTGTTTGTGTGTCATCTCAAACACCCTGGCAATCACAAAATCATCTATCTATAGGAATGTTTCAAGTTGCATGTATTGTTGGTTCTTTTACAAAAAATAAAGTGGCACAATACCATGCTATCCTTTGAAATCGGCATGATAGTGGATGCAGCTTAGGGGTTAAAAGGTTGTCATTCTTTTACGTCAACTTGTATGGGTTTCAAAATTCACTCCTCCACTATCTAGATGTGTAATCCCTATACCTTAATTTCCTCATCTTTAGAACAATGTTGAAAATAACGGTACCTGTGCATCATTCTTGTTTTATTATTTATGAGGACCGAAATACTCTGTATTAACTGTCATTTGGTGTGACCTTGAAGATGATTATTTTTAGTCACTTTCTCAGTAAGATTTATGTAACATTTAAAAATCTGTGGCTCTTTAGCTTACATTATTTAATTGACACCATCTGAAAGCCAAATCCATAGCTCACAGCTCTAGGGACATATGTCAGCAGGGTCCTGGAGCACCATTCACGAAGACAGTATGAATGGAACTTTCTGGAGCTGGGTTTCCTGATTCTTTGAAAACAAACCTCGGTAGGGACATTGGTGTTCTTACTTGTGAAGTAAGTCATGTGATTTGAAAATGTCAAATAGTTAATAATAGTAATTGCACCAGGTCACATAGTCAATGACTGGCAGAGCTAAATCCTCCAGCGCTTTTTTTTTTTTTTTTTTTTTTTTTTTGTGCTGGATCTATTATTGCTCGAAGCTGTTTTGGGGACATCCTATTCTGTCATGGTGATCTTGTCAACATATAAACATTAAAACTCACCATTTTCTAGTTTATTTGGCCCACATAAGTTATGCTACATTATTGAATACTAGAAGTATTTTCAGAGATTTAGAGTAGCCAAATAAGTCTTTAAATTCAAGAATATCTGGTTCTGGAGGATATTTCGATTTTTTACCTCCATTTGCTTGTGTATAATTACACTTGTAAAAACTGACAGTGCATAGCTATTGATATATAAATAGGGGAGTTTTTGTTTTATTCTCACTTAGCTCATCGAAAACAGCAGTTCTTAAATTTGCCTTTGCCCTGACTCTTCCTCGTGAGTTCTTCAGCTGGTTTGCAAACTCGTCTTATATTTTGGAATATGGTATGGTAGCCAACATCTCCACTTCTGGGAATCAAAATCATGGGGCAACAGGTCCAGTGTAAGGTTCTGCACTATGGAATTAGATTCAGCTCAAAAGCAATGGATCAAGGGAACCTCCTCTGAAAGTCAGTGCACAGACTTTCCTGTTATCCTATGGAGGATCTGCTAGAGAGACAGCAGTAAGCCAAGAGACGGGCTTGTCAAACGAGAGCAAGAATTTTTGAACCAGAAAATGAGAGACAGAACTTGGGAAAACTCCCTGTTTCCAGTGAAAAGTGTAGTTGCTCTGACTATTTACAGGATGGCAAGAGTCTCACAAATCGTGAAACTGTCATTAAGAGCCTCAGTTCTACACACTCACAGGGCAATGTTTGTACATATATCATTTTACCATACTTTGAAATAGGTTATCTTTTGAAATACATCACTTAAGAGCATGAATTTCACATAACTTATATGCCACATGTGATAAGCTTAATGTCTTAATAGGAGGATATTTTCATTCATGACCCTCTTAGGCTTTCTAAAAAATCCTGTGACTAAACTCCTATGGGGTAAGTGACTCATTGAATAAACATACAAATGCACAACACACAATAAATGCTGAGTAAAATCTTTGTATGTTTATTGTTTTAGCCTGTTTAAAGGAATTCCTGTTATTTGAAATATAATTAATGTCCGGTATGACACACAGAATTTCCAATGTCTCTTGTGGAACTGTAGTTTGAGTTCATCTGGTCTTCTGAGAGTTTCAAATATAATAATAATTATTGTAAATATCAAAAGGAAGATAATCTATAAGGAGATTAACCATTTGACACTTTTATTGAGGAAAACATTAAGTAACAAGGATTCCCACTCCCCGCCAAATCATTGAAATATTTTAGGTAATGACTTGGCCGTGCGTGGTGGCTCACGCCTGTAATCCCAGCACTTTGGGAGACCAAGGTAGGCATATCACCTGAGGTCAGGAGTTCGAGACCAGCCTGGCCAACATGGTGAAACCCCATCTCTACAAAAAATGCAAAAATTAGCTGGCATGGTGGCAGGTGCCTGTAAACCCAGCTACTCACAAAGCTGAGGCAGGAGAATCATTTGAACCTGGGAGGCGGAGGTTGCAGTGAGCTGAGATCGTGCCACTGCACTCCAGTCTCAGTGACAGACAGAGACTCCATCTCAAAAACAAAACAAAACAAAAAAAGACTTTCTATACAATGTTATATATGTGTATAAACACAGGAAGTAGAGAAAGATTAATGTGAGGGTGACAGAATAGCAGTTCTTCCATGTCAGTAGTATGTATTCATAATAATTGAGATGATAATGCCCACCTATAAATTACTACCAGGATGAAATAACCTAGTGTATGGAACACATCTAGCTCAGATTATAATACATTGGGTACAAAAGAAGGTCTTTAATATTGCTTTTTTTCTTCCTTATCTATTGATTATGCATAATGTGTTTCTGCTTAGCAATGCAAATATCTTTGCCCTGAAATGTCTGTTGACCAAAAATCTTTTTTCTTCTAAGTGTATTTTAGTTACTGGTACAACTTGTACAACTCTTTTCACAACAGAGTTAGATTAGATCTTTCGCTTGATGTTTTTCTGTGGTTTGCACTGCTTGAAAAAGGGAACTCGCCTCTTCTCTGGTATGTACTTTGCTATTTACTCACAGTGATATGTGTGCAACCCAGAAATGAAGGCAGCAACTTGCCTCAAATAACTGTAAAATGTGTATTATATATTAAATCTATGAACTAACGTACAGTTTGGCAATAATGTTTTGATCATCACCTATGTAATAAGTCACTGATAAAACCTGATAACGTGGTCCTTATTATAAACGGTCCCAAAACTCTTAACTATTGAGCTGTGTTCAAAGATTAGTGTGATATAACCTTTGCTGGCTGAACGTTATGTTCTCACACTAGGCTTATCACTCTATAGGGAACATTTCCTGGATGAGAGAGCACTTGCATTAAAAAATATATATATACATATACATACATACATACATATATTGTTCTTCCACAGTGAGGAAACTAGGTCACTCTAATTAAAATTTTGATACAAAGAATTTATAAGATGAATGATAGATGTGAAATTTACTTTGTTTTCATAAAGCATCATTTTTGCTGTCTTGTTCTACAGTGAGCAATGGTTCTATGACTTAAAACATCAAAGTGATGATATATGATGATGTAGCTTATACATGTGTTTCTGTGCGTCTGACCTGAGAGAACTTTATATGGTTTTATCTGGAAATAGGAGATATAAAAATATTCATTATCCTGAAATACTATATGGAATACTTAGATACAGATGATGAATAGAAACCTAGCATAATTATTGTGGGGAAGGGGGTAGAAAGCATTAGAAGCTCTTACTTTCTGAATATAACACATTAGCATATTTCTCTAACTTTTAGCAAGGCACTTCATCTTTCAAAGCTTCATATTCTCATATATGAAGTAGGAATCATAATCATTTTCCTGCCAGCCCAAGATCTGGGTTAAGGGTCAGATGAACAGTAGATATAAAAACACTTTGCAAACCATAATTCAATATACTCAAATACTTATTAAATGTCTGATACAGTGTTAAGTCCTGAGCAATTACAAAAATGTCTAAGAAGTCATCAGAGGGACATGCTTAGATAAACCTGTGACAAAGAATGTGAGGACAAAAGAAGCCCTTGGGAGAGAGCAGGACAGTGAAGGATGGATCAAGATGACTGGAATGCCAACTAGTGAAGACAGGCCACGCTGTCACTGCAGAGAAAGACAGAAAACCTAGCATTGAAATCCAGCAATCATCTCATTCTTTTAAAGTGTCATCCATGGGCAAAACTTCACATGAAATTTTCCAGTAGGAATTTAAAAAGTTAACTGGCCCTGTCATGCCACTATGTAAGTTTCCAAAATAATCAGGAAAATATATAAATAATAAAATTGTAAAGTAGGATGAAATTGTGCTTGTAAATGAGAAAACGGTAAAAATAATGAGCTTTCATCAGTTTGAATAATTTTATACTGTGACACACTTTGATGGATTTTATAAAATATTATTTTCCATGTTAATAACTGGTGACCTTGAGAAATAAATCAAGTAAAAATTTTCCTTGGATTTAAGAGAAATCCCATCAGGAGTCTAAATTATTTACACAACCTAAAGCGTTTCAAGCAAACGGAAAACTTTCAATTTGCATACAGAAAAATTTTTATCTTAATAGTGATGTCAAATATGAGGATCAATGACAATATTGTACCTAAATTTGCTAATCTACATGAGCAATGATCATCACATGTTAAATAATTTTAGATTAAAAAGATTAAAATTTCTGGTAAACTATATATACAATACATGTCATCAATAAACATGAAATTTGACAGACATTTTTAACTTACTGATAATATTTGTGTTTATACAGATCTGGGTATATAGTAAATGTATAGCTTCTTAAAAATGTATTTAAACCTCTTGAGATCATGGATTTTACTGCTTCCATACAGCTTCAATCGATTTATTTTCATTTTAACCTATGTCTTTCTTTCGAATATGCACTGATGGAAAAAGTGGCTAATAATTTAGTGTAAAATTGGTATACAGTTGAAAGAAATGACAATGCTAATTGATTGTCTCCAACTTGTAAAATCATTCATGATATTTTGCAGTCAAGATTGGTCAATAAGGGAACTAGTACCCCAAAGTAGATGGATTACATGTTCTGTAGAGGAAGGAAATATAACTAAGCTGTCTCTAGAAATGGGCCAGGTTGACTAGTTGATAGGAAATACTAATCCCCTTCATACATCCACACACAGGCACATACATACATGCACGCATGCACATAGAGCTAGAGAGAGATGAATTTTGTTTAATAACATTGCAAGGGACTGAGAGAAAATTTGTTTCATTGAACATTATTAGACTTTATAAAGGAAGCTATATTGAGAAGGGGAAATACAAAGGAGAACTAATCCATATGGAGCTCCTAATACTTTTCTGAAATATGATAGGCATTTAGGTATGTACTCTCATAGTAGAAATAAACAAGACGACTAGGTTCTTGAAGAGACATTTTCCACATCTACAAGAATAATTGTGGGCAGAACTGAAACAGCTTATACTCATCCCTATTCTACAAAACTACATATTCTGCTAAATCAAATACAATATATAGCTTGTAGAGTATAATGGATCATTATTTACCCATGTATAATAGTGACAATGGATTTAGTAACTATCACACTATGTTTACATAATGTTTCATGTAAGAAACGGAAGCATGGACCAACACAAGGTTTAGGCTTGGGGATTGGGATATGAAACCATTTTCTCAAAAACCATAAACAAAATTTTCAGAAGAAAGAGGCTTAGTAGGGGAAGATCACAGTATCCTTCAGGATTCCTAGAAGCAAAACTAGGCATTTAGCACAATTTCTTTTAACTCTACGTGCACACTTAGGAAATATCTTTTACATATTTGTGTTATACACATATATCTTTATACACATTTATTTAATAAAAAAGCAACATTCATTTTTTGTTATAATTGTTATTTTTTTTCAAACCTTTATTTTATGTTCAGGGGTACAGGTGTAGATTTCTTACATAGGTAAACTTGTGTCATGGAGGTTTGTTGTACAGATTATATCATCATCCAGGTACTAAGCCTAGTACCCATTACTTTTAGTTATTTTTCCCATGCCTCTATTTTCTCCCAATCTCCACCCTCCCGCTCTCCCCTTTCCCCCCTCCCATCCCCCTCCTCCTCCACCCTCCCATCCCCCACCACCCTTCCACCCTCCACTTTCCCCCCGCCACCCTCCCATCCCCCCTCCCCCCACCACCCTCCTACCCCCCTCCCCCCACCACCCTCCCACCCCCTTCCACCGCCCACCCTTCTCCCTGCCACCTTCCAACCCTCTACCCCCTCCTCCCGCCACCCTCCCACCCTCCACTCTCCCACCCCCACCCACAGGCCCCTGTGTTGTTTCCCTCTATGTGTCCATGAATAACACCATTTCTAAACACCCCCAAATAACTGCATATTCTCAAAGCAACTATAATCTGAATATCACCAATTTTATTTGTAATCCCAGCTTTCCCAACCACTCCTGTCTCCCAAAAGGCAAGACTCAACTATACAGGAAGTTCTAAAGTATTCTGGACAAGCCATGACTTAGCACATGTTGCACCCTGTTTGATTTCTCTCCTTTCTCTGCAATAAACAATCATTTTTTCTGTGAAGCTTTCTGAGGCTCCTAAGTCAACATTGATTCTCCGCACTTTCTTATCCCATAGCACTCTGTTGACACTACCACTAGGATTATTTTAGAATATTCAAAAGTTGTAGCATTTGGAAATTAGTAGCTCTGGCTTCTGTAAGGGCCAGTGTCAAACTTTGATTAACCTTTTTTTAGTATTCATCTCACCAGCTTTGATAGGAAGTTCCACAGTAATCCATATTAAGTCCAGCACTCTTGTAACACCTTCACACATGTTCTATCAGATAAATGATAGATGCAGTGAACCTATGTAAGAATGCCTTTGCTTGTGTCAGTTACAGGAGCATGGATTAGGGACATGTTTCTTTCTAGTATGTCCCGGATCCATGTGACTATAACTGCTGTAGCATTGCCACATGCTTCATTATTATCATCTGCACACTGCAGAAAAGGAAATAGATGTTTTCATTAAGTTTTTATTTCAGAACACATGTACAGAAAGCCTTCACTCATAAAGTCAAGTCACACATACTCTATGATATGACAGAGGGTTTGAATGCTTTGTATTTTTTCATAAATGAACTAAGGATAATTGAGGTAAAAGATTAAGAATGACTTCTGAGAACACTAAATAAGGAGAGAATGAGGCAAAACTATATCTTCCTTTTTTCTCTCTCAAGAGTTCTTCAGCTGCTGTAATCAAGGTTATGAAGGTTTTCCATTATACTATAATACAACACTCCCTCCAGTCATCTGTTAAGAAAAAAGAGGTGTAAAAACTGACAGATAACATTTTGACACAGTCTAAAGAACAGAATTTAGCTTTTAGCTTTTGTTTAGGGGTTTTGTTTGCTTTTTGGTGTCTGGAGTTTTTGTTTTGTTTTTTTAAATTTCCCTCCGCACATAATATGTGGTTATATAATCCAAAAGTCTAGGTTTGAATCTTGATTCTATTGCTCACAAACGGACTGCCCTTGACAAAATTACCTAATTCATTGAGCCTTAGGTTCTCATGTATAAACTGGTCATAATAATAATACCTAACTGAAATGAACGAGGTATGATTATTTAATAATTTAATAATGACAATCAAATCCATTACATTTTAGAAGTGCTTCTAAGCATGGTGTCTGACACATAACAGGTACTACATATGTATTTTTAAATGAAAATATAAATGTAAATTGATATATTTGTTCTATATGAATAAAATAGGACACATTTCTTAGATATTATTCTTACTGACATTTCAAGGCAAAAAGTAGTTTAGAATGTCTTATAATTAATTTGGAATATAAATAAGTATAAAGATTTAAACTGGAAAAGTCCCATCAACTGATGTCAAGTAATGTTACTGCTATAATTGGGAATACAGGCAAAAGAGAAAAGAAAGAAGAAAAGAAGGGAAAGAGATTAAGAGAGAAAAGAGGGAAAGATAAATGCAGAATGAAGAGAGAGAAAAAGGAGGAAGGAAGGGAGAGAAAGAAACAAGATCAGCTGGGCAGGGTGGCTCACGCCTGTAATCCCAGTACTTTGGGAGGCCGAGGCGGGTGGATCACGAGGTCAGGCGTTCAAGACCAGCCTGGCCAACATAGTGAAACTCCATCTCTACTAAAAATACAAAAAATTAGCTGGGCGTGTTGGCGGGCACCTGTAATCCCAGCTATTCAGGAAGCTGAGGCAGGAGAATCGCTTGAACCTGGGAGGTGGAAGTTGCAGTGAGCTGAGATCACGCCACTGCACTCCAGCCTGGGCAACAGGACAATGTGAGACTCTGTCTCCAAAAAAATTAAAAAAAAAAAAAAAAAAAAAGGAAGCAAGATCATGTCCTTTGCATGGATATGGATGGAGCTAGAGGCCACAATCCTTAGCAAACTAATACAAGAACAGAAAACCAAATGCTGCCTGTTCTCACTTGTAAGTAGAAGCTAAATGATGGGAACACATGGGCACATAGAGGGAACAATACACACTAGGCCTATCAGCGGCTGAGGGTGGAGGAGGAAGAGGATCAGAAATAATAACTAATGGGTACTACACTTAATATTTAGGTGATGAAATAATCTATACAACACACCTCCAAGACACAAGTTTACCTATGTAACAAAGTTGCACTTGTACTCCTGAACTTAAAAGTTAAAACAAAGAACACCTAATATTCCTGAAAAAGAAGACAGTCCTGAAAAGTGACATGATGAGTCAAATACTCAAGTTGCCATAAATTTTATAAGTGTTAGAAAAGCTTTATAGTAAGCAATTTATGATCTGAAAACAAATTAGTTATTTTAAGTATTAGAATGCAATTTCAAATTACTCCACCTACTATACCTGTAATTGGATTTTCAATATTCAAATAGTCTATTTTAAAATGTTCTATATTAATTGTCTATACAGAAGGAGGAAAGAAAATGGAGAGATTGTTAATGTGTTTTTTATAATGTATGAATTAATTAGATGATTTCATAAACCCTTTTTGCAAAGTTAGCTTTCTCTGGAAACACATAAACTTTTGAAAAGTCCATAAGCATTAATTTGTGACTTACTAATATAAATTATTCTAATGAAACCTAATAGGCCCTACTGAGTACTGTGGAATTATTCCTTACTAAATTATATATGCAAATTTTCAACAGTGTAAATTGAGCTATTTCTAAGGCACATTAAAAATATAAATAATTGTTTTGCATTTTCAAAGTTCCCTGAATATCCCTTGATTTTGCTTTTCAAGACTACATTTGAAAATTATAAATATCACAATTAAGGTAATAAATATGACATTATGGCTGGGTGTGGTAGCTCATGCCTGTAATTCCAGCACCTTGGGAGGCTGAGGTTGGTGGATCACTTGAGGTCAGGAGCTTGAGACTAGACCAGCCTGGCCAATGTGGTGAGACCCCATATTTACTAAAAATACAAAAATTAGCTGGGTGTGGCAGTGGTCACCTAAAATCCCAGCTACTCAGGAGGATGAGGCAGGAGAATTGCTTGAACCTGGGAGGCAGAGGTTGCAGTGAACCAAGATTGTGCCACTGTACTCCTACTTCAGCCTGGGTGACAGAGCAAGTCTCTAGCTCAAACTAAATAAATAATAAACATGCCATTTATATGTGTATAAATTATATTTATAAGCATTTCTATAGTCAAATATCTAAATGTTGAGAAAAGTAAAATAGCTCAGAATAGCCTGAACTATGCAAGGTATGCAGGCCCAGAGAGATATGAGCGTGGAACATCAGTCATGCCTTCACCCTCCAACACTCCACATCCCAACCCCTGCACCCATGCCTGGGGGCAATTATTTCAATTCATTTTGTTCCTAATTAGCTGCTTCACCTCTTATCCTCTTGTTTCTGGAATTTCTGATATAAAGAACAATGTATAGCTAAACAATAGCTTAAGCTATTTTTATGTAAATTCTTAGTAAACAATTCAGGAACTGCCTCTTTCTCTTAAAAAAAATCACCAGCTATAGCATGTTCTCACTTATAAGAAGGAGCTAAACATTGGGTACTTCTGGGAACAACAGACACTGTGAACTGCTAGAGGGCAGAGAGAGGGAGGGTGTTGTGGGCTGAAAAGCTACCTATTGGATATGTAAACCAAAAATAAAATTCTAAGGCCCCCAGTCATCTGAATAGACCCCTCTTCTCAGCCAAGGGCATTCTAAAGGTAACCTGAAAATATGCCTTGTTACCACCAACGCAGACCTCAAGACTGATAGAAGTGACTCTTTAAGTCCCATAAGAAACATTTACAATCTATTCTCTCTGAAGCCTGCTACCTTGAGGTTTTGTCTGCATGATCAAACCGTGGTCTCTATAACCCCTTATCACAAACAAGATATTCCTTTCTATGCGTTCCAGGTCTTTAGATAATAACCAATTGCCAATCAGAAAACCTTTGTATCCACCTATAACCTGGAAGACCCTCACTTCCAGTTTGGAAGCCTCCCACTTCCCCCACTTCCAGTTCCATGTATAACCTGGAAGTCCCTCACTTCACCTTTTCAGACTGAACCGCTATATGCCTAATACATATTGATTGATGTCTCATGTCTCCCTAAATGTATAAAACCGAGTTGTAGCCCAACCACCCTGGGCACATGTTCTCAGGACCTCCTGAGGTTGTGTGATGGGTATGTCCTTAACCTTGCAAAATAAACCTCTAAATTGATTGAGACTTGTCTTAGATACTTTTTAGTGTAGAAGTGCCAATATGGTTTGGCTGTGACCCACCCAAATCTCATCTTGAATTGTAGCTCCCATAATTCCCATGTGTTGTAGGAGGGACCCAGTAGGAGATAATTGAATCATGGGGGCAGTTTCCCCCATACTGTTCTCATGGTAGTGAAAAAGTCTCATGAGATCTGATGGTTTTATAAAGGATTTCCTTTTTTGCTTGGCTCTCATTCCCTCTTGCCTGCCACCATGTAAGATATGCCTTTTGCTTTCTTCCATTATTGTGAGGCTTCCCTAGCCACATAGAACTGAGAGTCCATTAAATCTCTTTTTCTTTATAAATACCCATTCTCAGGTATGTCTTTATTAGCAGCATGAAAACAGACTACTACAAGTGCTATGCTTACCACCTGTGTGATGGGATCTGTACCCCAAACCTCCACATCACTTAATATACACATGTTTACAAACCTGCACATATACTCCCGGTATCTAAGATGAAAGTTGAAATTATTAAAAAAAAGAAAACAAACACTTGTAGCTGCCATAAATTGGAGTGTACATTTAGGAAAATTTGAATCAATGCTCCCAGGTTGTAATCTTCAAGCTTTGCCCAAATAAACACTCTATTAATTTCACCTCAGTTTCTTCTTTTTAGGTCAACAATGTCTAACATCAGAAACACTATGGCCAATTCATTATAGTTTCTACTATATTTGCCAATGAATATTTAGATTTTGCATATTTATTGATAATTACAATTAAATCATTAAATTACATGAAAAACATGTATATCATAAACAAACTGCTTTATGATATACATTTCATATTTATGAAGAATGTTTCTCATAAAATAATTACAGACCAATATTTTAGAATATTATAGAACACAAGATTATAGAAAATATAATATAGCCTAGCCTATCAAGGGCAAATTTATATCCAAAAGAATCCAAATGTTGTAGATAATTTTACCAACAACATTACGTGACTGAACTAGCTCGAGAACCAAATTTCACTTTGTGTTTCCCAGTATGCAAGAGAAATGGAAAACAGGATGGGGTATGAAATTCTACTTACTAATAAAATGAAGCATATGTATTGATAAGAAAAGCAAATGTTTTTTAATGACAAAATTGATAACAATGAATACAACTAAGAACATTGTCTTCAACAATAGATAGTCTTATAACTCATTTCCACAGAACTTTTGAAAAAGTCAGTGTTATAACAAATGATGACTAGTGAAAGTGTGTGAAGGGTTATACTTATATAACAAAATGGCTAACATTTATTAAGCTCCTACTGTGTGGGCATTCTTGAACCACTTAAAGTATATTCACCTCTTTAAAGCCCATGACAACCAAAAATAGGTACTATGTGGCATTCACTTATTCAACCAAACATATTGAATACTTATTTTGTTTCAGGCACTTAGGACTTATAAGTAAACCAAACAGCAAAAAGCCTTGCCCATCATTTAAAATAAAATAACTGAGGCTTAAGAGGCTATGAAACCTAAGGTCATAGAGCAAGTCACATGGCGGAGCCAAGGCTTGAAACTAGTAAGATTGTTAGCCCATGCTCCTAAATGTTAAGTCAGATGTGCTTTCAATATGTAAATACATATGAGGTTTTTTTACTAAATGTATTTCAGGTGATCCAAGATCAGAATTCTTTCTGACCAAATAGGAGGATATGTCACCAGTATGAGGGGAAAAAATACTGGGAGAAGGCCAATTTGGAGTGAAAATGATCTCCCAGAAGCCAAAAATGTTAATTATCCCATTTATTTATTTATTTATTTTTTTCTCAAACATCTACTGAGTACCTACTCTGTGCTATACACTGTTACAGACAACAGAGAAGTGTAAATAAATAAGATGTAATGTTTGCCTTCCAACAGTCACAGTCTTATTGGTTGGGGTGAAAGAGATCAGAATATGCCACCCCAAAATATGCCACTTTAGCATAAGGAGTATTTTAAGCTGAAGGCAATTAGAAATAGCAAACACAAGATGAACTCTCTGTCTTAGGCAAGGCATGAATTTTCTGTTTGTAAAGGAAACTTATACCTGTAAAGGTGTCCTACTTTCTTATATCAGGGAGAAGCGAATAAGTCACCACCTGAGATGCCTTAAGGTTGCATAACAAACCTTACTAAACAGCCCTTATTTACTACGCATTTCCTAGCCACCTTCCCACAACCTATTCCCACCACCCAGGGATTAAACCCTCCTTTTCTTTATCTAGTCTCTTCCCCACACTTTATCACACTTTGTTAAAATGGGATACAGGGCCTGGGTCTAACTTCCTCTTTGGGGTATTCGTTGCTTTTATGTGAGCTGCCCCCGTTCCTCCCCAGCCCCTACATATGAAATCAATATTTTTTCCTGCTAATCTCTCTTTTGTCAGTATAATTTACAGGCCTCAGCCACTGAACCTAAGAAGGAAGAAAAAAAAAATTTTTTTTTTCCTCTACCAGACAGAGGCTCAGCAGGTTTAAAGTCCATTAGAATTAGGATCAATATTGGTTTTACTATGCAATGTTTGGGATCTTAAATTACTTATTAGCCTGCCCCCATTTTCTTATTTCTAAAATTAGATAAATGCTATCTACTAATACTTCAAAATATTACTAAGAAAGTATGTGAGATACTACTTATAAAATGTCTGACACATAGTTGCTAAGTAAATAGCACTTTTCCCCACACTCTTATATATGTTATTTCCATTAAACTCTCTAAGGCAGTTCTGAGGTCTTGAAAGAGCACTAGAACTTAGTCTTTCGAAGATTTTAGAAAGTTTCCTTTGAATCTTGGTCATGTTAGTTTAGTAGCTGTAGCTGATAGTTGCTTCATGCATTCATTCATTCAGTCTTTCATTAGGCAAATGTTTATTAAACAACTGTCATTTGGTGACATCATGCTAAATACCAGGGAATGAAATTTAGCACCCCTGCCAAGGACAAACTAAAAGTATTCATAACAGTAAGTACATAAAGATTTCAGTAGGGTTATGTACAGAATGTAAGCAGGACACATTCAGACTGGCTAATTTGATCTTGGGTTTGTTTGTTTAGAAATTGGTGCTCCAGGCCAGGCACGGTGGCTCAAGCCTGTAATCCTAGCACTTTGGGCAGCCGAGGTGGGCGGATCACGAGGTCAGGAGTTCAAGACCATCCTGGCCAACATGGTGAAACCCCGTCTCTACTAAAAATACAAAAAAATCAGCCAGGCGTCGTGGCGGGCGCCTGTAGTCCCAGCTACTCGGGAGACCGAGGCAGGAGAATGGCGTGAACCTGGGAGGCAGAGCTTGCAGTGAGCTGAGATGGCGCCACTGCACTCCAGCCTGGGGGACAGAGCCAGACTCCGTCTCAAAAAAAAAAAAAAAAAAAAAAAAAAGAAATTGGTGCTCCAGCAGGTGCAATGGCTCATGCCTATAACCCCAGCACTTTGGGAGGCTGGGGTGGGAAGAGCTCTTGAAGCCACTAGTTTGAGACCAGCCTGGGCAAATTAGAAAGACCCCTATCTCTAGAAAAAAAAAAAAAAAATGAAGAATTAGCTGAGCATGGTGCTGTGTACCTGTAGTCTCAGCTTCTATGGATGCTGACGTGGGAGGATCATTGAGCCCAGGATTTTGAGGCTGTAGGGAGCCATGATTTTGCTTCTGCACTTCAGCCTGGGTCAAAGAGCCAGAAAGAAAGAGCAAGGTGGTACCCTGAATTGGATCTTGGGAGAGGAGGAGGATATTAATGAAAAAACTGATGGAATTTAAATGATCCAAGAGTTTATTTAATGGTAATATACCAGTGAAAATAGTCTGTGCTAGGAAAGGAATTTTAAGGACACATTTTGAGGTGAGCCATTACTGCAAAACGTTCTGTCGCCCATGGTGTCTGATTTGGTTGCAGTATATAGTACGCTTATGCTACAAAGCTTTTCTTTTCTTTTCTTTTTGAGACGGAGTCTTGCTCTGTCGCCCACGCTGGAGTGCAGTGGTGGCGCTATCACGGCTCACTGCAACCTCTGCCTCCCAGATTCATGCCATTCTCCTGCCTCAGCCTCCCGAGTAGCTGGGACTACAGGCGCCCGCCACCGCGCCCGGCTAATTTTTTATATTTTTAGTAGAGACGGGGTTTCACCGTGTTAGCCAGGATGGTCTCGATCTCCTGACCTCGTGATCTGCCTGCCTCGGCCTCCCAAAGTGCTGGGATTACAGGCGTGAGCCACCACACCTGGCTACAAAGCTTTTCATAGGTAAAAATACTTCCATCTGTTTTATAAAAGAAACAGGAAGTTTATGCAGATATGGTGCTAAATGACTTATTCAGACAAATTAAACGGTTTAACCGAGCAAAAAACGATTCACGAATTGGGCAGCTGCCCCTGCAAAACAAAATAGGTTCAGGGTGACACCGTGGTGCCACTGCCGGTTTGGAGAGGATGTGTGGACAAAGGAAAGCCACATACAGAAAATGAAAGCTGATTCTTAAAGCTGATTCTTTGTAACAATCAGTAATAGTGATACATCGTTATCCAGATTACTGAGAGAAAGGAATGATAAATGTCAGGATAGCAAGAGGCCGGGCGCGGTGGCTCACACCTGTAATCCCAACACTTTGGGAGGCCAAGATGGGCAGATCACCTGAGGTCAGGAGTTCAAGACCAGCCTGGCCCACATGGTGAAACCCCGTCTCTACTAAAAATCCAAAAATCAGCTGGGTATTGTGGTGGGTGCCTGTAATCCCAGCTACTCAGAAGGCTAAGGCATGAGAATCGCTTGAACCTGGGAGGTAGAAGTTGCAGTGAGCCAAGATCTGACCACTGCACTCCAGCTGGGCCAGAGCAAGACTCCATCTCAAACAAAACAAAACACAAAACAAAAAGGATAAAAAGAGAGTACTACTAACCAATTTATGCTCCCCAAATTCAACAACTTGGATGAAGTCGACACATGCAAAGATACAAACTAATATTTACTGAAGAAGAAATAGCCTAAATAGTCCTGTATCTATTTCAAAAAATAAATTATTGGTTTAACTTCTTTCAAAAAAGTAAACTTTAGGTTCAAATGACTTCAATAGTTAATTTTTTCCAACACTGAAGGAAGAAATATTACTACCTCTAAACAATCTTCCTAACAATAAAGAGAAGAAAAAAAATTTCCAACTCATTTTATGAGCCACCATTAGTACATAGAAAACCTTGCGGAGAAATTATGTTAAAGAAAACCACAGCTCAATATACTTCATGAATATGAATACAAAAATCCTTACATATCATATCCAGCAATATATAAAATATTTAGTGTATCATACCAAATGGAATTTTGTCAGGAATGCAGTGTCGATTTTATATTCAAAAGCCAATCAATGGGGCTGGGCATGGTGGGCCACACCTGTAATCCCAGCACTTTGGGAGGCTGAGGTGGGCAGATTGTTTAAGGTCAGAAGATCGAGACCAGCCTGGCCAACATGGCAAAAACCCGTCTCTACTGAAAATACAAAAATTAGCCCAGCATGGTGGCACGTGCCTGTAGTCCTAGCTACTCGGGAGGCTGAGGCACAAGAATCACTTGAACTCCGGAGGCAGAGGTTGCAGTGACCCGAGATCACACCACTGCACACCAACCTGGGTGACAGAGTGAGACTGTGCCTCAAAAAAAAAAAAAAAAAAAAAACAAAAGTTGATTTATTGTAACAACAAACTAAGAAGAAAAAGTATATGCTCATCTTTATGCATGATAAAAATGATTTAACAGAATTCAATAGTCATTTATAATAAAAACCCCTAGCAAACTGGTAATAGAATAGAACTTCTTCAACCTGATAAACAGTATCTACAAAAGCCCACAGGTAACATACTTACTGGGAAAAGACTGAACGTTTTTCCCCTAAGATTGGGAAGAAAGCAGGGAGGCTTGCTTTTACCACATTCACCTAGAGGTCCTAATCAATGAATAAGTCTACAAAAATAAATAAATAAATGAATAAATAAAAAATTGGGACATATAGATTGGAAAGGAGCAAACAAATTTTCTTTATTCACAGTAGACATGGTGGCCTATATAGAAAATCCCAAACACTTTACAGAAAAGCTGCTAAAACTAGTGAGTATAGCAAGGTCATAGGATATAAAAAGTATTCCATTATGTTTCTTCATATTAGAAATAACAATTCATGATCAAATGAAGGAAGAAGTACAGTTTAAAATACAAACAAAAATTAAAGCGAACAAAATATATACAAAATATGTGGGCTTAAAAATGCAAAACATAAAAGAGATAAATTTCAAAGGCCTAAATAAATGAAGCTATATAATAGACAGATATATGGGAAGACTCAATATTGTTAGATTGTCAATTATCCTCCAAACTGAATTATACATTCAGTGCAATCTCAAATATGATCCAGCTATTCTAAAGGTTATATGGAAAAGCACGGGATCTAGAACAGAATTAAAAAAACAAATGAGAAAGTGAAACAACTAAGGAGGACTCACAGTAACTGATTTCTTTTTTTTTCTTTCTTTCTCTTTTTTTTTTTTTTTTTTTTTGAGATGGAGTTTCACTCTTGTTGCCCAGGCTGAGGTACAATGGCCGATCTTGGCTCACTGCAACCTCTGCCTCCCAGATTTAAGCGATTCTCCTGCCTCAGCCACCCAAGTAGCTGTGGTTACAGGCATGTGCCACCACAGCTGGCTATGTTTTGTATTTTTACTAGAGATGGGATTTCACCATATTGGCCAGGCTGGTCTCGAACTCCTGACCTCGGGTGATCTGCCTGCCTTGGCCTTCCAAAGTGCTGGGATTCCAGGCATGAGCCATTATGCAATGAAGACAATTTGGTGTCTGCAAAAGGACATAAATATAGACAAAGGAAATAATAGACTAGAGTGTCTGGATACAGACTCACAAATATAAGGTCAACTGATTTCTCATGAAGGCACTAAGGCAATTAAAAGGAGAAAATATGATACTTTAAAAAAATGTTCAATTACAAATACATATGCAGAAAAAGACTCAACCAACTTAAAATGAATCATAGACCTAAATGTAAAATATGTAACTACAAAAATTATCAAAGAAAATAGAGGAGAAAATATTTGTGACATCATTTTATGCAAAGATATTTTATATGGCATAAAAAATACAAACTGGTCAGGAAAAACATTGATAAATAAAAATTAAAACATTCTATTTGAAAGACACTGTTAAAATATAAAAAACAAACAAGTCTGGGGAAAATATTTGCAAAAAAACCTATATAATTAAGGACTAGTGTGCAAATTATGTATAATGAATAATTTATAATGAACTCAATAATAGAAAACAAACCAATAAAAAACAAAACAAAACAAAACAAACTAGGCCGGGTGCAGTGGCTGACACCTGTAATCTGAACACTTTGGGAGGCTGAGGTGGGTGGATCAACTGAAGTCCAGAGATGGAGGCCAGCCTGGCCAATATGGTAAAACCTCGTCTCTGCTAAAAATAGAAAAACTAGCCAGGTGTGGTGGCGGGCGCCTATAATTCCAGCTACTCAGGAGGCGAAGGCAAGAGAATCGCTTGAACCCAGGAGGTGGTGGTTTCAATGAGCCCAGGTCATGCCATTGCACTACAGCCTGGGTGACAAAGAGCAAGACTCCGTCTAAAAAGAAAAAAAAAAAAAAGGACAGAAAACGAACTGAACTGTCTTTCCCAAAGAAAAGATAAGGATGGCAGATAAGGATGGCAAACACATATATGAAAAATGTTCGGCATCATTGACCATGAGTGAATTACAGTATAAAACTACATAAAAAAACACTACACCTATGAAAATGGCTATATTTAAAAGAGACAATGCCAATTGCTGACAAATATGCAAAGCAGCTAAAACTTTTATATTTTTCGGCTAGAAATGCAAAATGGTATAACCGTGTTTGTTATTTTCTCATAAAATTAAACATACAAAAATGAAGATATACCATCCTACACAGCCATCTACTCCAACATTGTTACCCAACAATAATTAATACATGTGCCCACACAATGATCTGTACATGGAAGCTTATTGCAGATTAAAAAAAAAAAAAAAAAAAAGAAGAAGAAATCTCCAATGTTCATCCCCTAGTGAGTGGATAAGCAAACAACTCTGGCACATATACAAATTATGATACAATGGAAAAATTCTCTGCAAAAAAAGGAACAAACTACTGATACATGCTATGCAACTTACAGATCTCAAGAGCATCATATTAAATGAAAGAAGCAGAAATAGCATGGGTACAAACTACACAGTTTCATTTATGTGACATTCTAGAAAAGGTCCAACTACAGAGACAGAAAGCAAAACAGTGGTGACCAGGGGCTAAGGATTGGGGGAGAATATTGATTACATCGGAGCATGGGGGTCCTTTTGGGGGCACTGGTTACATGACTGCATACCTTTGCCAAAATTCATAGAACCGTACACATGAAAATGGTGAATTTCAATGCATTAAAGTATGATTTAATGAACCCGATTAAAAAAAAAACAACAACAACAACTAAAAGAAAGACTTTAAGTACTGATGGTTAAAATTAGTGAAATTGTGGTTTCACCCAGGGCTGCCTGTGGCTATATGAGCTAAAATGATAAAGTACCAGATACATGATTTTCGGGAAGAAATCAAAGGAGAGTGTGTTTTTGGGAGAAACCTTTCTGGAAACTTTCAACCGTGAGTGGAATGATGCTTAATGCCTCTGGAAAAATGCCAGTCTCAGCACCGTGTGAATATCAGTAAGCCGATCAGAGCTGCTGAACCTTTTGGCCAAAAAACAAAGCTGGGGCTCTTCCAGTGCTTTTTACCCTCCATTTCCCATCCTTATCTCTGCACTTCAACCACTTAATCACAGTCCTTCCACATTCCCGCCTCACTTCTTGCTATGGTGAGGTGGCTAAGAGACACGGAGTACAAGGAAAGGCTGAGGGACTGGGTGTGTTCAGTCCATAAAAGAAATGATGAGTGAAGTTAACGATCCTTATTTTCAAATCTGTGAAAGACTTTCAGTAAAAGATAAAAGATATAACATTTGTTATAGGAAGCCCTTAAGTCATAATGAGGATTAGCAGGCTTAAATTATAAAGAAAAAAAAATCAGTTTAATATAAAGCGTTTCTAACCATTAGAGAAATCTGAAAGATAGAATAACACCTCCCATTTATTGAGATAGTGTTATACACATTATCTCTTTTAATTTTGTAACAACAGTGTGAAGTAGGCACATTGGAATTATAACATCTGCCATTTATTGAGATAGCTGTTATACACATTACCTCTTTTAATTTTGTAACAACAATTTGAAGTACACATTACTATCTTAAAGGTAAACACACTGAAATTTAGCTCGATGATATAAAATACTTAAGTTTATATAGCTAATGACCAGCATAGTGAAGATTTGAACCCAGGTCTTTCTGACTTTGCTATCCCATCTTCCAGTTGGCTGCATGTGGGGATCCTGAGCTTCCCATCTTTGACTGTATGTAAGACCACTGGGTACCAGCTGACTGGTCTGTTTTATAAGGGATTCAATGGTGAATAAGCTAGATATCATCCACACACTGCTTAGATATCATCCAATCATTAGATATTATGAGATTATTTATTAGTGAATTTTCTTACTTACATAATAAATGAATATGTATTGTCCTCCCTTATTACCATCCAAGTCTTTATTTCTCTTGCATACAAAAGAAAGGCATCCTCTTTATCACTCTAAGTTGCCAGAGGTATGTTCAGGTGAAAGAGATGACTTCTTAGTCACTAACAGCATAACCGTGCCCTCTGCAGTGTTAATGGAGTTTGCCAATTGGCTAATATGCTCTCATATGCAGATGCTGCTCCTGGCCCTGACTTGTAAAGCAGGCTGGCTGGCCGCCATCCTTCAGCACTGTGCCAACATCTGTGTGGAAGGGGGCACTTTTCCCTCCCCACTATGAAGTTCTTGCATATAACTCCAAAGGCTTAATTGGAGCACTGATGGATATTTATAAGAAAAGTCTGGAATCCTGAAAA
Organism: Pongo abelii; assembly: GCF_028885655.2. Taxonomy (NCBI): domain Eukaryota; kingdom Metazoa; phylum Chordata; class Mammalia; order Primates; family Hominidae; genus Pongo; species Pongo abelii. The sequence continues at coordinate 144,257,181 of NC_071991.2, read as the reverse complement.
GGGCTGATAAGAAAGTCCTTTAATGTTCCTTTCCCACCTCATGTACTCATTTTCCATCAAGTTATTAAAACATGATGAATATATTTAATTCTTTTGGCTAGTTACCTTTTATGTTTTGTGTATTAATTTATCTACTTTTTAAACACATTTTGTTATTTTTAGATGAGTGGTTTGGGAATCATAAAATTGTAAATTTTTAAGGAACATTAGCTGCCAACTAAGCCATCTACTGCCTACTGTGAGAAGCTCTTCTAGAGAATCCCTGAAAAAAATAGCATTAAACTTTTGCTCAAACACCCAACATATTAAAAGAGTAGGTCATTTTTGCCATGAGCTCTAGTTATGAGGAAGTTATTTTTCACAAATACCTAAATTTCACCTCCTAATAACTTCTATCATTTATTGCTCTCTGGAGCAACACAGAACTCCACTCTGCCTTTCCAAAGGCAGGCCTGAAAGTATTCATAGATATTAACCTTCCTTGACCATTTAAATTGGTTATCTCTATATATCCTGCCTAGACCTCTAACATTTAATCCTATTTGTGCTAGATGGTAACTAACCTTCTAACTTTCCCATAATCTTCTCTGTGCCCTTTTCTTGGATCACTGAGAATCAGAAAACTAAAATTTCTAAGACTCCCTTGCCAACAGTATTTAATCAGGTTTGGGGGGTAAAATTGAAACCCAGAGAATAAACAAGGGATTGGGTTTCTGGCAGCAGCCACCAGAAGTACCCACAGTCAGTAGCAGGAGGTCCTGCAGCCTTTGTAGCTGTGGTATCTCCAGTAGCTGCAGGGGAGGTGGCTCCAGCTCAGAGGCCGAGAGAGTGTGGGGTTCTAGGCTCCAGCTCAAAAACTACAGCACCTTCTAATCTCTGCCTAATAGTACCTTTCCCCTTTTCCCTAGATCACGTTTCTCTCCACCTGTAATCCATAGAGGCATTTGTTTTCTCGACTTGTACCCTGACGTAGGAACTATTATTATTCTTTTCACACTGTGCATTGTGACAGTTTTCTGTGTCCACACACTTACCTCATCACTGCATCAGTCATGAGAATCATACTTAGCATTTGACTCATAAATATTAGGTATGAACATTTCTCATGAATTTGCATCATATCTCCCCTTAGCCTTCTCTGCTTTAGACTACATACTTCCAGTAAATTCAATGTCCCTCATAAAGCATCAGTTCCAAATGTTTCATCTTTCTGATCATCCTTTTCATACCATTGTCTCCTGTTTCAATGGTTTTTAAAAATGTCCATGCAGAAATAAACAAAACATTCCAGATATGGTCTAATAACAGACTTCAAAATGAAAGGACTAATATTCCTTTTAGCTGAATACTCTGCCTTCATTAATGCAAACTTTGTATTTTTTTTTTTTTTTTTTTTGCAGAAATCACCTAACAGGCAAAACTCATATTAAAATTCCATTCAAACACCAGCGCTATAACTTAGCTCAGAATTCCACTCTCAAAATAATTTCAGTTATTCCTTCTTCGATTTTTACCATTTGTAAACTTAATGCACTGCCATTCTATGCCTTCATTGAAGATATTGCAAGAATGTTGAATAGAAAATCTAAATGCAGAGGATGCTATGCAAAGTTGGTGAATCTAGCGTTACTCTTAGCCATAAGTTAGAGGTACCATTATCACTCTCAACTTCATTACCCCCTTACACTGAATGTTCCCAACTCTCGACAGTTTCACTAGTTTCTCATTAGTCAACAGTCTAGAAATTTAAAAATTATTTTAAATATATTTATTGTACATGAATATATTTATACATGCTTGAATGCATGTTTTACAGGCTGAAATTTATCTTTAGGATTTGGCATTATTGGTTTTTTTAATGATGAACTTATTTTGTCAAAAAGAAAATAATCATAGTTACCACTTTTTTGTTATTGTTGATATTTAATAGAATTAAAATTCCTAGCTATTTTGCATTCTAAAAGGTTTCTTTGACAAATCTTTGTTTTTAAAATTAGACTCTTTTTGACAATGAAGATCATTGCTACAATGGATATATGGTTCATGGAAGTCCCTGCAGGAGGTCTGTACCTCAGATCTAAGAAATACAGTCCAAAATCCCAAAGAAAAAACAGTTATGGCAAAAAACTAGTAGTTTAGAGAACAAAACCTATATTCAAAGATAAGAGGGTCAAAATCTAAGAGACAAAATTTGGTATCCATGCAAAAGAATAGAGAGAGAGAGAGAAAGAGAGAAACAGAGAGACAGAGAACGACAGAGACAATGTGGTTAAAGAAATAAGAGAGCAACTCAGAAAACTTGTTTTTTGAAGTAGCTACTAGAAATAACGTCCTCTACCAGGTACCTGAAGGGAGGCAAAGAAAGAAAACCCAGGCCTTTTCTCTCATTAAGTTCATCAACTATTTGGAAATCTGTGATTGACTCACATGATAAGTTAAATCTACAAAAGCAAACTTTCCATATCAATGCGAGACCACATTAAAGATCTGTAAAGCAATGCCATAGATGTAGGATGGAATACCAAGTAAATGCTAAACAGGATGAAAGCTCAGGAGAAGAATGTGCCATCTGTTGGTGGATTAGTTAAGGAACAATTTTTGTTAGGAGTCAAGCCCAAATTGAGGATAAATGAGATCTTAATATGTGAGGCTGTGAGGATCATTTTAGTTGAGCAAGTATATATGTATTTACACACACACAGAGAGCTAGAGAGAGAGAGGACAAAAAGATAATTGCATGTCTTCATTAGTAGCTTAATCTGTTTGCAGCAAAGTGATATTATATGAGGCAAAGTTGCAATGAGATATGGACAAAAAGAGGCATTGAATTGGGACCTCAATGTACAAAAAATTGTTTCATCTAAAGGCTTTGAGAAAATGTTGAGGCTTTTTAAATAGGAGACTGACGTAATAAGCCATAATACTTTTGTTTTCTATCTTGATTAGTTCAGTCTTTTGGGCAATCATTCTAGTAGTAAATATTAATTGATTAAGGTGTTTATAATTTGCCTTTTGAAGTCAGAAATCAAGGAAAATATTTCAAGAATATTTTTACAAAGTTGACATACTTTAATCATCAGTTCACAGAAGAGATCTGAGAGGTAGTCTTGGCAAAACCTACCTAACGCCTTTAACAACAGCTGCTTTTGTGTTTCTTTCTCACATTGACACACCTGTTAAGCCACTCAGCCCCTGTCTGTTTGGGAAACCAACAGAGTTATCCAACCTGGGGAAAGACAAAATCTCATCCGTATGCTTACAAGTGGCCATTTAGTAAAATGTGAAAGTAAATTGCCTCAGTTTTGTTTGCTGAATTTGACATGGATCAGTGACAATTTCTACCACTGAGCGGTTTCACAGATATATTGTTTCAAATTTTTGTTTTTAATACACCTGATTTCTTTTTCTTTTGTTACTTCTAATTTTCATGATTCAGTGATTTGAAAGATGAAATGAATAGTAATGAATATAAGAGACAGTTTTACTTAGTTCTTTTGCCAGGTGAAACTGTTTGGAATGCAGAACGAGTGTGTGCGCAATGATCTTCGCAGATGGAAAAGAAAGGGTAATAAGAGATGAACTTTGGCCTTCAGCCAAAAGACCATAAAGGTTGAAACATGCAGAACCAGTCAGAATGACTGAAGGTTGTTTTGGTGTTTAACGGGGTTGCGGTTTTACTCTGTGGTTTGTCTTTAGCACAGGATAGTAAATTACAAATTTTTGAACACTGCCTGTTTGCCATCTGTTTTTGAGAAATTATAACTGATAATAGACAATACAAAAGCATGACCTTGCTATGCTTCAGTGGAAACCACCCAAACAAAACCTATCTTATTTTTTTTTCCTATTTCTAGAGAGATGCTCAGAGAAGACAAGGAAAGAAAAGTACACAAACCATCGTCACATTAAATTTTATTTTATTTAATCAAGAGGAAATCATAGAATACTGGTCTTATGAGGATTCTATTTTACAATTAGCCATACACTCATAAGAGATAGTTTTCATGGATATCTTTAAAAGGACTTAACAGATAAACAGAAAATCAAATAGCAATATATTTTCCAATGCTATTTGTCAGAAACACCTGTTGTACTACATTAGACTCATTATTCATGTTCAATTTATTTTAAAAAGGTAATATGTAGGGAGATCAATTATTTACTGTATTCACAAGCATGGATGATAATTGCCATTTTTCTGTTTCCAAAAATGAAGTACACCTTAGAATGGAAAATATATTCATTATGGATGATTTTTGAAAGAATATATTTGTAGACAAAGCAAAACAAGGCATGATTTCAGGCACTGACAGTAATATTGAAATAAAGATATATTTTTCTTTCTTTCTTTCTTTCTTTTGTTTGGAGACGGAGTCTCACTCTGTCTCTAAGGCTGGAGTGCAGTGGTGCCATCGAGACTCACTGCAACCTCTGTCTCCCGAGTTCAAGTGCTTCTCCTTCCTCAGCCTTCTGAGTAGCTGGGACTACAGGTGCGCGCCACCATACCTGGCTAATTTTTTGTATTTTTAGTAGAGACAGGGTTTTGCCATGTTGGCCAGGCTGGTCTTGAACTCCTGACCTCAGGTGATCCACCTGCCTCGGCCTCCCAAAGTGCTGGGATTACAGATATCTTTAAAAAATGTGACCTATTCAGAAAATTATGTTCGTTTCACGTATTGTGACTTATAACTTGAATATACTTAGTATAAACTAGGCTTATAAATTTATAATTATGTAATCTATAAGTTAACATGCTATGTTGAGAGATATCATTACAGGTTTCTCATGAATTTGCCTATTAGGTAAAAGGGATTTAATTTTTCTAAGAGATTATAACAGAGTATTTAACTTTATAAAATATCCACTTAATTTTCCAATTAAAATATCCATAAATGCATTTTGGATTTTCATCTAAGCTGCTAATATGATCTCATAACAAATGCCTAAAACTTCAGAACTCATGAAAAATGACTTGTAATTGAAACTGCTTCAAAAGTACAAAAAATCCCTAAAATAACTGTTTCTATAACAAGCCAAAGACATTATTTCTTATAACTTCATGCCACAATCATTTCATTCAGAAAAGTGATGTATTAAACAAATACAACATAAACATTAAATTATGCAACCAAATCACTATATAGGACTAAATTCAGCAACTGCTACAACCACAAATTATGCAACTCCAAATATTTTTTGACTATTTCTGTATATTACAAATAAAATTGTTCTTAATCCTTAATATTTATGTCATTTTGTCTAACTGAAATTGCTTTCATGTGAATTGTCTCATTTATTTCTGGGAAGCCAAGCTATTAGTCTACTTGTCTCTCAATAGAAAGACACATTCTAGGGTGAGTTACAAGTGCTACAAACACCACACAACTCAATATAATGATGCAGACTAGGGAAACCACACACATTCATCCGTGTAAACACAGGTGACCTACGCATGCCAAGGCCATCTACCTGCTTGGAGCTGCCATCCTGCTGAGACTGGCCCAGCTCCCTGACAGTAAATCTTTACGCCATTATTTTATCCTCTGTGGCTGACAAGACATCTCATGCTGTGAGGAGCCAAATGTTTATGTGCAAGGACATCGTGTCCATTATTGTTATTAGAGTTCTATCCCCAAGCATTTGCAAGCAACATTAAAGACCAAATGGGTGAGAAAAAGAGTTTCCCCTGGGCCTCAGCTTTACAAACCAAGCCCAGTTTCTATGGAATATGTAAAGGATTTTTTTTTAATATACAAAGAACTGTTCTGGGATTATAATTTCTTACCAAGCAGTCAGTGGAAGCAACAAACTTACAAGAGGGCAGTAATAAAGCACTAGATAAAGAGTCCAGAGATGTGATTTCTACTTCTGCCACTAACCAGTTATGTGATCCTAGCAAATACCTTACCTTGGTTCTTCCTTCTCCTCTTCTGTTTCTTTCCCTTTTAATGAGAGGCTTCCTTTCAGCCAAAAATGTATTTAAGGACTAAATGATCTATAATGCCCCACCCATCTTTCTATACATTAACTTCCAAGATAACATCCAATACTTCCTAAGATGATTTTCCCAAGTCATGATGGGATACTATAATATAGAATATTATAGATTTCTTTCACCGTAAGACAAATCATTAAAAATAACTTTGAACTTCAAGAAGTAGTAGAAATGGGAATTTGAATATATAGACATTTTCAGATCAAACAGATCATGACAGAAATCAAAGTGTAGAATTACAATAAAGTAAAGAGACTGGATCATTTCAGTCTATTTTGATTTGGCATTATAAATTTGTGGTTGGGAGGGAAAAGAAGGCAACTGTATTTCAGGGTACTGAAGAAAACTTCGAAATTGTTTTGAATTGGAACATTTTTCCTGGTCATTGACCATTCAACTATCGACTAATTAGCATTCAACTATCGACTAATCAGGTCTAATTTTAAAAATGTAATGTTCCTTTTCCAAAAGACACTTTGGGATTTAGTATACTTTTCAAAGAGTAGTTTACATGTATTGGTAAGAGTCAATACAAATGTTCGATTTTTATTAAACGTAGAGACATAATCTGTAGATTGAACATTTATACACAATCTATCCGAGAAGCTCCATGAATGCAGTGATCATGAATGTCTTTTTCGCTATTATATTTTGGGGTGCCTAAAATATGACACGCCACAAAGGCTCTATAAACATTGATAATAAAAATTAAACTACAATGACTATCAGTAAAGGTGCAGAGTTAAGAACCAAAGAGATAGCTCTGTGGAATCATTAGCTCATCTGGAATCAGGAGCTGGCAACACTGAAGAATGACTGCTTTTCTCTGTGACTCGAGGAGTTAAGGAAACTTTAAAATGGACCAAAATAGAAGCAGATTCTTTAGTGAGAAAGAAAAGAACGTGAGCTGGCAACTTCTCAATTTTCATCATTTTTTTCATCTGTAATCACCTGAACAAAATTTCTAGCTTTATAAGTCATAGTATGCCTTGTAATAAAGCAAGTTACATTGTATTTAAAATAGAGGCTGTGAATAGTAAGCCCTGATGACTAAAAAGGAAAGGCTTTTTCTACCATACTGGTTCCAGAAAGACTCCTCAGTCTCTGGATGGAAGCAAGATAGTGACAACATGAGGAGGTTATCCAGCCTTCATGACAATGAAGTCTTCAAAGCTGATGAAATACAGTTGCCTTCTTTTCCCTCCCAACCACAAAATTATAATGTCAAATCAAAATAGACTGAAATGATCCAGTCTCTTTATTGTAATTCTACACTTTGATTTCTGTCATGATCTGTTTGGTCTGAAAATGTCTATATATTCAAATTCCCATTTCTACTACTTCTTGAAGTTCAAAGTTATTTTTAATGACTTGTCTTACTGTGAAAGAAGTCTATAATATTCTATTTCTCTTCCTTTAAGAATAAATCAGTCATTAATAATCACCCAAATTGGAAACACATCTCCAGAAGTAAAAAGATTGTTAAAGGAGTCATGACAGTAAAATTTTTCAGTGAAGTCAAATGTCTTGAAATCCTACTAATCATACTTGTCAAAAATCTCTTGTTCAAAATTTCAGAGGAATTCACACATTAAGTAATTCTGACAGCAGTTTGGTAATGTGCCCACATCGCAAATAAATAATGAAAACGGAAGTAGCCCACAGTGAGATAATCAGAGAACCAACGGTCTTAGGTCTATTTCCCAAAAGCCCCATGCCCTTGATAAATTCATTCTGTCATTCAGAAAATGTTCCTCTTTGAAGTAACTTTATATTACACTAGGAAGGCATTACCAGTTTGCCATTTTCTTGTGTTAAAATTAACACAAGTAATTAACACTAATAAATGTAGGTGGCTTTAACATGGGGTTAATTTTTTAATAACTGAATTTAACTTTTTTCTTTTCTGTCCTTGTTTTGGAAGCATTTTGGGAATTTCCTTTTTCATTATTGTTCAATTTATCGTTATGTCTAATTGTTATACTTTTTCACCTTTAAAGTATCCTTCTTCACATACTTTATTTTTATTGCTCTTCCCACCATTTATGCTTTTTAAAATATTTTATTAGGATAGCCAACCTATCATAAGTCCATCCATCCTATGCACGTGGTCTGAATCTGTTATTTGAAAAGGTTTTTACTTAGTGATGACAAAAGATACTTTACTGTGACAGACAATGGTTTTGCATTAAAACACACATACAAATTTCAGAATAATATATAACATTGATGACACACTATCTCAACCTTGCAATTTATGCCCAGATGAATTAGTTCATTGGTTTTTGTAGCCAGTGTCTAAGAAAGGGAGTGACAGCAATAAGAGAATATCATAATGTTGTTTCCACTCAGGAACTGCCTTATTCTTATCTTGGTGTACTACACAGATAACAGTTTCTATCTCATAATATAAACAACACTAAGAAGAACTTCATAAAATGTGAAATTTCTGAGTTGTTAGTAATTCAATGTTCAAAACTGTAAGACAAGAGCAAGTTTTTTCTCCACGTGTCCATACCTGTTTATACTATCAATAACAAAGTACGTAAGTTCCTATTATTCTGTATCATCACAACCCTTGGTCGGTCCTGTTATGTGAAATGGCATCTTATACATTTTAGTTACGTTGTCCTAATTACTAATGAGGTTGAATGACACTTCATATGTTACAGGCTATTCTTGTTTCCAACCTGTTAAGCGTTTGTTTATTATGGTCCTATGTTTTTCCTCCTTGAGTTAAAAGAGTTCTTTATAAACTCTGCATAATAACCCATACATTTCTTGTGCTTTATTATATTTTAAAATACTGTCTGTCCACTAAGTTGCTCTAAAAAAATACTCAATTTTTCAGTTTTTCACTTACTACCCACTCTGTCATGAGCTCAGAGAATGAGGTAAGAGGGTTTAGAATTCTCCCTGATTTCCTGTGATCTCAGTTATGTGTTAGAGTGTGATAGTCTGTTTTATGGAGAATCTAGTTGTTCTTTAAAAAAAAAAAAAAATCACTATGTTGCCCAGGGTGGAGTGCAGTCACTATCCACCAGCGTGATCATAGCTCACTGCAGCTTTGAACTCCTGGGCTCAAGCAATTCTCACACCTCAGCCTCCTGAATAGTTGCAATACAGGTGCGTACCAGTCCACCTGGCTGTTTTCTAATGAGAGGAATCTTCAGAGTAACTTATCTCCTATACTTCCTAAAGCTACAGTTCTGCATATCTGATTATTAGCACTATATCGTTTTATTTTTCCATTTAATTCAAATGTATGACAATGTACTCTTTCTATTATATTGATGGGGGTGAAATAATCAGATTTTATATTTTTTTATTATACTTTAAGTTCTAGGATACATGTGCAGAACATGCAGGTTTGTTACATAGGTATACAACTGTGTGGTGGTTTGCTGCACCCATCAACTCGTCATCTACATTAGGTATTTCTCCTAATGCTATCCCTCCCCTAGCCCCCTACCCCGCAACAGGCCCCAGTGTGTGATGTTCCCCTCCTTGTGTCCATGTGTTCTCATTGTTCAACTCCCACTTATAAGTGAGAACATGTGGTGTTTGGTTTTCTGTTCTTGTATTAGTTTGCTGAGAATGATGCTTTCCAGCTTCATCCATGTCCCTGCAAAGGACATGAACTCATCTTTTTTTATGGTTGTACAGTATTCCATAGGGTATATATGCCACATTTTCTTTATCCAGTCTATCATTCACGGGAATTTGGGTTGGTCCAAGTCTTTGCTATTGTGAATAGTGCCTCAATAAACATATGTGTGCATGTGTCTTTATAGTAGAATGATTTATAACCCTTTGGGTATATACCCAGTAATGGGATTGCTGGGTCAAATGGTATTTCTGGTTCTAGATCCTTGAGGAATCACCACACTGTCTTCCACAATGGTTGAACTAAATTACACTCCCACCAACAGTGTAAAAGTGTTCTTATTTCTCCACATCCTCGCCAGCATCTGTTGTTTCCTGACATTTTAATGATCACCATTCTAACTGGCATGAGATGGTGCCCCACTGTGGTTTTGATTTGCATTTCTCTAATGACCAGTGATGGTGATTTTTTTTTCATATGTTTATTGGCCGCATAGATGTCTTCTTTTGAGAAGTACTTTTCAGATTTTGTATATTTCTCTTTAAGATCTTTAAGACTATGGTTTGGGAAATAAATAGGAATATCCCAAGAAACAGGAAGAGAAAAAGCCTGTTGGAATATTACTATAATAGCCCAGAATAAAGATTATGGAAATTTAGACTAAAATAACATCACTAAAAATGGAGAGAAATGAGCAGAATTAAAGGACTCATTTCCTATTGAGAAAGATGTAAATTTTTGAAAATGTTTTAAATGAGTCTATTTAATAAGATGATTATTCATACACAACATTCAGAATAATTTCCAGTTTCTTCCATTTATTTTGGAATTGTCACTGAGGGGAAAAATCACAAAAATTTAAAAACAGCAAGAAAAACTCATGTTTTCATTTCACTGAAGTTTGAAATAATGACAATATGTAGCTATATGAAATTAATCCTCTGGCATTTATCATGAACTTACATCATGTCACATGTATCATAAATTCTACTACTTTACACATTCATCACACCCAGTAAAAAGAAAATATATCAAGATATACTGCAGAAGCTGTTCATTACCATTTTAATAGGGATTGCTGTTGATCAATAAAACTTGGTTCTATTATTGCTCCAGGTATTCAGCTAAATTTATCAGCTAGAAGACAGATCAGCAGCACAATATCTTGAAAATAGCAGTCATTCAATATATATTTATTAAGTTGTATATAAATCCCTTTCAAGTTACAAACGATTATCTAAAACCATAGAATATTCATCTACCAAATTTTCATTGGCAATGTAAAGAGGCAATGTTTCCTTAAGAAATCCACTTTGGTCTTCATTTTCAGTTTACTTTTTGGTTTACCCTACTGACATTCTGAATTGCTTTTTAAAATTTTTTCCTGTCTTCTTCTCTCTACTACAAAGCAAGAGCAGTATTTCCCATCATCTGTCTGCCAACAATTAGATTTAATATGATTAAATTGGGAATTATCCTATGAACTATGGTAATCAGCCACTTCTCTCCTCTGTTGATTTGATTTATTCCTATTCTTCTATTTCCACTTTAATAATAATTTTATCATTTCACATTAATTTGCTTCCAATAAATTAAATTAAATGCATCAGAGGGCCTCAAAGCAAATTATCTTTTTGCTATGTCAGGTCTTAAAGATCCAAAATATGATTGTGTTTTTTGTTCTGTAGGTTATAAATATGCATTACACATTGGGGAAAAAACAGTTTAAAATTAATTTTTCATTGCTTACAAAATATCTGAGAATTTCATCTAGGCCCAAAAAAGTTTTAACATAAATCTGGTCTTTTAGACTCAAAATCTTCATACATTTATAAGATAAGAAAATATTAGTTTTCTAAAAAACATATAAAGAAGCATTGCATAATAAAAAAATTTCACTCACAGCATAAAAATCTGGTTTGTAGACTTTTTTCTTTGCAGGTAAAAAAAAAAATCTTCTAATTAAAAATGGCCCCAAGCTATGGGTTTTATTATTTTTTTCCTGATTATAACTACAAAGAGAAAAGCCATTTCTTTATAAAGTTTGAAAACTTTCACTTCTTTCCCATGGGGAAAATGTTCATGTTTTCTCACCCCCTATATCCTTGGAAAATAGAAATGTAAAGGCATAAAGTTTGTTCCAAAGGATCACTTGAAAATTACTTATTTAAAACACAAAATCTACCTTATAAAAGGTATTAAGGGTTACATTTAAGTCCCTGAAGTGGTCTGTGTACCCATGAAGTAGAGAAATACAAAAGTATTTCATGAGAGAGGTTTATCCAACCTGTGATACTGAAGCCTCATTTTCATGTGCAGTCCTGGCTCCAGGTCAGGTGAGGAAATGACTATAGCCAGATCCAGGGTCTGATGGGATAAGAATTGTGGTACGTTGGGTGATGAGTTGGAAAGGTTGGGAGCTGAGGCTGAAGAGTCAAAGCTGCACTTAAGTCTCCATAAATTCATGGAACTGCTAATGTAACTGTGGCATATAAATATAAAACATGTTCTTTATACATGGGAACCCTTCTTAGGATGACTATAGATTAAGTAGAGTAAGAGATTTCTTTTAAAAATCTCTAATCAAAAGAATAGGTACAGAGATATGAAAGTTGACAGCGGAGAATGATTGCTTCTAACTGTTGGGAGCAAGAAAGTCAAAACAGAGTTTGAGCCTTGGATTTCCTGTGCTGCATTGTTTATCAAATAAGACCTTATGTTTTTCTTTTCACAGCCACCATGCTGAACCAGTCTGCCAACACTTGTTGCTTCCCAGTGATTTCTCTTTATCATTGCTCATGAGGAATAAGGCAGAATTTTAAACTCTTTAAATACATTTTGTTCCAAGATTAAACAATTAATGTTTTATAAAATTTTTAATGGCCTAGTAACAACCAAGAAACAGACAAGAGAAGTTTGAATATTATATTATGTTTTCAGTTATTTGTTTTTTTAACATAATCCCTCAGACAAGGTTCTTATAAAGATCCTGAACTTTTCTTTCTTTCAGTGTACACTACGGACTAATATAAGATTATTGTTTTCTTCTCCTTCTTAACAGAAGGATATCATGCTCAGATTTTCTGGCCATTCTTTAAAGGAAATGGGGTGAGGAAAGGAGCTAGAGATAAAGTCCAGAATGGAGCCCTAAAGGTTGCTGTCAAACAGCGAGGGAACCAATTTGGACTGAGATGCTGTAGCACTGCTGGATTCCTCCTTCTCTGGAGGTGGAAACAGCTCCTGGGATTTACTTGCCTCTTGTTATCCCTTCACCCATTGGCACTACAGACTCTGCCCTCAGTCAAGCCTCCAACGAGACAAGGGCATAGGGTATGTGGCCGGGAGTCCCTGTCCTCTTGTGACCATTGATATTGTGCCCTGCCTCAGAGCCTTTTTGGCTGAAGAATCATTGCCCATTATTTCTCTCCAGGGTGCTCTAGGATTTTCTTTATAATTTGTCCTGTGTCAAACTGGCTTGGATTCCATTTAATTTTTGCTCTTTTTCCCCATTCACCAGCACTGTTTCACTAGGCGACTCTTGTCTTGACACCTTCTTTCTGGCACACTGGCTGCAGGTCACAGAAGACCAGCTTCTCTTGCATGTGATTATCATGAACAGGTTAAATATCTTTGTAGAACTGATGCCTCAAGACTCCACTATAAAATTAGATACTAGCCAGGCAAGTCTATTTGTGTGGATAACAAGAATGGTTTTAATCAGAAGCTGAAATATCATTTATGCCAGAAAATTTGAGAACTATGTCCACAAACAGAGGAACTTCCAGAAATGTACTTAAGGATGAATTAGCTTCCTCAATTATAATTTAAAAATACACATATTTAATTACTGTGTGTATATATACTTTTACATATAATGTATATTTACGTTATGTAATTTACAGCTTATATGTTATATATTACTATTACTATATATTATACTACTTATATAGATTTATTTATATCTGAACCCTCTGAAAATTTTAATGTAAATAATTAAAAATAATTGTTTGTTCTAATTTATACACGCATACACACGTGCTTATGCACACACATGCAAACTAGTGAGCATTCACATATATTTCACAAAGCTATGGTATTTAAGCACAGAAACAGACAATGAACATGTTCAAGCTCCCTTCTCGAACATGTTCATGAACTACATTATGTGATTTTCTAAAAGGAGGATTTTTCTAAGCTTCATTTTGCCAGGCTTTTAAGCAAATACGTTTTCACTTTTACAAGAATGGGTGAGGCTTACTTAACCATGGCAAGGCACTTGTAAAGTGTGAATACAAGACTATAAATCATTAATGTGAATTTAATGTTGGAAACCTTTTCACTAAAAGTTTTAACATAGTAATTCATCACCTGTAACAGTGACATATGTGACTTTTCCCATAGCTTAATATGAAATTTCAGAAAGTATCTTTAGATAAAATCTAGTTCAGAGAGCTCGCAGGAAAAAAGAAATTGCTCATTTTGAAGTATATTACCAACACTATTGAAGAGAGACAGATCTGGAAGTCAGTGCGGCTTGATTTCCCCACCCTAACCGCAAACACCCACATAAACATATACAAATTCACACACACACACACACACACACACACACACACACAGGGTAGCTTAGTTGAGACCTGACTCCACAGATCTGACTTAGCTCAAGAACACATACCTCTGTGGATACACTAAAAGCCATTGAATTTCACAGTTTCAAGGGGTCACCTATATGGTATGTGAATAAATATATCTCAGTCAAGCTGTTAAAAAGAATACAGTTATGCAGCCATTAGGTGCCAAGTGCCCCTCACCCCCATCTCCAACAAGATACCTCCTCACTTCCTCAAAAAGTTTTTGTTGTTTCATACCCACAGGGATGTTCCCTGCCCTCATTTTTCATAGATACATATTATAGAACATGACGAGATAGAGACCCTTCTTCACTGGCACTGTGGCCAGTGGGTATGCAGACCCTCTAGGCCTGACATAGAATGAGGGATGAGGATCGAGGTTATTATATGCAATCTACTACTCGTTTAAGTTCCTTCCAGCCCCCATGCAATGATCTTGCTTCTATCTGCACTACCTACTGCTGGTGTTATAACTCTGTGCCTCTTTCGAAGGGCAACCATAGCCATGATTTTTTTCTTGTCATACACACATTCATTCATTATTCATTCAGGGAATTATAAATGTGGAGATAGAAGAGCAAATAAGACAGACACCTGTCCTGAACTTTGGGGCTTACATTATCAAAGTACATATCAGTGCATCCTTCAAGCCCTGCTTTTAGAAGTAATTGCCTATTTTACTAAATGACTTTTTAAAATTTCTTTTTAAAAAAATTTCTGCTTTTAAAAAAGTTATGATATGCTTTTTTTCTTTAAAAAACAGTAAGTATAGCTTCACCAACCTAAAAGTTCTCTTCAATTGTACATAATTTAAGGTCATATATTTTGTTTCATGTTCTTTTCTTGAATGTTCTCATTTACAAACTAGTGCTAATTTTAAAACTTTTTTTTATCTGACTCACTCACAAAGCTTGAAGAACAATTTTTATCTTCACAGTTACTGTGCCAAGTTTTCAAATAATAAAAACAAACCCACAAAATATTAGATTTTAATATGCTCACTGGTAGACATATATTCATCTGTTCTGAATCTCTACGACCTTTATAAAATTGTAATTCTCTCTGCAGTGACAAAAATGTCAGGAAAAAACATTTTTTCCTCTCTTCTCCCAAACACCTGCATGAAACTCTTCAGTAGAGATTGAAGAGAATACAATCTATCAGAATGTGATAATACTGGGCCACTGTCACACCAGCACCTGCCTTCCATTACCCCACATAACCAGAGATTAAAGAGTAGAAACAGCTAAAGATTGAAGCTGAGAGAAATAATCATAGAAATAGAAAAATAAATTAGAAGCAAAGAAATCCAAAGAGGAAACAGAACTGAAACAGAATTAACTGTCCTGCCACATCTTATAAAATATGGCCTATAATATAATTAACATAAAATATGTTATTCTCTTATAAATTATTAGAAACCTGCCCAAGTATTTGATTTTCTGCTTCTGGAAGAAGTTTGTCTCTTTTTAATTTATTTATGTATTTTATTTTTTTAAGACGGAGTCTCGCTCTGTCACCCAGGCTGCAGTGCAGTGGTGAGATCTCGGCTCACTGCAAGCTCCGCCTCTGGATTCATGCCATTCTCCTGCCTCAGCCTCCCGAGTAGCTGGGACTACAGGCGCCTGCCACCATGCCAGCTAATTTTTTTGTATTTTTAGTAAAGACGGGGTTTCACCGTGTTAGCCAGGATGGTCTCGATCTCCTGACCTCGTGATCTGCCTGCCTCGGCCTCCCAAAGTACTGGGATTGTAGGCATGAGCTACCGTGCCCAGCCAAGTTTGTCTCTTTTTAATTGCAAACTATTGGAAGGCTGCTATACCTTATTTCTTGTTAGGCTTTTACTTATTCACATTTTAGGCATTTTCTCCCTAACAAGCATTAATAGATAGACCCTGTTTGCAGATGTCCTCTTCCTTACATTTGTTTATTATTCTTTCCACATTACCTCTAACAGTGAGATTTGTTTCCTTTTCCTTTCTCCAAGTCTATTATTTTCCTTTGCAGAAAATCAACATCAGTTCATCCTTCAAACACTGGAGTTTAAAATTTTCTCAGTCAAGATGCTTTATATTAAAGAAGAGAAAAATGCACCAAACAAGAGCACGTTGGTGCAACTGCATGGATACTGACTCTTTTACAGGAAGCAATTACAGTAGGTGCTACGGATAACCTTCGCCAAAAAGGAAGCCCAATAGTAAAATCCTCTTTTAATCAAATAGAAGTCTCCAAATAAACACAATAATTCTCATTAAACTAATTTGCTAAATTTCCCTCCTCATGTACATTTTGCCACGCCACTTAGAGAGCATACTCTACACATTGCAAGGAAAAAGGAGAATTGACACATCTTTAATGAGGCATCAGGCTAATTCACCAAAAATGACCTTCTAGCCCTAAGGAGATCTTCAGATAATTGATCTCCAGTGTGCACATTATCAAACAACAGTGCAAATTAGAACCAGCCACCAAAGACATTCACTCTCTAAATGATTTCCTGACATTTGAGAACATTAGAGAAGAAACATATCTTTCCTTTGGGATTTACATCAGTGTTCAGTATAATTCCTTTGTAAACTCCAGAAAGAAATATTCCAAAAGAAGAAAATAATAAAACAAGGCCATAAACATAAAAGGTGGCATACGTTTTTCATATAAAAATGTTTTGCTAAGATATTTCATGAGAAGCTAAGGCTTTTATAGCTTTCTTGTTTCTTCTCCTGATAATGTCCAGAATTAGAACAGGTAGGTAAAGCACACAGGCAGGCATCCTGCCATGGAACTTAAGGAGGACGAGGAAGACTTCCTTATATTCTGACCCCATCTTTAAAAATGCACATCCTCAATGGTGAAGCTTCAAAAGGTACTATGTCTTGGGTGCTGTTGGCTATGTCATAATAGTTACTAGAACAGACCATGCAGTCAGACTGCCTTCCCTCTTCCTCGGACTCTGCCACTTCTTAGCTGTGGTGTGGACAAATACTTTTAACCTTTGTAAGTTTCAGTGTCCTTGTCTACTAAAACTGTGATAATAATTGACCTATGTCTTTGATAGATTCTGATTATCATATGAGATAATACCTGTAAGCGTTGACCACAGTGCCTGGCACATGGACAATTCTCAGCAATTGCTAACTACTGTCATTTTTACTTCTGAATACTCAGATCAGCTCCACCCCCTGGAGGAGGGGTTGGGAAATGTGAGATCACAAGGCTCCTGTGCAGAAGGTAATAAATCCTTAGTAAATGTATCATAGTAAATGGTAGTGAGAGGTAAGAAAAGATATTTTACACCAAGCAAGTTTTATTTAACCTTCCGAAGTACGGTTTCCTCCCCCATAAAATGGGAATAATCAGAGAATCTATCTTACATGATACTTGTGGGGATTCCATGAGATGAGATAATGCTTGCAAAATGGTTAGAATGCATAGGATGTGGCACGGGGTGAGTGTTCCTTGAAAGTTATTGGTTATCGGGTGTTTTCTTTATAGTAGAGAATGATGTCATATCATGCTTTTTCCAGTAATGTGCTTCATCTTTTTAAAGTAGTGAACAGAACTTTTATAAGTAAAAATAGCACGAATTTTAAAAGATGCATACAAAATAAATTGGTATGTTAGCCTTTTAGTCTCAAATATATAATATTCATATAGTTGCTATCAGATGGAATCACATAATTGGCACCTAAGGCATACAGCCCTACGCTGCCTAACGATGTTTCAGTCAACTATGCTTCACATATGCAACGGTGGTTTCATAAGATAATACTACCATATTTTTACTGTACCTTTTCTATTTTAGATATGTTTCGACACACAAATACTTACCATAGTGTCACAATTGCCTACAGCATTAGTACAGCTGTATGTTATATAGGTTTGTAGCCTTGGAGCCATAGGTTATACCATATAGCCTAGGTGTATAGTAGGATCCGCCATCTAGGTTTTGGAATTACACTCTGTGATTTTTGTACAATGACAAAATCACCTAGAGTCACATTTCTCAGAACATTCCCAGAACACTCTGTGTTTTTTGTACAATGACAAAATCACCTAGAGTCACCTTTCTCAGAACAGGTGTTAAGAAACACCTGGCCGGGCGCAGTGGCTCACGCCTGAAATCCCAAAACTTTGGGAGGCCGAGGTGGGTGGATCACGAGGTCAGGAGATCAAGACCATCCTGGCTAACACGGTGAAACCCCGTCTCTACTAAAAATACAAAAAAATTAGCCGGGCGTGGTGGCGGGCGCCTGTAGTCCCAGCTACTCGGGAGGCTGAGGCAGGAGAATGGCGTGAACCCGGGAGGCGGAGTTTGCAGTGAGCCCAGATCGCACCACTGCACTCCAGCCTGGGAGACAGCGAGACTCCATCTCAAAAAAAAAAAAAAAAAAAAAGAAACACCTGACTGTATTAAACTGTTTTAATAATATTGTCAGATCCATGAAGATCTGCATATTTTAATATGCTACCAAATGAGATATCCAGTGATACTTGCCCCAGCCAAAATAAAATATGTGTATAAGAGCTGCCTTCATATCCCGCCTACTTTGTCCAGCAAACTGGAGGTCATTTGTCAGAGCCTCAAGGAACTGAACACTGCAGGGATACAGGGATTTCTCCTAATGCTTAATAATTTAAGTCACTGTCAGTTCATCATTTTGGATGTGATGTCATTAGGGAATAGTCATAAGCTCCCCTTTAGTTCAGTCAGTTTCTCTTAACCTGGATATGAGCTTATAGACAGAAATAGAACAACATTCAATAAAAGCAACCAACAGGTTTGATTTATCACTAGAACTGATTTGAATTGTCATAGAACCTGCCTACACAGCATGGGTTACTGCAACAGGTGTACTTACGACTAGATACAAGGACATTATAGACACACTACGTGATCACATGGGTTGTGGACAATATATATGGATGCTATATAGAATTTTACATCTATACAAATTTGTACATTTGTACAAATTATACAAATTTGCACAAATCAAATAACATATATGTTGGTTTTTGTTCCTTTAAAAAATCAAGAATAAAGTAAACATGATTAATACTGATTTTAAAATTAAACTGGTATCTTAATATTTTCCCATATGCTTAGTACTTTGCCATTTCAAATCCAATAGTCTTTCTAAACCAGTCTGAGTTACATTTATGTGTGGTTTAGGAATCACTTCCTACTCTGCATAGTTCAGAGGCACTCTGTACATGCACATTACACACCAGTGTGTGTTCAACTTCAAAATTGGTCCTGTCCCTGAGAAAATATGCATTAGAAAGGATCAAATCAAAGAGCATTTTCTAATAGTGATTATATAACTCAAACAATATCGAGCAAGAGTAATACGTCTGAACTACTGAGAAAATTGTGGTGAAACGTAGAAAAGCACATAACCATTGAAATGAACTAGGTGGTGGCTTCAGAACTTCCTGTTGAAAAAGAAAAAGAAAATAAAATCCTAATAAAAATTAAGGAAGAATGAAAAAAGCAAAGCAAGTGACACAAGGAACTTGGCTATGCATGTTATGTTAAGAGATATCTTGTCAATCAATGTATAAAATGCAAACTTAAGACTCCCTTTGTTTAATATAAAACTTTAGGTTTCATGTGTAATATGTATTGAAAAATGTGACATTAAAAACTATGCCTTTGTGTTTCTGCAACTTCACTATTTTACAAGGTGTCCCAATAAATGTATCAGAGAAACTGTGGTCATAAAGACTTACGATGCTACTGCAAGAATTTATGAAGCATTCCTGTGATCATTTAAAGTGAGCCACTCAGCAAAATTTCAATATTTGGCTTTCAGAAATAAACCACTATTTCTCTCAAGGTTTTTATTTAATTAAATTTGTTGCTGACATTATTGCCCAAATTGTGAACACCATATTAGATTTGCGAAGTTTAGAGATATGCAATTTATATGCGTGTGTCCAATGACACTGTGATTGTACATTTCTCTCTATATATGCCTCTGGCAATGACTGTAGGGTCAATTTCAGTTTTATGTTTGGAATACAGTTGAAAAGCAAGGTTATGAGGGGATTTTGAAATCACAGCTTAGACTTGGCAAAGAGACGCCTAACATTTTCTGTACAAACAAATGAAATGCCAGAACAGGGTCTCAATGTCAGAGCTTTTGAAGAAAATCTGGTTTGGCTCAACCAGAGTGATCTGTGTGTGTTAAGACGATTTGACCTAGAAACAAAATGCTCTCTACAAATAATCAGTGAAGCTGAAGGGAAATTAAAACGATTTTAGTGGCTGACCTTCTTAGTTGCATACTGGACAATTATGAGAAGGTAATTACTATGTGAGCATAGGTTGTAAAATAATGACCATTGCTAGTACAAAGTTGCCAGGTAATTTCAGATTTCTTTAGTTATTTAAACACAGAATTATAAGAGGTAAAAATTGGAAAAATATTGAAAAAGTCATAGCCCATTTTGGCAACTTTTTTGGATAAGCAGAAACTGGGCATTTTTTCTAGTAACACCTCCTGAATTTCATATGTGTGTGTGTGTTTATCTGAATCTTCAGAGTAATAATATAATGCCTTTTAAAAATTCCTAAGTTAAAATATAATTTACATGCCATAAAATTCACTGTGATTAGCATACAGTTCCATAAGTTTTGACAAATGCAAATGTTTGGTAATCACCAGCATATTCAAGATCATTCCCAACGCCCCCCCACCGCCCTGCCCAGAATTCCCGTGGGCACTTTTGTAGTCCACCTCTCCCCTACTTTTGTGTCCTGGAATTCACTGATCTGTTTTCCGTCTCTATAGCTTTGCCTTTATGCCCCACATTTTAATAACAGGAAAAATGCACCTGTCTGTTGTTCAAGATGTTTGGTGAAAACAGTCTCATAATGTACTGTTTAATACTGTAAGGCAGTTTCCTAAAGTGAGCAAGCGATACTTTAGGCGGCTCCATTCACTTGCCACTGGAACAGTCCCTCCTTTTTCCTGCCCCATTTATTGACTCCTGGCTGGAGACAGGCATTTTGGTGCTCTTAGCAGAGTAATTTGACACCCCTTCAAACTGATACTCTAAATATTTTCTCAACTGTTTTTTTAGAGATGAGTCCTGGCACCTGAATGAGAACAAAGGCAGGAAAGGAGCACTCTGGAAGGCAGCACCCCCTGCTTCTTGTATCATCCACTTCACCAAACAAACACAGCAATTACTAACAATTCGTGGAGCATACAGGCTTTGCTGTGAGTGGAATAGACAAAAGCCTCTTACAGTCTACCCCATGCAGCTTAACCAAGAGCTCCTTGTAATACACCCAGTATTCTCTTTTAAGAAGAATTTTGATGAATACAATTTTCTTCTTTGCTTTACACTTTCAGAGATGTTTTATGGTTTAGTGTCTGAGGCAGTTGACTATCCCACCTCCTCTTCTCTACGATGTGTCATCGCTGTACCTCACCTAAGAATGTCCACACAAAGCCATGACAGCCCCTGACGCTTCAGGAGTTTCATGCTCTCCTGTTACTAGCACAGCATCCTGGGGGCATTGACTGGTTATAAGAGAAAAGTGTCACTCACTGCTGGTTACTAAGGGGCAGACAGGTAGGAAGAGAACTGCTCTGTTTCTTAGAGCCAATATGGAAGCTTCCCATAAAGTTTTCACATAGAAACAAAGTTTAAATAATGATTAGATTTTTATACTCTACTAGTATAGCATATCCAGGTATTTTTCATTCCTTTCTTCCTTCATCTAATCTTTATTTCATGTGTGCTATGTTTGAGGCCTTGTGCTTATTCCGGGATGCACGTTTTCTTTGCCCTCAGAGGGTCTTGGTGGAGTGAGATTAAATCTCTGATTTCCTACCATTCTTTGCAAAGTCATTTCTTACAGAAAATACATGACTAGTTTAAGTTCCAAACGGTAGCTTTACCAGTAAACTTTGGTAATCCAAAGCTGTTTATCAACTTGGAATTGCTTGCATATTAGAAACACACAACTTTACTCTATTAATTATTAATGTCTCATTCCTGTTAAATTTAAGTGCCATTGGTTTAATTGGAATGAGTGAGAAAAAAACATTGCAGTCCCTGAGTTTGGGATTTTAAGAAATTATTTTTTTCCTTGACACATGTAAGTGCCACTGAAGATTTTACAAAAGGTAATAAAACCCAGATATTAGACTCATCTTGTTTGCTTATTCTTTCCCTGCAAATTGTAAAAGGAAGCTTGTCATCAACATTGCATGATTGGTTGCATTTTAATATTCAGCGTCTAATGACTGGCATGTGATAAATCTCTCATTAACATATTCATGAATAATCAGATTAAATGTCACATCTCCAAAGAAAGATCATCTGATCAGGGGTAAAATCAGTTAATTTCTTTATTTGTTTGTAGAGCACTACTAACGTGGGAGCAATCAATATTAAAAAATCTCTCTATTGATGTTTGAATTACATATAAATTACCTGGTACCTTGCACTTGGAATGATGGAGAGAAATCAGAAAACATTATTTCCTCCATTTTTAAGAAAAATGAATGAGATCAGTTTTCATTAATGTTCTAATTATTCTTTCCAACAATATGTTACTTCTGTATTGATTGTCAGCTCTCTTCTGACTGAGGATTCAGCACAGGGAAGTATGGTTTTCAGAAATATTTTGAAATAAAATACTCTAGATAATCAAGTACTTTGTTACAAAAGAATAGCAACACTGTAATCTCATAGTGAACAGCTGATTTCATTGACAGTCTTTGTACATAATTGGCAAATGTGTACCAGTTGCACCAGAAAATAACTAAATTTAAAGGATGTGGTTGGGTGGTGTGGAGCTAGTGTTGGGGTCTTGAAAAAAGGCACCTCAGCCTCTTTCCAGGGGAGCTAGCAGGGCTCACAGATTGGCCCACAGGGCATTCTTCCTACTGGATCAATCACATTGTAGGCTGCCTGCCAGATGGTAGCAAACGGAGAAATGGAAGAAATGTCTATCGTCTCTTTTTAAGATGACTCCAAAAGTACACCTACTGACTTCCTGCAACTTAGATGTTTCTTTCTTTTTCTTTTTTTTTTCTTCTAGATGCAGTCTCGCTCTGTCGCCCAGGCTGGAGTGCAGTGGCACGATCCAAGCTCACTGCGAACTCCACCTCCCGGGTTCACGCCATTCTCCTGCCTCAGCCTCCCGAGGTAGATGGGACTACAGGCGCCCGCCATCATGCCCAGCTAATTTTTTGTATTTTTAGTGGAGACGCTATGGTACCATCCTTATATCTATTTTTTAACTCAATATTTTATATTCATTTTTCCCTAAAGATTATATAGGTACCAAAATTCACATGCTGTGCAGATAATGGCAGCATTTGTTCATGCAATTTATTATGAAATTATGTCATGGCCTATCATGGAGCTTGTGATTAACTTCACACTAACATCAAAGCCATATGGTATCCTATCCATTTACAGAACAAAGCTATCTCCTTAATGTCATTTACTGTAGGTTAATTTATGATTTGCCAGAAATGCTGTAGAATGGTACCTCTTTTCAGATATGGAATTTTTTAGCAAATAAAAATGAGTAACCCTAGTTAAATGGAATAATGGTGAAAATTAATACACAGTGGGGCAAGGCTCTAGGGCAAAAGGTTTCTGACTCCCAAACTTCTTATTTTAATTAGAATTGTGGAAGTATTTGGTAGATCTTGAATTTAGAAATCCATCTAGTCTGAAAAGTATAATCTACAGGGTGTACATACATAAATATTCCCAGGATCGGATGCCTCCAACTGGGAAAGGAAGTATGTTCATATTGTTAAACCAGAGGCAAACTGCTTACTAAAAAAGGGACAAAGAAAAAAAATAGACAGTTCTCTTTTATTTCAGAAAGTTGCTTTTTTAATGACATTGATTGTGAAGAGCATTCATTCTCTCAATTCAGTAATTCTTCCAATATTTTGTATTCTTTTTTGCTTACCAATTTTCTTTTGTGTATAGTCTTTCAAGCAACCACATCATTTACAAATTAGCTCACCCAAATTGCTAATTCATGGAAGCAATAAATCTTTGACTATAAATTCAGGATCTTTATAAATTCTAACGTGATTTTTGATGAGTATTCATAGATTATAATTTTAAATTCCTTATGACTACATGATTGTTTATAAATTTATATTCTTATATTTAAAAAGTTTATGTCCTCTACAAATATAGGCTAATATTTTTTATAATCTTTGAAATTTCAGATCCAAAGGCTTTTGGATTGTAAATGTTACTCTACGTTATGGTTAAGAACTTATCTTTTTCATTTTTTTTGTTCAGAAAATGTTGGTTTTTGAATAATTAACTTGAAAATATTCATTGGATATTCGTAGTGTATTAGATGTCAATAGTCTGTATATTAAAATCCCATCTTTTGAACACATGGCCAATGTTACTTAAGTCTAAATAGATTTTAAAATCTGATATTTTAAAATCCTATTATTGGATACCAGTATATTTGAGGCATTTTATATTTAGCACTAAAAATTCATTTGCTGTCCTATGTTGCTCAAATAGTTTTAACATCAACATTTTCTTAATATAAAATTACAAAAATGTATTCACATGAAATGAAAATTTCAGTTTATATCAAATCCTAAATCCCTGGAATAGCTCTGGGAATAGGTCGCGGGAATTTACCAATGAAAAACACAATCACGATGAATCTATTCAGGTTTCCTGATTCAGCCAACCTGTTCCTCCTCACACAACCAAACTCTCTAAATTTTCATTTGATGAAACTAAAGCATACAGAGGCGTAGTGACATGTCCATCGTCACTCCTGTGAGACCAAAGCCCAGACTGCCTTGTTTGCAGAATATGCTCTTGCTAATAAAGTCTCTAACACGTAGTAATTACATCATATGGATTGTTGGAGTAAATGATATACTTTTAATCCATTTTTATTTTAAAAAGTAAATTTTAAAAAGTGTTTTCTGAACTTTTGAGCAGGCATTAAATAAACTTACATTAGTAAGATTTTGAACATTTGTATTTGGTAGAACAACAACAAAAGAGAGTATTGACTGACATTAAAATTCGGAGATTGGTCAAGTGAGTTTGTATATAAGTGAGAGATTCTTAAAAAAAATACCAGCCAGTATGTAGTTCACTGTGGAAATAATTTAAGAATTGGTTGAAAATTAAACAGCAGACTCAGTATGGTCCAATAGCGTGCCATTTTATCACACATAAAATTTGATCTTTTCAGAACTCTTGCTTTACAAAAGATCTTTGCAACCTAGAGAAAACTAACCAGAATTCAGCAGAGACCAGAAAACTTCTCTTGTAAAGAACAAGTGAAGAACCTGGGGTCGTTTGTCTTATTGGTATTCATCAAATACTCAGAAGGATCTCACGTGGAAAAGGATGTAGATTTACCTTGGGGCAGAACCGAAAGCCTTGAGGGAGTTTCAGGAATGTAAATTTTAGTTCAGTGTAGGATGCATGCCCATAGTAACAGGTGCCCAGACATGAAATGGGTCCCAAACATCTATGATTCTGGCAGAATTTATTTTTGAATATATTGATTTCACCCTCTTTAAATTATTTCAATGTGGTCGACTTCAACTGACCATTTCAAATATTTGTTTTCCTTTCAATGCTGTCTAAAAATTCATATTTTAAGAACACAGTCCTGTTTCATTGGTCTATATATCTGTTTTGGTACCAGTACCACGCTGTATTGGTTGCTGTAGCCTTGCAGTACAGTTTGAAGTCAGGTAGCATGATGCCTCCAGCTTTGTTCTTTTTGCTTAGGATTGTCTTGGGTACATGGGCTCTTTTTTTGTCCATATGAAATTTAAAGTAGTTTTTTCTAATTCTGCAAAAAAAGTCAATGGTAGTTTGACGGGAATAGCATTGAACCTGTAAATTACTTTGGGCAGTATGGCCATTTTCACAATATTGATTCTTCCTATCTATGAGCATGGATTTTTTTCCATTTGTTTGTGTTCTCTCTTATTTCCTTGA
This sequence comes from Pongo abelii, assembly GCF_028885655.2. NCBI lineage: Eukaryota > Metazoa > Chordata > Mammalia > Primates > Hominidae > Pongo > Pongo abelii. The sequence continues at coordinate 144,230,960 of NC_071991.2, read as the reverse complement.
GCAGTGGTTTGTAATAGTCCTTGAAGAGGTCCTTCACGTCCCTTGTAAGTTGTATTCCCAGGTATTTTATTCTCTTTGTAGCAATTGTGATCACTCATGATTTGGCTCTCTGCTTGTCTATTGTTGGTGTATGGGAATGCTTGTGATTTTTGCACATCATCACTGGTCAATAGAGAAATGCAAATTAATACCACAGTGAGATACCATCTCATGCCAGTCAGAATGGCCATTATTAAAAAGTCAGGAAAAAACAGATGTTGTTGAGGCTGTGGAGAAATAGGAACACTTTTACACTGTTGGTGGGAGTGTAAATCAGTTCAACCATTGTGGAAGACAGTGTGGTGATTCCTCAAAGATCTAAAACCAGAAATACCATTTGTTCCAGCATCATAACTGGGTATATACCCAAAGGATTATAAATCATTCTACTATAAAGACACATGCACACACATGTTTATCAAAGCACTGTTTGCAATAGCAAAGACTTGGAACCAACCCAAATTCCCATCAATGATAGACTGGATAAAGAAAAGGTGGCACATATGCACCATGGAATACTATGCAGCCATAAAAAAGGATGAGTTCATGTCCTTTACAGGGACATGGATGAAGCTGGAAGCCATCATTCTCAGCAAACTAACACAGAAACAGAAAACCAAACACCTCATGTTCTCATTCATTAGTGGGAGTTGAACAATGAGAACACATGGACACAGGGAGGGGAACATCATACACTGGGGCCTATCTAGGAATGAGGGGCAAGGGGAGGGAGAGCATTAGGACAAATACCTAACGCACACAGGGCTTAAAACCTAGATGACGGGTTGATAGGTGCAGCAAACCACCTAGGTAACAAAGCTGCACGTTCTGCACATGTATCCCGGAACTTAAAAAAAAAAAAAAAAGAACACCATATTCTATGCATTATATGGTCAAATTTATTTTATAAAATAAAATTTCTAAACTATCCGGTATATACCCCATCCTAAAATATGAAGTCTAATGCAATACAATATTTATTTCTCCCTCATGAACTCATCATCACCGTATTCCCTATGTTAACTATTATTTGCAGTTTCTGTGTGAACCAGTCTCAAAACATAAACCTCCAGTTTCTTCTTGTTGCCATTACTCATGCACAGTGTGCAATAAAGTTTTGGGATTTTTCACGTAACAAATAATTTGCAAGAAGAAAATTGTTTTTTAAATATACAGCCTAGTTTATAGTTCTAGTAACTAGTAATAACCTAACAAATATATATTTGATGATGATTATCAGCGTTGTTGGAAATGTTAAATCATCAAGGAAAATTTCATTTTCAGGAAATCATATGCCACAATTCCTTGGTATAAAATATTCTATTATTTAGAAGATTTTATATAGTGGCATTAACAAATATTGTTGAAATTTTACACCTAGAGAAACCATTCAACTGCTCTGTTCTACATTTTAAAAAATGATATATTTTTTGATAAAGTTATAGCATTTTTAATGGATTTTAAGAAACCTTATTTAAAGAAAAGTATTAACTTCCTGCAAAAGTTTTAGAAGGGTTATTATTAAAAGTAGTGACAAATATTATGACAAAGACATTACATTTCTCATGCCTACATTAGCCCGTTTCTAAATAGTATGTAATTCTATGTGTGTGGCTGATGAGGAGTGAAAGGGGTAACTGCCAGGGGACAGACTTGGGGAGGCAGCCCTCTGCCAACTGGTTTAAAGTTACACACAATTTGGAGCATATGACATTCAGTATGTTATTTTTTAGGAAGAACATTTCTGAATTATGTTGAGTATGGAAGCAGATAACATTAGTCAAAAGCATGTATCGTGACCTAAAAGATAAGGGAAATCAACCATTATCATAAATAAAGATTATTTTGGTAGATAAAGTGGAACATTATCTCACAGGTACGTGAAAGTTTGAGCCCATATGACTTTACATGCTTACTTCTGTACAGTAAGTTATATAGAGTGTGCAGTAGGTTATTTAAGTTTCCATATTAATTCATAAAGAATAACCGTCAAGTAATGTGGGCAAAATATGGTTCAGGAAGTATTTGTAGTTGCTTAAATGATTCTTAACACTTTGATCTAGTTTCTGTGAGATGACTGTTTTGCTCCAGGGCTCTTAATACTAGGTCCTTCTGTGCTCATATACTTGATCTAAGTACAGTCTCTAAATACTATCCTATTAATGTGACAGGAAAGTTCTGCTTTCTCTAAAGTGCTCAAGGATTCATAGTTTTCTTTTTTCATTTTTTTCTTTTTTAAAATTGACATAAAATTGTATGTATTTACTATATTCCACATTATATTTTGAAGTATATAAACATTGTGAATGACTAAATTCAGCTATTTAACATATGCATTATCTGACATAATTATTTTTGTAGTGACAATACTTTACATCCACTCTCAGCATTCTTCAATAATATATTGTTAACTATAGTCACCATGGTGTACAACAGATCTCTTAAACATCTCTGTTTAATTAAAATATTATATCATTTGATCAACATCTCCCCAAGCATCCCTCCCAAACTACTCTAGCCCCTGGTAACCACTATTCTACTATATACTCTTAGATTAGCTTTCATAGATTCCACATATGATACACAAGGTGCTCTAAAATTTTGTTGTGACAATCTGATACTGTGGCTCTTGAGTTCTCTAATGTTATACTGTAGATTTATCAGCAACTTATCTTCCCTTGAGGGACCAATATTGTCTGCATGCTGAGGTGATAGGAATGGTCTAAAGCTCATTTCAGTCTAAGAAATTACTTCCTGCTTAAAGGAAGTGGAAAAAGATATCCCATATGAACAAGTGTGGATATCATAGATTTTCTATTTAGTACTATTAAATATATCTTTGGAAAAACTGGGTAAAATTATTCTATAATCAATCACAAAAATATACGTGACCACACACTCATTGGCAAACACACATAAATTAGTATATACATAATGTATCACTTTCCCAAACCAAATGGAACAAAACTGAGGAATTGAAGCTGAAACTTAAAACCAACTGAGTTATATAAAAGAAGAAAGTAGTAACCACAGTCATTAATTTATTTTGTCCATTTTGGTGCTTCCTTGAGGAGAAAAACAGTTTTCTAAATTTTCATGCATATATATTTTAGATCTTTTAAACCTTTTGTACCTAAATAATGAAGTTGGTGAAAAGAATATTATAACTGTAATTCAAACTTTGATCTGAGAAATTGATAATGCCCTAAAATAACAGGTTGCAAAATGTATACTGTGAAGGTCATTACATAAAAGTTTTAAGTTCCCTGAGTTAAAATTAAAATTCTACTCTCAATAGTACCTACGTCCATTTTCTATAAGCTTTTTGAAGAACTAGACATTACAAGAGAATGATATAAGGAGGAAATTATTATATTTAGTATATTCTAAACTTTGGTTTGGGATTTTATTCATTCTTTTTATGCTGACCAATTAAACGTTTTCTTTTCTAGATACAGTACAAAATTGTTTTCTTTAGCATAATCAAACAGCTTTCATTTTACATGAAGTAATATGTATTTTCACACATAATGCATACAAATATCAAGCAGTCAGTTTAGGAAAGTGATATGGTTTGGCTGCGTCCCCACCCAAATCTCATCTTGAATTTTAACTCCAATTCTCACATGTCGTGGAAGGAAGCTGGTGGGAGGTGATTGAAGTATGGGGCTGGTCTCTCCTGCACTATTCTCGTGATAGTGAATAAGTCTCACAAGATCTGATGGTTTTAAAAATGGGAGTTTCCCTGAACAAGCTCTCCCTTTGCCTGCTGCCATCCATGTAAGATGTGACTTGCTCCTCCTTGCCTTCTGTCATGATTGTGAGACCTCTCCAGCCATCTGGGACTATAAATCCATTAAACCTCTTTTTCTTCCCAGTCTTGGGTATGTCTTTGTCAGAAATATGAAAATGGGCTAATACAGAAATAAAGAAAAATGAGTCTGGAATTGCAAAAAAGTATTGTTATATTAGAGATGACCCAACAAAGTTAGGCCTTCAGAATGGCCTCCATTTTAAAGCTGTAAGGTTATAACTAGCATGTTGTTATTCAGGTTAAATGGGGTGAAGTACACAAAAAGAACACCACAAGCCCCAATACACAGCAATAAATTTAAGCCCCACTAATTATGTAACTATTATTTTAATGAAGATATTATCTAAGAAAAAAGTATTTTGCTTTTGTATCTTTTTATTTTTTATGACTTTGATCTAGTCTTTAATTCATGATGAGTTGATGTATTTTGTGTAAATAACTAAGCATTGGATACATCGAGTTTCCATTATCAATGATATTCTGTATTTACAGGCACACAATCATATGCTCACTACCAGTAAGTATTCAGATTACACACAATTCTTTCTTATCTAGCCTAAAGTAAAATTAGTAACTCTAAGTCAACATATTTGATCACAGTATATGGTGGTGTTTCAACTTACATTTTAAAGTATGCTGGGCTCCACTCACTAAATTTTTTAGATTTGTGTTTTATTTATAGGTACCCATAAATCAACCCTCTCAGAACAGAATGATAGATACAAGCGTAAGAACCTGATTTGCAAACCAATAGATTTTATTTTTTAAAATTCAATACCATTAATTAAGCAACTGAATGCCTTAACAAAAACATTTGCATAGAATTAGCGTGCAATACAATTTTGCTCTAATATATAACATTTTTAGAAAAGTAAACATTATTGTTAATGTGTTTTGTTGCTAATATCTATTGCCTTTAGATATGGCAGTTCATTTGTTTTGTGCTTTGGGTGTGCAAATGTGAGTCTAATCCTTCATTTAGATAAGTATCACAAGTTTGAGGCTCTGAAATTGAAATTTGAGCAAAAGCACAATGTATATCTTTCAGAAGAAATGAGAAATGATTCATCCATTTCCAAACTAGTGTATGAAGATAAATAACCTCTCATCATTTAATATGTAACTCATGTGGTATGTATTATGAGTGAGGCATTGTAGCTAATAAGATAGGGTTCTTTTACAGCTTCAAGTTCCTGGTAGCATCCCAGCTTGTGTGAGTACACTGGGAATAAATTATTCCTTTGTAGGAGAATTCATTACCGGTAGCTGATAGCTCATCGCTGAATTACTTATGGGAATTACTGAAACCATATTTTTTCTGAAATTAAAAAAACATGGTCTTTTGAAAACCAACCTTTTGTTGGCATGTTAACAACCAAATAATTGTTTGGAATATTTGTGTCCTCATATGTCTTTGCCAGTCTTTTCTTTCAATTACATTTCAGAATTCTTAAAATGCGTCTTTTATTAAGAAGAAAATCTGCCTTCATTCTCTAAATGGAACTGGTCAAATGTATAGAATTTGTAACTCACAGACCAATACTACACTGTTAATTTGAAAATAAATATTGAGATTCAAATAATAAGCCTGTGTTTTATTTTTAAAACATGTTATGATATTTTGATTATTATTTTTCAAGTATAATTTGTGGGTAGAAGAGGATGCCTTTCTAAGCCATTCATTTCTGGTCTCATAACTGGAAACTCTCATTTTTTCAAAGTAGTCTTTTCTAATACCCCAGTTCTTTTATGCATCTCTATCCCTTCAAAACAGATTCAGGTTATTTCTTGTCTCATGTCCTTAATTTTTTCTCCAGAGAGTCTTATGTTTAGCCTCCCCCATCTTCTAATTAATAATGTGCTACTCCCTGAGTCTCCTTTCCTTTCTGACCGTATGTGTCAATCTTCTGCTCAATGAATTTTAATTTCTATGCCATCTATAATATTAAAGCAGCCTTATAATTAATATATATCAAAATGTGTTCCAGTAAATTTCTTGTATGAATGCACTTGAAAACCTAATTGGCAAGACCCAGATACTTGTATATCTATTTAATCTTAATCTATGCTGTTTGTTGGATGGAGATTATTTTTCTTCTTTGTCTTCTGGACCTACATAATTTATAAGACATATTTAATGAGGAAAATATGTTAAAAAATATCACTATTTTGTTATTTCTCAGGGTAAAAAGAAGAGGGTGTTGGAAATATCTTCCAGGTTTATGACTTGGAAGACTCAATACTTCTAAACGTCAATTCTTTCTACACTGACCTATAGATTCAACACAATCCCAATCAGACTCTTAGCAAGCTATCTTACTGATATTGACAACCATGTCTAAAACTTATATGGCAAGGAAAAAGACATGAAATAGCTACAATACTGAAAAAAGAACAAATTGAAGGACTCATGCTACTGTATTCCAAGACAAATAAAGCTACAGTCATCAAAACTGTGAGGGATTGGCAGAGGAATAGAAAATGGAAGAGAGTAGAAAACCAGTAAAATAAACCCACACAAACAAAATTAATATTTAACAAAGGCATTTGAAATGAAGTGAGGTTAATCTTTCTGATTTGTTGAGATGTTGGTTAAAAGTAATAATGCTGAGCATTCATATATTAAAATAAAAATAACATAGACACAAACTATATGCCTTGTACAAGAATTAACTCAAAATGGATCATAGATCTAAATGTAAAATTTTAAAAACTATAAATTATTTAGAATAAAATGGATTTTCTCCTGGATTTAGAGAAAAGTTTTTAGGTACACACAAGCCTTTATCCATAAAAAATTGATCTTGGACGTTATTAAAGTTTAAAATATTTGCTCTTCAAAAGACAGTTAAAAGAATTAACGGACAAAGCATGGCCTGGGAGAAAATATTTGCAAGACATATTCTATAAGGTACATATATCCAAATTAAAGAAAGAACTCTTGAAACCCAGCCTTAAGAAAGTAGCCCAATTACTAAATTGGGCTATCTATTAAATATTCAAAAAGACACGGTATCAAAAATGATATACAGATGACAAGTAAACTTATATAAAAAATACACAACATATTTGCCATTAAGAGCACATTCAAACAACTATGTGGTGGCACTACAGAACTACCAGAATGGCGAACATCCACAAAACGGAGAATCTTATTCTTAGTGAGAACGCAAAGTAACAAGAGCTTACATTCAATTTGTCTTGTAAAGTAGCTGTGCCGTTTTGCTTTCCCACGACCACCTTGCAAGACAATTTGGCAGTTTCTTAACAAGCTAAATATGGTCTCCCTAGAAGACCCGCAGTTAAAATCCTAGGTATTTACTCAACTGAATTGAAAACTTATGTACACACACACAGCCCATGAACATTAATAACAGCTTTATTTGTAATTTGCAAAAACTGGAAACAACCAAAATGTCAATAGGTGAATGGACAAACTGTGATACAACTATATAATGAACTTAAAAATATAAGCTAAAAGCCATGCAAAGACAAGAATGAATGTTAAATGCATATTACTAAGTGAAATAAGCCTATCTGTGAAAGTTATGTATTTTATAATTACATTTATTTGACATTCTGAAACAGACAAAACTACAGAGAGAGTACACCTATGGGCTGCAGGGTTTTCTGCAGAGAGAGTTGAGTGGGCAAAGCACAACAGGGCATTTTTTTAGGGCATTGGAACTACTCTATATGATACCATAATGGTGAATATATAATATTATGCAATTGTCAAAACCCATAGAACTATATAGAAGAGAAAACCTTAATATATGAAAAATGCTTTAAAATGTATGCAGGAAGTCAAGATCACATGTCAGAAGGCAGAATGTGAAAAAAAATAATCTAACCATAATGAAAATGTATCAAAACCTCACTTAAGTGGTGGCAAAGGAGAGGGGAGATGCTAACCTAGGCAACTTTGGAAATAAATCGAGTTTCTAAGACTAAAGTCATTGTACATAAATCCTGTTCTCTATTTGACAAAGTTATTCTCCAGGGGGCTACAATTCTGAAACTACCATACATGATAATTAGAATTTAACAAGTAATTAAATTGATGGCAATGGTAGGATACAGGTTTCTTTTTTCTTTTTTTTTTTTTTTGAGATGGAGTCTTGCTCTGTTGACCAGGCTAGAGTGCAATGGCATGATCTTGGCTCACTGCAACCTCCACTGGCTGAGTTCAAGCAATTCTCCTCTCTCAGCCTCCTGAGTAGCTGGGACTACAGGTGCAACCACCATGTCTGGCTAATTTTTATAATTTTAGTAGAGACAGGGTTTCACCATATTGGTCAGGCTGGTCTCGAACTCCTGACCTCAGGAGATCCACCTGCCTCGGCCTCCCAAAGTGCTAGGATTACAAGCGTGAGCCACCGCACCCAGCCTGGGATCCAGGTTTATGACTATTGGGGTGGGAAGTTACAAATAGCAAGGGGAGAAGGTTAGAATGATTGACATGGTAATTGATTATAGTTGGATACATCAATATGAACACACATTAAGTTAAATATACATACAGACGAATATACATATAAACAGATATGAAGACACAGATATAGAAATTTATAGATATGCATATATACATGGCTTAGTAGAAACACATATATCCCCTTGCACAATTATATTCCACTATCAAAGAACATACATAGCATCCAGATACTGGTTTCTGGTAAGTACCATTACCCAACAACGACAAAAACTCTGTAGTGAAGCAGGTGTGTCAAAGGACACAGGGCAACTAAAAGAGTTTCCAGTGGCCAGAGCTGAAATTATTTGATCAAAAAAAGAAACAAGGTACTATTAGAATATAATCCAAATTATGATAAAATCAAATTTCATGTGTCCATGCTAATGTAAATGATTGAATAAATAAATGAGGAGGAATAATCAAATTTTATACATGGCCCATGTAGAATAATTTATGTCAACACTGTGCTCTCAAAGAGGCAGACATAATAGCCTTACATGTGAACTGCACATAGGGACTTCCTTCCAAATACTACAGTATGGAAAGAGTCTGCACTGCAGTAGAGAAACCTAACAAATCCTACTTCAGCCAGGTAATCAAGATCAACAACAACAGTGACAAGTCGTGTTGCTAGTGTGTATCCTAGATAGAATGTGGTGAGAATGACACATCTGTGGTCTTCTTCTCTAAAACCTATAATGCCAATCTAATCATGAGAAAAACATTAGGTCAATCCCAGTTGATGAACACTCTGCAAAATACCTGACTAGTACTCTTCAAAACTGTCAAAGTCATTATAAGCAAGTAAAGTCTGAGAAACGGTCATAGCCAAGAGAATCGTAAGGAGGCATAATGACCAAATGTAATATGGTGAACTACATTGGATTCTGGAACCAAAAAAGAAAACCAAGGACTTAAGGTAAAACCTAAGAAAATATCAATTAATATTAGGCTTAATATAGTGCATATTGGCTCACTAATTATGACAAATATTAGCACATTAAGGTAAAAAGTTAATAGTAGGGGAAACTGGTTGTCGGTGATAACGGGAATGTGAACTCTGTATTCTCTCCCCAACTTTTCTGTAAATCTAAATGTATTCTAAAATAAAAATGTTTATTTAAAAATGAGGCAGCAAGACCTCATGTTAGCAGGTAACAAAATGGGGGTGGGGATACGATTCCTTATTACTATGCCTTCTTAAATTTCACTCTCGCTCGGCATTTGCTAAGAAAATTGGGCTAAAGTTGAGATCAATATATGGATATGTCCCAGTTCAATGTAGCTAAATGAGGAAAGCTCTATAAGAAAGACAACCATAAGATGATATAATTAATGGAGAAGATAAATATTACAAATTTTGTAATTCCCAACTGTTAAAAGGTCACTTTATTTCCTCTTCTCTTGCCTCATGATATTTAGAATTACTTGGTTTCAAAATATTTTTAAAATTATTCAATTTAATGACGAGCAAGAAAGTAAAAAAGCAGAAAGGACTTGGAGGGGGTGAGCACACACAGCAACAACATTAATAATAATGCACAGTCCTACCATTTTCAAAGTTCTCTCTCATACGTACTCTCACTGGATCATCAAACATTCTTTTCTGTTATGTCAAGTGTAATATCTCCTGCATATTCACAGCTAAATCTTGCATAATACATGTGGGATATAAGGGATCCAACTTTAAGGACTTAAAAAAAGCTAAAGGAGTTATATATCTAAAAAACATTCTCTGTATTTTATGAACTAGAGATAAGAGTCATAGCAGAAACTTCCACCATTAGCCCCCTTGGTAATTTGATTAACCTCCCTCAGTCACAATTTTTCACAAAAAGAACAGAAATGTTAAAGAAATGCTTTGGGATTTCAAGGCTATCATTAACATTTATGGGAAGAGAGGTGAAAGAGCTAGCTAGTAATTATTAATGTACTGCATTGCTCTACACCTCTGGCAGGAACCCAACTTTTTAGATCAACTAGCAGGCAGCACTGTTAGCCATGAGCTTCCATGGTCGTGATGAGATTGTATGTCTTGGCATGACTCAGCAGGTGTCATTTATATGCAATGTCAGCTGCAGGAAAAATGCAGGGAGTATTATTCTCCCCGCATAAGTTCTTTTATGGAGACAACTCAAAGTCTTCGCTAAATGGTTACTCTTGATCATTTTCAGTTACAACAATGACTTAAGAGTATTGTGGAAAAGCATCCCAGTGAACAGAACTGTTAAGATGAATAAAAATGTATAAATTCTAAATATATATTTTCAACTATTTGCAAGGCTATATGAACACTTTTGAAATACTGGTTACTCTGTTGTGAGAACGTAAGTTTACATTTAATTTTTAAATAAGTTTTATTTTTATAAATCTTTAACACGTAGAACTCTCCAGCACTGTGTGGATCCAATCATAAAAATGAAACATATTTTACTAAAAATACATCTACATAGTATTCAAATACTCAAATGGATGTTGGCAGTGAATGGAGAAAACATATCAAAACTGAACAAATCTAGAATAAAATTACTACAAAATTAGCAAAACAGTCAGTTTTAGAAGAAAACTTTTGAGGACATATAAAATGCAAATGCCATGAATGACGTGATCTCTCCTTACATACTCACTTGTTTCACATGCTTGAGGTCAGAAGTCTAAAACTGAATAGACACCTGGATTTATAATTTATTATAGTCACAGATCCTTATCAAATTATGTCATATACAATTCTTATATTACTATTTTCAGAGCGAAGAATTAGGAATTCAAATACTCTAGTTTATAACATAATAGAATTGCATACTATTAATGATTGAATAGACTACTTTTACTTGAATAATTAAATTCAACAAGGTTAAAGGAACACAAAACTCATATAGGCAGTTAACATTAATAACACAAATTTTAACCGTCTCTCACCTCTCTTTAGTAAAGTAAGTTTTCACTCTGTGTTACACAAAATGGATAGTGATAATGAAGACGGAATAGTTTTCTTCATGCAGTGTCTTGAGTTTGAGTTTAATTCACCATTTGGGTTTAGTATACCTTATATTTAACAAATGTTGTAAAGAATATTAAAAAATTAGGGAAAGAATTCAAATATTACACACTATTCTCTGCTTACACATAAAAATGAACAACACTTCTATAAATTTCATGCCATTTTCATATTTTAAGATTTTTTAAAATGACTATTATTATTTTAGAAATTTCACCTTTTTTTTTTTGAGATGAAGTCTCACTCTTGTCCTCCAGGCTGGAGTGCAATGGCATGATCTTGGCTCACTGCAACCTCTGCCTCCCTCCTGGGTTCAAGCGATTCTGCTACCTCAGCCTCCCGAGTAGCTGGGCTTACAGGCGCCCACCACCACGCCCGGCTAATTTTTGTATCTTTAGTAGAGACAGGGTTTCACCATGTTGGCCAGGCTGGACTTGAACTCCTGACCTCAGGTTATCTGCCTGTCTCGGCCTCCCAAAGTGCTGGGATTACAGGCATGAGCCACCGTGCCCAGCCGTATTTATCTTTTTATATGGTGTTTGACACAACTACCTTTCCCTTCTATGGTTACAGTTATTTTCCATTAATATTTATGCATTATTTTCAGCAAAACAAGATTAAAGTCAAATATGTATACTCATTAAATGAACTAACATTCTGCTTTCATAATTTAAAACAAACATGCAATGCTTGTAAGTGCAGAGTTTGTTACCCTAGGATTGAATTTTAGAAATAAGTCAATTGTGCTTTGGATTTTGAAAAATATACTCATTCATCATCATAGGAACAGTCTTCCCCAAAATTATGGCAATATTCCTCTCTTAGACATGATTGTAGTGTAATACAGATAGGTTGTAAATAATTTGAAAGCATCCTAAAAATAAAATGTATTATAATCGCTGAAGGATGTTGCTAAACATCTTACTATACATAGGACAGCCCCCATGACAGAGTTATCCAGCTCCAAATATCAATAGTGCCAAGGTGAAGAAACCCATTCCAAATCAATAAACTTTGAATTTACAAAAAAAAAAAAATCTTATGAAATAATATCCTAAAATGTACAATTAATGAGTCTCAACTGGTGAGTAGTTTGAGATAAATAACATGCTTATGTAAATCAACAATAATTTTGTAATTTTACTATAAGATTCAAAGGTATTGAACCTCCACACAATGTCATCCTTTTCAAGCTTCTCTCAACAAGCAGCTTATGAAAAAGGTGATTCGTCTTCTGAGCTGTAGCCCATAAAATAATTGAACGTTCAGTGAGGCAGGATGTCTACCCCATGCTGAGCAGTGAATTTGAAGATTCAAGGAATGATGAATATCTAACAAACTACTTCCTAAAGGGTTTTTATTACTCCAATTTTCTTTATTTTTCTTTACTTTTTTTTTATTAACCCTAAGGATTATACAAGAAAAGCAAACCAAATAAAACCATCACACCAATAAAATCCAAATATATATTATTTTAAATCAGGCATATAGATATGAATTGAGGCAGTACACTGACAAAAGATAACATCCATTTTTTGAGTATTTTATCATAGTCATTTTACATTTGCTGCTTTTATTAAGCCGTTTTACGTTATGCGAGACCTGAGAAATTTTACTCTTCAGACTTGACTTTTATGAGATATTTTTTAAAAATCTTTTGTTTCACTTTAGTCACTATTACTAGCAGTTTCAAAATTCTACATTTCTTGAAATTTTATGTGTAATTCAGCCCACAGTTTCAGTTTTTTCTAACATTTGCTGTATCAATTTTAATTGGCCAAGAAGCTAAACGGTTCTTTTAGATGTGAAATACTTCATGGCTAAATAAACCATTATTTTAAGATCAGTGTAACTTTGATATTTATTTAAGGAACAAGTTTATTTCCTAGAAATGGCTATTCAAAATTGCCAAAAAGGTAATGAGTCATAGAATTACGAATCGAAGTATTTCAGAAAAAGTAAGATCTTCAAGGTAGTACAATTCAGCATTTCTTAAAATGTTTCAAATAACAGTCTGAGAATTTGATGAAAACTATGTTCCCTCTCGCAGAAAAATGCACAGGCTCACAAATTTTTGCATTTAGTTCCAACACATTTGAAGCACATCTTTGTAGTCTATTCATGAACCAGAGGTAGTGGAATTTGGAGGTTTTGTTCAAGCACATTTTACAGACAAAGAAACATTGGTCCTCCAGAGTTAGATGACTTTCCAAGGTTAACCTGTTAGGTATAGTTCAAGATAAGACAAAAATACAGGTTTCCATCCCAGCTACTCGGGAGGCTGAGGCAGGAGAATGGCGTGAACCCGGGAGGCGGAACTTGCAGCGAGCAGAGATCGCGCCACTGCAGTCCAGCCTGGGCGACAGAGCGAGACTCCGTCTCAAAAAAAATAAAAAAAACAAAAAAACAAAAAAAAACAGGTTTCCTGGAATACACACTTTTACTTTTTCTATTACATCCAATCACGTAATTATAACCAACTGGAAAGGATTCACAATAACTAAACACATTTTACAACAACTTTAGGGTTTTTTCCTATGGAATAAAGTGTATCTAATCTCATCAATGCATGTTTCATTATAAGAAATAATTGTGTCGAGATCTCGACTCCTCAGTGAGATTGAGTAAACCTGATACAGAAAAGGAATGCTACAAATGTCTCTTAAATGTTAAATGAATGGGCCTGCATTGGCAGTGCAGTGGGAAATTTGACATTAGAAGAGACGTTAGTCTGGGAAACTAGGTGTTTTCAGACAAAATCATGTTACAGGGTATTAAGCAGGTATGCAGATACTAGCTGATCATTAAGCAATGTCTGCCCTCCATCAGCTTTTTTTGACATATAAATTCACAGGTTTATTGGATAATGAGTAATAAACCAAATCTCTGAGAAACACCAAACATCTGAACAACTTCATTGAAGCTGGGGTTAAGTGACGAAGAGGTAGCTTTACCCTAGCAGATGGTTTTGGTTAGAAAGGCCATCCTCCTATTGAACAATCATCATCCTTACTGCAAATTTCACTTATTTGTCCAGATTCTTCTGCCTGAACCAATAAATATTTTTTATTTATTCATTCATCTCTCTCTTTCAAAGAGCTATAGTATTTGACATTACTGTTGCTCATTTTCCAAATTTCCAGCAAGTCTTTTCAAAAGAATCCTCTGGAAAATATTCCCCTCACCATGATTCTTTGCTTTGCTCACATTTTACTCATTTCTGCTCCCGAGCTGTGATTCCCTCCTTTTCTGAACTCTCTTTTTATTTCTCTTTACTGTTTCTCTCTCATCCCCTCTTATTTTCATAGACTTTGTGCTCTTCTTTCTAGATTCTCTTTCTTTCTTTTACTACAATAGAAAAAAAACAAATGGGCCAGTGGTGTTTTGTGAAAGTTTAAAGGATTACCATTGTCATACTAAAATTCTAACTTCCAGCACTGGAATTATAGATTACATTAAATTCTCCCAGAAGAGCTTGAGCAAATACGTGAGTATTAATATTTTGTGAGGAGAGATGTTCCAAGGGAAGCACTGGTATGATCCCAAGGGGACAAAGAATCAGTATGATGTTGAGATGTTGAGCAGACTACCACTGTAGCACATGAAGATCTTTGGAACCCAACACCACTGCTCAACTTTGAGAAGCAATGTATACTGTGTCTCAGGTTTCTCCCCACCAAGGAACAAAGGAACTAGGATATTGATCCACAAAGCTGCCAGTCATTGATTCAGGGCTGCTCCCAGGTGATATGAACGCCTGGCATTTCCATTTGCCCTTCAGTTGAGCCAGATACCTTGGCCAGAAAAGCCTTCAGAAAGAGTCTCAGGTGCTTCCAGTTGGAATGTACAAGAGTGATGTGTGTTGATGAGATATTGGTGAGTCACTAACAGCACCTGCGACCAATTATTTCCTTGCTACATTTTTGTATGTATTTAATATCTAAGCATGACTTTTCCTCTGAAACACAGTAGATATTTAATATCTTGTTTCCATACTTACTTCACAGGAAGAAATGTCTTGACCCCTCTGACGGGCTCTAATAAGTACATTGGTTAATCTAGTGATTCACAAGGGAGTCCAATGGGTCAAATTCCTATTTGGGGACATAACTGGCAAGACTCAGAACTGAATTTTCTAGACTTTCAAGTAATGTGTAAACAATGTGAGCTTTGCAGTTAGATCTAGCTTTTTAGTTTAATGATTGTGTACTGTGCAACTTAATTTTTTTCAGGCTCAGGGTCCTTATCTTTTAAGAGGAAATATTAATAGCACACAGCTGTGCGGGCTAAAAGAGCTCAAGTAAGCTAGGCAGAGGATACAATTTCATTACTTAGTAAAGGCTCAACTTTTGTTGGTCACTTCCATCAGCTCTCCTTCCCCCAAATCACCAAGATTAGTATTTTACAATTTACAGAATTAAAATTACATTTCCCAGTATATTTTCTTTTTTCAAAAGTTTATTTTTGCCTTCTTTTATTATATGTGTTCTTGCAGTCTGTGAAATATGGATACATGCAGGATAGACATACAGAGATAACTGAATATTTAAAATAAATAATCCACTTTTGTATCCATATGGTAATGACGCGATTCACTGGTTTATACAATGCTACCATCTTGAACTTCAATTTTTCTAGGTCACTCAAGTTAGTGGCACTATATAACTTCAAAATTGTTACAGTACATTGCAACTGAGCCTAGTTTTCTTCTCCAGTATACATTGGTTGTGTAGTTGTCTTTGACTTTATTGCCTTCTTATCGGCATGCAGAGAAACAGATTGCAAGCACAACATTCAATAAGACTACCTTAACCATTTTCTCTGCAGGTTTGCATTCAGCTGGATGGTGATATAATTACAGGGTGAATCCCCAGTAGATATGCTTTTGGCCCTTTTCCCCAAACACTGCATCACCTCTTCATGCTCATAACCAAACAATTGTATTCTCTGTATTGGGCTTTTTCTTGTGTCCTTCATGCTCATAACCAAACAATCATATTCTCTGTATTGGGATTTTTCTTGTGTCTCTGGATTTGTTATATTCAAGGTGGACACATGTTATACGCCAGGTTGAAAAATTTTCTAAATTTTTTAACTTTTTCTAATTAATGTATAGTATCAGTATAATTGATAGTTTACTAACATTTATATGTATTTCCTTAACTGCTTATTTAGGAAGACCATAAACACGACTTATAAAAATAAAGCCTATGCATAAAATATTGTGCATAACTGAATCAGTTATTAGTCAATTTACCTTTTGTACACGTGACCATTTAAATACATTTCTAAGAGGAGCTTTAAGTAGCAGAAAATAAAAGGTTAACTCTAGTAAAACCAGAGGAATTCTACAATGCATTGCTTAAAAATTAAATAGGACTCACGGGACATAATAAAAGCTTGATAATGTATTTAAATGTATCAAAGAGATAGTAGTAACCAAGAAATAAGTAGTATTCCTTGATGATAATATGATAAAGGGTCTACTTAGTGAATTCCTTCCCAAAACAGTCAATGATAAGAAATAATAAATTACTTATTTTTATTTACTGCTAAATATTTCAAGGATATATTCACTTTCTACTTGTTTCTTGGAACACGTAGTTTAGAGGTATAGAAATCACTCAAAATCACTCAATAGAAAACTGTGAAAGAAGACTTAAAGATCATGTAATTTATACTTTTTATTTTGGAATTGATTCCCAGTGTCCAACATGGTAGTCATAGGTCACTGTTACAATCAAGCATTTGAAATGTAGCTAGTTCAAACTGAAATGTATTGCAAGTATAAAATACACTTCACACTGGAATTGTTAATTTAAAAAATATGTCCAATATCCTACCTATAGTTCTCATATTGAACACATGTAAAATCATATTTTTTGGATTCAATAAAATATATTATCTTTTTTTACTCTTTGGACACATTGGATTAAATAAAATGTATTTTATCTTTTTTTACGCTTAATGTAGATGCTAGAATATTTTAGAACACATGTTAATTGAATTATATTTCTGTAGGAATGTTGGATTTTACTATAATCAAAAATAACCATTAAAATCAAATGGACAAAGTTTTATGTATGATGAATAAACCATGAAGACCTACTGTTAATTTTCTTCAAATTTGGAGATAAGAAATTAAAGGACTGTTAGCCAAAATGTAAGCTTCATTCTTATAGATTGTCTATCAGAGTTCTTTAGTGCCAGAGCCTTTGTGTGGCCACAATGATGACCTGTGTTCATGAAAAGACTTCCAGTAGTGACTCTAGAAATTACAGACAAGTCTCCCTGTGACATTGGAGGTTTTAACAGTGGTGGATGCAACCAAGACAATGTGTCTCTGCAAATGCCTGACACTTCTCATAGAGCTCTTTGAGGAAACAAATCTATAGATAGGGAAAATATAAGGAAGACAATTAGCTTGCTACAAGTCTCTTAAATTGTCATCATATTGAGAGCAATTGGTAGTGAGTGGGAGGACAAAAAGCATGGATAGCTACTAAAGACAGAAACAAAAGAGTTTGTGGCAAAAAATAAAAATAAAAAGATGTTAGAGCTGTAAGTGAAACAAAGTGGTCCTAAGATTAAACAACACTGAACAAGATCATATAGCAGTTTTTAAATGAGCTGATGGAGCAACATCACAAAAATACTGTTTTATAAAAAAATTATTCAGATTAAGGAAAGGCCAAAGTAATCATTACATACCTAAGTATTTTTCTCTGCGTATATGAACAGGTTTGGGAATGACATATGATTTTTTAATGGGAAATTTAAGCTGTACCCGTCTTAATAATCAGTGCCAAGTTTTAAAAATAAATGCTCTTACAGAAAATAAAAATGACATCTTAAAGAAAAACTTCTAATCAATGTCTGTCTCTTGGAGTTCTACATCTTTTGCTCACTGCCTTTAAAATAAGCAAATAAGGTCTGCCAACAAGAACGGATACTCAGTCTCTGGCTTGATTTCCTGAAAAATACTCCTTTTTGTTCTTATATTAAACCATTGGCAGAATCTCTTTTAAATACTTTTAAAGTCAATAACAATTTAGAATTTTCTTTTTTAAAAAAATTATGTCTTGAAATATTCGTTTTTTAAAGAAAGGGAAAACGCAAATCTTTCACATCTTCTTGTCATTCTCACCTGTAAACTAGTTTTGCTGTTAACATATTGCATAGAACAAGATAAAAGGTCTGTGTGAGCATGACAGATCACACTACTTTACAACATTACTAATATAAATCACATATCGTTAACAGTAATAACTACTTTTATTAAATATTTGTTGTATCTACTAGGGGCTATTCTAGGCTCTTATTACTTTTTAGATTCTAAATCTAATGTAATCCTCACAACACTATTACATGAGTCCTATTGTTGTCAATTTAAATAAAGCTTGGGCCTGTGATCTGATGTAACAAAAATATTATTTTTATTGTAGATAGTGTTAGTTACACATTTATCCCCTTGACTCATCGATGGACAAGGATAACCTTTTATATGTTATGTATATATAATCAGAGAACTGGAAGTTTGAACAAATCCTTTCAATATTGGAAAGTCTGCATGTGATTTTGCAAAAGAAGACTTTCTGTTTGGCCTGTGGACAATCCATATATCCACTGGATTTCCAGGCTAAGCTGGATCTACTTGAATATCAAGATAGTCTGAAGGCACAATACATATGAAAAGCATTACTATTATAAGCTTGCCTAAAGTTATACCAAAATATGTATTTTAAATTATATATTCCCTTGTAGAGTTTTAATAAGGGTACCTCTCACTGAAGAGACAGAATACAAAAGAGAAAATTTTACTGCTAAAATGTCTATAACATACAAGAAATGTTCTTTGTAGATATAGTCTCTTAAGACTCCTGTTTCAATGACCATGAATCTTTGCCTTTTTTGCCCTCAGATATACCTGATTTTAGACCTCAAATACTTTCACATGTGAAAAGGCAGCAAATTTTATATAATAATATGTCTTTTTTTCTTCTACAGCATTTCTACAGATAACATGAGAGAATTTTTTTCCAACTAAAACACTAGTAGTTTATTAACTTTAAAAGCAAAATAGACCAGGTGCAGTGGCTCGCGCCTATAATCCTAGCACTTTGGGAAGCTGAAGTGGGAAGATTCCTTGAGCCCAGGGGCTTGAGAATAGACTGGGCAACATAGTGAGACTCTGTATCGACAAAAAATAAAGCAAAAAATTAGCCAGGCCTAATGGGGTTCGTCTGTAGCCCTAGCTACTCAGGAAGCTGAGCAAGGGAAGTAGAGGCTGTAGTGAGCCGTGATTGCACCACTGCACCCCAGCCTTGGTGACAGAGCGAGACCTTATCTCAAAAATGAAATAAATAAAAGCAAAATACATAAACGGCTTTGCTTATAAATACACAACTATCATTTTAATGCTTTCTAAAATCATTAGATTTTATTGGTAATCCTGCTTCCATTTTTGATGCTCTTTTAGCTTGTTTTAAATTTCAGATTCAAATCCCAGAGGTTGGGACTTTCTCATTTGCATTCATATACTTTCTTCTTAAGCATATAAGAGACTAAATTAATATATAAACAGCATTGGGGCACCAGGGGCTCAAGGCAAGAACATAATTACTCTGGGGATGGAACATTTTCAAAACATATTCCAATTCAGAATAGGTTTACGTGTTAATATGCTAACAGATGACTAGCACTGTTTCTAAATCTAGAATAACTACTTGAGTTCAGAGACCAGATTATATGTTTAAAATAACCAGAACCATTAGAGGTCTAGATTTGCATAGATATAAATCAAGATTATTAGAGGAGGAACTATTAAGAAGAAAGTGCAATCATGTCTCAAAAATGGGATTTAAAATATTTTCATATTTTGAGATGATAGTAGAATATTAAATTAACTACTTTCACTAATGCTGAATTCACTGTATTTTTCCTTTATTCTGACCTTAATATTACCTACCTACATTATGCTCTAGTATTTTCATTCTTGCCACATTTTTAGCATTATCCCATTGCACTCCAAATTTGCACACACAAACACAAAGTCAGCAAAGCCAGTAATGTTTAGGTTCCGGACACGCAGGTTCTCCTTACCTGTCAAACGTGCACCTTTTTTCTGCCATGTCAAGTCTTCCAAAACTACTCTGTTTGGGTGTTGCTCCTGTTTCAAGCCTTTCCTATTACCCAGGGCTCTGCTCTCTCCTCGTAGACGACTACATGAGAATAATCCTAATAAATGTGTGAATGGCTAGGCAAATCCCACAGGTTTACATTTTTGTAAATTTACCAAGTACCACCTGAAAATGATGATTATTATTATTCAGTGATTCTCAAGCTTTCTCAATTTTGGCAGTGTATATGACTCACCTGAAGATTGTATTTTAATTGGTTAAAAACAATGGTTCTCACTGAGTTTCAGCCTTTAGTGTGCATGAAACTCACCTGGGAGACTTGTTCAATCACAGCTTGCAGAGCTCTGCCCTCTGAGTTTCTGATTCGCTGTGTCTGGGGTGCAGACCATTATTTACTTATCTACCATGTACCCAGGTGATGATATTTCTGGTCTTATGAGCATGCTCTGTGAACCACTGGTCTGGAGTTAGAGCTAAGAAATCTCCAGCTGATTCCTATACTATCTAGAACTATGATTCATTTTTCTAATCAAATGTAGGAAGGCGTATAATGGACATCTCGCAACAATGCCATGCAAAATGTATTTTGTGTTATTGGGTAGAATAAAACTTACTTAGAAATAATTCTGTTTACTTGTGTATTATTTCCTAACCAATTACTATTTTCTGTTCTTGGACAAATTCCTCTACCATGGCCCCAAATCTCTCAGCAGTAGTATCTGAGTGTTTTTAGGTATATGATAAAAATGTACGTACCAAGACCTTCAAAAAGCTCGAGTGTTTTAAGTTTGTCACAAAATGAACAGCAAACAGACTGATGTTTCAATTTTCAAATGTAGACATAGTGAATTAGTAGTCACAGTCAAATACTATAACAGTGTAGTATTGGGGTGACACATAAGAAATCCGGTTTTCAGAATGACCCTTGGACCATGTGGAAGAAAAATATAAAATCCTATTTGTTTGTGATGGAAAAAATTCCACAATCCTAAAATTAGAAATGTGAATAAATACTGCTGCAGCCATGGGGTGGGTGCAAATACAGATAATGCTCACCACAGAAGAAGACAAAACGATACCACCTGATCAACAGAATAAGATGCACGTGAGTGCAACACTAGGCGCTTTTTGATGAAACTCTAACCAAAGAATGCAAAACTTGATGATCAGTGTGAAGAAACTTGGGTCATTTGAAGTAGGAAAGAGTAAATGAGATTTTTGAGACCTAGTAATAAAATGGACTGACAAACGCCATAATCCTTGATTGTCTCCAAGCATGCATGATCTTGGGAAAGCAGTTCTATAGCACTACTTATTTATTATAGCTGGATTTCTGTCTTTATTTCCCTAACTTGGAAATAATTTTATTTAAAAAGAGGAAAAACTTTGAATTATTTCTGCAAAAAATAGGATGCAATCTGACTAGTTTAGGAGAAAGTAAAAGGTATGTACACTACATGTTGCTGAGACAGTGAAATTTGAAATTTAAAATTATACCACAGAAAAAAGGGAGATTATCCCAAAAAAAGATGGAATCGCTAGAGATAGAACATATAAAATGAAATGGAATATCAACAATGAACACCAAAAGCCTTAAAAATATACAATTGATTAGAAGAAGGGCTGAGAAGACAAATGAAAATAAGTAGTGGAAATTTTAGTAGCACAAAAAGACAATTCTTTATACTTACATCAATTATTCTGAATGGTACATTCTGTAAGAGAGGAATATGAGGAGAAATACATTGTCTTATGACTCTGCAATTGTGAACCCAACAATGTATTGTACTTTATACAAAGGAATTTGCTTCACTGCAGCATGTAATCTGTATCGTCATTATTAACTGAATAAAAAATTTCACTTCCTCCTAACCAGCTGACTTACACATATTTTCATT
This sequence comes from Pongo abelii, assembly GCF_028885655.2. Taxonomy (NCBI): domain Eukaryota; kingdom Metazoa; phylum Chordata; class Mammalia; order Primates; family Hominidae; genus Pongo; species Pongo abelii. The sequence continues at coordinate 144,208,597 of NC_071991.2, read as the reverse complement.
CTAAAGAAGAGAATTAAACTTGTTTATTCACAGTAATAATTCAAATAGATCTGAATTATTAAGCATATTCATTCAACAAATATTGTATTAACATTATACACTGTACCAGATCTATCTTAAACAAAGAAATGTATAAGCATGTGCTTTGGCCTTAAAGAGTTTTAAACCTGGAAAAAGAAACAATATATTTGCACAAATGTCTTCAATAGGACTGTACATGCCACTCTAGTGATATTGACAGGCAGCAAGAAGAAGAGAATGCATCCTGCCGGCATGATCAAGAAATACTTTATAAAGTATTTGTTTAGTTTTAACATTAAAAGATGGAGAACATGAAGTTTAGCTCCAAATATTAATAATGCTTAAATATAGATAACATTGCAAGGGATTTTTATGTCCTTTTAATCTTTCTGCATTTTCTGCTTCCTTTAAATGAATGTGTGCTTTTTACAAAATGAAGAAAGCAATAAATATCATTAAAGCAAGTAAAGGGACAGAGGCATGGTAAACTTGAAGGAGAATATTAAGAGAATTTGTAAATTCAGAAGATTTTGGAAGTACATGAGGGAAAATTTTTGGTTTGGATGATAAAATTGTGACAAATCCCAAGTTAATAAGTGATTTAAGAAAAAAGATGGTGAAGGCCAGGCCCGGTGGCTCATGTTTATAATCACAGCACTTTGGGAGGCAGAGGCAGGAGGATCGCTTGAGCCCAGGCATTCGAGACCAGCCTAGGTAACATAGTGAGACCCCCAACTCTATAAAAACTTTAAAAAATTAGCGAGGTATGGTGCATGCACCTGTAATCCCAGCTACTTGGCAGGCTTAGGTGGGAGAAATTCTTGAGCCCAGGAGATTGAGAATGCAGTGAGCCATGATTGCACCACTGCACTCCAGTCTGGGTGACAGAAAAAGACCCTGTCTCAAAAAATAATAATAAAAACCTCAATTTTAAAAAGAAAAAAAAGGATGGTCCATCTAGTTTTAGGCTTGTTGAGTTTGGGTTATGGCAGCCTAAATGCCCATCAGTGAGTAAGTGGAAGCAACTCCAGGTAGAGGAGCAAGGGCTGGGGCTGGAAGTCACGCAGAAGTGTGATCATTGGATACATGGGACATATCCAACATCTGATGAAGATAAATTCAGAAATATCTTGAAGATTAAACTTTGGGGAATGCTTCCATAGAAGATTCAAACGTTACCCAATCTGTTTGAAATTAGCTCGAAACTTCGACAGACTATCACTGTTTCTACATATTTTGTTTTCCTATAGCACTGACTGACCCATCGGTACTAATCTAATAATAATGTTAGAAATATTTTGAATTAAAAGGAGGAAAATATGCCTTGGTCTCCTCACTTCCTTAGAATAAATAAGACAAATAATATTGTGTATTTATTGATTTCTCATACTAGCAAAATAAAAAGCCTGACCTTACCCCTGGGACAAACTGTTCTGCTGTATACTTTATGACTATACAAAAGAGTTGTCAGCATGATCACGTGAATTTCTGTAGTGCCGAACAGAGCTAACTCCATGAAAATTATGACAGCTCCTTGACATCAGGGACACTCACCGACTGCTTATTCACTTATTCAGAGTAAATGAGTGTCAGCTGCCAGAAAATGGAGTGAACAATGTTGAAACCACACAAGACACTTTGCTTTAAATGATAATTTCAAGTACTCAATCTCAGGCACCTGCTGGTTTTGTTTTATAATTTCTCAAGCAAACTAAGTGGGTTTTGTCAAATGAAAAGGTGATATTTCTGCTTGTTGAATTAAACATTGGAGGTCAAAGTAATAGCATCGATTCCACATAACCATACAAAAGAGACAAGACATAAAAATGAATGTTATAGACTTACGGCTAGGCTTAATCAATCAACAGACTATGACAATATGACTGAAATTTTTCAATCCTTCTAAATAACAAATAACAATGTTCAATTATCTTTCTTCATAGAAGTTGACATTGTACAATTTGAAAGGGTCACTCTTGGTTTCCCTATCAAAAATGTCATAATATCAATTCCTTCAATGTAGTAAAATTCTATGACTACTAAAATAATCTACATGAAAATGTCTGGATGTAATACTTGTATTATATTCCATGTAGAACTCATGTCACTTTTTACATCTATAATGCTCAAGCATACATACAATACAATTCAAAGTTGGAAAGAGGATTTATAATATGACTCATTCTAATTATTCTGATATCACACTCATTCACATTCATAGGCAGAATAATAGTAACTATATTAATAATTATGCCAAAACAGTAAATGGTTGGATGCTAACAATGCATTTAGGACTTTAGCAAATTTATGACTGCAATCATATCTGCTTCCAAAAATGTATACATACATATTAATGTTCTATGTAAATCAGAGGTTTACATTTAAGTTGATCTTGGGGAATAACAACAGCTGATATTCCTGCTTTATAGATTATGTTTTACTTTTCTCAAGTCAATGGAAATCTTATTCTCAACATGATAAACGTTGAGCACTATACTAAATTCTATAGATTCATAACACTTGGAAGAAGTTATCTCAGCACTTTTAGACTTTTCAACAGCATTCGTGACAGATAATCATCTACTATCTGCCTAGTCACCAGCAGTAAAGATGAATCATAACAGTCGTTTCACTATGCCAGTTATTCAACTATGCTCACTATTGAATTAAAATGTGTTACATCTACCACTCTTCATTCTATCTTCTTTTTGTGGATTCAAATATTAATAATTAAAATAATAATACTAACAGAAATAATACTTAAGCATAATTATTATCATCCATGATATGGCAAACCTCAAATATTCATGAGAGTTTACATACTTCTCTTATTTATTTCTGAATTTACATTGAATATCTGTAGTTCATTAGTGACATAACTTGGCTCTGAGACCCTCCACCATCTTAGAGTCCTTTTTCCTGCATAACATAACTATACTAAGTGCATTAACATGAGGTGGCTAAGAATTTGGCTTCCGGAGTCAGAGTTATGTTTGCTCTAGGGCAAGGTGTTTAATCTCTGAATCCATTTCCTCATTGGTAAAATGAAAACGATGATGATAATATCAACCATCTGATAATATGAGACATGGAACAAGTAAAATAATACGCAAAATGGCCAGCCCTAGTTTCTAGCCATACAGTGAAATGAATACAATAAAGAAACAAGACATAGTCTCTATGTCCATGGAACTTTCAGTTTAGAAAGGATATAAAATAATTATTAAAAAAACAGTGTAAAAGGCAGGAAGACATCGCAGTATTTTTTTTTTTTTTTTTTTTTTTTGAGATAGAGCCTCACTCTGTCACCCAGGCTGGAGTGCAGTGCAGCAATCTCGGCTCACTGCAAGCTCCGCCTCCCGAGCTCACACCATTCTCCTGCCTCAGCCTCCCAAGTAGCTGGGAACACAGGCACCCGCCACCACGCCCGGCTAATCTTTTGTATTTTTAGTAGAGACGGGGTTTCACCGTGTTAGCAAGGATGGTCTCGATCTCCTGACCTCGTGATCTGCCCGCCTCGGCCTCCCAAAGTGCTGGGATTACAGGCGTGAGCCACCGCGCCCAGCTATCGCAGTATTTTAAATTTACATGTACTAAATGTGTTTTAGTAAATTAGATTTACTTGTAAGTGCAGAGCCCTATGCTTGCTTGAATATGTCTTACTAGCATTTAAGTTACACACTCTAATTGTATCTTGCCACGCTTTTAATGCATTTGGAAATTGAAGACAATGGCAAAATCATGCTGTTACCTGGGAATAACAGAAGAGATGGAACATGGATTCCCAAGAGACCTCCAAGATAGAATCACCCTGGTGAATTTTAATAGTATTTGGTCTCTCCCATCCTATACAATCTTTGGTGTTTCAAACTTGGAAGTTTTCATTCTCCACTCTGTCTTACATTTGGAACACACCAAATATTTGAAACACATTGAAGGAGACTCCCAGCAGAACTGATTCTTAATAGACTTTAGTATAATATTTTTTACCCTCTGAAATAAATCACTACGTGTATTTTCCAATCAGTAAAAAATTTAATTTTAACTAGTATCAAGGGCAATGTAGTTATGTCATATTTAACACTGACATGTGACAAAAGTTTTGAAATGATGACTCATTAAAATACAAAGGAAATAAGAGATGCCTACAATTAACTTCCTTTTAAATATCAAATAAACATTCTTTGTGGAAATGGAAATTGAAGATCATTGAAAGTCATAGTGGGAAAAATTAGAAGCAACATCCCTGCATGTTCTTTGCTTTGCTGTCTTTCTCTTTCTCTCTCTTATCTTACTCTGTATGAATAAACACCTATTGCAACATTCGATGCTGTTGATCACCTAATAAATTCTTCAAACTACATCCTCCCTTGAGGTCTTGACATGCCTAGTCTATTCACTCAAGTTACTCTCCTACTTTTTACATCTTTTCAGTGGATGCCACCAAAAAATCCTTAAGATCATAGCCATGTTTCCCTCTATAGCCACATATAATCTTAAGGGTCTCCGTGCAAATTAACATACAGCTTTCCTTAACATCAAACACAGTTTTCATACTGAGCATATGACATCCTCAAGGTTTCCACAACTTCGAACTAATTATTTAACTCAAGCCAATTTTGATACCAGTTTCTGCATCATTCCCAAAATAAAACATTTGTCTTCACCTACAAGTTTTTGTGGATTCTTGTTTTGAATGCTTTGTACATCCATTTGGGTTTGATCTTTATTTATTTTTTTTTACTTTCTTTAAAATTATATTCACTTTTCTAATTGCTACCACTTTAGTTCATTTGGATCTTTTATTTTCTTGGAATTTTGCCTGTATAAGAAATGGTATATGGAGTCAACTTAATTTTTCTACTTTTTTTGCATTCATACCATTTCCTATGTATAATAATTTTTCATATGTATTTGGGCATATTCCTGTTTTGTTTCTTTGAACCAGTATCATACTGTTCTATTTATTGAGACTCTATCATATGTTTTAATATCTTATAGAGCTAGCTCTCCCATGTTGTTTTTCTTCAATATAATTTTGCAGATTTTTTTGCGTACTTCTTTTATCATATAAACTCTAAAATAAGCTTATTTTGTTCAAACACACTGTTGGCTTATTTTTTACTTTTATATTAACATAAATATGGATTGATATAGGAAGAATTGACATATTTATAGTATCAAGTCTTCCTATCTGCAACCATAGGATAACTTACAAGTAAACATAATTACATTATTTCATACTAAGATTACAGTAAGCAGTAGAATTTTAAGGACTTTCACATTCCCAAGTTCTCCCTGTCTGTTTAGGTGACAAAATAGCCATTTTCACTGTATGCACAGCAATTATAAAAATTCTTCACACATTTAAGTCAAAATTCCTCAAATTTCTTACTGTACTTCTTCATATATATAAGTTATCTGCCATATGAGATAGCAATTTCTCAGAAAAGTACAGTACCCACTTCTGGAATTGAACTCGGTTTGCAAAGTTCATTAATGTCATTATCAACCTAGGTCTATGCCAAACAATACTCTAGTCACTCTGTAAGTATTTATCATAATGCAATCTGCTTCTAAAATTAAGATATCAGGGGAGATATATTTAAAAAAGGAAATGGGAAAATCAGTTTGTTTATATCTTAAGCAGTGTTAAAAAGATTGCCTTTTTTTGGTAATTTTTAGTTTCTTAGAGAGTATAATTATGTTAATGAACATCACAGCATCCCAAGAGGGAGAATGGCTTGCCCAGTGGTGGTAGTGCAAAAGTAAGTAGATTCTAGACATATCTTGAAGGCAGAGACTACATATATTTTGATTGGTTATTTTTTATATGATAGGGAAAGCAAGGAGTGAAGGGAAAAAAATGACTGACTCCAATATTTTTGACCAAAGCTAAAAGGTTGGAATTGTCAGTTAATGAGATGGGGAACTGGAATGAAGAGGCTTTTGGGGGATTGGAAGGATTTTCATTTTTAGTGCATTTAGTGCATTCTCCATTTGAGAATTTACACCACTGAAGTGGAGAAAATGAAGTTTGGATTTGAAAATGTGGAGTTTAGGAAACAGTTCTGAGTAAAGGTATATATATTTTTTTCCTCAGAATATAAATAATGTTTATAGCCATGATGCTGAGTGAGATCACCTAAAGAGTGATTTACATAGAGAAGTCTGAGAATGAAATTCTGAGGTGCTCTAATATTTAGAGGAAAAGAAGTTCCAGCCAACGAGACAGTAAAGAAGTGGATAGGGAAAGGGTTCCAGAGGCCAAGCAAAAGTATTCCAGAAAAAAAGAACAACTGTGTTAAATGTTTCTGATAGATCCATAAATGAGGAATGTGAATTGACTGTTGGACTGAGCCATGTGAAAACCATTGGTAACACTGACAAGACATATTTTGATAAAGTAGTGGGCACAAAAGCTAAACTTGAGGTGTTCAAAACATAATTGCAGCAGGAAACAGTACAGACAGTGAGTATAAAAAATAACTCTCCAGGAGATCTACCAAAAGATGTGCAGAGAAACAGGCAGGAACTCAACTAGCCTGTCAGATCGAGATTCCTTTTTTTATTCTTATTTGAAAGGAAAAATAACAGCATGTTATTATGACGATGGCAGTGATAGAGTAGAAAGGTAAAATCGAGAAACAGAAAAAAGAAGAGACAATTGCTGTGTTGATATCTGGAGTTTATGAATGGGGATGGTGCCCAGACAGCAGAAAGAGCCCATTTAATTCAATGGTCGTGAAACACAGTGAGACAAGTCATCAAAGTTGCATGTTTTTCTCCAGCCTGACTTAGTTGCCTCCATGATTAAACAGAGTAGGCAGGGACTGGATTTGATGTGAGCTGAGGTTTATCCAAGTGAGTGTGACTGAAGAGAGGAGCACGCGTATGCTTGGAAGTTTAAAGGAGGTGAAACAGTTATGACTTCGTAAGGTTGCAGTGTTCTTCAGAGTACAAACAGGAGCCAAAAGATACATGTGACTCTAAGAGAAGAGGTTCGGAGTAGAGAGGATTTTGCTGATTGTTATAATTTTAGCAATTTTGTGAGATGCTATTTCATAGTTTAATTAATGCTATCATGTTTATTATTTTATTCTACCCACATTAATAAAAACAACAACGTAAAATTTTAATTATAGTATATTTTCTCCACAATGTTGATCTAATTATTTATGTCCAACTTTAGAACTCAATCCAAAAAGCAGTATCCCCAGAAATGTCCATAATGTCGGAGTCAAAATAAGCTGTGTTTCTTTTTGTAAATTGTGAAATAACATTGCTAAATATAACTAAGGTTCTGGGAAGACAAAGGATTAGTGAAACAGTGCATGAGTATTATGTAAAGCACCAAGAAAGGGCAAACATTACATTTACATATACTTCTGTATATAAAACTTATATTTATACATGTGCGTGTGTATGTGTGTGTGTGTCCAAATAATTAAGCTGTATAATTTATGCTTGTGGTTATGCTTAATGTATTCATTTTTTTAAAATTGCCATTACGGACTCTCAGGTATTTATTTTATTTCTAAAGCCAACAATGAGATTATTCTCTGTGGGTACGTGATTAGAGGCAACATGCTCACGGATATTATAGCAGATGATCCTATCATAGTAAAGCACACTAAATAATCTTTACACTCTCATCCAAATCTACAATTCTGTGATTTTGATTTATCCCAACAACAGTCACCAAACTATAATGATAATGAAGATAAAAGACCAGTGATGATCAATGCCATGCCTCCTATGAAGTTCTATCAAGAACACCTTAATAACTCCTTAATAAGCATACAGTGCTCTCCTGTGCTGCAATAACATTTTTCTTCATCTTCCTCTAAAGGGATGTATGCCGTTTTTCCTGGTTATTTTTGAAAGTATCTTGGATGGTAATGTGAATTCATTCAACCTCAACATTTATTTACTTTTACTGACACCCCACTTATTAGTCAGTGGGGATGAAAATAATAGCTGACTTTTTGGAACAGTTTCATCACAGTCAGCAGTGCCAAGGGCTTTCTTTGCATTATTCCATTTAACCCTCACAATGTCTTATGAAATATGATATCATTTCAATCAGCATTTTGTAAATGAGGAAACAGAGACATAAAGAGGTGAAGTCACTTGCCTAAGGTCACACAAGAAATGATATTGCTCACTTTCAAATCCACACTGTCTGGCCCCTGAACCTGTAGTCTCCAAATTACTATGTTATAGTGATGAATTAAACTACCATGGCTCACATTAGCCCCTCAACAATTTCTCTCTCTCTCTCTCTCTCTCTCTCTCTCTCTCTCTCTGTCTCCCTTCCATCTCTCTCTTTCTTGGAGGCTGGGGGTTGAATGTGGCCAAAAATTCTTTGAAATAACTCTTTTTGGGTAATAATGTAGGCACATTTATTAAAAAGTGGTGGTGTTTAGGGCTTAGCCTCATCAGCTCATAACCTATGCACTCTTCTAATCACGATGTTTCTGATTGCTAATTATTTTCTCTTCTCCTATTACTGTTTCCTGTCATTATTACACAGTCTTTTCATCACCTGACATTGTGCTTCCGGGTGTCCTTGTACCAATTCACTCCACCTCAGCTTGTCATAAAGCAGTTGGTTTCCTCTTATCACTCGTCCATTTGATATGTCTTGCAGAATTATCTAACCAAGTTTCCACAAGATATTGTTACATTCTATTTACTGAATGTAACAATAATTGAAAATCTATGTGGATAGACTGACTATAGACATATATAGCATAATTTATATGATTATTAGTTATAGATGTCTGCTCTGGAGCATGCTGCTATATTGACACATGATCTCAAGCAAAATATATTGGCCTACTACTAATTTATCCACAGCTTCTAATCATCTTAGATAATCTATTGACAACTTTCAGTGCTACAATATCAATAAAATGATTTTCTTTCATGTATGAGTGATAGTAAATTTGCTTTATATAAAGGCCTCAGCAACTACCATTTACACCTGGACAAGTTAAAAAGTGTGACTATAAATCAACATCAAACAGAACAGTAAAGATCAACTATACCTCAGGAATAGCTGTTGAAAACCAGGTTCGAGCCCTAGCTGTCCAGAAACAACTTTGATTTATGTATATGAAATTAAGACACTGCTCTACCATCAAGCAGCATTATAGGAAAATTATATATACTTAAGGAGACTAGATTTAGTAAGCAAGTATTTTGGATGTCTTTGATGTTATGATAACAGGTGGTAATTTAGGGAATGCTTGCTTGGCAGGTGTCCTGAATGTAGGCAATTTTGCAGCTTAATGAGTATATTTCTGCCTACTGTTTCAAGAATTGCTCCTGCCAGAGGCTATGAGAAATTGTATAAGATATTGAAATTTATCATGTACTGTCATTTTAGTCTGTGAATTAGTGGGCCACTGGAGGTATAAGCTTTAACTTCTTCAAATCTTTCTGAAAATATAATATTCCTCTTAAGGAATAACGGTCATGATCAACATAATTCCATGTATTTATACTATTATATATTTTTCCCACATACCTTCCTTATACATTAATATAACTCAATAACTAGATTATTAATATCTTTGGAGGATGATTTGAGGCATTTGACAATGTTAGAACCTTGTAAAATTCAGTTTCAAGGAACAATAGTGATGAAATAATATATATAGTATGTTCCTTGATAACACGGGTCTATAATCAATTTATGAAATTTTTATGCCAATTAATATCCTTGTTATGCTACTGAGAGTGATTATATAATCTGAATATGCGGCAATCCATTTTTCTGGTGTGCTGGAGCCAACCCACACAGTGGTTGAGAGCTTATAATTAAATATCAGGAAGTTTCAAGCCAGTGGTTAAACATATCCATCATTAAAAATTGGATTTTACTATGAATTATGTCCTTGAGTTTATTCACAGCTATCATATATGGATGGTAAAGATATGATGATGTGTCACTACACACCTCTTCCTAACTCCAGGGTCAGCGTTGCTATGTTGGTAATTAGGCATCTGTCATGGTGGGTGTATTTATACCATAAAAATCAGCAAACACTACAAATTGGTATTTTTAATATTTTTTGAGAGCCAGTCATTAAATATTTATCAGTATATGATTGCCTGTAAGGCATGACATATCTTTTCTTCATTTATTATGAGTAGGTGAGAAGAGAGGACGCAAAATTACAGAGGATTGGTAATTCATTTTTAAAGTATCTCGGAACCACCATGGCTCCTGAAAAGGTTGGCGTAAGATTTTCTCAATAGTTAACACCATGAAAGAAATTCACTTTTTATGTAATTTGTGTCCAAATCATCTCCTAAAAGCCAGATGACTTGTAAGTTTTTGAGACAAAAATGAAAACAAAAAGTTTAATGTATTTACTCAATGATCCAAATATACCAAAATGTATATTGGGTTATAGGGAGGCACATTTATGAAAAGTGTGCGTGTGTGTGTGTGTGTGTGTAAACACTAGTAAGAAAATCAGTTATAGAATAAAGTAATAGAGGTGCAAACACCAAATAGAGCTGTAAGATCCTAGAAGAGATAATGATTACCAACCCAGGCTCATCTGGAAAAGCCTGGAAGGCTACCTATGGAAAATGACAAGATGGATTATTGTATCAAATAACATTAGAACTGGATGGTAGTTAAGGCAATAGAAACAGATTCTATTCAGTATTATTGCAATAGGGTAAAAGGGACCTCAGAACAGAACTGGGTTCCATTCCTGATACAGCATGAACAAGCGGGGGATTACAGCCAAAAAGCACGATGTGAGTCAGTGGATGGAAAATTACTTAGAAGAAATATTAGAAGTAAGGAGGAATTCTGTCTAAACTAACCTATGAGGATTCTTGCTGAAGACAGGCCAGGGTCATCAGATAAGATTCCCTTCACATCACCTGGAGAATAGTGGAGGGTGGGGAACCCAATTAGATATTGATGGTGATCAGATACGGAGCATGGGAGAACCTGGCTAAACCAACTCTGCAAGAGTCTTGCTAAAATTAAACCAACTCTGCAAGATTCTTGCTACAATTAGGCAATGCACACAAACACAGAAGTCTAAAAGTCCAGGCCTAGTTGAAAAAGAGTTCAGGGAAGCCTGATTGGAGTTTGGTCAAGAAGAAAACCTTTTGTCAGTTGAGATAAATAAAACTTCAAAAGGAGAAACAAGGAGGGAAGATCATTGCAAACGAGAAATAGCATGAGCAGAGATACAGAGGTGGGGGAGTATTAATAGAAAGGTACCAATTGATTGTGAATGTTTTGCACAATCCAAAACATTTAATGAGTACTTGCCACATTCCAGGCACTGATCTTTGTTCTGTGAAGAAACCAGGAAGCCTCTGGGCTGAGATGGCAGTGGTGGAGGGAGTGACGCTGAGGACTGACAGGTTTAAAAGCACAAAAATAGAGTTTTGACTTTAAGAACAGGGCTAAGATTCTTTTCTCAGATGCAAGTTTTTACATTTATACGTGTTTCTCTTCTTCATTCAACCCTCTCTCCTGATCCCTTCTCCCTCCCCTTAGTGGGAGCTCCAGGAACATGAAGGGCTGGTTCAACATGAACCATATATGCAAGCCAACTGCCCCCTTCTTCACTGGAATCTGGTCACTAATGGACTGGTCTAGCTTAGGGGTTCACCTGGGGTTGGAAGCAATAACCAAGCTCTCAGGTGGGAAGACTTTCAGGGTATCACCAGTCAGGGATAAATAATAATAATAATAAATATAATAAACAGGGTAAATATACCCCTGCAAAGGAAGGAGAAAGATGAAGTTGGAGGTTTTGGCCTGCAGAAGGGAGCAGTCTTGGTCTGGATTACTATGGTTTATGAGAGATGTACCTGACAGCAATAACTTAAGCATACCCCGAGAACGACCCTGTATGGCAGACATACCTGAAAGCAATAACAACTTAAGAAATGAGGGTTGCCACCTGGAGGTTGCTGAGGAGAGGGTGCTAAGTGAAAATGCTACATAAACTGCATGCAGTTTGCAAGGTGTAGCGGTTCTGTCCATCCTGCCACCATTGGACTGTCCTGTAAGTATGTCCCCATCAAATAAACCCCATGTTTCATTCACTGGCTCTGGGTCTCTTCTCCTCACTCTTGAACCTGGGACCATCCCTATTCAAGTTAATACATGTCTGCTACAATATATGGATATTTTTGCCTTGAATGGCAAACTGCAGTCTTTCCTCATTTTGATCTAGGAGATGATTTTTTTGAACTTGAAGTTGAATTCCTACATTGGTTCTGATCTGTTCACAATAATATTTCTGTACCAGAAAGTAGGAATCTGGAGGATTTTCATGTATGAGGAGTAATCTCTGGAATGACTGGATTCTTAGGAATTGGAGCGACACATGGTTTATAACTACAGTGCAGAGACTGTGTCACATACATCCGCAAATAATACAGCTTCTCAGTACACTCTGGAGCAGGCGGGAAAGCAGGCAGGCATACAGTGCAGTGTGTAGTAACTTTGGTACCATCTGGTCCACAGGCAGTAATGCCAGCACTAACCAAATATCTAAAGGGGACACTTCCACCACTGCCTTGTCCAGATCTTCTTTGAATTTCTCATTTTTCTGGTTTAGGGAGACTCTTTTCTCACGGATATTCTCCTGAAGACCAGATGCCACAGAGATCCTCAGCTCAGAATGAACCTTCTCTGTAGGAACCTGGGATGCTACCAAGCCACAGAGATTTTCCATTCTACTGAACAGAGTTGGCACTGGCTTTGTTTTTTCCATCCAGGTTTCATGACAGCCGGATTTGGACTGGCAGAATTGGCAAAAACAGACATCCTAGGCTCAGGAGCTGAAGCTCTTTCTTCTCTTGGTCATGGCAAATGGGTCAGAGGAAATGAAAAATGACTCTTTTGGCTTTGATAACTGATGGATGGTGATACTCTGAATTAACACAGAGAATACTGGAGGAGAAGGATATCGAAAAGGAGAAGTGTTACCCTAAATTTAATTTGAGGCAGGTTAAGTTTCAGAGGAATTCAGAGCATCTTTGAGTAAAGATCAGCAAAGAAAATGCAGAAACAGGACTCAGACAGGACTGGAATTATAGATCCAGAGCATTTTATGATAGGTGATGCTGTTAAGAGTAGTGGACATCACCCACAAAGAATTAGATGGACACAAAGAAGATAAAAGCATAACTTGGGGAACACTTCATCATAAATATTGAATTGGGAAAAAGAAGCCAATAAAATAGATAGTGACATTGCATTCAGAATGAATGTTGATAATGGATGCAGGGTTTCTTCTACCTAATAAACTGAATGTAAAAATCATGCTAACTGCTCTACAGTCTCCGCATTGATACTCACATATGGCAGCTGAATAAGTGGTGTTTGATCAAGATTTTATCAATAGACTGCTAAAATTCCACATCTATTTTCATACTCAGGTATTCTTGGCTATTTTCTCAATTATTTTATACATCGTCAAATCCCACTGCATTGATTCAGCTCCACATTTACCACCTATTTTGACCCTTTAAATGTCACAACCAATTTCTTTAAAGAACCCATTGTTTTTCTTCTGTGGTTAAGGCCTCACTGTATGGGAGTACAGGCTGGGTATCCCTCATCTGAAATGCTTGGGACACAAAGTGTTTCAGATTTTGGAATATTTGTATATACATAATTAGATACCTTGGGGATTGAATTCAAGTATAAACACAGAAATCATTTATGCTTTATATATACCATATACACACAGCCTGAAGGTAATTTTATGTAACACTTTAAATAATTTGTGCATGAAACAAAGTTTGTATACATTGCACCATCAGAAAGCAGAGGCATCACTATCTCAGCCACCCCTGTGGACGATCTGTGGTTGTTTGCTCTCACCATCATTCCTGACTCTGAATTTATATGCTACCAATAAGCAAGCATTTTCTCATACTTAGTCACATGTCAGGACTTAACAGTAAAAAAATCTAACATACCATTAATGTAAGAAAAAACAATGTGTCCACGATAACCGACTAACACAGTAGCATCACCAGAATACCTGCATCAGCTGTTAAAGAACAGCAACAATCAACAATGGCAAGCTTTCAGTCTCTGCCTACCATGCTGTGTGTTACCCTTCGTGGGCGTGATTGCATGGGGAAACCTGGGCAGGCACAGAAACATATCACAGCTCAGGGAGGCTGAGAGAATCTCTTTGTCTTTGGGGATGCTGAATAAATGGTGTGTTGTGCATCTGCGTTTTAACTTTGGCCTATCACACAAGGTCCAGTGTGGAATTTTCCACTTGTAATGTCATGGTGGCACTCAAATAGTTTTGGATTTGGAAGCATTTTGAATTTCAGATTTTTGGATTAGGTATGCTCAACCTGTACTGTCATTGAGAGTTGGAGGGTGGAGTTTTGTTTCATTAATTAAAAACATAATTTCATATTCTAGTGACTTTGATAGGAGCTGTGTAATAATGGAGGGTGGACAGGCATGATCATTGTCATTAAAAACTTGCAGTCTACTTTGGGAGATAAACATTCATCAAAAAATTCTCACTGATGTTGAAATTGTGTGTTATGAATAATAATATGTGTCATATTAGAGCAGACATTCCTGATAACTAAATATTTGAATTGAGTTTTAAATGAAAAATAGAAGTCAGCTGGGTAACCTGTGCAAAGTGGGAAGCATTCCGCATTCCTTGTAGAAGAAACAACTTGTGTCATGACCCTGTAGTGCCTTCTGGAAACAAAACAGAACAAAACAAACAAACAAAAAAGTCAATGTGGTGAGAACAAAATGTGAGAAGACAACGAAGCCAGAAAGCTAATATGAGCCTGTTCTTCTTTCCTCCTGGCACACAGCTAAAATTCATTCCTCCGTAGACAGAGTCCGAAGACTGCGTTCTGGCCAAAGCAATGTGAGTGAAAGGGGCTCAAGCTTCTTCTACAAAAGCTCATGAAAATCTCTTTTGTGCTCTATTCTATTCTTTCTCTTTCTGATCTACTACGTGGATGCAGAGGAACCAAAGGAAAACTCTGCTCCCTCTATCATGTGGAGGGTGCCTTCTGCAAACCAGAAACACACATTTTTAATCTCACTTGAATAACACATAAACTTACATTGCAACATTCCATTATATATTTGGGGGCTTTTTTTTATATACTCTACGTTCTGGGATACATGTGCAGAACGTGCAGGTTTGTTACATAAGTATACACGTGCCATGGTGGTTTGCTGCACTCATCAATCCGTCATCTGCATTAGGTATTTCTCCTAATACTATCCCTCCCCTATCCCCTCACCCCCGACAGGCCCCGATGTGTGATGTTCCCCTCCCTGTGTCCATGTGTTCTCATTGTTCAACTCCCAGTTATGAGTGAGAACATGCATTGTATAGTTTTCTGTTCCTGTGTTAGTTTGCTGAGAATGATGGTTTGCAGCTTCATCCATGTCCCTGCAAAGGACATGAACTCATCCTTTTTTATGGCTGCATAGTATTCCATGGTGTATACGTGCCACATTTTCTTTATCCAGTCTATTATTGATGGGCATTTGGGTTGGTTCCAAGTCTTTGCTATTGTGAATAGTGCTTCAATAAACTTACATGTGCATGTGTCTTTGAGGCTTGTTTTTTATAGCAGTGAGTGTTTTAGTACACCTTGTTTTGTATAGTAAGCCTACCTACACTCCACTTTGTATAGTAAGCCTATCTACACTGTACTTTTGTATAGTAAGCCTACCTACACTCCACTTTCTATAGTAAGCCTACCTACACTGTACTTTTGTATAGTAAGCCTACCTACACTCCACTTTCAATAGCATTCTTAGAGCAATAATGCTCATACTGTTTTATAAAACATTCCAAAAGCTTTCTAGAAATGGAATGGGGGAGCTTGTGAGTATGTTGAAATAAGTAACAAGAAATGTTTAAGGAAATGTTCTGTGGCTATGTAAGGATGCTAAGGAAAAGGAAAGACAGCGAATGAGGTGACCTGTAATAATTATAGTGACATGAAATTTTATAACTGAAATGTAAAGCAGTTAAATATTGCAAATCCTTTCCAAATATTATAGACAGCAGCTAAAATATATCAGATCACTAAATAATTGTGATCTTACATCAATTTCTATAAAAAGAGCTCAGAAGATTGTTGGTTCAAAATTTCATATGTGGGCCAGGCACAGTGGCTCACACCTGTAACCCCAGAATTTTGGGAGGCAAAGGCCGGCCGATAGCTTGAGCCCACAAGTTGGAAACCAGCCTGGGCAACAGGGCAAAATCCTGTCTCTACCAATATTTTTAAAAAATAGCCAGGTGTGGTGGCATACACTCGTAGTCCCAGCTACTCAGAAGGCTAAGGTACGAAGATCACCTGAGCTTGGGGAGGTCGAGACTACAATGAGCAGTGATAATGCCACTGCTCCTCAGCCTGATTGACAGAGTAAATTTTTAAAAAATACATATAATAAGCTGTAATTTCACACCTGTGGTATATTTTGTTTTGCTTAAAGAATGTACTTTAATTTAATAAATACATTTTGAAAGGACAGAAAAATATTTTAAAAAGTTGTATCTCAGTCTACACGTGAAGATTTAGTTTTCAGTATTCCAAAGATCATGTAATGGAATCAAATACAATTTCCAAATTTATAAACTAAAGAAGAAGTGCTGCTCTCTTATGAATTCCCACTCTAAATTCATTAATTTAAGATATATGTGGGCTTTCTTTGTACTTTAAAATTTAAGAAAATTCAGAATACTTAACCTCATCCTTAATCAAAGTGTAATAAATTACAAACTACACCCAAATCTCTACCTACCGAAAACTTCTGAAGGTGGGAGAGAGTATACAGCCTACAGCTGACTCCCTACAATATTCTATATGGCAACATGAATCCATAGCAGGCTTAATGTAAAGCATCTATTTTCTAATACCATTGACATTTACACACACACACACACACACACACACACACACGATTTGTTTGAAAATTAATCATCAGGCCAGGCACGGTGGCTCACACCTGTAATCCTGGCACTTTGGGAGGCTGAGGTGGGTAGATCACCTAAGGTCAGGAGTTCAAGACCAGCCTGGCCAACATGGTGAAACCCCCATCTCTATTAAAAATACAAAAATTAGCCAGGCATGGTGGCGTGCACCTGTAATCAGGAGGCTACTCAGGAGGCTGAGACAGGAGAATCCCTTGAACCTGGGAGATGGAGGTTGCAGTGAGCTGAGATTGTGACATTGCACTTTAGCATGGGTGATTAGGGCAAAATTCCATCTCAAAAAAATGAAAAAGAAAATTAATCATCGGATGTATATTAATCAAACACACACACAAACTTGCAGACATATATATTAACATCATATGCACATATAAATAACAATGACGTGTGTGTGTGTGTGTGTGTGTGGTGCTATTCCAAATATGTGCTTATAAATCACACTAAAACTTGATTAAAAGGTGATGATGTGGAGATACTTAGGTGTTTGGAATCACACACAGCTGAGTAGTCTCTAAAACTTAGATGTATGTCCTTAGGGAGACCCCACTCCTCAGTTCCTCACTGAGCTATCAGGATTACATAAAGTTGATAAAAGATATTTGGAGAGGCTGTACAGATGAGAAAAATAAGTTTTGTACCTCCAAGGAGCTGACAGTCTAGTAGAAAATATGTATAGCTAATAATTAATGGCCATATATTAAAATAGGTGCTAATAAAAAGGCAGGCCCACGTATACAGAGGCCCCAAGAAAGGAACGGCCTGGCAATATCATCATAGGCATGCACCCAGACACCTTTTGTGGTATCAAGTCTGGTGGCATCAGAAAGCAAACTGGAAGAAACAGTTCTCATCATATGACTGTAAAATGTAAAACTATAAATGAAGGGCAATGAGTTTGTTAAAAAAATAAACAATAAAACAACGCTCAAGTTTGGTGGTACCACAATATTTAATAAGAAATATTTAAGAATGATTGTGTCATTCTTACTGTTGCTTTAAAAAAAGTCTATCACATTTCAAAATAAGATTTTGTTCATAGCAAAAATGACCCTGACAATTATTTTTTGAAGAGACTGTGCCCTTGCTGGCAAAACAGTGCACGCTCATTAACTGTTAGGCTGGCTAAGATCCAGCTGGGTCAAATGCTGATTAATTAGCTCATCTGATTGTCAGAGGAACAACCCTTCCTCATATGAACTGTTACCAACTTTGAAATTTCTCATCAAAGGTCCTTAAAGTTACCAAATTGCACTTACAATGGTTTTCTGTCTACTATTTTTTGTTGTAAATGTATGCTTTATCCATTATCTAATTTTATTTTCCCTGCTAACATAGCATTTTATGAAGCGTTTGTACAGCCTCCCACAAATACCTTTTATTAACCTGGTGTAATCCTGCTAGTTCAATGAAGTACTGAGGAGGGGCACTCACTCAGAAGGCCCGAAGTGTGATCTCTAGAGACTAAGCATAGCGCTGCAGCTTGGCTATCAGCTGTGTATGATTCTAAACACCTGAGTATCACCACCTCATCATCTCTCAAGCTTGTAGCATGCCAACTGCTCTTATTAAATTTTAGTGTGAGTTATAAGCACATGTTTGGAAGTAACACCACCACACACACACACAAATGTTATGCTTATTTATGTGTATGTGTGTGATGTTAATATATATGTGTGTGTTAGTTAATACATACGTGTGCATATTTATGTGTGTGTGATTAATATACCTCTGATGGTTAATTATCTTTGGTGAACCCTAACAAACTCTATATGTGTGGGGGAGTGTGTGTGTATGTGTGTGTAAATGTCAATGGTAGAAAATAGATGCTTTATGTTAAGCCTAATATTAATTCACTTTGCTATGTAGAATATTGTAGGGAGTGAGATGTAGGTTCTATACTCTCTCCTACCTTTAGAAGTTTTCAGTAGGTAGAGATTTTGGTGTGGTTTGTAATTTATTACACCTTGATTAAGGATGAGGCTAAGTATTCTGAATTTTCCTTAAATATTAAAATTACAAAGAAAGGCCACATATATCTTAAATTAATGAATTTAGAGTGGGAATTCATAAGAAAGCAGCACTTCTTTAGTTTATAAATTTGGAAATTTTATTTAATTCCATTAAATGATGTTTGGAATACTGCAAACTAAATCTTAATGTGTAGACCCAGATACATTTTAAAATATTATTTTTCTGTCATTTCAATATATATTTATTAAAGCATATTCTTTAAGCAAAATAAAATATACCACAGGTGTGAAATTACAGCTTGTAATATTGCTTTGTTTTCTTTTGTTTGTTTGTTGTTGTTGTTGTTTTTGTTGTTGTTGTTATTTTTGAGACAGGGCCTCACTTTGCCACCCAGGCTGGAGTTTAGCAGCATCATCATGGCTCACTGCAACTTCGACCTCTCAGGCACAAGTAATCCTCCTACTTCAGCCTCCTGAGTAGCTGGGACTATAGGTGCACACTACCACACCCAACTCTTTGTTTCTCTCTCTTTCTTTCTCTCTCTCTCTCCTTCCTTCCTTCCTTCCCTCCCTCCCTCCCTCCTTCCTTCCCTCCCTCCCTCCCTCCTTCCTTCCCTCCCTCCCTCCCTCCTTCCTTCCTTCCCTCCCTCCCTCCCTCGTTCCTTCCTTCCCTCCCTCCCTCCCTCCTTCCTTCCTTCCCTCCCTCCTTCCTTCCTTCCCTCCCTCCCTCCCTTTCTTTCTCTTTCTTTCTCTTTTTCTTTCTTTCTTTCTTTTTCTTTTCCTTTCTTTCTCTTTCTTTCTTTCTTTTTTTCTCTTTCTTTCTTTCATAGAGATGAGTTTTAGTCATGTTCTAAATTTCTAGGCCTATTTTGATAACTCGTCAATTTTATTTTTAATAGGTAACTCTGAATTCTTAAAATAACTTGACACTCATAGGAGAATAATGTAACAAAGTCATATATAGGAAATTAGTTTATCTTTTCAGATAAACTTGCCTAACTATGTTGTAAAGCATTTGCACAAGTTTTTCATTTTATTCCATTACCTCATTTAAGGCTCAGGTGCTGAAAATGGGGATGAGAGAGAGCAAAGATACTCAGGTTTAGGCCGGGTGCGGTGGCTTACACCTGTAATCTCAGCACTTTGGGAGGTGGAGGCGGGCGGATCACGAGGTCAGGAGATCGAGACCCTCCTGGACAACATGGTGAAACCCCGTCGCTACTAAAAATACAAAAATTAGCCAGGTGTGGTGGCATGTGCCTGTAATCCCAGCTACTCGGGAGACTGAGGCAGGAAAATCGCTTGAACCAGGGAGTCAGAGGTTGCAGTGAGCCGAGATCGTGCCACTGCTCTCCAGTCTGGTGATAGAGTGAGACTCCAAAAAAACAAAACAAAACAAAACAAAACAAAAACACCAAGATACTCAACTTTGGGCCAATAATTTCAGGACCACCAACGTATTGTGATTCAACACATGAACTGAATTGGCTCAGATGGGACTTATGCTTTGGTTTCCTTCTTTGGTGTGAAGGAATAGGGCCCCAAACAGGTTAAATATAGGTGTCAATTTGATGCCTCATCAGTGCCCTACTATTATTCCAAATTAAACTCTAATATTTTTGAGTATCATTCCCTTTTTCATCAGTGATTCATAAGAATCTGACCCAGCATACAACCCCAAAAGTGACTCTAAGGATAATCCCATAACCTTTGCAATAATTGGTTTAAGAACATTGGCCAATAGGCTTTGGCTTTCTCCTAGCCATTAGGATTGCTTCAGAAGTGAGCACAGTCAGGCCACTGAGACACAGGAGAAATACAGGTGCAGGGCCGGCTTCTGGAAGAAGAAGCTTCCTTACTATGACAAGAGAGCTTATGGAAATAATGCACTCTCTTCCGAAGAATGATGTAGTGTGAGGATGTGAATGTAGATTTCTGTAACTAGCCAACATAAAAGGGGTACCCCAAAGAAAACAAGAAAATAAAGGAATGCACCACTGTGGAAAGGAAAGTGGACTCCTTAAATCAATCATAACTGTTTCCCCAGCTCATGTTCCAAACTATGTCAGCAAATAAATTCCCTAGTTGTTTGAGCTAGACTTAATTGGGTTTTCCATTACTTGCAGCTAAAGGTACCCTTCTGACAGTTTCACTATGCACTGGGTACTCTATTAGCATTGACTAACTGAATTCTTTCAGTGCAGCGATGATTATCCACATTATACAGATAAGAAAACCAAAGCTCGGGGTGTCATACAACAGTATCAGTGTAACATGGAAGAGCCCATAATTTTAAACAATGTTTGTTTGTTTGTTTGTTTTCCTGGACTCTAAAGCCTAGGAGTGAAATTGTTTTACTTTGAAAAATAACATTTAACAAATTATTTCAGTCACCTTATGTTAGTACTTTTTATGATTTATTAGTAATTTTGAAATATTTTGTCTTGAAAAAATAGATATGAAAACTTGGGCTGCTAGGCCTAATGATGCCTTATGAATCTAGATTTATAATCTACATCAGGGACAAATATATAATACCCATACACTTGCCTACAAGAGAAGTGGCATTCAAAAATGCATTCATAAAAAAGGAACTCAATCCCAGATCGTTATGTAAAATCAGCTCTAGTACAAGGAGAGTGTTACACAACTGTGTACAAATATG
This sequence comes from Pongo abelii, assembly GCF_028885655.2. NCBI lineage: Eukaryota > Metazoa > Chordata > Mammalia > Primates > Hominidae > Pongo > Pongo abelii. The sequence continues at coordinate 144,186,929 of NC_071991.2, read as the reverse complement.
GCTCAGAATATCTTTAGGGTATTTTTCTAAATTGAATTTCAAAGGGTTATGTCATTTATATGAAATAGCAAATATGAATAAAGCATAGGGCTAAGGTCATGCAAAAGTAATGCTAAAGGAAACTGATATTTATATAAATTGCATTATACTTAACAATGGAAAAATAAAAATGTAACAAGACATATTAATCTTGTCACCTCAGTGTTTTATAAGAACTGATTTAAACTATGTATTTTTTCAATTATTTTATAAGCGATCTCTTGTTCTGAGTTTCTTCCACTTGTCTTAAAAATAGCTGCAATGGTGTGTTAAAAAGCTCAGCCCAAACCTTCCCCGATCCACCTCCGTGCCTTTGGTGATGAGGAATCTGTGAGCCGTCTTTGCCTTCTTCTCCCTTCAGATTCTCATGCTCAACTTCATTCCCTCCTCAACCCACAGACATCTCAGGTTTTTCCTCACTGGGGTTTGAAAACTGACTGAACTACAATCAAGTAATTCAAGTGGTGTTTCCAACAGCTGCCTCTATCCACTGTGCCTCGCTTCACTTTCTTTCACGAGAACTTCTCTTTCCTTCACTTCCAGGACCCTACACTCCTCCCAGTATTTCTCCTGGATATTTCTTGGTCACTTTCTCAGATTGCTCTCTTCTCCGTCCTTCAATACAAGATCCTCAAAGCTATGTCCTAAGTTTTCTTTTCTTTCTATTAGACATTTCCCACCTGAGCAGTGACTCCATCGGCTCCCACACTATGGTTATCATCACATGCTGATGATTCCAAAGGCTCTCGTGGGGATAACGCATTCCTGCAACATACTACAAGATAACCATCTCCAAGATATTAAAACATAGGGAACAAAATGCCATAGTGTTGCCTCGTTATCTATTAATGAGTATTATATATTAAATATTATAAATATGTTAATATGACTATATTTATTATTTATACTTAATATCATAAATATATTAATATTATATTTATATTTATAGATCAGAGTGAGGATACTAATGAGCTTCTCAGTATTTAGAAAAGTGATAATGAAGCAAAAAAAGATTTATTTTCCTTTTTAGAGATAGGGAAGTTTCATTGTGCCTTATTCTTTAACCTAAATACACTAGGTGAAATCTATGAAAATAGAAACACATTCAGAGTGATCTGGTCTCTGCATTGCTTGGGTTAATTTTTGCAGATATTCTAGTAGTATCTTTGTGCTGTTACTCACTCTGGATAAGGCTTTCTAGAGTTGTCTATGTGAAAAACATCTTGATCACAAATCAATACCTGCAATTCCAAGTGTCTGACCTTGTGACTTTCAAATCAGGGCTTGTGTTATAAATCACTGTTTATTTTATTTCCCTGTAGCATCTTAATATCTATGGCACATCCCTTATTATCAGCAGTTACAGCATTCTCTAGGATGATAGCCTATGTCTTTGGGGTGTCTTCTAAGTCTGCCCAAAGTGAATTTAAATGATGATATAACCTCTATTTTAACTCAGGTCACCCCAAAATAGCCTCTTGAGAAAACCCAACCGGTTGTTTTTGTGTAATATAGCACAGTAACAGAAAGAGATAAATGTGTGATTCTATATGCATGCAAAAGACCAAAACAGATGTGAAAATATAATCTCAAAGCCTTTGGGAAGTTAAACTTGATTTTGCTATGGGGAAACCTTTTCTTGAAGTCACCCACTCAAGACTAGGTTTTTCGTGTGATGGTAGATTGATTACCCATTAACTTTCACTAGAGTTCTAGTAAGGGCTTCTTTAGAGGGAACAGAAATCTTATTTTCTCTTATTGCCAGATCACTCTTTTGTTCTTTGCTGTTGCCATTGTTATTATTGTATTACAGCTATTTATGCATATGACCACATTTCTAGATTGTAAACTCCTCATGGTCAGAATATCCTTATCTTATCAATTCTTACTGCATCATTTTGGGCAATAAGAAAAAAAACATTGGAAAAATTTCTAGTTGAGTTTAGACAACGCTACTATTATTTGGCAATCAACTTGGAAGCATGGTTTCCTCTGTACTTTAGCATCCTGTTCAACAACAAAAATGTATGATTAAAGTAGCTTAAAACATAAATTTCATTCTAATTTTATATGAAAAATGTCTCTAAGTAAAATAAAATTGGATTACTCAAATAATCCTTTTTTTTTTTGCTAAAAGTGGGCATCATTTTCTTGTTTATTATAATACATTACATTGAGTTTTGACCTTTGATAACCATTTTACAAAATTATGTTGGATTAATGCATCTGATATTTTTGTAACCTAAATTTTCTCCTTTTTCTCTCAGCATAGGTCACTTTCAATATTCTATCAGCAGTAAAATATTATTGTTTTCATAAAATTTCAATTCTAAACCTAATTTGTATAATCTTGGAAAGCTCAGCTACTGCTATTATAATTTATCATTTTATTTCACTGGTATAACACTGAAACATTGCATATTATTGCAATATAACAAAATAAAATAAAGTATCTTAGGAGATGGCTGATTCTGACCTTTCTATCACCTGTTGGAGAAAGGCATTTCCTGCATATAATAACCTGTAGGAAAATGCTAAGTCTTTCTGGAAACATACATTTTAGTCACTTAGGCAATGGAGGCCTTATAATTCAAGAATAATTTACCATTCTGAAGATGAGTCTAGATTTCCACCAATTCTTGGGTCCGTATGTTTTGTGGCATTGATTAAACACAGAAGATGTGTTTGTCAATCAGCCTTTCCCTAAAAGGTTTAAAGTTGCTTAAGACCCAGAATTTTAGCCTTCATCATGATTCAGTCATATTGTTCTGAATTATGTAATATTTGACAAGTGGTTCTATCAGCTGAATTAATTTTTCAGTTGTCTCTGATTGCCTTTTATTTCTTGGGGTGATTTTTCACACAAATTTGAGGTGAGAGTGTCATTTGGCCAAATGCATCTAAACATCCCATTTATTCAGCATTTATTAACTACCCGCTGCTATTTTCCAGGCACAGACTGACCTAGGTAATGGGGATAAAGCTTTGATGAAAACATACAAAATATCCAGCTTAACTTGAGCTTACATTTTAATAATATTTACCACAAAACAAATCAGCAGTTCTAACATTTCCTAAATATGATCTCAATTGACAAGCATTCTTCATTACAGGCACTTAATAAAGCAAACATCATATATTAAGACAAAACATACACTTCTAGGAGTATGGGCCATGAAAGAAGACATAATGAAATAGGCAGAAAATTGTTTGGGCTTTGAGCTCAGAAAAATGTGGTTTGTTTCTAATTTGTTTCCATATATTTAGATCTTGCCAAAGTACTTACTAAATCTCTTGAATCTTTTTTTTTTTTAATTGGGGATAATACCTCATTTGTTTTCAGAGTTGTTCTGAGGATTCTGTAATTGTAGAAAATATTTTCTTTTACAATGTAGCAATGAATCAAGGTAATAATAGTTATATAAAGGTGTGGTCACTGCCCTACTTTCACTAACAAAAACTTTAAATTATCATTTGAGATGCAAACTTCAATAAAAAACAAACAAGTCATATAATGCATGTTACTTTCAACAAACAAGTCATATAATTCTGATTATCTAAGTAAAGTATGAAATTGATGGTTATGGATAAAATTCCCCTGTTAAATTTCTACCACTGCAGAATTATTCTATACATTAATAAACCAGAAAAGCTATACATTATTATTTAGGGTTTAACAAAAAAGTCATGCTGTCTTTTTATTGCTTACTGAAAATACGTGCCTTAAGCATAGGAAATATAATTGGTTAGGTGAGGGGCAAGAGTGTGTTTGGGGGTGAATTTTGAGCTTGCTGCCTTGGTTGGATCTAAAATTGTAGAATCATGAGCTTCTACAAGCAGCAAGTAAGAGTCAGAAAATAGGATCAGAAAGAGGTTTAAGAGAATGTAGGTTAAAAGTGAAAGGGGTTATTCTCTGCAATATTATGTACACTAAGAAACTTGAAGGCAAGCGGTTATTTTCACATAAATAATTTTACATTATATGATATTGAGGCACTGAAACTTACATCTCATTTTCTACTCAATGTCATTTGTATTTTTGGTTGTTTGTTAGATTCATGTGAGGGGGTTGAAATTAAACAGCTTGTGTCTAGGGTAATTTTTAGTCTCTTCCTGGAACCAAATTTGTGAAATGATGAATGATGAACTACGTATCTTTCAATGAGTGAGTCTCTAGCGGGCAGTCAGCAGCAAACAGAGCACCCGTTAGCCTAATGTGAAAGCTTAAGTGAAGGTTAACAGTCTGTTCAATTTATGGAGCTTTCTGGAGGGTTGCAAACACTATTTACCATAACGTTAACTTCTCAGTGGGCTGGCATTTTGGCACACAAAGAGGTCTGAGGCACTTCCTATTATAACATTCTCATTAGTCAATGGAACGTGGGGTATAGATGGCTATATTATCATCAATACAATCTATCTTTAAGATTTCTAGAGGCTGGTTGCTTATTTAGATTTGTAGATCCTATCATATCTTTCCTCTATAGAGCTCAGAAAGGAATGGAATTTTGAGAAGTAGCTGTTTGAGACTTAATAAAAAAATACTTGTTTAGAAAATATTTAACAACAACAAAAAAATTGAGATGGAATCAGATATTGGCTATGTACATTCCCAAGTGAAATGTATCAAGACCCGAAATTTCTCTATTGGATCAAATATGTAATGAAATCATCTAGGGAGAGTGATTTTATATCACTATGGACAGACCTTTTTTCCCAGCAAAAACATATTTAGTAGACAAATAAATAAACACGAAGTAAAACATGTCAGCTACAATTTTGGAGACCCAAGTCTCAAGGGATTGGCCATCTGTTTCACATTGTTAAAAAATATTTAAAGGACTTTTTCATCTGGAAAATAATAGGAAGCATACTATTGAAAATAGAAATAATTGAAAGGGGAGTTAATGGAGCAGGGATTTTTAAAAAATCTGACTTAATTCACGTTTACTAACTGTCTACAGCAAGTAACAAATCCACAGTTATAAGTGCACAACGTGGTAAGGAGTATAAGTTTTGAAGTTCACATCCTGGAGCTTAGCACTTACAGGTTAGATGATGTTGAACCGATTCACTTCTCTGAATCTTTAATTTTCTCATTTATAAAGTAGAGATAAAAGGAAGTTTGGGAGATATTTATAAAAGACAGCACATAGAAAATGCCAACTTATAGTAATTATTCAATAAAATATAGTAGAAATAAAATTTAAGTACACTGAATATACTGTAACCTCTTATGGAATCCCTTCTTTTCAAAATAGCACAATCTAACCTAAAAGAATTAACTACCTCATTTGAAAAATAAATAGTATATAATATTCTTATGTATCTTAGTTAAGGTTGTGTTTTCCTGGAGCTGAGGATGAATGTCATGCAAGTGTCTAAGATGCAGGTACAAGATTCTAGCAACAAACATTGTATAATAAGAAATTAAATATTGAGTGCTTCAAATGTTCTCTGAGCAAAATTTAATACAGACTCACTAATTAACACTTGGAGAAGTACAGATTCACTAGTGGCTCCAGGCAAAACTATCATCTCGCTCAATTAAGATTACACAGTTTAATTTCACGTTGTTGGGTTTACTTTCTGGTACTTGGAAAATATATTATAACTTAGAAATATTATTTAATGGGCAAAAATAACTTAGCAATACTTTAAAACTGTGAAAAGTAGTCAATATTAAAGAAATTGGGAACAAATGACTAAATTTATTAGAATAATTAATAACCAGGCATAGAAAATTAAAATGATTGTCTATGGAGACTAGTTGGATGATGACTTCTATGCTGCAACATCCTTGACCTGGGTTTCTACTCCCACTGCTTACCATACCCAGGTCTCTGTTTCTATACACATGTCCTTATCTCTCCCAAGCAATCCTGAATCAAAAAATGAAAACAAAATCACTGACTTTAACTCTTCACTTTCCAAAAGCCATGAAAAATGAACATACTTGATTTTTACTTGTATTCATTATAATTTAAAATGAAATTAAATATTAATGTGTTCAAATTTGTGCATTTTTAATGAGCAAAGGAAATTGCTTTACAAATATTGATCTTGTTTATGGCCTTTATGTAGATATTCAAGAGTTTTATTTTTATACTAAGCTTTTCTTGTATGTTATTCGCAGAGAAATCCACTTTTTTTAAGTTGAAAAGTTTCTTGATTTCCTGAATACATATTTTAAATTTAATCAAGAAACAAAAAATTTTAAAAGTCTAATTAGATGAAAACTGTGATATCTTGTTTAAATCTACAGGTTGGATTCTTGATAATTATTACCACTATTTTGTTCTATAGTCACAGTAGAAGTGCTTTAAATTTTGAACTTCTTAAAAAATAAAAATTAGATTTTTGAGGAAATGCAGCACATATTTTTAAAGGAATGTGTATGTTTGTAAACGTAGGCAAATCTCTGTAGAAGGAAGCTCTAAATCTAGTCTCAGCACTTAGGCAAAAACTTAACTGCCAGTAAAAGAGAAGTCACAGATACCTACCTCTTTACCCCTATACAGAACAATATTTTTGTTTTTATCTTTATTAACTAAATATTGTTTTTAACTAGCAAAAGCATTACTAAATTCACTCTATATTCTTCACTTTAAATATTAAATAAAAATAATGTAATAAGAATTTATTAAATTAGGCTAATCTAATTCAGCAATCTAAGTTAGATACAAAATTTCAAATTTGCAAAAATGAATTTTGGCAGGTGATAAGATTATCAAATAATAGGTAACACTTCTTAAATTCAGAAATTCCGAATGAAAGCCTGATTGTAATAATGTATCATATGTAGTTATTACTGTGGAGCCCTCACCACTCTTAGGAGTTAGGCATTTTATCAATCATCTACATACAGTGTTTCAGCTAAAAATAATTACAAAAGAGAATTCATTCACTGAATACATGAAACTAGAAAAATGGTCATTATCCATCGAGATAGACATGAATGTACTATTTTACAAAATCATCTCTAGAACTTTCCTGATTATGAGGAAATGGTAAAGAGAAATTCTAAGGCCTCAGTTCCTCATTTCCCTCAACAAAAATGTAGGAAAGTCTTCTCCAATTTTCTGACCTGGGAGTTTACCAACTTGATCAGCACTTGTATCAGAGGAAAGGTGACAAAACGGTGAGTTACTGCCTAAAATATCACAATTGGAACCATAATCAAGAAGCACAAGAACTCCAGCGTTTTTAGAGACAGGGGAGGAGGACCCCTGAAGTACCCTCCTGACCTGCCTTGAGGCTCAAAGCCAACCCCATTGTGACTCCTGCTCACACTCTCGGTTCTTCTCCTTGGACTCTCCCAAGGGCACTGGGGGTTACATAAATTTGAGCTGTTGTACAATGTCCATATCTACCCCAATAGAATACATATCCCCTAAAAGTGTGGAAGATGTAAGCTGGTTGGGAAAATTCTCTTAAAATAAGCTTTTCTCTAGGAAGCACTTTCCAATGTTTAAAGTCTATTAAACAATGGTCCAGGATAAAACTCTAATGGCAACCTGGAAAGAAAACCCAACAAATCTTATCACCATATCACATGGGAGTCACATGTCCCAAATTATCCATTCATTATCTCGCTTCTGGATCCTTTTAGTATGTTAACAAGGCCATATATTCAGTGACAGTATACAGTTCTTCACTGTCATGGGCTCCCAGTGAAAATTACAAACAGATGTCGGTTGCTTTCAGGCCAGATGCCAGCACATCAGCAGGTGTTGAAGCCTATTTATTTGTACACAGAATATGTTGCAGCCTTGAATCACGATTAAGGTGTATCTTCACCTCCTCCCATGTTCACTCCCTCTGTCCTTTCTTTTCCTTTTTCGTGAGCCTTTCGGTAAACAAGATTTAAGCCATTTCAGTTATTCTTGACATTTGTGGATTACAATGGCCCAAAACAAATTGCCAAAATTAACTGCCATGTGGCTGCTAGGAAGTTGCATTCCTATATTTTTCTACCAAGTTTAGAAAGATTTTATTGCTTTTGAGACCTTGGTAATAAAATTGTGTTACATTTCTTTCAAACTTTGTTCCCACCGACAACATATTTCAGTTTCAAAAGTTGGCAATCTGGCCTTTTCCACCAGTACTAAAATTCCCTCAAAGAGAAGTCACCACTCCTGTTTCACTTGCTTTAATAACTTTAATATAGTAATAGACCAGTTTAAATGAGACGTACTTAAATATACGAATGTAATTATTGGATCAGCCCTAAGTATTTAATTTTTAAAAATCTATTCCCCAATAATTACAATTAATTACAAGTAAATATGTACTAAAAAGTGTTAACTTTTAAAAAAAGTTCCTCTAGGCTGGGCATGGTGGCTCAAGCCTGTAATCCCAGCACTTTAGGAGGCTGAGGCGGTTGGATCACAAGGTCAAGAGTTTGAGACCAGCCTGGCCAACATGATGAAACCCTGTCTCTACTAAGAATACAAAAATTAGCCGGGCATGGTGCTAAATGCCTGTAATCTCAGCTACTCAGGAGGCTGAGGCAGGAGAATTGCTTGAACCCAGGAGGCAGAGGTTGTAGTGAGCTGAGATCACACCACTGCCCTCCACCCTCGGCGACAGAAAAAAAAGTTCTTCTGAAATACCAGGGTGTAAATGTATCACTAAAGCTTAAATGAACAGTTATTGTATAAGCTAAGGCTTTTGGGGTTCTAACTTTTTACTGTAAGCCACTAGCCTTTTGTCAAAACTTATCAATCTCTGACACAAAAATCTATAAGGGGAAACAAGAGGGTGAAAAAACGAAGAAAGAAAGGCAGTGTGCAAACTTGCTTGGCAACCTGATGCTTCAGAATAGGATTTTGAGCCCACAGGTAGCCACCTCTGGTAGTGGGGATAAAAGTCTAGTAACTGTGTCAATCAGTAGGTCATTATCTACTGTTCCTACTCCTTTCAGAAAAGGAAGAAGAAAGTAAGAAAGAAAAAGAGAGAGAAAGAAAATTAGATTCCGTTTTCACATACATTTTATAGGAAACTGTGTTGTATTTTTGAGTTTGTTTGTTTGTTTGTTTGTTTTTTGAGACGGAGTCTCGCTCTGTCACCAGGCTGGAGTGCAGTGGCGCGATCTTGGCTCACGGCAACCTCCGCCTCCCGGGTTCAAGCAATTCTCCTGCCTCAGCCCTCCAAGTAGCTAGGACTACAGGCACACACCACAACTCCCAGCTAATTTTTTTATTTTTTGGTAGAGACGGAGTCTCACCATGTTGTCCAGAATGGTCTCGATCTCCTGACCTCATTATTCACCTACCTCAGCCTCCCAAAGTGCTGGGATTACAGGCTTGAGCCACTGCACCTGGCCAAATTGTTTTGTATGTATGAACCAGTTGGCATTAATGAATATTGCATGCCTGACTTTAAAACAATTTAACTTTATGTCAAAAATGGAATTGTTAGATAATTTTGCTCTATGTGTGCATGAACGTGTGTGTATGTGTACAGCCACGGCAATAAGACAAAACAAAAACCAATACAGACAACTCATCACACAATTTTATGAAGAAAAATGCATGTTATTTTTGTTTTGTTTTGTTTTAAAGAACAGAGAAGTGAAGTGATTAAGGAGAAATACTCTAAAATCATGGAATCCCAGGATTGGAATGACATTTAGACATGGTCTTTATCTCTAGACTCGAATCCTGTGAAGCACGCCTCATAGGACAGGTATCTCTTCCTTCCTCTTAGCATGTTCCAGTGAGCCTCTATTTCTTGTTAAATGGCGTATCCAGAAACAAAGTTTCCAGATACAAACAATTAAGACAACATAATAACATCTAGTGTTATTGAAATAAACCACATTTTTTATGTGCCAGATAATATAACATGCATTTTTTTAACACCTATCTCATTTAATCCTCTTAACAATCCTATTTAACAAAATAAGAAAAACCCTATGAAGAAAAGATTTAATTGAAAAACACTTACTTAGGAAACTGACCAAGAACACATAGCTAATGTCAGAGCCTGGATTTACCCACAAGAAATCTGACACTAAACGCTCAGGAACGCAAAATCCTCACACTGTGCTGTTGCAAGCTTGATAAGTAAAAATAACTGATTCCTCTTTGTGTGCACTGCCGCTAAATCATTCTTAGGTCTTTATGCAGATGTCCTTTTCCAATCAAATGTAGGACAGCACATTTAAACACTATTCAGTATGATATTTTAAAATTTCTCAGAGCGCTTGATATGCTTGAGTTGTGCTTTGGGTCATAATTCTGTCGGGCAATGTTTCTGTCATCCCTCCAGCCCTCCAGAGTTCTTTGTCCGATCACCAAAACCAAAAAGCAAAAAGCAAAACAACAAAAGGCCAGGCGCAGTGGCTCCCACCTGTAATGCTAGCACTTTGGGAGGTCGAGGCAGGCAGATCACGAGGTCAGGAGATCAAGACCATCCTGGCCAACATGGTGAAACCCCGTCTCTACAAAAAATACAAAAATTAGCTAGGCGTGATGGTGGGCGGGACTACAGTCTCAGCTACTCGGGAGGCTGAGGCAGGAGAATCGTTTGAACCTCGGAGGCGGAGATTGCAGTGAGCTGAGATCGCGCCACTGCACTGCAGCCTGGCGACAGAGCAAGACTCTGTCTCAAAAAATAAAAAGGACCAACCAAACAAAAAACTTAGGAGAGCACATATATGTGTCTTTTTCTAAAGCACTGTATGAAATGTAGAAATCGAAGGACCCAAAGAGACACACGCCACTTGATATTTGCCCCTAAGTTGACATTATATATTAATATTTTTGTGTACTCCTCCATCATTCATCTTTTTTCCAGCTTACCTACACAAATTTCACAGAAACCCATATCAACAATTTGTTAAACAATCCTTTCTTTCTTTTCCATACATAGTTCTTTTTCTGCTTGTTCCAAATTTCATTTTACCCCTGACACTAACTCCAATTATACAAACCACATTTTTATAGAATATCGTTATTTTTGTCCAACATCACAAGGAAAAAAACAAATGTATTATATCTTGGGGAATTCAACACATAAAATCATGCCATCCTTTATCTACTTTTTTATGATATTGCTTTTCATACTGTTTCATCTAACATAGTGCCATTATAGTCTTGACAACCATAATGGCAACATATTACTTTAAAAATGTTATTGAAACTCCCCTGGCTTTGGGGAATATGTTCATGTCCTCCTTGTCCCCTGCCCCCTGGAAACATTGGGATGGCCATAGTATGGGCAAATATGTGCACTTTCCTGTTACTTGACTGATGGTTTTCTCAGCTTTATTCATGTTTCATAGTTTTGGTTAATAGCAGTGTAGCCCAGTATGAAAGGTCAAGTAAAGAAAATGAAGGAACTAAATAGTTTATCCAAAGAAAGACATCCCTAAGTCTGAGACTGTAAAGAAAAAAGATAGGAGACCCAGTCTTCAAACTCAGGAGGCATTGCTTTCTTTCCCAGGGATTTTCAATGTCCTTTCCTCTGGATGTTTTTAGGAATTACCAAAAAAAAAAAAAAAAAAGACAACAGAAATATAGAGAAAACAGATTTGCTGCTCAAATACGTTTTGGCAACTCTAGGTTAAGTGGTCTAGACTAAACAATCCTCTGGACTTTTTGACTTTTCATAAACCTTAAAATGTGAATGTGAATTTGAATTTTAATATTCAGGACTGCAATAGAGTACTTAGTGTCTTTAAATTCAAAGAACCTTAGAATATATTTTTCCAAGCAACCCACAGAACTCATGTTTTATTGAAAAGATTTTTGGCCAGGTGTGGTGGCTCATACCTGTAATCCAGGCACTTTGGGAGGCTGAGGCGGGCGGATCATCTGAGGTCAGGAGTTCGAGACCAGCCTGGCCAAAATGATGAAACCCCGTCTCTACTAAAAATACAAAAAATTAGCCGAGTCTGGTGGTGGGTGCCTGTAATCCCAGCTACTCAGGAAACTGAGATGGGAGAATAACTTGAATCTGGGAGGCAGAGGTTGCAGTGAGTCGAGGTCGCGCCACTGCATTCCAGCCTGGGCGACAGATTGAGACTCCGTCTCAAAGTAGAATGGACATTCAGAAGTATTTCAATGCATCTTTGTTTCATTTCAAAATTAATAGGTTGACATATGAAAATTGCATGGGATGGAAAGGCTGGTGTAGAGCTCACAGCTAGACAAAAATCATAACTTTTTGAAATCTACCTCCCAAACAAAAGTCCTATAAACTATTAATGATATGCAAGGTAATTTTCTAGTATCTGAAATGAAAGCAAAACAAAAATGTTTATTCAATTTTTTGGTGGCGTTAAAGTTGACCTCTGATAAAAATATTTTCAGATAAAATAACATAGCATTATATTAGATAAGAGTTAATTAAAATAATTATTCATTCAAGAAATATTTTATCAAATGTTCCCTGTATGTGAGTAGAGTGGAGATCTCCTATTATAATACTTCCCATTACAGTTTGCAATCCTTTCCACAGCTCATATACCGTCTGCCAACAGTATTATTTTGAGTACACCGTGAATTATATCTTCTTAAAAACAGATACTTAACTAAAAAGTCTAACAGAGCCAATGAGTCAAAACAGATTCCAGAATATTCAGAAGACATCTTTTCCAGGTTTATAAGAAAATATCTCCTTGCATTCTTTATTACAACACAGAAATGTACCTATCTCTTAATTAAGGAAAATGATTTTCTAAACATCTGGAAACATTACTAGATTTATTTTTAGGTAAGTGGAATCTAAGTACTTTCTTATTTGGCTAAATGCTAATAAGTCAGCTAAAATATTACTTCTGTATTTTGTGACTAAATTCTCATTTATTACCTAAGTGTTTCATTTCTTATTTCAAAATTTTGGCTATATTCAAAATGTTTAATTATTAATATATTTTATTATTAAATACAAATCATTGCTGATAGGGAAATTACATTTTGTTCTAATATCATTATTGTTACTCTTCACACAACATCAATTCTTACATGTCATGTCCACATACAGAATCTAAAATGACAATCTGGATTTATAACCTATAGCATATATAGACAATTTCATATAGGATTTCACCTTCACTTTCCAACCTTTAGAATTTGAAGAGGAAAATGTTAAATGTGCACATTTACTATGAAAATCATCAACCATTATTAGTTTACTTAGAGATATACCTGCTTCAATTTTTAGATGTCTCATAAAAACGTCTAAGGCCTAATATTCATTTTGTCCTTAGTACAAAAAAAAAATTCTGGATTAAAAAATGATATTTAATGAGCACAGATACAGATATCAATTATTTGATACCAGATTAAGCATTACCTCCACACAAGCATCCCCAACATTTAGAATAGTGGGACCAAAATATCAAAACAGACCGTTCAAAAATGCCTACTCACTGTATTCTGTTCTGTTAGAGAAAGTTATATATTACATTATCCAGTGTTTGCTGGTGAGCAAATTACTCCTTGATAATCAAAGGTAAAGAGAAAAAAAAAATGGGCTGTGTCTACAGACCAGTGCATTAAAGCACTTCAGGTTTCATCATGGAATTTTTTTCTGTAGTAATAAGGTGTATTTATGTACAAACAGTGCTGAAATAGGGCAAAGAGAACTCCAATAGCTAATATCAGAATGAATTAGAGAAAAAGCAAATTTCTCGTCCTTGCAAATCAGTAGAGTGACTTGCACACCTTCATCTGTCTTTGGAAGGAAAAAGATATATACATGTAGCCCCTGAAATAGGCCTTGGGAGCTCATACATTTAATTACTGTCAGATCCATAGAAAGCTACAATGGCTTTTCATAAAATATTTAAATATACACTTGTGAGGCCATCTCATTAACAAATCTTAACACTGTCTTGTCAGGTAGGGAAGTTATAACAATGTAGATAAAATTGCACGTGACACTGTCTTGTAGGAAACTCTTTTGACCATCTACCTACCAGAATAGGAATTCTGACTTTTTTTCCTGTAGTATTATTCACAAGGAGCAGCACACATGCATTTTGCCCTTGTCTGTGAGCTTTGAAGTTGTCAATCAGCTTTGGGCTACCCTACCTGGAGCTACTCAATTTCCACTGAATTTATGAAAATGAAAATTATTGCAGTATTTTTCAAAAAGAACTATAATACCATAGGGGTGCTGAGCTAATAATCAGAGCTTTGGAAAGGATTAACTTACTTTACTGGAAAAGAAACATTCAACTTTTTATGAGAATATCCATGAAGAGTATATCAGGAGCTAGTCCTTCTTTCTTTTCACTCAAGATAAAGTGTGAAATGTGAAATATATGTAATTGGGCATGGAATAAACAGAAAGATCCCCATGGTGAAGACAGAACAAAGAATTTCACTGTGATGACTTCCAACATTAGAAGTAACTACAGAGAGGCCGGGCGCGGCGGCTCACGCCTGTAATCCCAACACTTTGGGAGGCCGAGGAGGGCTGGTCACGAAGTCAGGAGGAGATGGAGACCATCCTGGCTAACGCGGTGAAACCCCGTCTCTACTAAAAATACAAAAAATTAGCCGGGCTTGGTGGCGGGCGCCTGTAGTCCCAGCTACTTGGGAGGCTGAGGCAGGAGGCTGGCGTGAACCCGGGAGGCAGCCCTTGCGGTGAGCCGAGATCGCGCCACTGCACTCCAGCCTGGGCGACAGAGCGAGACTCCTTCTCAAAAAGTAAATAAATAAATAAATAAATAATAATAAAATAAAAAGAGGTAACCACAGAGAAAAAACAAGATAGGAACTTGTGATTTGCGTGACTTTGGGACACCCATAAATAATCTCATTTAATCCTAACAGTCACACCTTGGGATAAATATTAATACCATATTACTCCATTAAGTTTAGGAAGTAAATTGCTATTGTCATACAGCTAGAAACATGGGAACCAGGTTTCAAACACAAGTCTGTTTGGCTTCAAAGCCCAACATCTTTCCTCTACAGTATTTGGAAAGAATTTTCCAAGTAGTACACTGGTTAAAAGTTGGTTTCTGTCTACCAAAAATCAGTAGAATCTGTAAAACCTCTCCTGAGGAAGAGGTACAGAAACCATGATTTTTTGAATCAAGAATCTGTATGCAGACTTCACAAGTATGCAGCAAAATAAGAGAAAGATTTTAAACCTGCATAATTTAGAGTAGAACATAGGAACAAATATTGTTAGAACAATAGAAGCAAGCACAGTTTATGAAAAAGTGTTTTTAAAGTTTGAACATTAAGCAATGAAAGAGGTTGATAATCCTATACGATCAGTAAATTAATGACAATATAAAGAAACTGCTCCTTTGTATTAACAAAAGAGGTGGACTAAAATGTCTACCTGTCTGCAGGAAGTTAAGAGAATAACAGAAAAAGGATGAGGAGAAACAGACAAGAACACAGCCAGAGATACTGCCTTATCCAGATCTGACTAAAGTTTTTGTTGCTACCCTAATTAGGAACTTTTAATAGTAAATTACGTACGCTGTTCATAGTGTGGTTTCAGCCTTTCATCAATCCTTCTGTCATCTCTACTGTATCTTTTGGAAAGCCCAAAGTCAAAAGAAAACATTTGGGTCTGCTTGACATGGGTGGATCTATCCAATCACCTCTGTAATCAAGATGCTGGTGCCCTGACTGATCATACTATGTGCCAAGATAGGTCAGAATCTAGGTGCTAATTGGATTAAGGTATACACATTTCTTGAAATGAAATATTATACTTTTCTACATTGTCAAATTTGAAAAATACTTTAATATATAAAAAATGGTTTTCAAGACACCATCCTGGCTAACACGGTGAAACCCCGTCTCTACTAAAAATACAAAATATTAGCCGGGCGTGGTGGCGGGCACCTGTAGTCCCAGCTACTCGGGAGGCTGAGGCAGGAGAATGGCGTGAACCTGGGAGGCGGAACTTGCAGCGAACGGAGATCGCACCACTGCACTCCAGCCTGGGCGACAGAGCGAGACTTCGTCTCAAAAAAAAAAAAAGTTTTAAGTTAAAATTATATCTGTTTGAATTAAGCTAAGTTTTACACCACATGGCACTAATAAAACTGTTTTTAAAAGTTAAAGTACCAATTTGGTGGGTTTTCTGATATGTGCTTGACACTACTTAGAATAACCAGGAAAGAAAATATAGTTTGATAATTTAGTGCAACAATAAATTTAAGTAAAACTAAATTATATCAAAGTATAATTCTACTTTAAAGTTTCTTTTCATCAAATGCAATGAAGATAGGTAAACTATAATCTAATAATTAAGACTATATAGATTTTTACTATTATAATTTCAAATATAATTAAATTGATTGATTTTCAAATCTGACTACATTTATTGTTTTAGAAAATTGCTTTGAAGGTATTCATATAGTGTACTAATTGTTCCTTTTATTTAACATGTGATCCTTTAAGATAAAAAAGGGACAACATATATTATTATTGTGTGACATTTTAAAAATAACTTTTGTTGATAAAGAATGCAGTATGCCAAGACAGACAAAAAATGAATTCCTGTATTGGGCTATTCCTGACACATTCTTATCATTCTAGTGTCTAGTGTTGTTCCTATACTGTTTATTACAGAAGGGTGGCAGAAGTCTGTTCTCAATTTCATTTTTGTCACGCAATTTTATTATCTATTCACAACTCTACAGTATGATTACATCCCATCACTTAAACCAGGAAATAACTAAGGTTGCTGTCTATAGTTTCCTGTGTAGTTCTAGTCAGTTGCTATGAAAGTAGAAGCCATAAGTTCATTAAAAAATAATAAATAAATAAATAAATACATACGATGGGGTATGTATGTGTGTCAGAGGATTGATATTTTTCTTTTAGTTGTTATCTCCAACACAAAAGTCGAAAAGAATCCTTACATTATGAAGATCTTTCTAGGATCATAGAAAAATAGATTTGCAGGGGGAAGAGTTATAATCCAACTAGGTTACTTGTAAATCTTGTAAATAGTCTACTTTTTCTTTTTTTTTAATTGTAATTTTTATTTTTATTTTTATCTTTGAGACGGAGTCTTGCTTTGTCGCCCAGGCTGGAGTGCAGTGGTGCGATTCGGCTCACTGCAACCTCCGCCTCCCAGGTTCAAGCAATTCTCCTGCCTCAGCCTCCCGAGTAGCTGGGACTACAGGCGCCCACCACCACACCCAGCTAATTTGTTTTGCAATTTTAGTAGAGACGGGGTTTCACCATGCTGGTCAGCCTGACCTCGTGATCCGCCCGCCTCAGCCTCCCAAAGTGGTAAATATTCTACTTTTTTAGTGGAATCTTTCAAGATAAAAGACCTTCCACTAAAAGTCTAAAAATTTGAGAAATAATTTTTAAAGAAAAAATTACTATGAGATGTCTTTTATTTTCCTATGAAATAACAACATACCTAGCCACTTGCTTCATGGAAATTGAAAGATAAAATCTTCATTAAAAATATGAAAGGTCATCTCCCCTTAGGAGAATTCCAGTTGTGACTTGGATAGCATTTATTGCTATGCATTCACTCTCATTAAAACGATGATGCTATCTTAAGGAAAACTAAAGCTGCTAGTTCAAGGACTGCAGCACCCAGCTGTAATAACAAAGCTGATGTTCACTGCCCAGAGCCTACACCAGCAACAGGAAACCTGCCTGGTGGGGGCCTGGCCCACTGTGCCTCAATTGCAAGGAGGCTGCAGCCATTACAGAGTCACTGTGTGATCTGCCGGTGAATATGCATGAGAAGCTAATTTGGAGGATTCAGTGAAAAGTAAGTGTTTTGATGAGGAAGACTGAAATAACAAGAAGGGAGGAGTGAGGAAATGGGATAAATATACCATAATCCTTGATTACTCTGCAAATATAGCGGGCATGAGAGTTTATCTTTTCCTTAAAGCTTGCAGTTTTATTTCCTTTCATATTTGAAGTATGGCATGGGCCACTGGGAAAAAGGAGTCAAAACCACTCACATCGTTTATTCTAAATAGAAAATGAACAGCTCATGTGCAGACTTCTTCTAACAACTTTAAAAATCATTGTGTATGCCTACATTTTGAAGGGATGTTTTTTGTAGCAACAAACTTTCTAATTTACCTATAGAACATAAGTGGTTTTCTGCATCTAATCAGTCTTATTCACTAGCTTTCCAATGATTTTCTATTTTTCAAAAAGCAAATCACTTCAAACAGAATAAAAAAGCGTAGCAATGTGAGTTCCTTACCCCCAAATCTTTATTATCTCTGAAACTGTAGTACTATTTCATTCACTCTAACATGGACTGCACTTAACAGATCCCTGGAAAGGATCCCTGGAAAGGGATCTGTTATTTAACATTAACAAAAAAGAAAATGGCTATGAATATACTTTCAGGTGAACAGAATAAATGCCTAAAGAGGAGTACTTATTTTTTTTCTTTTTAATTGAATTTCTCTAAATTATACCAATAGTCGAAATTGAAAATGTGTACTCAGCACATGAATAAGTAGATCTATACAATTTCTTACAAAAGATTTTCCTTGTATAAGCTGTACCTCTCAGAAACCTTGGAAGTATGTATCTTGCCCTTAATGTCATGTGTGTGTGTGTGTATGTGTGTGTGTGTGTTTAACTTTACAAATGTCTAACTCTACTATTGAACAAAGCAGAAAAGGCAATTTGAATTTAGTGAAAATAATAAGCCTTAGAGTGAAAGGAAAAAGCAGACTGAAATATTATAGTAGGAGAAACACTAGATTAGAAATCAGAAGACCTAAGTTTAGGCTTTGGGTAAACTCCTAGCCATGTGATCTTGAGCAGTCACTTAACTTCTAGATGCTCAGTTTCTTGTCTACAGAGTATGTATAATAAGAGATCATACTTTGCTTATGGGGTTCTTAGGAGTACCAAATTCCATGATATATGTAAACATATTTTGTAAACTACTAAGTACTACAAACTGAATAAAGTTAGAAACGAGAAGGAAAAAAAGAAGATCTAAATCTAGTAGAAGACAATCAGACTGTGAAAATCTACCAATGATCCATTACTCCTTATGTTGTGGACAGCCAAAAAATGAGTTCCTCAAATAAAATTGAAGTAAGCTATTCTAAATATATGTTCATACATATTTTAAATTTTTAAATAATATACTATATTTATATATTACATATACTATATAATATTACATGTTGCATTATATAATATTTATTTGCAAACTATAATATATAATATATATTTGTTATATAATATACAACTCTAATATATAATTATATATAATATATGAAACATATATGAAATATGTATATTAAGTACTTACTCTGTGTCAGAAAATATCTAGTTTAATGGTCATAGCTACCCTCTCTGTAACTCAACAGACATAGATATAGATACAGATAAGGAAATAAAGGTGTAGAGAAATTAATTATTTGCCTAAGGTAATATTGAGAGTAAAGAGTTGAACAGGACTTCAACCACAGGTCTTGACTCTTATACACTAAGCAATGTTGCCTCTCTAAAATATCAAGAGGTAACATATCATTATTAGCCCCTACTTTTGTCCATGTAGCTGGTCTCTATGTTCCCAAGATATTTTGCTTCTGGGAAATTGTACATTTACTTCTGTAAAATGTTAACAGAACTTCTAAATATCAGCCAGAACTTCCTTTCTGATTAGTTGATTAAATAATAAGAACTTGGATCTCCAGCCTTGCCTACTGGTTGAAGTGTAGAATTTACAGAATATGGGTATTTGACTTATACATTAATGCTGGACATGAGAGGGGAAATACAAGAACCTCAGCAATATCTCTGGGCCCAATACGTTGTAAGGCAAGATCACCAGGTGGTATCTCCATGGGCAAACATCTCTGAATGAATTAGGGAGACAATGTTCCATTTATTGGTTGACTGTTACTATCTTTCCTGAAAAGTCATCCACAGCTTATAAAGGGAATTGATAATGTGGGTTTGTGGCTGAAATGAAAGATTCTGTGAAGGGCAAAGTGGCGTAACCTCTATAAGCTTTTCTCAAAATTAATTCCTTTGAACTGGTCTTAAGATATTGCATTGCCTGTTCTCAGGATGCTAGCAGACACCATAAGATCAAGAAGTTTACTTAAATTCTGTGAACCAAACAGGTCTCTGGCTATACTATATTATATTAGGACTCCAGGAAAACCAAGACTACTAAGAATGTTTCCAGGTACCAGCAACTGGTAGTAAATAAATATTGACTAGATGATTTCTATGTGTCAATTTCTATAACATGCTCTCTGGAGGATACTGAGAAAGTAGACAGCATGTTTTGTCTCAGGGGTCTGATGGTAGGCAGTATTAATAATACCATAAGTTGAGTCTCTAAGTTCCCAAATGAGAAAGGTAAAAGCTGGGATAGTTCATAGTGTAATGGTTTGGAAGTCTTCTTTGAATATGTGGCTTTCAGTTGGCCTTGAAGGATGATTAATATTTAAAGGACAGGAAAAAAAATTAGACCTTCCAGCCACGAGGAAATGCAAGAATATAGTATTGGTCATATTTAAGGAACAAAAACGAAACAAAACATTTGGCTGTGACAGAGGGTCTGTGTTGCCCAGGGTATTCCTGCAAACTTAACTTCAAAGTTAATCAGTTAACTTCCATATTTTCTTTTAGTGTCACATAAGAATGATTTAAAATTCTTTGTGTGCAACTAGCTATGTAACCTTGAATAAGTTGATTTCTCTAAAGTTTTATTCTCTGTCTGTAATATTAGAGCATTTTCTCACAAACTAGGGGAGTATGTCTGTGTGATTCTATATATATAAAAAAAAAACCTAATAGAGTGTCTGCTGTGTAGTTTAGGTGTCTAAATGTTATCTTTAAGTAATAATAAATACAATAGCAGGCTTGAATTAAATCCTCCCTAATTCGAAGTTTTAGTTTCAATCAATTGATTGAATTGTAAAATTCCTTTTTGATTAAATAAAAAAACCTAGAAATTTACTTTCAATTTTAGCCATAGATTTAGTGAAAAATATATTTTGGAAACTGTATTTTTTGTTTCATTGTCATAAAAATGAAAGATAATGACCATATAATTTGACTGAGGTTTCAAGGACGTGCACAGTAGCATCAAACATAATTTAATTAATGTTAAATCATAGTTGCCATTAAGTGTTGAGACAAAGCCCAGTCTTAATCAATATTCAAGTCAGAATATTGCTACCACATTTTAGCATTTACTGTGTATCTGCCTTTAAATGCGTCTTGTTGTTCCTTGCTCAATTTAAATTTTGTTTATCAAGTACACATTCTGTAAATTAACATCTATGTTTTCTATATTTGGTATTTAAAATTGAAAGGCTAACCTTTTTAATTTTTTAGAACAACTTTTAATTAATGGAAGACTAGAATCTTATTTTTAAAACTTACCCTATCAAAAAAATGAGAATTTTTTTTAAAAAAGTAAAATTTATTTTAATATCATTTTCCCAAAAAGAAAAACTCATATCTAAAATAAATCTATTATAATGTTAAAAGTCTTTTATATCAAATCTATTAAAGAGCCAGAGCAGTTTTATAACAATTCAAGTCTGTTTAAGTGGTCAGTGGAAATAAGAGTGGTGATTTAGAAACAAGTTAAGGAGATTCAAAAATGTTTTTGGGCCGGGTGCAGTGGTCCATGCCTGTAATCCCAGCGGTTTGGGAGGCCAAGGCGGGAGGATTGCTTGAGCCCAGGAATTTGAGACCAGCCTGGGCAACATTGTGAAACACTATCTCTACAAAAAATATAAAAAATAGCTGAACATGGTGGCGCGTGCCTGTGGTTCCAGCTACTCAGGAGGCTGAGGTGAGAGGATCACTTGAGCCTGGGGGAGTTGATGCTGCAGTAAGCCATGATTCCATCACTGTATTATGACCTGGCGACAGAGCCAGAAACTGTCTCAAAAACAATGAACAACAACAACAAAAATTTGTAGGAATAACTTTTATTTTTAAAAGTTGCCGGAATTTCATATCATTTTCACCACTGGTATCATTGACTATGGAGGAGGAGGCCATTGTGATTTTGTGGAGTTTCTTGGTTTCATTTTTCGTTTTGAGACAAGGTTTGGCTCTGTCACCCAGTCTGAGTGCAGTGGTTCAATCACTGCTCACTTCAGCATGGAACTCCCTAGCTCAAGCGACGCTCCTGCCTCAGCCTCCCAAGTAGGTAGGACTATAGGCGTGTGCCACCATGCCCTGCTAATTTTTTTTCTAAAAAATGGAGAGACAGAGTCTCATTATGTTGCCTAGGCTGGTCTGGAACTCCTGGGCTCAAGTGATCCACCTGCACTGGCTTTCCAAAATGTTGAGATTACAGGTGTGAGCCACTGTACCCGACCTTATTGTAATTTGTTTCAGGAGAATCTCTCTATTCTGACCTGTGTGCCATACTTTTATAATGGCCCCTTTTATATATGCTGGCCAGTCAGGTAAATTCTGGTTGTACAATTCAGATATTGCCTTCGGCGGTGACTGAAAAGTCTTATTGACATAGAGGGGATGGGTCCTCTTCTACTGTCTTCTACACAATTTTCTATTATTAAAGAAAATATGGAAGGGAAATGTAGAAGGCACTCTTAAGGATGGTCAAGACAACCTGGACGATGATGGGCAATTTCTTTCTACCTTTGACATTATAATGCAGACATGTTTTTAAAGATGTTTGTGATTGTGTGTTTATAATATATAATTGACACTAGAGTTGTGAGCTTAAGGAAGGTCTCACTGAATTCCTTATGTAATGAAGGCTGGAATTGTTCCAGCATTCAGTCAATTCATTTCATCAGGAACTGTTCTGATAAGACAACCACGAGAAATAAGTCAAGGTCCCTTGAATTGAAATGAAAGAGGAAGACCAATAGATGATCAAATAATGACAGAAGAGTATGTTGAAGCTTTGGAATAGAGAGAAGTACTAGATGCGGCTGGGGATAGGCAATGGAAGTGGCTGACATTTTCTTGGTTAGAAAAAGACAAACGGAAGGTCAGGAACTTCTCTTTAAAGATGTCAAACATCACTCTGTAAATATGAAAACTGACATATTGTCAGTCCACTCACTTGACACAAAAGTATCATCTCTTTCTCCTACTCTAATATAGCAGGATTCTGAAGGGAATTTAGGGATGATCAGCTAGAGTAGGGCTTAGGTTGATAGCTGTGCATAGTAAAGCTGGAGAAATACTTAGCCACCTATGAAATGCTTATAAGAAACTCTTAGCCAGATATATATATATACACACACACATATATATATACATATAACACATATATATACACACACACGTGTATACACACATATATACATACATATATACACACATATATGTATATAAACATATATGTATATACACCATCATAATAAATAACCTGGCTTTTTTAAACCTCTAATGATTGAGAGTAATTTACATAATTTTATTTGTACTTGCACAAACTCATTGGCATTAAAAAGAACCCATCAAGCAGGACGCTTATTTAACACACTTTCCACCTGCCTGCATCTTGACTTGGTGGACTCAAGATAGAATCAGATAGCAATCTAATTACCCTGCAAAGGAATTCAGTGATGGGAAGTGAGATTAATATAATGACCAAATTCTGGCTAGAATTTACTGCAGTGTCTGCTACTGTTTTATTAGAAAATGATTACGTTTCTGCAAGCAAATAAAAGTGTTTTAACTGGTGAAAGATAATGATTCATTTTAAATACACAAAAAATGGCTAAAATTATAATTTGTGGGAAGAGATGACATGACAAAGGTATAGATATGTAAATGTGTGTGGGTGTGTAGGAAGGAGAGGGGCATTTAAGTTCTATGTATTTAACGTAATTGTGTCATTTTTTTTGTATGTAATTTAAATGACAACAGCATGCATCAAATAAAACTTATTTATCCAAAGCAAAATGAAGTGGTCTTTGACATTGCATAAAACAAGGAGAATGGATGATTAGCAATAGGCTGAAATATATCCAAAATATGATTGAAATAAATATCAAACTTATAATATTCAAAAATATTCTGTTACACAGGCACTTTCCACAATAATTTATATAATGCCTTATACACAGGAAATAAAATAATTCGATTTTTCTGTTTCTTTTTTTTTATTTTTATTTTATTTATTTATTTATTTGAGACAGAGTCTTGCTCTGTTGCCGGGCTGGAGGGCAGTGGCGTGATCTCGGCTCCCTGCAACCTCCGCCTCCCGGGTTCAAGTGATTCTCCTGCCTCAGCCTCCCGAGTAGCTGGGACTACAGGCACACGCCACCACACCCAGTTAATTTTTATATTTTTAGTACAGACAGGGTTTCACCATGTTGGCCAGGATAGTCTCTATCTCTTGAATTTGTGAGCTGCCCACCTTGGCCTCTCAAGGTGCTGGGATTACAGGCATAAGCCACCACACTTGGCCAAATTAATATTATTTAATTGATAAATTATATACATTTATGGGGTACAATGTGATATATATATGTGTGTGTGTGTGTATATGTATATATACATATCACACAATGTGAAATGATGGTCAGGTATTTGAAAACTACTCTCTTAGTTATTTTGAAATACTCAATATGTTATTACTGACTATAGTCATCCTGCTGTGCAGTAGATCTCAAAATATATTCCTCCTGCCCAACTCAAACTTTGTTGTTTGTTACATTTTTAAAAACATTATTTTAAATGCATATTAGTTTTATGGGACAGTTGGCAAATCTTTGAAAAACTCATACAATAAACATACTGCAGAAATTGTCAAGATTTGAGATGCCAATCAAAATCCCACACTCAGGCAACAGAGATGAACCTAGTAGACATTGTGCTAAGTGAAATAAGCCAGACACAGAACAAATACTACATGGTACCACTTAAGTGATGAACCTAAAGTAGTTAACAGAAGCAGAGAGTGGAATGGTAGTTGCCAGGGGTGGGATCAGGAGAGATATGGGAGAAGATAGTGTTAGTCAAAGAATACAAAGTTTGGTTTTCCAAGATGAATAAGTCTTAGAGATACAGCATCCACCTTGGGTTAACAATACTGTGCTGTGTGCTTAAAAATTTGCTAAGAATGTAGCTCTTATATTAAATGTTCTTATTTTCCCCCAAAAAATCATCATAATAATAAATAAATAAAAAGGAAGAAGGAAACTTTTGACTTTGATGGATAGGGTTATAACAGATTGTGGTGGTGGTTTTAAGGGTCCATACTTATCTCCAACTTTGTTGAGTTGGATACATTAAATATGTAAAGTTTTTATATGTCAATCATACCCAAATAAAGTGGTGTTAAAAAAAAAAGTACATGCCAGATGTGGTTCTTATAATCCATCAACTATGCTGATACCTAATAACCTTCAAAATTTTCATTATCATCATGCAGAGGGGCAATGATTTCTCATTACTGAAATGTTTAACGAGTGACATAAAACATGTGGACTTGCTAAGATACCACGTGGGGCCTCTGTCATGTGCACAGCATGTCCCAGCACGTAGAGTGTCACTTCCACTCTTCACCCCGGTGCCTCAGGCTATGAATGCTCACAAGTCCTATGAGCAGCCTCTTCCAGAAGATGCTTTGGCCTGATTCCAACTACAAGGTAACCAGGTCCTGCTAAGAGAAAACTGTCACATCTGTCTAAGTGAAACTGTCATGCCCGGAGTTTGTCACAGTACTAAAAATCACAAAGGTTGAGACTTAATTAAACTTACAGGGTAGATTGTATTACATTTTCTCTTTCATTGCTAGTAAGTGTTTGAAAATGTTGTAGAATTTGATTGTTGTGTTTTTACCCTCATTTTAACATGAGATGATAGTGTGATCAGGAAATAGAACTATAACTCTCACCTCTAACAAAAGCTACCAAAGGATATCGAAAATAAATGTATCAATTGTAAACAACAAAATTAACTTAGGTCAATTTGCAACCTAGACAATCACACACAGGGAGCATACAAATATTCTGGTTTGCCTAATTAGCGAGTTAGAAAATGGTTACTCAGTCAATAAAGAAGCACTGGGTACTGGCAAGTCTCCTAGACTGAATATTAAGACACGTAGGATCTAGTTTTATTCTCATCTGATTTGAGCCAATGGAAATTTCTCATAAGGCTTTTAACTTTCTGAGAATTCTAAACTATATGACTTATTGGGCCTCTTATCAGCCCTGAAAGTCTTTAATTCTATACATTTTACCAAAGAAGTTTGGTATATACGCTTAACTGTATACTCTAATAGACAATAGAATTAATTATAAAGGCACAACTTTTCTGGAAAGACCTTAGAGAATACACTGAGATTCACTTGCTACCTTTCCTTCCGTTGGTTCTAATAACAAACACCAAAAAACTGATAATTAGCAGTTTATAATAGTTTTCCACACCTCCAGCCTGGGAGGGTAACAATATAGTACATACTGCCCCTGTCTTCTTAGTCCTCTCCTTTTAAAAATTCCTGTCTTATCCTCTCCATAGTTTCTTTGCCTTCATAATCTAAATATCAGGAGTGAGTTTACTCCACAGTCCTTCCCTTACAGCTGGTGGTACTGTTGGGAGAAGAGTCAGAAAGCATGTATACCAATCAAATAGATCATTTGGAAAATAATCGTTATTATGTACAATTGCATTAATTTAAATTGTATGTTGCTTGGAAATATGTTTTGTTGGTTGTAAAGTGATGCTCATGTGCCTACTCCAATTCTTAATATATGTACAACTTTAAAAGGGTTATTTCCCTATGTGTTTAATCAACCAGAATAATCTGAAAAGAACCTGGGTTTGTAGAGCAATATCCCTCAGGGCTAAAGCTCCCATATTTCTCTTCCATGTGGAATTAACTGTACTGGAAGCTAATCCCTTTCACCGAGGCAAGGGAGATTTACTAAATAGTGCCAGCTCACCAAAGGTCAGATTTCACTAACTCTTTTCATTCTTATGCTGCCCTCTCTGCCCCTGTAATTATTACGCTTTGCTTCCTAAATAAACCACGGCAGCCATTCTTATGGGTAATGTTTGTTTCAAGCAAACATCAGTTTCAAAGAAATAATTAGAATTTTCAATAATCTTGTCTTCTCTATATGAGTTTTTCTCACTGGATCTTCTTAACTGCCCTAGTATTTCTGTCTTGCTTCTTTTGTTCCTGGAGGTGTTATGATCAGAAGATTAGGGACAGAGAAGTAGAAGAAAGTAAAGCAAAGAGAAGAAGGGGAATTAACATTTTTTAGGCACCTATCATAATATGCTGTTCTACATAATTTACATGCGTTATGTTATTACCCCTCCTATCAGAACTGTGAGGTAAATATGATTTTCCCCATTTTATCTCACTTAAAACAAGGTGAGATTAGGCAAGTCATCCAAAGTCACACAGCTATCAAGAGGCAGATCCAGAAGCCAAGACCATGTCTGTCTGGGATGCAATCCCCTATACTTCCTGTGGTGTTTTGCTGCCCTCTCCTTATTCTAAGTACTTTAAAGGAATACAGTAGTTTTAGGTTACACTGGTATTTTTCAAAGCAAGTTTTAATTACTACTTGAGAAAAAAAAAAAAAGGACTGACCATTATACAATAGAAAAAAGTATAACAGTGAAATATTCCATTTCTTTGTGTATTTGTTGAAAGAATATT
This sequence comes from Pongo abelii, assembly GCF_028885655.2. Lineage (NCBI taxonomy): Eukaryota > Metazoa > Chordata > Mammalia > Primates > Hominidae > Pongo > Pongo abelii. Next base: position 144,159,311 of record NC_071991.2, on the reverse strand, counting down.
TGTTGGAATCCAATCAACGTTGCTGATAAAATATTGCTATGTAACGAAATAATTAGACATTGCTATTTAATGAAGTTTATTAAGAATTACAGGTGTGGAAACCTGCTCTCTTTTTTGAGAGTGGATTGTATGCTAGGCACCGAGCTTCAGCTTTACAGACAGCATTAATCACTTAATCTTTGTAACACTTCTATTACAAGAGTCTATAACCATCACTTTTACAAGAAAAAAAATGTGTATGTTGGAGAAGTTAGACATGTTCTTCCAGGTCACCCAGTATTAATTGGCAGAGCCAAGATTTGTACTCAGTCCTTCTGATGCCAAAGGCTCTGTTTTTCTACCACACAATCAACTTTCCCTCAGATGTGGTACCACTTGCTCACCCACACACGTTTTTTGGATGGTGCTTTCATTAAACATAATACTGTTTTGTAGTCTTTTATTGTTCTCTAAATGTTTATGTATATAAGCGTACCTCTCCTACAGTCTACAATCTCCCTCATGGCTTCTCTTTTGTGAATTAGGTGTTGAAAAGTGATAGATATCGGATAGGTAGATAGATAGATAGATAGATAGATAGATACATACATACATACATACATACATACATACACACATAGATGAAACAGAGTAGATTACATATAGATGGATAGATCGATAAATAGATGAGATAGAAGATTAGATAGATAATGCAGTAAATAGATGATACAGAATAGATGATAGATAGATGGATAGAATAAAAGATTAGATTAGATAGATAATAGATAAAGTCGTACGTTAGTCTAATGCATGACTTAATGTTAATCTGAAGCAAAGGTTTCTTTTCAAGGTGGGGATGAGATGGTATGGGAAGGTGTGTCTGGAATTGCCGATGTAGCAGTTGTCACACAGCATCTTTAGCTTTTCAGGTGACTGTACCAGTGCTCTTTGAAGGAGAAAGAAAATGGGAAAGAGGGACTCATGAATGGAGGGGTCTGTGCCATTCACTCCACAATGCCTGCTGAGCAATAGAGGAGGCTAAGTTGCTGAGGGAAGAGTAAGAAACCTGCAGTAAGAGGATCAAGATTTCATCCACTATCTCTTATTTGGCAAATAAGTTAACCTCTCTTTGCCCCATTTTCTTTATTTGGAAAATGGGACAAATAATACGTAAGTAGATCTCAGGATAATTATGAGGTTCAGTGAGAAAAAAGGAGGTGAAATGCAACTTATGGACACTCAAGTGCTATATACGTGCAATTTCCCCATTTTCACCCTGGCTAACGCCTATTTTGTTAAAAAGGTCTTGCTGGCTCTTACGCTGCCTTACCTCGGGGACTCTGTGCAGTGCACACCACCTGCCTGGGCAGCTGTCTGTGGTCAGTACCCTGCACACCGAGTTTAGAGTGAATAATAGCAAGAGCTGGTAGCACAGCCAGCCTGTGAGCTGTGTCCACTGCTCTGCAGAAAAGCAAATAAGTCAAACAAACACTCCTCAGAAAGCCAAAAATTGTTTAAACATTATACCATCCTTCATCTCCATGTACAATATAACACAACAAACTAACAGAGAATAGAAAAGATTTCAGAAAAAAATATGTGGGACTGTTGAGGAATTTGTAGAGGAAAGACATACAAATGGCTAAGCATATAATTTTTTTAAAAAAGTATTACAATTTTCTTAATATGAAGGATTGCAAAAAAATAGTTACCAAAAATGTGTTGATATGGTCTTTAATTATTACGGAGCAAAATATTTTTAAGACAACTTTTTTTGAAATCCACATGAACCCAATCTAAGGGTTTGAAGCTGAAAAATGATTTCCACACAAAAGACAAATACTGTCGTTAGAAGCTATAAAAATGAGTATTTTTTAGGGGCTTCAGATCTCACTAGTTCAAACTAAAAGCCCTGGCAGAGCTATATGCCGAGACAGGAGGCCGGAAGGCGGCCTGAAATGGTTCCAGCAAGGCTCCAGTTGTTTGCAGATACTTTTTGGCCTTAGATTCAACGTTAGTTACACTGCATTCTCATCAGCTTGAGGGAGATGAATCGGTGTTAATACAGATATCTGACCAACAAATGGAATGCCCAAAAGAACAACTTTTTAACTGTTTTATATGGGGCTGTGTGTGTTCAAACATTTCAAGTATTTACTTCAACCAAAGGCACAATAATAATGTTCATGTCAGTAAAAAAGAACAAATCACATCATTTTATATTCACCTATTAAAGCCAGCACTTGTGGAAAATTATGCCAGTCATGAGTACGCAGATAGCATAATTCTCACTTCTATTATGGAAGTGAGAAGAGCTCACACTTACGTATGAATGTATTTTTTTTTAAGAAACAAAACCTCAACATTTTTAGAATGTTCCATTGAAATGTTCACTATGGGATATAGCAACTTTTAAAAATATATTTGCATAGTAATCTTTTTATAATATCCTACATTGGATTAATTTTAATTTTCTTTCAAATGTAAATGAAATTGTTAGTCCAACTTTTATGAATACCAATTATTTCCTTGAAGAGAATGCAAATTGGCCTTTCCTATCTAAAAATAGACAAAAAGTGCATCTGATTAAGTCCCTTCTAAATTTTAAATGTGAATAATTAGGATGAATTATAGGAAAAACACTTATCTATTTTATTTAATTTTGTCTTGGTATATATCTAACACTAAACATTAAGTGAGAAACATTCAGAACAAATAAAGGTACCGATAGAAACTAATTGGTATTTACATCAGTACTTTTAATTTGATATTCTCAGAGCTCAAAAGAACAATCCAATATATAGATTATATAAGAAATTAAAAAATGCAGTTTTCTATAGACTTCTTCCGTGTTATGATTCAAGAATAGACATAAATATATGTTCTAGCGTTTCAAATATAATTAGAATTATTTCAAATATTGTCATAATTTAATATATTCATGTATTTGACAAATATTTACTGAGTACCTATTATGTATCAGATACTGACATATCAGGGGTTATAACAGTGAACAGAAGAGACTAAAATACATGTCGCAAAGAGCTTTCTCTCCAGTAGAGAGAAAGTAATATTCACAATTATTATCAAAAACCGCAAATACTTTGCACCAAATTAATAACATAGTACAATTGGGAATATGAAAAAGTTTTGGAGAGAAGGGGTACAATTTTAGACAGTGTGGCAAAGTAAGCCTTTACTGGAAAGTGACCTTTGGAATGAAGATAGGAAGGGAGTGAAGGGAATTAGGGAGCCAGACATGCATTTATCTGAGGAAAGGCTTTTCAGGCTGAGCGCATTGCATGCACGTACAATGTCAGGAGAATGCCAGGATGTTCATAAAGCAAGGGGACCACGTGACTAAAGGAGAGAGCAGAGGGGAAGAGTCAAAACAGATGAAGGCAGGGAGATAATGGGGGCACAAACCAAGAGGGGTCTCATACATTACAGTAAGGGCCTTTGATTTTAACTCTAAGAGAGAAGGAAAGTCGTTAGAGGGAGGAAAGAAAGAAGGAAAGTCGTTAGAGGAGGGAAGTGCTGTAATCTGACTTAAATTAACAGGATATTTCTGGCTACCATATTGTGGGTAGGAGCAAAAACAGAAATTTAAAGGTCTACCGTAATAATCCAGGTGAGAAAAATCCAATGGTAGCTTAAATTTGGTTGGTTAGAAGTGATCAAACCCAGAATATATTTTGAAATTAGTGTGGAGTTAATGCGTTAGGTCTAAGAGAGAAACTGAGAAGAGACAAGGATAGCACCAAGATTTTTGAGCTGTAAAATGAAAAGAATGAAATTGTATTGAGTCAGAGAAAACTGAGGAAGGAAATGTTGCAGGTGGGGAATTTTATCTAGGATTCATTTGTCAGAAGAATAACTTTATTATAATATTTTTCAGAATCTTATTGTTTCTGATGTGTGGGAAGAAAACTTTATACAATAGTATTTAGGCATGATAAAGCTATAATGAGTATATAATAATAGTTGCAACTTTGCTTAAAATACTTCAGTATTTCTTCGTGACTGTTAGAATGGTGTGAATTCCACAGAGTATTGTAGGACCCTTCATGAGCCCAGCTTATATCAGTTGCATTTTTTATCTATTTCCAGTGACATATATAATATATTTTTTTCATTATGTTAGTAATCTGTAGTTGAAATTCAGGAGATTGTATCTTACTCATCACATACGTTAAAATGATTATATCATATGAGCTGAATAACTCAGAACTAATCAATGCAGTCTCCTTCTCTGAAAAGGTGGGGAGAAATGGAAGGAGAAGGAAAAGAGGGAAGAAAAGAGATGGGAAGAAGGAGAAAAATAAGCTTTGTTTATGCTTTGTTTATTATGCTGCCCACCACAAAAGCTTGCTCAGGAGCTAGACTCTGTACAAATCTGGTCCTGCGGTATAGGTCATACATAGACCAGAAAATAAATAACACTACTTATATAACAAGAGATAAGGCATGGGTTTATTTCATTCATTTTTTTAATGTCTTTTGGCCTCTTATTCGTTTTTTTTAATTATACTTTAAGTTTTAGGGTACATTCACAATAGCAAAGACTTGGAACCAACCCAAATGTCCAACAATGATAGACTGGATTAAGAAAATGTGGCACATATACACCATGGAATATTATGCGGCCATAAAAAAGGATGAGTTCATGTCCTTTGTAGGGACATGGATGAAGCTGGAAACCATCATTCTCAGCAAACTATCGCAAGGACAAAAAAACCAAACACCGCATGTTCTCACTCATAGGTGGGAATTGAACAATAAGAACACGTGGACACAGGAAGGGGACCATCACACACTGGGGCCTGTTGTGGGGTGGGGGGAAGAGGGAGGGACAGCATTAGGAGATATACCTAATGTTAAATGACGAGTTGATGGGTGCAGCACACCAACATGGCACATTTTGAAACTGAAACCATTTGACTCTGAGCAGGGTGTTCGTACTATATGGTGTAAACATCCACCAAAATTTCCTTATACCAGCTTCTCTTGACTCCAAACATATTCATTATGATCAGATGTGCCTTACTAAGACTCCACTGCCATCTTATTACCCCTTGGTGAAGAATCTAAAATATTTACGTTATCAAATCACACTTTCCACCATTTACAAATTTTCCTGCAATCATGCCTGTCAACATGGTATTATTCTTATTTTTTTTCCCTCCTGCTTATAAACCTCTCCTCCCTGTCTGGGCCTTAGTGTATTCCAGATTCTCTTCAGGTGTCACTTCATTCATGAATCATCCCCTGAATATTTCTCTTCAATGTCCTGTGGAACAGGTTTAAAAATCTGAATGGTTCACTAATTAGCTTATTTATAGAATACCCTCTATATACAGGCTCTATGCTGATCACTGCAAATAGAAAAAGAGAGAGAGAGAATAAGTTCTTAAGTAAGTTCTTGGTCTAGTATATAAAACATCTTAATACTTAATTAGAATCAACTGTGATACATACAAACATTGTAATTGCACAAGTTATAGTCATAATACACAGGGGGAAATAATTGTTGGCATTTTGGAAAAAGGAAAGGGAAAAATAGACACCACACATGTGTGCACACATACACATATTTTATTTAAGCAGCAAGGTTTCCAAATCAGGAACTCTGTGTTTTTCAGAGGAGAGTTTCCCAAGCACCCATATTATCAGAACCATCTCGGGTACTTCATGAAAAAAATATATATATATTAATGGACCTCACTGCTATAAAGTTAGAGTCTGTAACTCTGAATTGCTGCCCATAGGATCTTTATTTTAAAAGCTCTCATTTTAATGTCTATGATGAGTTGAGTTTGGTTACCAGAAGAGTCTCAGGCAAATCAGGTCACCCTACTTGTAGTTTGCAGATTGGTGACCCTTAGGTACATGGGGGCATAACTCATTTCTATCAGCCATGAAGGTTTGCAGAAAAACTCAATTGACCTTCAAATAACACAATTATCAAATCTACTAGTCCCGTTCCCCTAAGTTTCATCAATCCAAGTTTAATCTCTTTAATTTTTATGTTTGAGAACCTAGAAGTGATTGCTTTTGACTGGAGCTTTTTAGGTTCCATGCTTTTCTTTTTGAACTTACTTTATGTGGATCAAATTCATTGAACCTTAGAATATCAGACTAATAACAACATGGAGACTAAATCAATAGCACAGCATTAAGGTCATCCTCAACCTGTTATAGTGTTGATTCTACTGCAGGTGTGATGTCCTTGACAGGGAGGTTGATATATGGTTGTGTTGTACTTTGACAGGCTTCTGCTTCTCAGGGCAAAGAGTTTTCAGCAAGTGATGGTTTTACCTATTGATGTCCTTTCAATCTTTTACTCTTTCTTGGGAAAGATCAGTGTGCTGTGTCCCTAGATTAACAGGATAAATCTACATTAATAACATTTGTTTGAATCTACTTCAAAGTCACATAAACATGAATTTATAGATATTATAGCCTCCTTCTGTGAAACTCAAAATAGTTTTTAAAGAATAATTTTTGCATGGTCCTTATGACAGACAGGCTGCAAATAGATATATGCGTATTCCACAATCTAACAGGCACAATCAGGGGTTCAAGTGACTTAGCCTAAACTATTTATCAAAATAATTACTAATGTTTCCTAATAATACCTAAGGTTTTCAATAACTTGATAAAGATAAAAAAAGTATTTTCCTCACAGTAAAGATATTTAAAATATATGATCATATTTTTGTGTAAAGATTTCCTTAATATTGATTCAATATAAACAAATAAGATACATTTTGCTCTGGCAGAATTAAATCAAAATTAGAATGCATCTGTAATTGAAATATTAAAAATATCAAAGAATTACAGTAAAGCCATGACAGAACTTAATCTGGCATGTGCTATCAATTTAGTAATTTAAACTGTTCATCCTAAGCATATGCATCTCTCATAAAATGTATAGTGTTAAAATTCTTGTTAAAATGGCTTGATGCCAAAAATAGGAAATTGGGTAAAGATAGTCTCTTTAACAAATGTTGTTGACAAAACTGAACATCCACATGCAAAAAAAAAAAAAAAAAAGGAAATTGGACTCTTATACCACACATACAAAAATCAATTCAAAATGGATTAAAGTCCCAAATGTAAGACCTGAAACTATAAAACTCCTAGATGAAAACATATGGGAAAAGTTTTATGACATTAGTCTTGGCAATAATTTCATGACTCTGACACCTAAAGCACAGGCAACATAACCAAAAATAGACAACTGGGAATATATCAAACTAAAAAGCTTCTGTACAGCAAAGGAAACAATCAACAAAATGAAAAAAAAAAACCCTAGAGAATGGGGAAATATTTCCAAATCTTATATCTGATAAGGGATTAATTTCCAAAATATATAAGAAACTCCAACTCAATAACAAAAACAACAATGATAACAAAAACTTTATAATAACATCAATGAAAATGAGCTAAGGACTTGACCAGACTTTCATCCAAAGAAGACACATAAGGGCCCAAAGGCCTATGAAGATTGCTTAGTGTCACTAGTCATCAGGGAAATGCACATCAAAACCACAATGAGATACCACCTCACTTCTCTCAGGATGGCGATTATGAAAAAAGCAAAAGACATGTGTCTTAATAATGGAATGATTTATGTTCCTTTGGGTATATACCCAGTAATGGGATTGTTGAGTCAGAAGTGTATATTCTTTGCAGCACTATTCACAATAGCAAAGACCTGGAATCAACCTAAATGCCCATCTGTGATAGACTGGATAAAGAAAATGTGGTACACACACACCAAGGAATACTATGCATCCATAAAAAAGAACAAAATCATACTCTTTTCAGGGATGTGGATGGAGATGTTGGCCATTATCTTTAGCAAATTAACACAGAAATGGAAAACCAAATACCACATGTTCTCACTTATGAGTGGGAGTGAAATGATGAAAACATGTGGACACATAGAGGGAAATAACACACACTGGGGCCTTTCAAAAGAGAGTGGAGGGTGGGAGGAGGGAGAGGATCAGGGAAAATAACTAACGAGTACCAGGTTTAATACCTGAGTGATGAAATAATCTGTATGACAAACCCCCATGACAAAAGTTTACCTATGTAACAAAACTACACATGTACCCCTGAACTTAAAATAAAAGTTGAAAAAAATGCAGTAGGCAGCAAGTGTCTGTGAGGATATGGAACCCATGCACGGTGTTGGAGGGAATGCAAAATGGTGCAGCTACTATGGAAACCAGTATTAAGGTTCCTTAAAAAAAAAAACATGATAAAGCAATCCCACCGTGAGCATTTACCCAAAATAATTAAAACCAGGATCTTGAAGAGATATTAGCACTTCCACGTTTATCACAGCAACATTCCCAATACCCAAGGTATGAAAACAATCTAAATGTTCATTAATGGATGAACACACACAGACAGTGGAATACTATCCAGATTTAAAATAAAGAAAATTCTGCAATATGCAATGTGGATGAATCTTGAGGATATTATACTAAACGAAATAAGCCAGTCACAGAAAGACAAATCCTGCATGATTTCTCTTGGAGGAGGTATCTAAAATAGCCAAATCAAAGACCATAATGGTGGTTTCCAGGAGCTGAGGGAAGAGGGATGGTAAGTTATAAATAAATAGGCATGAAATTTAAGTTGTGCAAAATCAGGGAGGTCTGGAGTAACATTGTGCCTGTAGTCAGCACTACTGCATTATATGTTTAAACATTTAAGAGGATAGATCTTAAGGGTTCTTACTACAATAAAATAAAATCAAAAAATAAAAATTAAAAAAACAAAATGGCTTCAAATGTGTAAATTAAGAAGAAACATAATAAGAATTACAGTTTAAGGTCACATGAATTTACAATTACACACTATGGCTTAATTAAAGTCTCAAAATAATAGAAAAGAAAAGAATTATAAGAATACTAGACTCTTATGCAAAACAAAGATGCCTTTGGGAGTAGAATAAGTCCTGGTAAACCTAAACATCCTGTACACCGGTGAAATTTGGTCTTTCAGACCTTTGGACACACTCGAACTTACACTGTGGCTGAAAAGTCACACTAAGTGCTTACGACCTAAACGACTCCCCTGCCTGTCTCCCTCTCTTTTCCAGGTAGATACATCAACAGAGATACCTATTACTGTTAGAATGACCTGTGATATGGTTTGGCTGTGTCTCCACCCAAATTTCACCTTGAATTGTAGTTCCCATAATCATGGGAGGGACCCAGTGGGAGGTAACTGAATCATGGGTGCAGTTACCCCAGTGCTGCTGTTCTTGTGATAGTGAGTGAGTTCTTACGAGGTCTGATGGTTTTATAAGGGACTTTCGCTCAGCACTTCTGCTTGCTGCCACCATGTAAGATGTGCTTTTGCTCCTCCTTCACCTTCTACCATGATTGTGAGGCCTCTCCTCATGTGGAACTGTGAGTCCATTACATCTCTTTCCTTCATAAATGACCCACTATTGGGTGTGCACTTACAGCAATGTGAGAACAGAGTAATACAATCTGTTATGATAATTTCTGAGACCAAGTATAACTTAGACGGTACCAATTAGAAGGAATAGAAGGGGAGGCAGCCCTATTACAAGGAAAACTGATTTCCTCACTCCTCCTACAGGGAAAGTGATTTGGAGACCTGAGCTTCAGGTTTCAACTCTGGAAACATTGTTTACCCTGCAATGCCTTCAGTTCTTGAGTCTTTTGTACCTTCAAATTTTCTAAATTATTTATCCAGTAGCATATCTTGCTATCCATCCAACAACTCTTATTAATACCAATCTCTGCATTCTAGAAAACTTGAATGCCACATGCAATAATCCAAACGTTATTTTCATTAGGCCACTTTCCTGCTTAAGAAGAGTCAGAAATTTTCTACCAAATCAGTTTCAAAATTATTAGCTATCAGTCACATCTCAGAATCTCCCAACATCAGTCTCCCCTCTAAGCTACACACACAAACACACACACCATGGCCTCATACTTTTCAACTTGAAATGTTTTACCCCCAATCTCACTGTAGTTCAACACCCATGTTTCCTTTAGGAGGATGTTCCATTTCTTATATAAAGCCTTCTCTGAATGCCACAAGCCCCCTGAAGCCCATTTCTAAATGAATTCTGATCATATGAGGTGGAATATATCATGATCCATTGTTTTCATTTTTAAAATATATTTGCTATATTTGTTTACCAATATTACCATAAAACCTCTGAATATTGTAAATAGTGCTGCAATAACCATATGTGTGCATGTGTCTTTATAGCAGAATGATTTATAATCCTTTGGGTATATACCCAGTAATGGGATTGCTGGATCAAATGGTATTTCTGGTTCTAGGTCCTTGAGGAATTGCCACACTGTCTTTCCACAATGGCTGAACTAATTTACACCCACAGCAGTGTAAAAGCGTTCCTATTTCTCTACATCCTCTCCAGCATCTGTTGTTTCCTGACTTTTTAATGATCACAGGGACATGGATGAAGCTGGCAACCATCATTCTCAGCAAACTAACACAGGAACAGAAAACCAAACGCCGCGTGTTCTCACTCATAAGTGGGAGTTGGACAATAAGAACACACGGACACAGGGAGGGGAACATCACACAGTGGGGCATGTTGGGGGGTGAGGGGCTAGGAGAGGGATAGCATTAGGAGAAATACCTAATGTAGATGATGGGTTGATGGGTGCAGCCAACCACCATGACAAGTGTATACCTATGTAACAAACCTGCACGTTCTGCACATATATCCCAGAACTTAAAATATTTTTAAAAAGTAAACTCTGAATAAATCAGTTTTTGTGTGTGTGTGTTACAAAGAGAACTTCGAACAGTTCATAGTAGCTGATATTACAATTCTGTCATTTTACATTTCTCCAAAAAATATTTTGATAACTCCCACTCCCTCAGGAAAGAAGGAAAATTACACTGAATAAAATGCAAGGGCTAATGATTTCATCCTCTACCTCTGCTCCACTCAATTTTTCTCCAAATCCCCTAATCATTGCCTTTCCATACTCCCTCCTACCTGAGCTTCTCTGAGACTATGGTAAACTACCCCAAAGATACCTTGAATCGGTGCCTATCCATTTATCTTTGCGATTTCCCCTGCCTAAACACCTTTTTTGTTTTGCTTACTCATATATGTACTAGTTCTTCAGGTCTGAGTTTCAGAAACTTAGAAATAACTTCCTCTAGTCCAGATGGCAGGTCACCTAGTATATACTGCTCCCTCCTATGCTACAAGAGTACCCTGTGATGATTCCTATACTGTCAACACTATCTAGTGAGTTATCCGTCTTTGAGACTGGTTTGCAACCTTCCTTAGCAAGAACCACATTTTTACTATTGGTCTACTAGAGCCTGACTCAGCACTTGGCAAAAGAAACACAACCTGCTTAATATCAACTCCTTCAAGGCACTCTGCTTCTTGTGATAAAGGCCCTGCTTTTCTTGTTCTTTAAATATAGACTCTAATTTCCTATTAACTTTAAAGCCTAATCAACTGAGATCCTAGTTATCTTTCCTCATAGGGGTGAGGATGCTGTCGCAAGAAGTAAGGGAAAATATAACTATTCCTTATTTCTATGGGGGAAAAAAAGAGAAGAAAAGCAAAATTGTTAGATTTCCAATCAAAATAGTGTTATCATTCATATTTTGTTACTCAGGAAAGAACAATTGTTTTAGGCTGGATATAATTCAGTAAGATGTAGTGGAAAGTGTGCTTTTAAAGGCAAAGGCCTCACTTGCCTGGGCAAGGAATTTAGACTTCATCTCAGAAAACTAGGGGGAAAATGTAAAATGCCTAAATAGGTAAGAAGGTGACACAGATAAATGAAGTGTGGCTGCATGTGGCCACATTGTCAGAAACACAGTAAGTCACTGGTTGCAGCTGTAATAAACTAAAGAACATATTCACTCCTCAGTTTCCAGTGATTACAGAAGAAAAGTGAGAACTCTGTGTTATTAGACATTCTTATGTTTCAAGAAAACTCAGGGTACTAAATTACCACTCAGAATTGTCCCAGTTTTAATTATTAGCAAGTAATTTAATTTTAAAACTAATTTTATGAGAAGGAAAAATCAGCTCTGTGGATTGCCTTTAGTCAGCAGTCCACATATTTGTAACCCTGATAATTAAAACCAATGAAGACTTCATAATCAGATCTGTGTAATAAAGTCAGGAGTGGACTGCAAAATGAGGTTCATTAGACTATGAATTCCCAAGGAGTGGTTTTTTAATGAATGAATAAATAAATAAGAATTTAAAGACAGAGACCAGTCTGGAAGTTTGTCCAGAAAGTTTAGTTAAGTATTTAATCAGGCCTGAACTAAAGTAGAAGCAGTAGAAATTGGGGTTTTAGATATATTTTGAAGTTTATACTTTTGTTGCTATTTATCAACATGTTGATGAATGATAGAAGGAATATCAATAAAGAGGGTTTAGGAAACAATGAATTTGTTCACAACTATGCTATCAACTAGTTGTGTGATCTTGTTGATCTCAAGTGGAAAATTAGGGTATTACAGTAAAATGTATCTGAAGAGCTTCTCAAAGCTGAAGCCCTTTCATTCTAGGTTGACATTTTTGGATCTCATGTCAGTCATCTTTAACAACTGCTCTAGTGTGTGATTTCACTCACATGAAGGTGAAGAACAGGCAACACTAATCTATGGTGCTAGAAAAACAATCCTTACTTATGGGAGGGGGCTGAATGGAAAGGGGAATGAGGGAATGTTCTTGGGTATGGGGTATACCTTGACTGAGGTTTATGTGTGTCAAAGTCACTCACCATGGACTTATCCATTTTATATATGTAATTCATCATGTAATTTAAAAAATGTTTTATTGAAAGATGTTAATATTTTAACTTATACTTTCTCATATTTGGTTGTACATTAGAATCTCCTAGAGAGTTTTTCTTAAAAAATTATTTACTTATTTAAATAAAAAATTATTTATTAAGTGCAATATGATGTTTATATATGTATATGTATAGTGCAATGGTTACATTTGGGTAATTAACATTGCATTATCTGACATAGTTTTATCATTTTTTGTGGCAAGAACATTTAAAATCTACTCAACCATTTTCAAGAATACTACATTATTATTAACTACAGTCATCATGTGGTACAATACATTTCTTGAATTTATTCTTCTTATTTGACTGAAATTTTGTATCCTTTGACCAACATCTCCCCAACTCCCATCCCCTCTTCCCAGCCTTTGGTAATCACCATTCTACTCTTTGTTTCTATAGAGAAGCTTTAAAAGATATTGCTACTTCACTCCAAATTGGAGAAAGTTTGATTTAATACATGTTTAGAGAAAAATCCTAGAAACAAATCATATAATTCAACTGCTTATTTATCATAACCTAGATGATTTTTACTTATAGTTATCTCTCTAATCTTTCCAGTATTTTAAGTCAAAGCCTTCCAGCTAAGAGCAACCAACACCATTATAGTTAAAGTCAGACTTATTAAAATGCTTGACAGGGGGAATGCATATCACGGGAAGTAAGGGGGGGTCTCTGAAGGAGAGAGTCAAGGAAGGATGCCTTTAGAGTTTAGGGGCAAAAATTACCTGATAAAATGGCCTTAGCAGGGATTGGTCTGAATTTTCAAATAAAGAGACTTTACTGGAACAGTTGTCTTTAGAACACAAGTCTAGGTGGTTTCTGCCGGATTGGTTTATTTGTGTTCTTACCTTGGAACATGTAGATCTAAGTGAGCTGGTGTTAAAGCGTATATTCTTAGATCATCTGTGATTCTTGTGTGGTTTGCTATAATTTATGTGTTTTACAAGTCCTATTGCAGTCGTTTTATAAATTGTGGTTTCTGTTCCACATCTCAGCACTCCCCTTATAGCCCAGCTGCCAGCCAGAATGTTTTTTACTCTATCACATTAAACTAACGGAACACAAACATTTACCAGAGCTCCTCATCAAAATTGATTTTTAGAAGAACTAAACAAGAAGACAGTAGAAAAAAGAAGCTGGATGTGTTTAATTTCCTTGAACACCCTGCCTGACTTTCCCTGGCTTGCCGACACTTTGTGGTAGGCACACTTCACCTCATTTTTAAGGATTTGAGTTTCCTGAAAAAAAATGTTTATTTTCATGGCTAGATTAAAATAATAATTTCTGCCCTGAGGTGACTGCAATTTTCTGTTATATCAATCCCATGGTTAGCTTTTGTTACTAAGAACATTAAGTTAACAATATGGGAAATTCAAGAATATTTTAGCAATAAATCATTCAAGAACAGTACATGCAAGGCAGGACAAATGAGAGGTTTTCTGGTGAAAAGGTTACTTGCAAGATTCCTATTGTCTTTATGACATAATGTGCTTCTTGTCTCCTTGTCTTCTTCAGTGATGAGAAGGAAGCCTTAGCTTGTATGGCTGGCAGTGGGAGAGCAACATCTTCCCTGGATATATATCTTTTACAAATGCCCGTCACTCTGTGTTTTGCTGTTTAATAACCTCACTCTTAAAGGTCTGACCTTTGCAGTAATGAAGCAGAATAACAACAAAAATAGGAAAACATCAGGCCTATGGAAGCCCATGAATGTAAAGAATATTTCTACAGAGGCAAAATGTAGGGGCAGAGACTATCTACAGTTGCCTACTGTCATATGCCTCATCTTGATTTAATTGGGGACTTTCTTGAGTCATTAATGACTTCAAAATATAATGAAGCTTCTCCAAAGATCTTTGTCCAAAGTAAATTATCTTAGAGTGTTAAATCCATAGACCAGATAGGTCTCTCCTTATTAGAACTGAAGGAGGAAATGTAGGATGAGGTATATTTTATTCAGCAGGGACAGCAACATACTGTTTAGGAAATCCTTTATGAGACTTGCATTATACTGTGATTTCAGAATACTTCTCTCACCAAAACCCTTGACAGGGCAATTACTGGATCAATTGTTTCACTCTCCTGACAGAAGAAATTCTGTATTCATTCCTTAGCTCTGAAGTACAAGAAGGAAGAAGAGAAGCAGGTGGAGGCAGAGGTGACAGACTATTTCTGTTTCAGTATGCTCTGAAAAAATGAGACTTAAAGGATTAATAGTGGAGATATTTTAGAACAATTATGCTTTATAGGTTTCTTAGAGTCAGAAAAATTGCAATCAAAAACAAAAATGATAGAGACAAGTTATCTGCTTGATGGCAATTTGGGGATATAAAGCTTGACAATCAAACACTCCTTAGGTCAAATGAGGATTTGTAAATTATTCACCAATAGGATATGCATAATGAAACACACATTCTGTAATGACGACATTTCCTCTCAAAAATATAGTTAACATTTTTCTAATAGTGAGTTAAAAATAAAAGAAACAGAAGTGTGCAAGTTCCCTTAATTGGCGTTAGCCCTCAAAGAGCAGTACTGCATGCCGTATCGTTCGAGGCATTTTTATGCTATACCAGGAGTATTGGTAACGGCCAGCTTCTAACCAATGGGGGTAGATTTTAATCACTTCCTCTCTTTGGAGTCAATATCTATGCCACATTTTGGGACTCATAGGCCGGAAGAGAAATAAAATGATAGGTATGGGAGCCAAGAAATTAGAGGAAGTAACTTCTGCAGTCTCGCATAGCCTTTTTATTGGATCTTCTGAAGAAGATAGGGTCATTGTAATACTTCTTTCTGTTATCAGCCTTTTATGGATTATAATGTAATTCTGGTTTCAGCTTCTGTTATTTCTTGATGTGATATCTGGCAGAGAATGATATCAGAGTAATCTTCCTTATCTGGGAAGTTTGGGACATGGAGCAGATATCTCTAAACTTGGTTGAAGTTTTCTCCCAAAACTTCACAAAATAGGTAAATTCTCAACTGAACATTGAAACGGACACCATTCTCTGACCCTATGTTAAACAATATTGAATCCAATAAAGATAATTGAACTGCTTGCTTCTGGAATATAAGGCCATGAACCAAGTAAACAGCTTAGCTGTCAAGATTAAGACCTTGCTCATGTAATCACTTTAACACTCTTGCCACACTGTGCTCACCAATCCAAAGCTATTAAGTTCTAAACTCTGCCTGGCCTTATTCAGTGCTCTGTCTTGCAAGACGCCTTAAAAATCACTCAGCCTAGAAGCTGCATCTGTGTAAACACTCTCCTCTGACTTCCCTTTTCAAGGCACTCCTTTGTCCAGGTGTGCTCTTCTTTACCATGACAGGCTTAATAAACTCAGTGTTCCCTTATTCAACTATTGCTGTTATTTTGTTTTTCTTTTAGGAAATTAACAGTCAATACAACAAACATTTCTTGACTTTCATGTCTGGTGACTTTGTGGAATATTTTACTCTCAAGCGAGAAAAAGAGAACACCTCTATAATAAAAGGAAATTTTAGGCAAAAATTCAATGCAAAAAGAAAAAAGAGTGTCCCTTTTAAACCAGGAGTTGGGGAGATGATCCCCCTCTTCTTCCTCATCTTATCTAAATTGAGAGTTCTTCAGCATCTTGATAGAAATCAGGTTAAAGGGAAACAAACAGCACTGCTCCATAAGATGCACAATTTAGTCCTGTTTTCTTTCCCACCTGCCCATAGTCTATGTATTTTTTTTTCATGTTTCTACTGTAGCTTTATGTCTCTGGGTAATCATGAATGAATATTTAACCATTTTACCAGCATTTGCAGCCTGGCAAAGGTTGAATTCCATTGAACTGGCAGATTGCTTTCTAATTTTCTGCTTGGATGGGTTGGTTTTTTGTCCTGTAGTTTCCAAAATATTTTATGAGTCTTGACGGAGAGGCTAAAATGCTTGCAAATTTTGCTGATCTCTGCCAAAAGCTGATTAACCCTCCCTCATTCTTCAGAAACCCATGTACCAGCAGCTTAAGTGATGTAAGAAACATGATATAGTGTTGTGAAAAAGGACTTACACAGGGGTTGCAGAATACTACATCTACACAAGGGATATATACGTCCATAATCATTCTGTGTCGATTTGATACTAGTTTGCTTTTACTGTAGTAAAGCGAAATATTTATGACACTTAGAGATGTGAAATACAAGACAGCTTGAATATCACAATCCCTTAAATGTAGCCGATGATCTGTGAATAATAATTATATGACTTTAAAATGGGCTACGTGTATGAATACAAGTATTTTCATTACCCCTGTTAATTGTTCTGAATTGGGTGGTTATTTCACTTCAAATGAAAATGACCTACTACCTTATTTCATGTCATTTGTACAATTGATCAGACCTTTGATAACTTAGATTTTCTACATCTTATAATAAATTTTTACGATAATGTTTAAAATACTTCCAATGTCACATCACAGTTTCATATTATCATCAATTTTTTGTCTGCTTTTAAACTTATTCTACCTGTTGTCTTTCCCATCTCGATGGACAGTGACTTCATTTTTCTAGTTTGTTAGGAGAAAAGCCTTGATTTCTCTTATCTGCAGTGTTGAAGATTGTGTTGTGCTTGCCAAATGCTTGCTCCCTTCTCTGTCAGATAAAGAGACCTGAGGGACCTCCTGTAGGAGAAGTGTTTGTCCCTACCCAGCCACATGGGCTTGGCCACATTGCTTGGGGCAACGGAATGTAACCAGGTGTGACTTATGCCTTAACTCCACAGGACTTTTAAGAAGATTGCCCACTGTGGCTATGGCACCCCTCCCTGTGCGATGAATAGAGCATTTATGTGATAGAAACTGCTCCCACAGCCTGGATTCTAGGATGCATGGTAAACATGAGCACAAGTCAAGCAGCTCCAGGCTGACCTTCAGGTGAGCAGAGCCAGACCCACAGCTGCTTTATGTAACTTGAGCAAGAAATCAATGCTCATTGTTGTAAATTACTGACATTTGGGGAAAGACTTGAGGTTGTTTTTCATGGCCACATAAATTAAAGTTGATTAATATAGCCCATATCCAAGATGCTGGATAATCCTATTAGCTCTTCCTTCCAAACCTTGTAAATATTTCCAAAACCAGATTACTTCTCATCACCTTTGTCGCGATTACTGTGGCACAGGCCACCATGGTCTCTCATATGATTATTCTAATAGCCTCCTAACTGGCTTGGATGTTTCTTCCTTTCTTTTCTGACTCACCATCTATTTTCAACATAGTACTAGAATAATCCTTTTCAAATGTAAATCAGATTATATCATTCCTGCGCTCAAATCCCTTCCATAGCTTCTCACATCAATCACATGACAGCCAAAATTCTTATAAAGACTTACCTAGCCATTGTAGGTTCATTCAATCCACCTACCTCTATGCCTGCTCTCTCCCCAGTGTCATCTCTACTAATATCCCCCACGTTACTCAACCCAAGGCTTACTGGCCTGTTATAGCTCAAACCTGGCCAATGAATGCCTACCTCAGGCACTTACTTGCATTTGCTCTTCCAACTCTGCCTGAAATGCTCACTGTCCCAGGGAACAATAAGGCTTGGTTTTTTAGTTGTTTAGTTCTTTATTTAAATACCGTCTACTCAGTGACATCTTCCCATACCACCCAACTTAAAATTGCGAGGCCTCCCCACCAGAAGAGCTTCCCTCCTCCCTTCTTTGTGTTGTCTCCTTGGCGTTCACCATCTGACATGACATATTTTACTAATTTACTTGCCTGACTCTACTAGACTGTGACTCGCATGATGACAGGCTCTTTTTACAATTTTACTTTTTTTTAACTGAAGCCTGTAACACTGATACAAACTTAGTAAATAAATAAGGATGTTGCATGAATAAAGAAAGAAATTATATGTTTAGGAAATTAAAATGTAGGTATTTTAATGTTTTAAAATAGGCATTAATTTCACTTTTCTCAAAGATACCTTTCTTATTTTGAAAACTTTTTTTAATTTAACATTTATAGTAATAGACAGTAATTCTGTGTCAGATTTATCTCCTTTTCTCCCTCCAAATAGGACACATTCGTAAAGTTGATAGGATACAGATATTGTCATGTATATTTCAGAATCCAACAAAATTTCTTATCTATCAAAACTTACTACTGTACCATTGTTGGCATGCCTAGCACTATAAATTGTTAATTTTCTCCCCAAATCCAGGCCTTAGGTTATGAAACATTAGGGGACTTGTGATAATAATTTTAACCTTTCAAATATAAATGTCTTTCTACCTTACACAAGATTCACTATTGAAAAACAGCTGATTTCATATTTGGGATTATTTTAATGGTTAAGTTCTAGTATAATTATTTGATTAAAAATATGCTTTTGAACTATTTGCAAATACAGAGTTTTCTCAAATTAAAAATATTGATGATTCTTTTTTGCATTTATTAATATTTTGGGGAAATGTATTATCTGTGGTACATTTTCACAATCACAGTGTCTAATGAACATGAATGACCCTGTGTGTCCTTGACCCTTCACGCAACGTGACTAGAGATGTCTTGGAGGGTTTTATCACACAGCAATAAACAAGTGATACAAGTACATTATTTGTTTTTTTCTGCTCTAGATGCATTAGTTTCTTTTCCATAAAGCTACAAATGATGAGTCTTTAAGAATGGTGGTGGTGGGGGAAACGGGAGCGGCAGCAGTGAGCAGGCAATACTCTGCTTTTCTCATCCCTCCTTACTTCCCTTCCACCTGCTTCTCTGTGTCTCTCATTGCCTCGCCCTCCCCCAGTGCATCATTAAAACTATAGAGAAAAGCCTGCTCAAAGACTTCCCTGTTTCTTCTTCCTTTGGACTAAAATACTGACTTCTCAAACATAAATCCCCATTTGGAAAGGGTTTTCTTTATTATTATTAATACTCATATTAATGATGTGGAACTAATGCTTACTCTTAGCTGCTCTCTTCTATGTATATAAGTAGTGGCAGACATTGCTTCTAACAAGTGAACAATTGCAGAAAGAAAAACGACTTAGAATGAAAGATACAGATTCCAGTGAATATTGTGTAATTCTGAGTGCAATTTGCTGTCCTTTGGTAAATGTGGTTCAAAATAACAATCTATCATCAGGTGGCAAAACTTTAAATTGGATTAGGAATCACACGTATCTGCTTTGTTCTCATTATTATAGAATGAGGGAGAAAGGAGAAAATAAACGTGGATATTGGATGATTGCATGCTGTTGCAGCATAATACTTACCTCACTGAAGTACCTGATGAAGAAAATTCCTTTCATATATTTTCTCTTTTAACCTTAATTTTCATCATATTTCTTTGTGAGCATAATTAAATGCCACCATCAAGGAAACTCCATCCATCTACACTGAATGATCATAAAGTAGGGAATACAGTCAATGTGAGATGAATTGTTTTTTAAAGCATACTTTTTGGACATAAATATGGGAACAATAGATAATGGGAACTACAAGTGGGGACAGCAAGGGAGGGTGAAAGGGTTAGAAAACTATCCTTTGGGTACCATACTCACTACCTGGATGAAAGGTTCAATTGTACCCCAAACCTCACCATCACATGATATACTCTTGTAACAAACGTGAATATGTAGCCCTTGAATCTAAAATAAAAGTTGAAAAAAATCACATTGCAACCCATAAATTTATACAATTTTCAATTACAATTAATTAAAAAAATACAAATTAGAAAGTTTAAGGTTTGTTTAACTAAATAAATAAATGTTGATTGATTACTTAAAAAAAAGTAAAAATTCTTTTAAGAGATTTGAGTGTCATGCCTGTCATGAAAACCTACCATGACCATATATATAATATATATATATAATATATATATATTTTATATATATATATATAAAATTTACATTTTAGGTAATGTACATTGTATCATTTTTAAAAAAATTAAAACTACATTTTATTACAAAAGATGGACACGGGATGCCTAAATGTGTATGAGCGTGTGTGTACATTAACTATATAGAATTTTAGGATGTATGCCAAATATTTCTCTTATATTACATCTCAGCAATTTTATGCCTAATCATTAACTGATACTATTTTTGTTTATGAGCTATGGAAGAAAACCTTAATTCTAATTGCCTAAAATCATAATGGCAATAAATTGCTCAGCTTGGATTTAGACTGTAGTCCTGAGTGTAAAGCATGCAATAGACAGACAGGAGGTATTGACTTCGTAGGAACTTTAGAAGAGAATTCTACTGGTAATGTCTAAATTGTAGGAAGTTAAAAGTAGGACTGAAAACAATCTTTATTATTACTTTAGATAGTATGTATCTGCATTTTACAATATATGAAGTCCCCTTTTCTCAGTGGCCAGGAAAGATTAGAAACCTGTTGTTCTTTTTTCCCCGTTAGATTACTGAGCATACAGTTCAGATAAACAAAACTTTTCTACACATAGGGTCTTTTTATCTTGGTCAGACATATTTCTACAACACTCCTTGACAAATTGCTGGCTGTATACACAGTACATTTGCAATTGATAAATGCAGAGACTGTCAAAAATAAAAGGCACTCATATTGTATCACTGTTATTTCGATGTCAGCCAAACCCACTTTCATGACAGGTGTTCCTAAAGCCTCAGGAGTCTGGGAGGTTTCTGTTGCTGTCTTTGGCACTCTGCATATTTTACTTCCTTTCAAAATATTATAAAGAAAATTAACCCAGAATATGAGAAAGTATCCACAGAAAAAAATCAAGTTCAATTTTATTTGTAGGCTTGAATTCTATATTTTTACTCTCACCAGGAAGTTCTCCTTCCCCCCATTTTTCTCCTATACAGACTGTTTTAGTATCAGAAGGCTTTCAAATGCAGCAAGTCAGTCATTCGATCATCCTCTGATAAAATGCAAACTTCCATTATAAATTAACTTAAACCATCTAAAATGACAGAGGACTCATGTGTAGAACTTTGTTTTAGGCCTGATTTTCCCAATAAGATTGGAATTTCACGTAGACTATTTTTAATTCAGTGCATTTCTAACTTAACTTTAATATTTATGTTACTCTTTACTTATGTTATTGCCAATAACATCTAGTATTTTATCTATCATTAATAAATAATTGTTAAGAAATACAGCTTGCAATCTTGGGTTAAAACAGAGTAGAGAGAGAGCAAACAAAACTGAATGTTACATGGAAACTTGCCCAACATAAAGCCAAGAAGATGGTTTCCCATCCACTTGGAATCATAACAGCAATGGGATCCAGAGATGGGGTCAGGGACAGGGAAATGACACAGATGGACTGAGAGGACTCTGAAAATGAACTGGAATTATCTTATTTTTATTTCAAGATTGACTCTGAAGCAGGAGTGAATATGAAGAATCATGAACACAAATCTTATCATATTCCAGCAAAGGGTAGTGTTTATAAGACTGTGTACTTTGCAATAAATTATTGTTCCATCAGGAACAATCACTTTTTCTTTAAGACTCTAGTTCTCCCTTCAGCAATACACAAGTGAACATACTGAATAATGCTAAAATAAAGTTTCTTTACATCTCATAATGTTTATATTTCCAGCGTTTTTCCCTTGGTTGTTTTATCTTCATCTTTTCTATAATATGGTTAACTTTTTTGGATAGTCTTTTCAAATTCCCTTATCCACAAATAAACATTAGCCTATAGGTAGATTTATGTGGGCATATACAATGTTTGAGCTTCAAATTTCCCACTTGCATAGACCACCTTTAAAGCCCTGGGTATGAAACTAGGTGTTCACTTGGTCATTTGTTTTTCATAAAATTTTTGCAAAATTTCTAGAAAAGTGCAACTGATTCAGAGGGCTGTATGATTCAGCTTTTTTTTTTTTTTTTTTTTTTTGAGACAGGGTCTCCCTCTCCCTCTGTCGCCTAAGCTGGAGTGCAGTGGTGCGATCTCTGCTCACTGCAACCTCCGCCTCCCGGGTTCAAGCAATTCTCCTCCCTCAGCCTCCTGAGTAGCTGGGATTACAGGCACACACCACCACACTTGTCTAATTTATTTTTATTTTTATTTATTTTTATTTTTTAGTGGAGACGGAGTTTCAGCACATTGGTCAGGCTGGTCTCGAACTCCTGACCTCGTGATCCGCCTGCCTCGGCCTCCCAAAGTGCTGGGATTACAGGCGTGAGCCACCGTGCCCGGCCAACTCTGCTCTTAATTCCCTCTATGACCTTTGCCTTGTGTCCAGTGGTGGTAGAGTGTCTGATGATATTTCTGGAGTATGAGTAACAAAATGTTAAATGGGGGTACATTTAGTTTCGCTTAGTAAGAGAAAGTTAAATTGTTTGCAGTTACTTCCATATAGAATTAAGCTATTGCTAGCTATTTTGATATAGAAATGAGTTCCAAATATATGCTTACAGAATGTTGTGCCAACAGACCCCATGTTGTGACATAAGATTGTGAGGCTAGATGTCATATTCTGAGAGTCATACCACATAAAATTATGTCCTATACAACAACACTCCAAGTATCAGAAGAAAGTGGGAAGGAAAGAAAAAAGAAAGTTAGAAATGTTCAGAGCCTGAAGCTAGTCTGTGGATAAATCTAATAATCAGCTGCATAAAATTATAAGCAGAGAACTTTAGCATCCCCCATCAACATACTTTTCCATATTTTTATAATAATCATGCAATATGGATTTTGTTGAAATCCCTGTATTTTGAGAGCATATTCTGTAGAATACCACAATCACAAATTTTGAAGAACCATGCAAAAAAAGCCTAAATTATCTATTTTCTCTGTTGAAAATGTTGAAATTTTGTTGTCATGTTAAGAAGGAATTAAAGTGTAATTTATTTTCATTTCTCTCCTCATTGTAAATATTCACTTTTTTGAATTGTAAATATTGTATTACTTTTTAAAATTTTATAAAGCTTTTTTCCCTAGTTCCAGCTCTTTATCACTAAGATTATAATTTGTATTTCTCTTTTTTTAATGGAAACTGCCAATACTTTCTCAACATACCTCCCACTATCTTGTTCAAGTTGATTCCAAGATATTTCATCATTTTTCACTTCAGTAACCAAATAGTGCTCTTTCTGCTTCTCCATACATCCTTTCCCCCATGTGCTCAAGAAGTTTACATTGTTTAAACAAACTACAGGGCCGGCACGGTGGCTCACGCCTGTAATCCCAGCACTTTGGGAGGCTGAGGCAGGTGGATCACCTGAGGTCAGGAGTTCGAAACCAGCCTGGCCAACATGGTGAAAACCCGTCTCTACTAAAAGTACAAAAATTAGCTGGGCGTGGTGGTGCGTGCCTATAATCCCAGCTACTTCGGAGGCTGAGGCAGGAAAATCACTTGAACCTGGGAGGCGGAGGTTGCAGTCAGCCTTGATCATGCCATTGCACTCCAGCCTGGGCAACTGAGTGAGACTCTGCCTCAAAACAAAACAAAACAAAAGCTATAAATTATTAGCATTTTCATAACATTCTAAGCCAATCTATGTCTTCCAGGCATTTACTGATTATCTTAACATGAATATTTAGAAGACCATATATTTCATATATGGTTTGCCTTTGTATAGAACTTCCATAGGTTTCCTTCGGAAGACAGCTTTATTTTTTAACTTTTATTTTAGGTTCAGGGGAACATGTACAGGTTTGTTACATATGTAAATTGTGTGTTCGCAGGGGTTTGGTGTATAGATTATTTTGTCACGCAGGTAATAAGCATAGTCCTGAATAGGTAGTTTTTAAATCCTTATGCTCCTCCCTCTCTCCATCCTCAAGTAGCCCCCAGTCTCTTTTATTCCCTTTTTTGTGCTCATATGCACTCAATGTTTAGCTCCCACTGATAAGTGAGAATGTGGTATTTGGTTTTCTGTTCCTGTGTTAATTTGCTTAGGACAATGGCCTCCAGCTTGTTGCTCCAAAGGACATGATCATTCCTTTTTGTGAATGCACAGTATTCCATGGTGTATAAAATGTGTACCACATTTTCTTTATCCAGTCTACTGCTGATGGGCATTTAGGTTGATTCCATGTCTTTGCTAGTGTGAATAGTGCGGTGATGCACATATTTGGGTATGGTAGAATGACTTTATTCCTTTGGGTATACACGCAATAATGGAATTGCTGGATGGAACGGTAATTCTGTTTTGAAGTTTTTGAGAAACCGTCAAACTACTTTCTACAGTAGCTGAACTAATTTGCATTCCCGTTAGCAGTGTATAAGCATTCCCTTTTCTCTACAACCTCACCAGCATCTGTTATTTTTTGACTTTTTAATAATAGTCATTCTGACTGATGTGAGATGGT
Organism: Pongo abelii; assembly: GCF_028885655.2. Lineage (NCBI taxonomy): Eukaryota > Metazoa > Chordata > Mammalia > Primates > Hominidae > Pongo > Pongo abelii. The sequence continues at coordinate 144,134,166 of NC_071991.2, read as the reverse complement.
ATCTCATTGTAGTTTTGATTTGCATTTCTTTAATGATTAGTGATGTTCAGCATTTTTCATTTGCCTTTTGGCCACGTGTATGCCTTCTTTGGAAAATTCTGTTCATGTCTTTTTCCCACTTTTTAATGGGGTTTTTTGCTTGTAAACTTGTTTAAGCCCCTTATAGATTCTGGATATTAGACCGCTTTTGGATGCATAGTTTGTAACTATTTTCTCCCATTCTGTAGATTGTCTGTTTACTTTGCTCTTTTTATTCCCCCGAATAAAAGATCCGTAGTTTAATTAGGTCCAATTTGTCAATTTTTGTTTTTGCTGTCATTGCTTTTGGTGTCACCATCATGAAATCTTTGCCAGGTCCTATGTCCAGAATGGTATCTCCTAGGTTATCTTCCAGGGCTTTTATAGTATTAGATTTTACATTTACATCTTTAATCCATCTTGAGTTGATTTTTTAATAAGGGGTAATGAAAGGGTCTAGTTTCAATTTTCTGCATATGGCTAGCCAGTTATCCCAGCACCATCTATTGAATAGGGAGTCCTTTCCCCATTGCTTATTTTGGAAGACAACTTTCTTTATCTGTCACTTTGCCATATTTTTTAGTACTTTATAAACTTTCCTTTTGTTTTACGGGAGGAATTTTCCCTTTTGCAGAGAAATTCCTTTGTATCTAATTTTGTTGTCGTTGTTGTTGTTGTTGTTGTTGTTTGAGTCTCGTTCTGTCACCAGGCTAGAGTGCAGTGGCACGATCTCGGCTCACTGCAATCTCTGCCTCCTGGGTTCAAGAAATTCTCCTGCCTCAGCCTCCCGAGTAGCTGGGATTACAGGCGTGCACCACTATGCCCAGCTAATGTTTGTGTTTTTAGTAGAGACGGGGTTTCACCATGTTGGCCAGGGTGGTCTCAATCTCTTGACCTCGTGAACTGCCCGCCTCAGACTCCCAAAGTGCTGGGATTACAGGCATGAGCCACCGCACCTGGCCTTACATTTTAATATTAGCTAGTTCAATATGCTGCCTGCTTTCCTGCCCACGTGAGCTTAGCACTGCTTTCTTCTAAACCATTACCACTAAAAGCTAATCCATAAATACAAATGGCATGCCTCATGTATGCATTAGTCACATTTACTTATCTTTCTCCCGATTGGTTGTTTCTGAGCTTTAAGGAAAGGGATCATAAATGTTCTTGAGAATCAGATGAAAGCTCTGAATTATCGCCCTAGAGTACCATCTCATACACCAAATATTTTCATCTCAAGAGTATTGACCCCATGTTAGGAACCCCTGCTCTGGACGCACAGACTGAAGTTATATACTGACCATTTTATCTGCTTCACGGAGAGACATAAAATCATCTCCCAATTGATGTTGAGTAATTTCTTTTATTCCTTTTACTTTCATCTATTTTTCTTTGTTAATATAGAAAAAAATTTGAAAACATTTATATTGAACAAATAAATAACGAAGTTTCTCATAAGTGGGACCACATGCTATAGACTGTGCTGGTCCATATAAAAAATGTATAAGAAAACAAACAAAAAAAATACTTCTAATTTTCTGTGTAAATTTACTTTCATATGTATTTATTTAGTCTATGATTTTAGCATTATCTTTCTTTACAGTGTACACCAAAATGCATTTTGTCCCAGCCCTTTTAAAAATACACAATATCAAGATACTTCCCTTTAATCTTTTCTTAGATCTTTGTATTTTATTTCACTGAACCTTGCTTCAGCTTTCTTGATATATTATTTACATTTTAACTAAGGCCTTTTCTTCCTTTTCTGTAACTGCAGTGTGATAAATTCAGCATTTGGTATAACTGAGCTCATCCTGCATATCACTGTCTCTCTCTCTTTTTTTTTAATCTTCACCCTCCAATTCTCATATGTTGACAAGAATGTTCTCATGAAACAACGTGGATACTCTAAACACCATTGATGACTATGTGGCCAGTCTTATTTCATTTCCTCTCCTACCCATTGATATATAATATCCTCACCAATTTCAACAGCTTTTGTGACATGCCATATCTTTCTGAGGCTTTGAAGAGTAAAACAATCTATCTATTCCTGGTTTGTCTAATTTATTGCACTAAGTATAATACAATTATAACTCATCTTAGTCTTTAGGCCTATTTCATTATGTGTTCTTAATATTAAGTGTGAGATTTCCGGGTGCTTGAATATTACTAATGGTAACGTCTGAGCCTATAAATCTCAATTGTATTTGTTAGACTGTATGCTAAATGGTCTTCAGGTCTTATTTCATTTAACCTTCATAGCAATCATAGCGACTGTGTTACACTGCTTTGTAGATGAGAAAACTAACAATATAAAAGAAAGAACAGTGCACAGAACAGGAATTGAACCCAACAGGCTTGCTCCAGAGCTCACATTTTTGCCAAAACTCTAACCCATCTTTACAAATTTTACATCAACTTGTCCCATTTATAAGTAATTATTTTTCTGTTCATGTCTTCTCCAGGGTGGATTTCTCTAAGCCCCTACCCTACTTTTTCATTTATTCCTTTCAAGAAAGCTCAAACGGAGTAAAAAGGACTTTCAGTGCCCTAAGAGAGTTTTTAATGCCCTCTTTGAGAAGACTCTGGTAATTATATCAATAGAAAGAAGACAATAAAATGACAATATTTTCCTTTCTATTTATTCACATTTTATCATTGACTATAGTGGTAGATAAAATTAAAACAAAAGCCATAAAATGTAATATAAGGAGTTAAATTTTCCTAACAAGGGTTTTGATTAAGAAAATCTGTCCTGGACATTGTCACATTAAATGATTCAGTTTTACTCCTGTGGAAATAAAACTTCCAAATTTCAATTTTAAATGATTTGATAACATTTAAAATAATTGAACATTTTGTTCAAGCATCCCAGCAATAACATTATCCACTTGTCAAATATTGTATTTTTATGATTTAATATTAACATCCAAATAAATAGACGATCAACTTTGAACTATGCCTAATTCACTATTTCCTACATGGATTCTGATGCATAGGCTGTCAAGAGATTATTTATTCTTGAAGTAAATTCCATTCCTCAAATGTGACATGCAGAAAATTAATGTGAAATCAGCAGTTTCCAAGCTCACCTTATTTTTGGTCTGTATATACCACTTACAAATACCATCTGTGTAAAGATAAATTCCAGACATATGACATTGAGCCTGATATTCAACTGGTCCCCTTGCCCTGCTGTCTCATGCATAGTAGCTGAAATCCTCTCTATCCTGCTTTCTTTTGCATTCTCAAAAAATGAGAATATGCCTAATACAAAACAGGTATTGAATAAAAATTTATTTTTAAATAAAAACCCTGTTTCTCGAGTTCACAATTTAGTGGAATAAAGGTAGGTGACTACTGAATACTTACATAAAATCTAAGCTCTATTCTTGGGGTTCCTTGTGTTATTTTAAGCCATTTAGTTAATATTATTTATTATGTGATTCCAATTGTGGAGCTTTCGAAGTTAATAGAGACAGTGCTAGAAATTGGACAAGTAAGGGGAACATCACACTTCGGGGACTGTTGTGGGGTGGGGGGAGGGGGGAGGGATAGCATTGGGAGATATACCTAATGCTAGATGACAAGTTGGTGGGTGCAGCGCACCAGCAGGGCACATGTATACATATGTAACTTACCTGCACATTGCGCACATGTACCATAAAACCTAAAGTATAATAATGATAATAATAATAATAATAAAAAAAGAAAAAAAAAACTCGAAAAAAAAAAAAAGAAATTGGACAAGTAAAATACAGGCAAATCATTACATATTTTGTAAAGAAGTGGAGGGATTTTTTTTTCTAAAAAAAATGTGAGAGGAATTTTTTATTATAAAACTATCATATCATGGCTAGGCAGGGTGGCCTGTAATCCCAGCACTTTGGGAGGCCGAGGCAGGAGAATTGATTGAGCCTAGAAATTTGAGACCAACCTGGGCAATATAGTAAAACTTCATCTCTACTAAAGAAAAAGAAATGTAATAAAAAATGTTTAAATCCCATTGTATCATGGTCACAACATAAACTGACGTAACTCTTTTATCATGTAGTTTGTGTATGTATGTAATGAGTTTTAAAATATTTAAATTTTAATAAACCCAACTTCTGGGAACTTAACTTGAAATATGACAAAATGTTCGAACAATTCAGTCTACACTGTCTTCTATAGAATTATTTATCAGATCAAACAATTGGAATGAATGAAACAGACAATAGTAGGTGACACAGTTTGAATGTACATCCCCACTCAAATCTCATGTTGAATTGTAATCCTCAGTGTTGGAGGTGGGGGGGGGCTGGTGGGAGGTCATTGGATCATGGGGGAGGATTTCTCAGGAATGGTTGAGCACCATCCCCTTGGTGCTGTCCTTGTGATAGTGAGTTCTCACAAGATCTGGTCATTGAAATGTGTGTGGCACATCCTCACTCTCACTCTTGCTCCTGCTTCTGCCATGGGACACATCTGCCTCTCCTTCACCTTCCACCATAAATGTAAACTTCCTGAGTCCTCCCTAGAAGCCGAGCAGATGTCAGCACCACACTTCCTGTAAAGCATGAAGAACTGTGTGCAAATTAAACATTTCCTTATAAATTAATTGATCTTAGGAATTTTTTATAGCAATGCAAGAATGGCCTAATGTACCAGGCAAAAGTTTAAATAAAGTACTGCGCATCATCAAGTATGTTGTTCATACACATATATGCACATTAGACAGAAAGAGTTATATGCAACCCAAATTTTAGCGATAGTTTTCTTTGAGTAGTGAAGCTGTGGGTCCCTTTAACTCCAATTTTTCTGTTTTCCTTTATAGTCTTGTTTTTTTTATCCTAACATATATGTATTTTCAAATCAGGAAAAAAAGCTTCACTCAATTAAATGTTTCATGTTTACTGTCTGTTTATGCCCTCTTTGTCTCTTATGAACAGCTTCCTCCAGTGTCCTTATGCGTGATTCCAATCCACCGTGTGGCTCCATTGGCTAACATAAGCAGATACATCATGGGGACTGGATTTGTGTCACATTTATGACAAACATTATCACAGGTGAGAGTTGCATTGATGAGGTAAAGGAGCTGATATCCCAAGGGGATACAGTTGAAAGGATACTAGCAAGACTACAACCAGTAGTGCTGCAGCTGCCAACTCAGCTCATTCGCAAGCCCATCAATGCCCAGATGCCCTGGAAGCCGCTATGGAAGGCCTCGAAGCAACACCTCTTGGCAAAAACAGTGTCACTGAAGCACGTATCTTATTTTACATAATAAGCTCATGCCTACCACAATCAATGAATCAATCCATCAAGATAGGTAGATGATAGATAGATAGATAGATAGATAGATAGATAGATAGATAGATAGATGATAGATAGATAAACTGAAAAGACAAAATGCAAAGAATCATTTTTACTCTCTTTTACTACCATTTCATTACATTTATTTAGTCAAACACTCATTTCTTTTTCTCAATTTGGTATTTCTATTTGATGCAAAGTCATGTTGAATTATGATTAGAAACCCATTTTTAATAGTTATGCCATTTGTGTTTTCCACCAATAATTCTCAGATGTAAATGTGGCAACATGAAAATATGTAAGTGGCGTTGTTACAAAATACTTTTCGAAAACAAGTCACTAGAACAAAAACTTCATTTCTTTCTCTGACAATTAGTGCTTTTCAGTTTGGTTAAGTGAGAACCAGGAGTTTTATCTATACGCACAAATAGCCCAGGATTACCAGGGCCCAAACAATTCAATTTTTACCAAGTAATAATAAAATCATAATCTACCTACACATGATCAACTTATTCCATTTTTTTTTCAGCCAAAACAACAACTGTGATCCACTGACCTTCTATACTTTTTATTCTAGAAAATAGTTCAGAATTTCAGTTGTTTAAAAGTTACTTTGCTTTTCCCATGAAAGCTTCACAATTTTATGGCAGGCTTTCATTTTTAGAAACTCCAGGAAAATAGTTTTTAACCCTACGAAATATAATGAATCTTTCAAATGCTTGCTCAGGAAGCCAGGAGAGCCCTTGAACACTCTCCTTAATTGAAATAATGTTTGTAGAAGAAACAATAATAATATTGTATCAAGAAAGCACTATTTCATGTGATTTACTATGGTTTACTTAAAAAAGGTGTCATAATTACATAGATTTTGCACCTTGTATTTATAATATTCTTACATCTCCTAAAGAGTCCTGTTGTTCAAATAACATGAGATGAGATATAAGCTGACTAGTGACACCCTGAGCTCTCTGCTCCCTTCTAAGGCATTGGGGTGAGAAAACAAGGTGATCCTAGAGAGGAATCTGGCATGACGACAATAGTATTTTATGTTGAGAAACATAAATTGTTAGGAAACAAACAAATAAAATAAAACAGAAGAAAAGGTCAGATACAGTTGTGGTCAACTGGAACCAAACAAAACTCTTTTCAGTTCTAGGACGTGAAAGCAAATGGCAGTGAGTAATGAAAACTCTTCAATATGCTGTCAAGCAACTATGCTACTATCACACAAGGGCACAGACATGGAAAAAAATGAAATATGGTCATTATGATTTCTACCTTGAGACTCCTATGAATGAGGAAAGATGATCCCCGGTATCTCTCACCTATTTGTAAACTCTCTGGTATGACTTGAGGTAAGATAAAGAGCAGATATTTTACCAGAGATAAGGAAAAATTATGGGATTACAGATTCATAGCAACTTTTTAAGTGCTCTGAATTTTCTTTATGGGCCTCATATGGGCCATCGACACAGTGAGTCTATGTTTCAACTAGGCATTTGACAGACTCACATGATACTCTCGTGAGCAGAATGGCAAAAAGTTTGGTAGAGTTTTAACAGGTTTAATAGTATGCCCTGGGGTATTGATTAATGCTTGATGCCCATCTGGAATTTAGCTTACTGGGAATGTGCCACAGAGTTTTGTTCGGACTTTTCAGATTAGAGTTTTTATCAACAACTTGAATAAAGGCACAGGAACGAGGAAAATTAAATGTAATAGAAAAAGAAAACAACAAAGTACTATATTTCTATTAGAAAATCAATTGCACAAATATGAAATCAATTAGACTGGTGGCTTGATAATAACTCAAATTAAAAACAAATAATTTTGGTGATTTAATTGAAAATGATTGGAATTAGCCAATAGTTCGACAGGGTTGCTGTTCAAACTTTAGTAATCTGAAGCTTTAACAATAGGCATTCACCATTTAGGTCAAAAGATATATTAGAAACAATTTGCCTTCTTGACACTATATTTGTATTATTCTATTTACTTTATAAGCAATTTTAAAGAAAGACCTTATTTTTTAAATGGTGCACATCCAAAACTACACTGATAAAAGGAAATCATAAACCTTATTGTAAAAAAAATAGATAAAGTAGGTTGGAAAGGTTATTTTGGACATGATATGATTGAGGGTTGGTGGTGGTTAAAATTAGTTTCATTTAAATATTTTACAGGTTGTCCATGAGAAGGAAATAGACACTCTTTCATACAATAAGGGAATATTGGATCCAGGGAGAAAAATTAAAAGGAGTCATATTTTGTCTTAAATGAAGATTCTTAAAATTTTTAATCATAAAAGTAGAGTGCTCTCTAGTACCAAAAAAAGTTTTAGAAATGAGAATTGGGCTGAAATTCTACTAATGATGATATATAAATGTTTAGCCCTCTAAATTTATATCTGGCTATTCTATCTAAGCTATGAGGACAAAAAAGCACAAGAATGAATCAATGGACTTTGGGGACTTGGGGGAAAGAGTGGGAAGGGGGCAAGGGATAAAAGACAACATATATGGTGCAGTATATACTGCTCAGGTGATGGGTGCACCAGGATCCTACAAACCACCGCTAAAGAACTTACTCATGTAAGCAAATACTACCAGTACCCCAATAAATTATGAAAAAATTTAAAAAAAAATAAACACCACAAAATAAATAAAATAAAATAAAATAATAGATATCGTTCTATTATGATTTCTTCCTTGAGATGCCTATGAACGAGGAAAGATGATTCCAAGTATCTCTCACTCATTTTAAACTGTATAATTTGACATGAGATAACACAAAGAACAGATATTTTACCAGAGATAAGAAAAATTATGGGATTATAATTATAATAGATATTATTTTATTTTTTTAAACATAATAGATATTATTATATATTCATAATAGATATTATTTTGCATAACAGTATTTGCTAGCACAAAGTCAGATTGGAAATCTTGAGCTAATTTTCTTTCCTTATATTTTCCTGATACTATAATATCTAAAAATGCTTTCCTGAAATTTCAAACTTTAATTGTGGGTAATATGAAAATCATCATAGCCTTGACCTCAGTATTTCTATATATATTTTTGCATTCTTAGGCTGGACCACTCAAAAATGGTATTATCTTAGACATAGAAGAGGGCTTTCAAAGAACATTTCTGCTATTTCCTTTGGAGTTGTATGATGTAGTTATCACAAACCCTAGTCCTATGTGCGAAATAATGACACCTTGCTGTGGTAATGAAATTTAGAGCTCTGACACATTGCAGTTCACTATTTCTATTGGGAAATGTAAAGCTTGACTTGAGATAACTAAGTTTTAATAAAATTTGATAGTTTTGTCTCCAGCATGACAGAGTGTTTTATGAACAACGGGTGCTTCAATGATCCCTCTGTATGGAAATTCACAATCTCAGACAACATTGTTGTGTGTCATCTCTCAGGAAATAAAACATGGAAACATCAAATACGGCAACTTTATCTACTGCAAGTATCTCATTAAATTGCCTTTTGCTTTTAAGGAAGAATGACGATCTTTAAAGTATGGTGAGAGTCTAGCTATTGAAATTCACCAGAAAATATTAGAAAAAAATAGGGAGTGTAGCTCTTTTGTTTTTCAATGTGCTCTATTAAGCAAAATGACTGAGAATTGCATTGATTTACTCTTATTACTAAAAACAGTGAGAGTCATCATTTGTGTGTTTTACAATTACTGAGAATTGCCTGTTACAAAACTGTCTGGCACTGAAAAACACTAGGCGGAATTAAAGCCTTTGAATGTATTTTAGATTTTTTTTAATCTAATATTTTTCTTAACTAGCCCAGGATCTGGAAGCAGATGATGAAGTTTCAGATCTTAGATTTGCCACTTCCTATTTAAGAGGTCTGCTTTATCTTTCTAAATCTGGATTTCCAAAGTTTGAAAAATGGTGGATGATTATAAGGATTAGGTTAAATATTTGTTGAATATAAATGCGAATAATGCTTTGCAAAGGTCTGATAGTCGGGGTGTTCTCCATAGAAATACAAAAATTCCAGTGTTTAGCATAGTGACAGAGTATATTTATTTTATCAGATATTGCCTGTTCTGTATTTGTAATTTCTTTCTGTAACTTTTCTCACTATTTCAAGCAATTGTAAATGCAGTTCACCTTCTTCCAGAGAGATTACTGTAGAGTAATTTAAGGGAAAAAAAGTAAATTATTCAGTTGATTTTGGAAATTTCTGGTACAAAAAAATCGGCTGAATGAAAGGTATTTTGTATGCTATACTCAAAGATTATGCTATAAACCATGGTCAGCAAACTATATGCTGCAGACCAAATTCAGACTATCACCTGCTTAGTAAATAAAGTTTTATGGAAACACAGCCACATTCATTCATTTATGTATTGTGTGTGGCTGCTCTTGTGATACATTAGCAGAGTTGAGTAGTTGTGACAGAGACTTTATATCCTAAAAAGCTTAAAATATTTACTCTTTGGTTCTATATAGGAAAGGCTTGGCAACCTCTGTTACAGACCATATTATTTAAGAAGTAATCATTGGGTAAGAGTCTGGTTTGCATTTCTTTCCCTTGGCCCCACCCCCACCTCCATACTTGTTCCTGAACTCTTGTTCCTCTACTAAGAAGAGATGAAGGGTCAGAAAAGTCAAGATTTTTGAAGGATAATTAAAATGTCATATACATTTTGGGGAATATAAGGATGGAGAGTATTGGAATCAGAGTTCTATCTGGTACTTTGAAAGCTGGAAACTGCACAAAAACTGTGGAGCTCAGCATTGTCTACTTTTTACATTAATGCAGGAGGGCACTAGAGTAACACAACCCATTTCTGGAGACATCCAGGATAGGATTTCTTTCTTATTTAAGAAGCCCTTTCCAGATTCCACCAGTTAAGAGTTGGTTGCTTAAGAGTTCATAGTTTGTTAGATTATAAATTTATTCTTTTTGTAATGTACTATATGTTTCTACTTAATTATAAAAAGAAAAGGCCATTTCCTCCATCCTGTATAAAGAGGACCTGGGAAGAAGCAGCTGCATTATAGAAATTGATCAGTATATGTCATCTATAGAGTATCTAGCTTAGGAAATGAACTTAGAGTCCAGAACAGGCTCACCAACCACTTAGAGGATCCTGCATTAATTCAATTTAATTCAGCACACATTTGTTCATTAACTACTATTACTATCTTTCCCCATGGTGATGAGTGTCATTTTTCTCTTCAGAGTGTATATCTTAATTTGAAATGTTACATTCGTATTATCTCAAGATATATATATATACATATATGAATATACCTAGATATCTAGATATATATTTTATAATGTATATGTAACAGAGCCCAAATACTGTAACATACAAAAAGATGATGAAAATTAGTAGATTTTTTGCCTAAGTTAATAAAGTTATTGTCAACTTAATTATTTAATTAATTAGGATATATCTTTTTTATTCATTAAAGGTTTTGAGTTATTGTAGAAATTGGCAAGAAAAAATATTGTGCTTATGCTTACTTGTGTATCAAGGCTAATTATTGGGGAAAGTGGGTTCATATTCATTTTATATTCTAAGTCTCTAAGAAAAGAGCTTGTATATTTAATATACTTAATTCATTCATTCTATATGATTTTTTATACAACTTTTAATTGCTTCAAGTTTTAACGTTTTTTTTTTCTCCCGTAAAATTCCCTGAATTCCTCAGAGAAGCTACAGAGGTAATGATACAAAATATTAATGAAGACATGTACTGCTATGTTGATACTTAATTCATGGGGTTTCATGATTACTGAATTTATAAACCAAAGAACTGATTATATATGCACTATTCAAAAGCCAGCTTCTCAGTTTTCCAAGTATGCTCAGTGAGACGATGCAGTAAATATCCTCCCCTGTGTGTCTGTTTGCTTCTTGGCTTTGATTCCTTGTCTTTACCATATTTCTAGATTTCTCCTACATTTCAGTTCACTTCTGAAAGTTAACATCCGAAGATCTGCAACAATGAACTATAAAATGGGTTCTCAAAAAGCAAAGAGAACTTTTTAACCTCTTTCTGAGTTATACTGTGAAAAATTGACTGAATGTGAATGCCTCAGTCCAGTACATTCTGTTGTGCTAAGCTGATTTTATGGTTTTATTTTAGACCACAAAGGAATGGTGATATAGGTAACAGAGCTATTTTAAAATTCAAACTTTGAAATGTAGAACCAAAGATTAGTAGAGTTGAAAAACTCTTGAAGACTTCCCCAACCCATCCTTCCTCCCTCATCTGTTTCCTCTTCTCAAGCCTCAAATGGTTCAGGATTTGCCCAGATTGTAATTCTAATACTAGGATTAGAGGCCCTGGTGATCTTGTTCTCTTGAGAGATGCAAATTTCCCTAAACACTTCTCGATAGATCTAGACATTTAGAATTCACAGCAAACTGCCTTATATTATCAATACTCAATATTAATGATGGTCCAACACTGTATAAGACATTACACCAAGCACTCCGGACATGACATAGTCATTTTCCTGAAGGAACACATGCTTGTATAGAGATGCAGACATGTGAATCCAAAAAAGCATAACAAGGATTATTATAAATTGTTTAATGTAGAAAGAAAACCTTCACAGATGTGATACTGACAGATTGAAAGATAATTAGCAACTGCGTGACCACGAAGTTAAAGAAAGTCATTCCATGCAGAGGGAACAGCATGCAAAAATCACAATAGCACCAACATGTGGTCTTGTCTTCCCAACTAGATTTTAAAGCCATATTATAAACAAGAATTGTGCAGTGTGTCTTTAACATTACCCACTCTCTTCTACTTGTAACTCAACTCAGTGAATAACTGAGAGTTGATTGAATCCTAACAAGCATATGAGTTGGAATCATTCATTCCATTTGAGTTGCATGCATCTAAGGTTTTATTCCAAGTATATGTGATACATTTTGTTTATGCTCCTACTCATGATCAAAATGTTTGAATTTTTAGGGACATAAAAATTTGTTGCTAATATTTTCCTCTCTCAAAAAAAAGTTGTATTAAGAAGTAAGCAATTTCCTCCAAATAAGCATCTGCCAAACTATTTTCTACATGCAGAGCTCATGGAAGATTTAGGTGACTCAGGATAAAGTTTAACATTTTAATGAATACACTGACACTGAATAATTAGCATAAAAATGAACAGCCTAGTGAAAAATTTACTGGATGCATAACTTTTTAAATTGAGCTCTGAATTGCACAGCCAAACTTTATTGGTTTATTTAAGTTATTCTTATTCTTCGGAGTTTAATTTTGAATTAAAACCAAAGAGCTGTTTAATTATCAAATATCATCTGATTCCTACAGGTATTCTTATATTTTTTTCAAGGCTGTTCTACTCAAAACTAAAAACAAAAATCCCATGAAATGATAACGTTCAATTCTATGGTAACTTGAATATATATTGGAACTGCATACAGACTGCTTTTCATATATTATACTCATTCTTACCCAAAAATTAAAACTGAACTGAAATGGGTCATAGTTTAAAAAGCAAGGGTGAATAGAACTATTTATTATTCTTTAGTACAGCCAGGGTACCACCTTATGCATTTTAAATAGATAGTTACCAGGTAAATGTAAATGAAGACAATTTGGGAAGCAGGAATCTTAATAGTAGATCTCAGAATACGCTTGATTGCTTAAATTTTAAAGCGCCTCTTCCAATGTTTAAATAAGTCATGGCGCATTCATATAATGGGCTATTATGCAGCTGCTAAATAGTATCAAAATCATTTTGTATGTCTCCAAAACATCCTAGCTCAGGCCAGTTCTCTCCATCTGCATGGTTGCTAACCACCTCTCTGTTGTTTTGTGCTATCAATTGAACTAATTCCAGAGTTCCTGGAGTGGTATCTGCTTCCATTAATGCCCATCAGACAATCCTTTCTTTACAAACCTGCCAAAGTGATCTTTTAAAATACAAATTAAATTATATCACTCCACTGCCTATATCTCCCAATGGCTTCCAGTTACCTTCAGAATTAAATCCAAACAAGTCCTTGAGTCTCTCCATGATCTGTGCTATGTCAACCCTCTTATCCCATTCACTGTCCATTCCACATTCAAGCCACATCAGACATTTTCTGATGCTAAACTTACTTCCACCTTCCCACTTTATATTTTATTGTTGTAGATTACTCTTCAACATCAATACCTAAGTGTCATTCAAGTTTCAGCTGAAATGTCACTTCTTCAGAGGAGTCTCCTGACAATTAAATCTCATGTTCCTCTTCACCAAGTTTTTATTACCTAATAGTGGATTAATTTTAATGCAGTAGTCACCTGTTATCTGTGGGGGATACATACCGAGACCCCCAGTGGATCTGAAACCATGGATAGTAGAGAACTCTATATACACTACGTTCCTTTGATTTGATAACCAAGATGCTTACCGAGTGAAAACAGGCAGGTGGCCTGTACAGTGTGGATACACTGAACAAAGGGATGATTTATGGTCTGTCTGGGACAGAGCAAGATGACACCAGAGTTCATCACCTTGCTTAGAACAGCATAGGATTTAAAACTTATGAATTGTTTTTACTGGAATTTTCCATTTAATATATTTGAACTGCAGTTGGCCATGGGTAAATAAAACTCTGAGAATGAAACCATGGATAAGGGAGGACTACTGTAATATGTATCAATTTTTGAAAAAGAGGATTAAATTACTGTGCATACAGTTATTTTCACTGCAAGAAAGATTTTGAGAAGGAGTTTCCTTTTAGGGCACTGTTTGAATTTCATTTATAGCCAATAAAATACTGTCAGAAAAGCAAAGAAGCGTGGCAAGGGAAAGGGGGTTCAGGCAACAGAGGGGAGATTCGTAAACCTTGTATTTCATCTATATGTTCATAATCTACCCTAATGCATTCAGGAGTGTTTTGTGATTTGGCCAGATGAGTTTTTCTCTTCAGGGGTTAGTTGCAGAGTCAAGAGAAATATTAGCTTTAATGGTTGTATAGATTACAGACATAGACTAATAAGGAGATGAACTTATACTCCCTCCTGACATGATGAACTCACTTGCTACATAACTATAACATATGAAAATTCAATATTGCCACAAAATGTCCATTCCCAGACCATCCTGCTATAAAACATTCAATTTCCATATGAGGAAAATTTATTTTAAATAACTAAAATATATTCTTGCATTACCTTTTTCATTTAACAAAAACAGACCATTGGAAGCATTAAAATGCCTGCCAATTTCTAAAGTTATATTCTTGTCTGCAAATGTGTGTACCAATGTATGAATCAGAAAAACATAGATAAATTTCTCTTTCTTACAATGGTTGTACACAATGGTTGGCTCAATCTGGCACCATGTGCTTTTTTCCCCCATTACTGACCATATTGACCATTGCACATCTAATTTCTACCCATGATAGTAAAGAGGCTCTTGAAACTGCTTTGTCTGTGCCTCTAACCAGAATACAGCTACTCTGTCTCATTACTTTTTCTCTCATGTTGAAATTTCAGTGGAAATGAGAGTTGTCATGTATAGATCAATGCCTAGAAAAAAAATGTGGTGTTAAGATTATGACGATCTACTTCAGCTATCGTCGAAGGTGATTCAAGCTGTCATTAGTATATTATATACTTACATTTGAAAAATAGTTTAGATAGTCCTAGTACAGCAATTTTACTGACATACTGAGATAGGAATCTATAATGATTAATGATATGTCCATAAACATATCATTTTAGAATTGTCTAAAAGTGATCATAGGATTTCACTCTGGATTTCTTGGACAATGAGCCAGCTATGATTGCCCCTACCTCACCTCATGATTTGGAGGGAATCAGCTCATACTTAGTTTTCCATAGGACCAGTGGTTTTCTGACAATAAGAACTACAAATTCCCATTGGGGCCAAGGTATTTAGTTATTGGGCATCCAATAAATCTATATTGCCTAGCAGTTAACATTATCTTTGTTCCTCAGTATTCTAGCTTGCTCTTAAGATTCCTTATCAATAGGAAGAGCAATAAAAGTGGGTGACGTCACCAAAATGATGGAGCAGCAACAATTTGGCATCACTCTCCTTCAAAAATTAAAACTGAAACAACTGTTTGGCACCAAAACTATCACCAGTAATATCCCAAAACTCAAAACTTAGGCTGTGACAATCCATAGGGCCACAGACAAATGATAAATTGTGAACAGACACTAAGATAAACACATTTCTCTATGCATGATGCCAAGCACTATGCAGAAGAGTTCCCCTCAGACATACGCGTCTCACTGGAAAAATGAGATCAGAGTAGGCAGCCAGCTTCTCTATTATCTTGGATTCCTCTGCAGTAAGTTAATTCTTGCCTTAATGCAAGATGTGTTGGGAAGCATTTTGAAAGCCTGTAGGGGGAACAAAAAAGAAAGTAGAGTACAGCTAGAACCAAGAATGGAAGAGGAGCTTGCAACCATAGTGGTAAAATTTAGAGGCTGTCTCTACAGAAATACTAAATCAGAAAGGCAGCTCAGCAGCACCATACAATGAGAGGCATGCTCCATGGATCCTCTTGGCATGAACCCATAGACAGCCTTTTCACATAGCTGGGATATTCCATTTGGGAAGCCCATCCCATTAAAGAAAGGCAGCACCCCAAGTTTTTGCAAGAGCCCTGGCAAACCTAGGCTTGAGGTGACATGTAATGCTGATAAGAAGGCCACAATCTAAAGTTAAGAGAATTCAACAAGTAAATTATACAGTACACCTCTAAGCAGATATAATCCAGGAAGATCTAACCAAGCCAGAAGGCAAAGACTACAATAAATAACCAATTATTCAATGCAAGAATATAATGTGCATATATAAGAAACAACACAACCATGGCCACCTCAAATGTACAAAGCAAGAAACTAGTGATTGACCCTAATGAGATGGTATGAGTTGAGTTACTGGAAGAAAAAAAAAAAAAAAACACTTTGATGAGCTCCCAGAAAACACAGAAAAGCAATTCAGAAATTTATTGCAGAAATTCAACAAATAGATTAAAGTCATTAAAAATATCAAACAGAAATCCTGGAACCAAAGAATACATTGAATTAGCTGAAAAATGCATCAGAGAGTCTCAGCAGCAGGACTGATCAAGCAGAGGAAAGAATCAGTGAACTAAAAGACAAGCTACTTGAAAATAGAGTCACAGGAGAAAAATAATGGAAAGAAATAAAGAACACCTATGAGATCTAGAGAATAGCCTTTAAAGAGCAAATGTAAGAGTCATTTTCCTTCAAGAAGGAGTTGAGAGAAAGCAAGGAGAAGAAAGAGTATTCACAGAAATAAAGAAAACTGCAAACCCAGAGAAAAATAGATATATCCAGGTACAGAAAGGTCAAGTATCACTAACTAAATACAACCCAAATGACACTATGCCACGTCATGTAACAGTCAAACAATGAAATATCAAGGCAAAGAGAAAATCCTAAAATGGAAAGAGAAAATAACCAAATAACATAAAAAGGAGCTCTGATCAATCTGAAAACAGATTTCTCAGTGAAATCTCAGGAAATCTCAGTGATTCTCAGTGAAAACCAGGCCAGGTGGAATGGAATGACATATAAAAAGTACTGAAGTTAAAAAAAAGGATATATAAAAAGTACTGAAGTAAAAAATCTTGCTAAACAAAACATACTACACTCAGCAAAAGTATCCTTCAAACCTGAAGGAATGAAGGAGCTTTTCCCAGAAAACAGAAGATGAGGAAATTCACCAAGACCAGACCCTTTCTTAAAAGAAATAATGAAATGAATTTTTCAGTCTAAAAGAAAAAGACACTAATGTGCAGTTAAACAACATCTTAATGTATAGACCCACAGATAAAAGTAAGTACACAGACAAATTCAGAATACTCTAACGCTGTAATTGCAATGTGAACCACTCATATCTATAGTATGAAGACTAAAAGACAAATTTTTAAAAATAATAACTATGAGAACTTATTAAGAGATATAAAAAGATCCAAATTGAGACAACAAAAAGGTCAGTATATTGGGGGATGAAGTTCGAAGATCGTTTTATAGTTTTCTTTGTTTCTCTATCTTTTCTTTGTTATCAAAGTTAATTGTTGTTAAAAGAGCTTTATATAGCTATAAGATTTTTTATAAGCTTCATTGTATAAGAGACCCACAAAATAAAAAGCAAGGAATCAAAACATACTACCAGAGAAAAATTACTAAACCCAAACGGAAGATGGTAAGAAGGAAGAAATGCCAAGAGGAGTTACAAAACATCAGAAAACAAATAACCAAATGGCAGTAGTAAGTCCTTACCTATAAAAAGTAACATTGAATGTAAATGGAAAATTCTCCAATTAAAAGATAGAGGGTAGATGAATATATTTTTTAAAAGATCCAATTATATAACTACTTCTAACAAGAAACTCACTTCACCTATAAAGACACAAATAAGATAAAAGTGAAGAAATGGCAAAAGTTTCCATGTAAATGGAGACAAACAAACAAAAAGCAGGAATAGCTACACTTAAATCAGATAAAAATAGACTTCAAGTAAAAAACTGTAAAAAGACACAAAGAAGATCACTATATAATTATAAAAGGGTCAATTCAGCAAGAGGATATAACAATTGTAAATATGTATGTGACCAACACCATTGTGCCTCATATTTAAACAAATATTAGTAGATCTAAAGGGACATATACACCACAATAAAATAATAGTACAAGACATCAATAACCCCCTACCAGTAATGCACAGATCATCCAGACAGAAAATTAATGAACAAATATTGGAGTTAAAATTCTAGAGCAAATGGACCTAAATAACTTAAAGAAGATTTTATCCAACGGCTGCATAATACACATTCTTCTCATCAGTACATGGAATACTTTGTAGGGTAGATAATATATTAGGCCACAAAACATGTCTCAATGTCTCAACAAATTTAAAACAGTCAAGTATTAAGTATCGTTTCCGACCACAATGGAAAAAATTATAAATCAATAATAAGAAAAACCTTGGAAACTGTACGAATATATGAAAATTAAGCAACATGCTCTTAAATGACCAATGGGCCAAAGAAAAAGTTAGGACAATTTGAAAAAAAAAATGAAACAAGAGAAAATGTAAAAACAACACACCGAAACCTATGGGATACAGCAAAAGCAGTACTAAAGGGGAAATTTATAGCAATGAACAGCTACATCAAAAAAGTGGTAAATCTTCAAATAAGCTGCCTAATGATGCATCTAGAGAAACTGGAAAGGCAAGAACAAACCAAACCCAAAATTAGTATGAGGCAAGAAATAATAAATTTCAGAGAATAAATAAATCGAGATTAAAAACATACAAAAGATCAACAAAATGAACAGTTGATTTTTAAAAACAGATAATCAAAATTGACAAAGTTTTAGGTAGACTAAGGAATTAAAAAAAGAAGACCTAAATAAATAAAATAAAAAATGAACAAGGAGACATTACAGCTTTGTATTTAATGATATCACAAAATACAAAGGATGATTATAGCGTATTATAACAACTATATTCCAACAAATCAGAAAACCTTCAGCAAAAAAATTCAAAGAAAAAATTCATGGGTACATACAACTTACCAAGATTGAAACATGAGGAAATAGAACATCTGAACAGACCAATATTGAATAAGGCAGTTGAAGCAGTAATAAAAAGCCTCCCATATAAAATCCCAGGACTTAATGGGAACTGCTGAACTCTACCAAATTTTTAAAGAACAAATAACAATTCTACTCAAACTCTTCAAAAAATATTTAAGAGGATGAAATACTTCCAAACTCATTTTATGAGGCCAGCATTATGCTGATACCAAATCCATGCAAGGACAACACAAAAAAGGAAACTGCAGGTCAATATTCATGATGAATAAAAATGCAAAATTCTCAACAAAATACTAGCAAACAGAATTCAGTAACATATTAAAAAGATCATTCATCATGATCAAATGAGATTCATCCTAGTGACACAAAGATGGCTCAACATATTTAAATCTGTACATGTGATACATCATATTAACAGAATTTTTTAAAAAATGTTTATTTACATAGATGCTAAAAAAGTATTTGATATAATACATCCTTTCAGGATAAAAGCGCTCAACAATCTTGGTATAGAAGGAACATACTTCAAAACAATAAAGCCTTACGTGACAAACCCATAGCTATTGTCATACTAAATGGAGAAAAATTGAAACCCTTTCCTTTGAGATCTGGAACAACAAGATTAACCACTTTCACTATTTTTATTCAACATACTACTAGATAAGTACTAGCCAGAGCAATTAGGCTTGAGAAAGAAATAAAGATCATCCAAACTGGGAATGAAGAAATCAAAATACTCTTGTTCATAGATGGCACAATCTTATATTTAGAAAAACCTGGCTGGGTTCAGTGGCTCACGCCTGTAATCCCAGCACTTTGGGAGGCCGAGGAGGGTGGATCACAAGGTCAGGAGATCGAGACCTTCCTGGCTAACACGGTGAAACCCTGTCTCTACTTAAAAAATACAAAAAATTAGCTGGGCATGGTGATGGGCACCTGTGGCCCCAGCTGCTCGGGAGGCTGAGGCAGGAGAATGGCATGAACCTGGGAGGTGGAGCTTGCAGTAAGCTGAGATCGCACCACTGCACTCCAGCCTGGGCGACAGAGCGAGACTCCATCTCAAAAACAAAGAAAAAAGAAAAACCTAAAGAGCACCCAAAACTAGTACAACTGATAAAATTAGTACAGTTTTATTGTACAAAAATTAACATACAAAACTCAGTAGCATTTATGTACACCAACAGCAAACAGTCTGAAAAAGAAATCAAGAAAGCCACCCCATTTACAATAGCTACAAGAAAAAAAAATACCTGGGAATAAATATAAACAAAAAAGTGAAGGATCTCTACAAATAAAAGTATACTGACAAAAGAAATTGAAGAAACCCCCTAAAATGGAAAGATATCCCATATCTGTGGATTGCAAGAATTAATATTGTTAAAATGACCAAAATATCTAAAATGATCTAAGGATGGAATGCAGTCCCTATCAAAATACCAATTACATTCTTCACAGAATTAGAAAAAGCAACCCTAAAATGTACATGGGACCACAAACAATACTGAAGAGCCAAAGCAACCATGAGCATAATTGGCAAAGCTGGAAACATCACACTACCTGACCTCAAAGTATACTAGGAAGCCCTAGTAATTGTAATGAATATGGCTGTGCTTTAGTCATGAGCAGGCCAAGGCAGACATCCAGTACAGCACGACACAGCAGGTTTGGAGCGCAGGCACACAATCCCATGCACTATATAATCACATTTATGTAGCCATTTAATGTAACCTGTTTGAGCTCATATCTGGCCTTGAACTACTGTTGTCTGTGAGAAATATAACTGTACTGCTGACTCTGTCGGAGGGGGAGGGAATAAAGCCATGTCCCAAATGCCTATGGTCCCTTGAGTGTTTTTTCAGCTGCCTGCCACCTGTTCACCAGCTCCCCTCAGACCCCAGCTTAGATTGGAACTTGACAATTGGTGTAGTCAGCAGGATTCCGAGGTGAGTGAGCCCTTGGCCCCTGATGATCCTAGGTCAGCCGTGTGGCCCCAGTATGGGTTATGGTACCCAGTGACAGCCATGCTGCTAAGATGGGCCCTGGTGGAGACATGGGTGGTGGTGGACAGGTCCCCTGTGTGCATGGATAAGACACTGAAGCACCTGGAAGCACAGAGCACTGAGAAGGAGTGTGCCTTTCCCAGCAGAATTGGATGGGCATTTTTGAGTGCACTATGGGAAGTGCATGCTCAGTCCCTGCAGGATGCAGCACAGGTAAGGGACCTCCAGGCACAAGCAGAGAGCCTGAAGGCCGACGTACACAGGTTGGAATGAGAATTAGAGGCTCTATTAGTGTAGACTTGGGCCCACCATCCCAGTCAGAGACCTCTGCCCGACCTGACACTGAGGAGGAAGAACCTCTGTTGTGGGCTCCCCCAGTGGCTCATC
Organism: Pongo abelii; assembly: GCF_028885655.2. Classification (NCBI taxonomy): domain Eukaryota; kingdom Metazoa; phylum Chordata; class Mammalia; order Primates; family Hominidae; genus Pongo; species Pongo abelii. Next base: position 144,112,843 of record NC_071991.2, on the reverse strand, counting down.
AGAAAATACACCGGGAAGTCATTGGGGCCCCAGGGGTGGGCTCAGAGACCTCCTACCATGACGGAGCACAAGTCATACACTGCCTATACCCCAACGGAGTTGTGGGAATAAGGTAAACAGTGCTGGCAGCGCTTGGGGGAAATCCTACCCTCCTAGCTGCTTTGCCTTTGGGATGAGGGAGCCAACAGTATTGTCTGCTCCACCTCTGAGATGGAAAAGTTGGCCTCCATTATGACTCATCCCTTCCTCCATCAGCAATTGCAGGTGAGCAAGTGGTTAGCACAGGGGCAAGGCAACCGCACTGTAATTGAATGGCTGATGGAGGCCATGCAAATGGTGTGGGACAATGCCAGAGAAATACCAGAAACTGTGAGTAAATGGCAGTCATATACAGATGTGGTGCAAGTAATTCAGGAGATGGGTATGCAGCGGGCTATGTTTGATCTGAATACCTGAGGGCCAGATGATGAACCCTTTACCTCCCACGTGTGGGACCTTGTGTTGCGCTCTGCACCCCTGAGTGCCTTTGGCTCCCTGGCCACTGTCAATCAGTGTGTGGGGTGCTACATACATGAGGTGACTACTGCCATGGCAGCCCTCGGGGAAGCAGAGGAGTCTACGCCACAAAAAAGGGGAAGGCGCTCCTTCTGCAGGGGGCCATCTCGTGGGACAAAAGGGCCCCAGTGGTGACTCATACACATATGTGGATTGGTTTGATTTTGGCTGGGGTTGACCGAGAGAAAACTGACAGGCAACCCAATGAAGTGCTATCAACTTTGTGGAGGCAATTGTCCCTGAATCACCAATTCCAGAAAACGCCCAAGAGCGGGCAGGATGATGCTGCTTGACCCTGTCCCACCCAGATGCTCCAGCTCAAGGACTACTTGCAGATTGGTGAAGGTATAGAGCGTTTTGTGTTTGATTAGGAAACTGGTCAAGGTGTCCAGCTTGGGGGGACACCAGACAACAGGAGGCCACGTGTGGAATTGGCAATCCACTGGTCTCCCACCAATGTACAGCAGGTGCTGCTGCTGGTAGACATTGGCACACATTGTAGCCTCATCTGTGGGAACCCGGATAAGATTCCAGGCAAGGCTGCATACATAGACGGAAGCCAGTCAGTGGGAGTGAAGCCTGCATCTTTGCACCTTGGCCTCAGGCACTTGGCTGCCCACTTATAAACTGTGTATATCTCCTCCATACTTGAATACATTCCAGGGTAGATATTTTCCACAGCTTGGTTTTACAAGCCACAGTCAGAGAATTCAGACTCTGAATACATGTGGTTAAGCCGTTACTGGGTGGACATACGAATCACTGGCCCCAGGTCCTGCCACAACCCCGACAGGTTACTTCCACCCATCAATACCACTTTCCAGGTGGCCATATGGCGATAACTGAGACTATTAAGATGTTAGAGGAGGTGCAGATAGTGCATGGCATGTACGATCCCTACAATTCTCCAGTATGGCCAGTCAGAAAGCCTGATGGAAATTGGCAGATGATGGTGGATGTTTGAGAACTAAATAAAGTAACACCCCCTTTACATGCAGCTGTGCTGTCTATCACGGATTTGATGGATCACTTGATGATGGAATTGGGACAGTACCACTGTGTGATAGACTTGGCCCATACATTCTTCCCAATTGACATCACACCAGAGATCCAAGAACAGTTTGTCTTCACATGGAAAGGGCGACAATAGACTTTCACAGTGTTGCTGCAGGGCTGTGTGCATAAACCCACCATATGTCATAAAGGGGGTCCACCTATTCCATTATATTTATGATACTATGTTAACCTCTGATTCTCTTGCAGGTTTAGAAATAGCGGCACCCCTCTTACAACAACATTTGGCAGCATGCAGTTCGGCTGTGAATGAAAAGAAGGTCCAGTGGCCTGGATTGTCTGCCAAAGTTTTGGGAGTTATCTGGTTGGGTAAGACGAAGGCCATACCAGAGGCCATCATTAATAAAATTCAGGCATATACCCAGACCACAATAATGAGGCAACTACAGACTTTATGAGCCTCTTGGGATATTGGATAGTATTTGTGCTGCATTTGGCTCAGAAAATAAAACCATTGTATCAGTTGACAAAACCAGGAACTACTTGGGATTGGGACAATGAGGCTCAGATGGCTTTTCTGGCAGCCAAATGGGCCATACAGCAAGTGCAGGCCCTACAAGTAATTGACCTGGGGCACCCATTTGAACTTGATGTGCATGTGACCACAGAGGGTTTTGGCTGGGGCCTATGGCAGTGCACAGAGCACTGTAGAACACAAGTAGGCTTTGGTCCCAGCTTTGGAATGGAGCTGAGCTCTGATATTCATGGATAGAGAAGGAATTAACAACTGTGTATGCCACCCTTCAGGCTTGTGAGAGTGTGACAGGAAGGGCTACAGTCATTGTGTGGACTACTTACCCAATAGTCAGGGAGCAAGTATGTTCATGGGTAATGAACCCCAGACTGGGATGGCAGAGACATCCACCTTAGCAAAGTGGGGCTCCTACTTAGAACAGCAGAGTACCCTGAGTACAAGCCCCTTATCAGCAGATTTATAAGAAGTCTTGGGACCTGTAGTCCTGATGCAAGATAAGGCCATGGGTCAGCCTGAGGTGCCCCTAAACCCCGAGCCATTACCATTTCAAGGGAGGCACCCCCCATTCCCGATGAGGCATAGTAGACAGGATGGGTCCAGCCAGGGTGCTACTGCTGCCTGGACTGCTGTCATGGTCCAGCCTAGTACTGATACCATATGGTTTAATACCTGGACAAAGTAGTCAATAGGTTGAACTCAGGGCAGTATGGATGGTGATCACTAAGGAGGAGACACCTATGGTAATCTGCACTGATAGCTGGGCAGTTTATTAAGCCCTAACCTTGTGGTTAACTACCTGAAAGTTACAGAATTAGCTAGTTGGTCACAGGCCCATTTGGGGTCAGGCCATGTGGCAAGACCTATGGGAAATGGGCCACCGAAAGGTTGTAATTATTTATCATGTGTCAGGACACGTGCCTTTCGCTGCCCTGGGCAATGATGAGGCAAATGCCTTGGCCAGGTCCAGTGGTTGGAGTCAGCACCTACATAAGATGTAGCTCTATGACTGCAGCAGAAATTGGGACACGTTGGGAGTAAACTAATGGAATAGGCCAATAAGTGCTATGGTCTATCTTTGTCTATGTAAGATATCTGGGAGGTCTGCCAGAAATGCCCAGTGTGGGCACAGACACACCCCAGACAGAGACAGCTGCCCAGTGTTACACAACAAGTGACAGTAGGGCGGATGCTCTTGACTAGATGGCAAACAGACTACATCGGGCCACTGCTGAGGTTGCAGGGGCATATGCATGTGCTGGCAGCTGTAGACATGGCCACCAGTCTGCTGTTTGCCTACCCTTGCAGGATGGCCGACCAACAACACGCAATTCAGGCCCTGCAACACTTGTGTGCCCTATACAGTCAGCCCCTGACTGTTGAAAGTGATAGGGGAACACATTTTCCTGGATAGCAGGTACAACATTTGGCACAATGGATGGACATAAAGTGGAGGTTCCATATAACCCACAAACTACTGGTATTATTGAGTGATATAAGGGACTCCTGAAAAACGAGTTATATTTGCATGTTACTCCACCTCTTTGTGGGGCTGGAGTTCAAGGTTGGACCTGGTGCTCCAAAGCTTGAATGAGCTGCCATGAAAAGGCAGCCAGGCCCCGGTAGAGGCGCTGCTACGCTGGGCCACTGACCCCATCCACTTACAGATACACACCAAAGATGACTTCCTCCAACCAGGTATGGGGACAATGGTAATCTGTTGTTCCCTGCCCCAATGCCTCTAAAGGCAGGGGAACAAAAAACCTGGCTTTGGCCACGGACCCTCCAAGTCCACCATCACATATGGTTGGCTATCATAGCCCCTTGCAGGGAGAGCCCATAGTATGATTTACATGTCACTCATTGGGTACTTAATATATGGCCTCTGTGATTGACCGTTCATAGGGGAATGGCCAGGGAAGGAACTCTCCTCCAGGGGACATATGTAATTCCTGTGTTGCCTATTATGAGCTCCCCAGTAACTCTGGCAAGATATAGAACCAAAGGAACCATGGGGTGCTGAAAAGTTGTGGTACCATCACCCAGGGCAGAAGTCCTTTGCAGTTGCATTGTCATCTAGAGATGAAAGCTTGGCCTGTATTTTGCCTGAGGGGCATGATTTACCTGTTAGTACCTGTGCCTACTTTGTCATTTTGACCGTAGGTTGACATGCTCCAACAGCATTGTGGAATGGTCCCACACCTATGATGAGCTGACCAATGTGTCCAACTGTTGGATGTGCACCACCCTTCAAGCAGCAGCTGGGGATGTCTTGCCCTGGCACATACATCCAGCTTCTGCGGAAAACTGGACATGGCTGGAGACTAGGGGTTCCATGGCTGACGTTTGGAATGCAACATGGCCAGCTTTGGATAGGGGACACCACAAAACCCATGGCATGCCTGCTTCCTGGCTTACCTGTAATGTCTGTGATGGATGGGGCTGGTTAGTGGGAGAACACAAGGATCCCCTAACACAGGTATCACGATGTATAGAGCAACACTGGGGTAATGTCACCGTGGGGTGGTTGTCTGCCATAGTCTGAACACATATAATATGTATCACCTCACCAAAGGTGTAATGGAATAGGTGGCTGCATCCAGGCTGGGCCCCAGAGGACTTTGTGCCCCCTGGGAGTTTATGGGTCTGTGGAGACACGGGATGGTCATATTTGCCAGCAAACAGGATTGGCCGCTCTACCTGGGGGTGGCCTTATGTGCTTGCCACAGTTATTTCCACATTCCTTAGATGACCACATAACTGGAAGGTGCTACATTCCTGGTTTTTGCAAGTGTGACAAGCCCCCTGGTGGCTCTGCCTCTTAGCATTAACCATCCTTGAGGCAGGTATCGTAACTGTAGAAATGCAAGTTATGGCCCTTCCAGAGCATAACACTTGAGACTTGAATTACACCCAAGTTGCCCTCCTTCTGTTGACAGATGATGTTGATCAAATCAGGAAAGTGGTAGTGCAGAACCTGATAAGCCTACATATTAATTGCTGCCCAAGGTGGCACCTGTGCTCTTTTGGGAATGCAATGATATACCTTCATCCCTGACAATCAACAAACCATAACAGCAGCTTTGCAAGGAGTTTCCCAGGAAATCAAGGCAGCTGACAGCCTTACTGATGACCCCCTACAGACATGGTGGGTGTCTCTGGGCTCTGGCCTATGCTGGACCCTAATAATCATGGGCAGCATAGCAGGAATACTAGTAGTGAGTTGTTGCTCCCTGTATTGCTGCTGTGGCCTCTGAGTCCAGGTTTCCATCCTGTGGGCATGTCTCCCTGCTAGGAGAACTCCCTTAGCCTAGAGGGTGGAGTGTAAGGAAAGTGGCTGTGCTTCAGTCAGGAGAAGGCTGAGGCAGACATCTGGTACTGCATGACACAGTGGGTTTGTAGTGCAGGTGCACAATCCCATGCACTATGTAATCACATTTGTAGCCATTTAATGTAACCTGTTTGTGTGAGCTCATATGTGGCTTTGAGCCACTGTTGCCTGTGAGAAATACAACTGCACAGCTGACTCTGTAGGAGGGGAAGAGAATAACACCATTTCCCAACTGCCTACGGTCCCTTGAGTGTTCTTTTAGCTACCTGCCACCTGTCCCCTCAGACCCCAGAGCAGGTTGGAACCTGACAGTAATCAAAACAACATAGTACTGGCACAAAAACAAACACATTGGCCAAGGGAACAGAATAGAGAACCCAGAAATAACTCCATGCATTTACAGCCTTTTGACAAAGGCACCAAGAACACACATTAGGGAAAGGACAGTCTCTTCAATAAGTGGTGCTGGGAAAATTGGATAACCATGTGCAGAAGAAAGAAACTAGACCCATTCTCTCACCATATACAAAAATCAAATAAAATGGATTAAAGATTTAAGTGTGAGACCTTACAGGTAAGACCTAAAACTCGGAAACTACTAGAAGAAAACATTGAAGAAATGTTTCAGGACATTGATCTAAGCCAGAGGTGTACAATCTTTTTGCTAGGCCACATTGGAAGAATTGCCTTGGGCCACACATGGAATACACTAACACTTAAGATAGCCGATGAGCTAAACAAAAATTGCAAATAAATTTCATAATGTTTTAAGAAAGTTTACAAATTTGTACTGGGCCATATTCAAAGCCATCCTGAGCTGCATGTGGACCATAGGCTGCGGGTTGGACAAGTTTGATCTTGGCAAAGATTTTTTTAGTAAGATCTCAAAAGCACAGATAACAAAAGCAAAAACAAACAAACAAAAAATTACATATGATTGGATCAAATAAAAAAGCTTCTTTACTGCAAAGGAAATAATCTATAAAATTAAATCACAACTTACAGAATGGGAGAAAACATTTGCAAATATCCATCTGACAAAAGATAAATAACCAGAATACATAAGGAACCCAACTAAATAAAAAAAAAAGTCCAATTTTAAAATGAGCAAAAGATCTGACTAGAAATTTTTCAAAAGAAGACATACAAATAGCTAACAAATTATGAAAATAATACTCAATCTCACTTATCATCAGAGAATTGCAAATCAAAATCACAATGATGGCAGGGTGAGGCGGCTCTTGCCTGTAATCCCAGCACTTTGGTAGGCCGAGGCAGGCAGATCACTTCAGGTCAGGACTTCAAGACCAGCCTGGCCAACATGACAAAACCTCATGTCTACAAAAAATACAAAAATTAGCCAGCACGTTGGTGCACGCTTGTAGCATGCCTCAGCTACTCGGGAGGCTGAGACATGAGAATTGCTTGAACCTGGGAGGGAGAGGTTGCAGTAAGCCTAGATTGCGCCATTGCACTCCAGCCTGGATGAAAGACAGGGGCTTTGTTTCAAAACAACAACAACAAAAATCACAATGAAATATCATCTCACTCCACTTAAAATGACTATTATCAAAAAGACAGAAAATAATAAATGTTGGCGAGGATGAGGAGAAGGGCAACACTTGAACACTGTTGGTGGGGATGTAAATTAATAGAGCCAGTACAGAAAACAGTATGCACATTTCTCAAAAAACTAATAATGGAACAACAGTACGATCCAGAAATCTCACTACTGGTTCTAAAACCAAAATAAAGGAAATCAGTATATCAAAGAGATACCTGAACTCCTGTGTTTATTGCGGTACTATTCACAATAGCCAAAATATAGAATCAACCTAAATGTACACCAACAGATGAATGGATAAAGAAAATATGACATATATATATATTTATATATCTACGCACACAATGGAATATTATTTAGCCATAAAAATAATGAAATCCTGTTATTTGCAGCCACTTGGATGGAAATAGACATTATGGTAAATAAAATAGGCCAGGCACATAAAGACAAATAGCACATGTTCTTATTCATACATAATGCTAAAAATATTCACTTCATGTAGTTAGGAGTAGATTGGTGGTCATCAGAGGCTGGGAAGGATAGGGGAAAGAATAAAGAGAGGTTGGTTAATGGGTACACAAACAAATACCTCCTTATTTGTTTCAGCTTCTGGTAGCCCCAGGCATTCCATGGCTTGTTGATACATAACTGTAATCTCTGCTTCAGCTTAACATGGCCTTCTCCTCTATCCTTGTCTAAGTCTTCTCTTTTGTCTGTTTCAAATCACCCTCTGCCTTTCTCTTATAATGACACTTGTCATTAGATTTAGGATGTACTTTGATAATACAGGATAATCTCATTCATAATCCTTAAACTAATTATATCTGCAAACACTTTTTTATCAAATGTTTGACAGTCACAGATTCTGGGTGGGCATATATTTTTCAAGGCCACTATCCAACACACTACTTTGACAAAGAGAAAAAGAAAGAATACTCAAATTACTTAAGGTTGAAAAGGAGAAATCAACAGCAATATTACTAGGTATTACTACCAGCATTTTAATTACAAATAAAAAGGCTTACAAAGGAATAATACAAACAACCCTATGCCTACAAGTGAGATAAACTGGGGAAAATGGGCAAATTCCTAGAAAGACATAAACTAACAAAACTGTCTCAAGAAGAAAGGTAAAATTAGCATATACCTAAAACACATAAAGAGATTGGATTAGTAATAAAAAAAATTTCCACAACAGAAATTTCAAGCCAAAGTAGATTCACTGGTATATTCTACCAAATGTTTAAAGAATTAACAGTAATCTTTCACAAACACTTCCACAATATAGAATAGAAGGGAACACTTCCCAGTTCATGCTCTGAGTCCTATATACCTTCATACCAAAAGTATATGAAGGCACCACCGAAAAAACTATAAATCAATATTTCTTCTTAATATGTATGTAAAAATCCTCAACAAAAATACTAGCAGACTGCATCATCCAAAAACATTTACAAAAATTTATACACCAGGACCAAATTAGATTTATCAAGTATGCAAGTTTAGTTTAGAATATGAAAATCAATGAATATAGTATATCATATCAATAGAATTAAGAAAAAAAATTCTCAAGACCATCTCAATAGATTCAAAAAAATTTTCGCAAAATCTGGCACCCTTTCATGATAAGTATACTCAACTAACTAAGAAGAGAAGCAAATTGCCTCACCATAACAAAGGCCAACAATGAACAACTCATAGTTAACACAATAATTAATGGTGAAAAATGAAATGCATTCCTTTGAAGATTAGGAACAACACATAAATATCTGTTTAGCCCACTTCTATTCTACACTGTATTGGTGGTTCTGGCCAGATAAAATAGGCTAGAAAATTAAATTAAAGGTACCCAAATTAGAAGGAAGAAGTGAAGCCATCCCTTTGAAACCAACCCAACACTCTCACAGACAGTTGTCTTTGGATAAACATAGAAATTGACCCTGTTGGTCTTAAAGCTTGAAACTTACATTTGTTTTGTCTGAGTTCCTTCCTCAGAAAAATATCTTCAGGTCTCCCAGAAAGTATGAAAGAACTGAAACTCACCAGATTATAGCAACCAGACAATGAGACTCCAGGCCCCTCATTTATCAGGATTACTTCCTTACCTCCCCCGCAAAGAAGTTTCTGTTTTCTCATATATAGTTACATTTCTTCCCTGCTATACAAACTCCTAATTAGTCTATCCGGAAGATGGTTTGAGACTGAACTCCCATCTCCTCGACTGTAGCACCTGATTAAAGTCTTCTTCCTTGGCAATAATCATCATCTCAGTAATTGGCTTTCTGTGCTGCAAGCTGCAGGACCTAGCCCGAACCCCTGTGTTGGTAACACCTATTCTCAGATGACATAATCTGTTTTGGTAACACCTATTCTCAGATGACACAATCTGATATTTAGGAATTCTAAGGAATTCACACAAAAAGATCAAATTAATAAATGAGTTCAGCAAGATGGCAAGATACAACTTCAATATAAAAAATCACTAGCAATAAACAATCTGAAAATAAAACTAAAAATTTTTATTTACAATGATATAAAAAAGAAAATATTTAGGAATAAATTACACACACATACACACAAAAGTGTAAGACTTGTACTCTAAAAACTGCAAAATGTTGCTAAAAGAAATTTTTAAAGACCCAAACAAATGAAAAAATATTCAGTGTTTATGGATTGTAAGAGTTACAGTGTTAAAATAGCAATACTCCTCAAATTGATATATAGCTTCAATACAACACCAGTGGCTATTCTTGCAGAATTAGAAAGCTAATCCCGGAAACAATCATTCTCAGCAAACTAACACAGGAACAGATAACTAAACACCACATGTTCTCGCTGATAAGTACGAGTTGAACAATGATAATATATGGGCACAGGGAGGGGAAGATCACACACTAGGGCCTTTCGGGGTGTTGGCGGGGGGGGAAGGGGAGGGATAAAAAAAGAAGCTAATCCTAAAATTCATATAGAATGCAAATGACACAAAATAGTCAAAATGTTGTTGGGGCAAAAAAGTTGTGAAACTCAGTTTCCAATTTAAAACTTACTACCAAATTACAATAATAAAGACAGTGTAGTGCTGGCTTGGGGATTTGCTTTATAGATTAGTGGAATTACAGATTTGGTTTATAGATTAGTGAAACCCTGTCTGTACTAAAAATACAAAAATCAGCCAGGTGTGGTGGTGTGCCTGTTATCCCAGCTACCCAGGAGGCTGAAGCAGGAGAATCGCTTGAACCCAGGATGTGATGATTGCAGTGAGCCAAGATCGCGCCACTGCACTCCAGCCTGGGCAACAGAGCAAAACTCTGTCTAAATAAATATATATATTTAGCTAAATAAATTAGACTAAAAGTGATTTCAAATTGCAGCTTGTATATACACAAGTCAGAATGGAACATAATTCATGTCAATAGACAGATCATAGGCAGAGTACAGATAGTCTATTTAAGATGCAGTATGAAGAAGTCACAGCCAACAAGAAATTGTATGGAAGGCTGAATGCAGAGGACTTGTTTTGAAACACGTAAGATTTCTCTTGAATGCTATGTGTACTTTTAAAAATGTGACATCATAGATCATACTTCTTGATCTTACACTTTGACTGTGTTTGGCTAGATTAACACATTAGTGCTCTTGAGAGAAAATTAGTCTAAGTCTTTTCAGCATCCATGCTTTTGGAAATGTGTTTCTGTGCTATTTTTCCCTCTTTAAATTGATATATGAACCATCTACTGGAGTAAAAATTAGTTCTCCTCTCCAGAAAGTAAGGAACATGATTCAAAGGGCCTTTATCTAAATGAACTCTGAACTGACAGGATTTTTTTTTCTCAACATTCTTCTTATACAACTTCGTTTTATTATTTTGTTCACAGTGTATATAAATGAATCAAAGAAAAAGTCAATCTAAAATGCTTAATTTTATTACTGATTGTAAACAGAATTGAAAATGAAAATTTCTAAAGTCCAATTTGATCCAATTCTCTGAGTTTGGGGGGAAAAGCTTGTAGAATTTTAAGTAATGTGAATTAAATTGTTTTATCTTACAACAAGTATTTTTCACAAAATACAACCTGGTTTCAAGCATTGCAATCTATAGTTATTTCTGCTAAAAATGGAGGGTTCTGTAGAACAAAACAAAAAAAAATTAGGGCAGGCTTACGGTGGAGGAAATTTTGATGTTTCTCTCTATGAAGTAACTGAAGATGGCCAAGGAGGCTCCCATATTCTTCATCACAGTTCCTGAAGGGAAATGAGGAGGTGGTCTAGGCAGACTTATGCTATAATTCCTCCTCAGACATTCCTTCCCGTCTTTAAATTTCCAAATCCTTCTTCTTTTAGAAGCAGTGTGAATGCCAGTTGCACTGATAGGCTCTCCAAGATCATCTCCGGATGTATTTCCTGCTTCTGATTTCAATTAATGCTTTATCTACACAGACTATGTGCCATTTATTACTTTGTACCTTTAACTTCTCTTACTGTGAGTTCCATGTATCTTTTTCTTTATTTCAACTCCAGTACAGTACTTTAGTAAGTAAGTAGTTATATATATGTTTATTCTATGTTTATGTATATGTTAGAATATATATGTTTATATATGTTTGAAAAAACATATATATAATTGTATATATGTGTTTATATATAAACCATATATATGATTACTTAAATATATATTAAATTATATACATATAATGTGTATATATGTTTAGATATGTAAATCATATATGTATGATTACTTAAAAGTAAGTAATCATATATATGTTAGAATAAATGAAAAAATATCATTTAGGGAGAACTTGAGAAATCACATCATAAAATATTCAATAAGAATCAATTTGACAAGACCTCTTCTTTTAATTCTGATGGATAGAAGAACACTAGAAAGGTAAGAATTTTGTTGGAGAAGAGAAAGTGTAGAATGAATATGGATTATGAGGGATTTACTTATGAAGACAAGTTTGGGTGAACTACACTGTAGAATCAGGAACTAAGAAGCCTGAAGTTGGCTAAAATCATTGAATTCTCCAAAAAAAGAAAAGTGTTGTTTACTGGAAGGAATAAGCATATTAAAATATGACTTATTTATTAATAAATAGTAAACGGTAAAGTATACATTTCTAATTTGAAAATACATTACCTTCAATTCTTGATAAAAATGATTATACAAACCAAAGATATAGATAAACAATGTTTTAATCAGAAAATTATTAAATGTTTTTCAGAAATGGGAAATTTAAGTGCATTCATACTTTTTCAGTGTTTAAGATTTTTAATCAATAGACACAACTTTAACCCAAATTTAGAAACAGAGGAGATAAAGTACTAAGTTCTGAGACCAGATTCAATAAGTAGAAGTGGTAAGCAGGTGCATGTACAAGAAGAGCAGAGACTGACACATCATTCACTCTGAGCCTCAGTTTTCTCAATTGGAAAATGAACCCAATAAAACAGGGTCATTAAGAAGTGGAAAGGAGATTACATGTACTGTGGACCTTGGTATTCCCTCGAGGTTAATGCCCACTCTACAATTCCAATGGGAAGTTTCTGAATTTCCCCCTTAGTAGGGCAAGTGGCATTAGGTTAACTATAACTCAAGAACTGAGAACACATTAACAGATGCTCTGCAGTCTGATGATTTAAGTCTATAGGATGTGACAAAATTAAAGATAGACTGCTGACTTCTATTTTTGTTATACCTGAATGGCTAATATGCTCATTTGGCTGTTATTCTCAAATATCATCTAATAGTTCTTCAATCCCCATGAAATAAATGATAAAATCTACGAAGAGCCTGGTAGATCTGGATTTGGTCTTTGGTCTTGATATGGGAAAAAAAAGAAGGCTTTTAGGGCATGAAGTAAGTGAAAATCAGGAAGGCAATAGCTTTCAACCAGTTTGCCAGAGCCTTGGAAAGCAAAACCCTTCTAGAAGATCACAAGGGATATCTTACAATGTTTCATTTCTGACTGGCAAAATTAATTTGTGCTATTTTATTCTAGTTCATTGTAATTTTTATTTTAGTTTCAATTGTTCACCATTAAAAAGTCATTGTTTTTAATAGCCATAAACCAGACAGGATTAAATTCAATGTATTTATCATCATTTGCTAAATGGGTGAATGTATCTTAAAAGATCAATTTTTAAAACTCAAAGAATTGACGAAGTAAATGGAGGGCTTCTTATGTTTCTAACTTTCCTTTCCTTTAGCATGTTTCCGCATGGACATCAGCACATGTCCACGCACATTGTGGGCTTTTGAGAAAGTCATCACTGCCTGAACTCAGACCCACATCTAGAGACCATTTAGGCTTAGGAGACTTGATCATCACCCAAGAAGGCTGTATGTTTTCTTCACGTCGCATGGGTTACAAATACACTTGGAGACACATATCAGGGCAGGGAAGAGCTGTGGTAAGGTCCCATTCAACAGAGGATTCACACTTTTTTGCCATCCTCAATCAAGGCACATTTGGGGCTTCTATTTAGACCCAGCAAATATAAGAAGTAGGAAGGAGCGTCACTCCACAATCCCTCCTAATCCAGTACTAACAATTTGGCTGAGTAGATCTTTGCTGCTCATTTTCCTCTTTTTTTGACCTTCTTTTGAAATTCTGGCAAGGTGAATTTTGAGGCCTACCTTTGAAGAACGTGATTTGGCCTTACCACTTGTACCCATCAGCCTACCTTGTTTAGTCTCCTATGTCTTTATTCTCATGCCTTACCCTTTCTCATTTCTTCACCATCATCTACACTTCTGCACGAGCATATTCTTAGAATGCAAATGGAAATAACAACAACAACAAAATTTAAGGTTACCATTCAACCTCAAAAACCCGAGCATATATTTATCCCTATGCTATTCTCGTCCTGAAAACACTCACTATACAAAAGTAAATTTAATGCTTATACTGTAGTGCTTTACCAAGGCAAAAAAAAAAAAAAAAAAAAAAAAAAGACCTGTTAGAGGTGGCAAGAACCTTCCATTTGATTCTGCTTGCCTTCATTATTTTGCAGGAGAGGAAACTCAAAACAAGGAGATAAAAGTGATTCACCTAAGGTCATAAGGTAACTAATTATCAGAGGCAAGGCCTAGACACAAACAATTCCCCTGACATAATCCAGTTAACTTTCCCCCACATCATGAATTTTTATTGTCTCTATTCTATGGTCAGCTAGAACAAACCTTAATTAGAAGCAAACACACAAATATGTAACGTATGCCTTACTTACTCGACATGGAAATGAGAAAACAATAAAGGGTTGTTTTGGGAAATCTATTCTCTCCCTTGGATCCAGATACATGTCAAACATAAGAAACTGCCATTGTAACTAGGGTCCCAGAGGAGCTGACCTGCCTAGCCGGCATCACAGGCTTATCACAGATTTGACAACCTCAGTCATAATTTTATCAAGAAATGCTCTATTTCTACATTGCCCAAAGCGCCTCCTTCAATTTAATCACTTATAAAACTCCATGGCTTCTGCTAGAATGGATGATAAATTGATTTTATCCTCTGGTAGTTGGGAATCACTAATCTTGTTTAGCTTTTGCTGTGAGTGTTATATGCAGTTGGTAAATGCCCATGGAAACATAGACTAAATTTGGAACATATTCCTAAATGTGCAGATGCATTGCCTTCATAAGATAGTTCATCGAATTATTTGTGAAGGGAAAATAAAAACAAATATTAATCAAATTGCCTATGTAGTAAATGTATTTTAAAGCATTCCATCTTTTAAAGGGGGTATACTTAAATATAAAGTGAGAAAAATGCATTGCAGTATAACAGTTGAACAGGAATCCTTTAAGACCCCCACTCAGGTTAATTAGAACATGTGTTTCGTCAGTATAAATGAATCTATAGCAGTCATACATATATCACACAGTACTATACCCTCCTGACTGTTGGTTATTTGCCTTTCAGATTCAAGTCTCATGCTGTTCTGTAGACAGGGTATCAATGCTACTTCATTTCATTAAAAAAAATTATAAGTAAATATTTTGTAACAGAATTTTAAAGATAATATTCTTTATGCTTTCAGGGAAACTTTTATTTTTCACTTCTTAAAATATTATTATTTAATATTTTCATAACTTTCAGCATTTTACTACATACAAAGCATTTTTATTTTATTTATTTATTTATTTATTTATTTATTTATTTATTTTTATTATTATTTTTTTTTGAGACAGAGTCTCGCTCTGTGGCCCAGGCTGGAGTGCAGTGGCGAGATCTCTGCTCACTACAAGCTCCACCTCCTGGAGTCATGCCATTCTCCTGCCTCAGCCTCCCGAGTAGCTGGGACTACAGGCGCCCGCCACCAGGCCCGGCTAATTTTTTGTATTTTTAGTAGAGACGGGGTTTCACCGTGTTAGCCAGGATGGTCTCGATCTCCTGACCTTGTGATCCACCCGCCTCGGCCTCCCAAAGTGCTAGCATTACAGGCGTGACCCACCGTGCCCGGCCTGCATTTTTATTTTTTAAATTTGTTATTTACTTCAGTAGATTTGGGGATACAAATGGTTTTTGGTTACACGGATGAATTGTATAGTGGTGATGTCTGAGATTTGAGTGCACCTATCACTCAAGCAGGGTACACTGTACTCAATATGTAGGGTTATTTTCTCCCTCATAAAAAGCATTTTTCTTTTGCAAATAATACCTAATTTAATGTTTCCCCATTCTATATTGAAATGCATGGTGAATTTTGTCAATAAAATTGGGCAGATTTTTTTCAAAAGACTGTGTATTTTTATCTTATTCTCTTTCCTTTTTCTCAGTAATAAACTTTTAAGTGTCTGTTTTTAGCAAGAGCACACCCAGAGACAACGGGTGGCTTGAGATGCTAGATGAGAAAGTGAGGCTGTCTTAACTACCTTTAATAATTCTTGCTCTTTATCAATTTTGTACACCTGGGCTCTTTATTTTCCTTACCTGTCCCAGAAACCTAATTTCTGGGATTAGAAACATGCTGTCTTCTGTTTTCTAGTTCCCTTATTTCACCTCCTCATAGGTTCTTTTTAGATCACTCCAGGAAACATCACCTTAACAACAACAGAAATGCAAACACGACCTTTTTCAAAATCTATCAAATTTTGTTTTCAAAATTTTTAAAGTGATTCAAGACACAAACATGACTCCAAAACAATCTACTTATTTTAGAGATTCACCACTATTGAGCTTCTGTGCTATAGAATTTTTCATTTTCTAGATTTTTTTGAAGCCCTGCTATTCAGAAAGAGCAAAAATGGGACACTTGTCAGGGATAGATTTGACATCATTGAACAGAACCTACAGAGCTTTATTCTGTTGCTAAAATCAATTTTGACTTAATACTTGTGGATAAACGGAGGTATATAAATAAAAAGAAAATGTCATGTTCAAGACTGATCTCAAACTGAGTTCATGTCAAGGAAAGTAAGTTAGAAAGCATGTGCTTCCTTTTAATACTTTATTTCCAAGGGTTGTTATTTAGATATGTCTGGCTGGATTATAGACTTATCCTTAAATTGCGCTTAAGTTACTCAAGTATTCATTACATCACAAATCTCATTTTGTTTGGTGTTGCTTACTCAGAAGAAATAAAGACCTAGTAAATATTTGTAGACTAACTACTTCAAATAAAAACTCAGAAAATATTTAATAATATTTTATTGCATTCAGGATTTTTGTTAAATGAGTAGATTTTAGCTGCTTTTGCCACAAAAGGAAAAAATGTTTAAGATGATGGATATTTTAATTTGCTCCCCTATGATATACACTTTACTCTATATGCATATCATATAACATCATGTTGTATAGCTTCAATATACACAACACAGTTTATTTAAAAACAGATAAAGCAACTGAAAAACCAAAGCAAGATGAAACAAGCATGAACCTTAGTTCACACTTATCTCTGTGCAGAGATGAAGCTGAATTTTGCATACATTCATCTGTCTTAGAGTTGCTTACAAGTTGCTTTTGGAATTCTGCCAAAGGAATTGGTTCGACACCTGCTTAAGAAGATATGAAAAGATTTACAAATTGATGTTTAGAATAACAACTCAAAGGAAGAACCAAGGAACTAAGATGAAACTCCAACTGTTTAAAAGGTGGATTGATTTGTGATGCCTAACCTCAATAAAATAGTTTCCCAAAGACATTTTTATGAGTAAGATGAACGTGAGGAAGGGTACAGTATTTGCCAAGTGAATGTTGGCTTGTCAAATTCTATTTTTACATTGTGGAAATCATATTAGCTACTCATGCTTTCTCTCTCTCTCTCTCTCCTCCTCTCTCCTCCTGCCCCCCTCTTCTCTCAACCTTTTATATGTATTTGGTCTTAGCAAACATTTCCATTTGGCAGTGCAATATTGTGTACACAAGGATGAAAACTAGCAAAATAAGTTTTTTTTTGTTTGTTTTTACTCACGTCCCAATCACCATCTTTCTAGAGACATTGCGTTTCTTAGTTATAGAAAATCAGAGCAGTTTTACCATCTTGGAATCCAGAAAATAAAACAAGACAATAGGCTTCTCTTATTTTTCCAACAGTCACAGCCATTTTTGCATCCTCATATCTTTAGATCAAGGATACAGAGTTTCAGTGAGGTATCACTTTCTGTAGGCTTATATAGAAATTTGCACAAGCAGACACATAATAGAAGATGAATTATCTTTTTCTGGAAATTGTGAGAAATTTTGTTTCACGAAGTAGGTAGAGGATGACCCCACAATTTCTAATTCAAAATCAAAAATCAATATTTTCTTTACTTCTTTTGTATCCACAGATATGAGACACTAGTTTCATCTCAGCTTCTGAATCCATAGAATATTCACTAACAGCAGTGGGTTTGTAAGAGAGTAGGAATGCTCTGATGGGTGCCTGGCCTCCTCTCTAAAAACGCTCTCCAATTACCGAAGTGACAGAGCCTTTCGTGTGCATCCTTCATGTGAGTCACCATTGTACCCTTTGGGGAGTTAATCTTTGGGGAGTCAGTCTCTTGACACTGCAGCTCAGATAACAATTCTAAAACGCCCTAATCTGAGTTGCGAAAGTCCCCATGAGAAAAAAAAAATACAATATATTAAAGGCAATAAAACTTACTTTCTGATTTTCCCTTACTTTGGGATCATGTTTTTTTTTTTCTTTTTTCTTAAAAAGAAGAAAAGCATGATGATACACTTCCCATGAGCATTGTTATGTTATTATACCAGAGGAGTGAGCAGAACCCAACCCTCCAAAGCTCACACGGGTGTGGGATAAAAGGAGCAATACAAGATTCCATTCTGTGATGAAATTCTATGCTCTGAATGCCACTGAAGTCTTCTTGTAGCTAGAATGATTTAGTTGTACATGGAGAGTTTATTTTCATATAACAGCCTTATAATTTCTCATCTTTGGGTTTTTTGTTTACTTGTTGTTTTGTTTTTTTTTGGGGGGGTGCTTTGCAAAAATCTTTATGCCTTTTTCATATAATACACACTCTAGAAAGAATATGATTTTTTAAAAGATTGAGAGAAATAAAAAGCATATTTATAGATAAACATCTACAAATACTTATAGCATATTTTTCCATTGGGATAATTACACAATTGGCTTAGATTTTAGACAGTAAAGTCACCATTACAAAGTAAGAAAAAATTATCTGCTTCACCATTTATCAGTACTACATTCCCATGATAGATATAGAATCTTATTGCTCATTGAAAATCTTCATTTTAAAGTGGATACTGAGGTCCAGTAAGGTGAACAAACTACTAAAAATTCCAGTGTTACTTTGGGAATTTAAAGATAATTTAAAGAGAACTCTAAAAATACGAACTTATTTTTACCTAAAGTAATCAATTATGTATTAACAAATATATACGATGTTTTAAGTACAGATACACTTTTATCTTAGTATTTTCCCATTGGGTACTACAGAACCTTACATATAGCAGATACTCCATAAATAAAATGTTAAATTGAACTCTAAACTTAAATGTCTTACTGTTTTTTGTTTATACCTGTTTCACTCAACAAACATTTATCAGCCTTTACTCAAAAGTTATGTCACGGGAAAACATGTTTAGACCATTTTATCCAAACCCACAGTCTTTACACTTTGCGTTTCCATTCTGTGATTCTTTTTTTCTTTACAACTTACCAATACTTATCATAGTATATATTTTTCTAATTTATCTTGTATATTGCCTTTTTCTTCCTTTGGAATATAAGCTTTATGAGGACAAACAGGTTTATATTATTCACTGCCATATTTTTTCCTAGTGCTTAAAACAGTGTCTAAAATATATAAAATATAGTAGCTGTTCAATAAATATTTGTTGAGTTAAAAAAAAGAACTAATGATTATTGAAACTTGTGAGGTGTTGATAGTGGCAGGAGGCAGACAAATGCCTAGGCAGGTAGGGGCAGGTCCCCAGTGAAATCCCACCTCCAGGCCAAAGACAGTTTAAAGCCTGAAAGCCAAGCTACAAGTAAAATCTAGGGACTGGATTGAGAACCTGTCTTCCCATTTGATGTGCTTTCTTCTGATTGATCCCTACCCATCACTGATTTTACATATACCTACCTTCCCTAATTTGTTTTTTACACTGTCATGCCCACCTTTAAGTGGTGCTTTTGTTTTAACCTTTTTTGCATACTCAAACCAGTCAGTACACTCCCCTATTCTGAGCCCATAGAAGTCCTGAACTCAGCCACACTGAGAAAGAAACCACCCGACTTCAGGGGTTGGGGACCACCCCCACGTGCCTTCTCTGCTGAGAGCTATTCCCTTGCTCAATAAAATTCCTCTCCACCCATCTTCACCCTTTGAATTGTCAGCATATCCTCATTCTTCTTGAATGTGGGACAAGAGTTTGGGAATCGCCGAACATGGGTACAAGCTGCAGCACACGCAGGCCAAGTGGGAAGGGCACCTCCAATGGCAGGTCCAAGGCCAACTGTGGCCCTGGTAGCAGGTGGGAGTGTGTGTGTCACTGGCCGTGGAGGTCCCCAGTTGGCAAAATGGCTGAGAAAACTCCTGCATCAGTGTTACACAGAGTTCTGATGTAAGGACAATGTAAAACTTGTTATATTTTATAGTCTTTCTCATGAACCATACACATTATTATTACTACTAAAAGAGCAGTAAGAGAAAGGTTCGGTTTTCAATTAGACAAGTTAAAAACTAAATTAGCTTTTTGCAAAGCTCTTTATATATTTCTACTTGATTTCCTGCTCATTTTCAATATAATCTTTTAATATAATCAAAGGAGACTGACGATCACGAAGGCAATAGTGAGATGTTAAGGAGTTTTCAGTAACTTTTAAAAACTGATACATTATATTTGTACATATTTACAGGGTACATGTGAAAAAAGGTTTAGCCTAGGAATTATTCAAGGAAGGAACTGTTATTGGGTGACAGTAATTAAAATGCAGACTTGGGAAATGGCCCCAAACTGCTGAAAAACGAGTGGTAACTTTAGAGATTTCAAATAGGTGTGGCTTCAGTCTTTTCTGCTGTGCCAGTGCACCGCTGTTCAAATTTAAATCTCTGTTTCCACGTCCCTAATAAGATTTCTCTTGAGAAAACACTACTGTCTCTAAAAGCTCAGAAACTTCTGTTGTACCCTAGCGTGGTGGCCCACGCCTGTAATCCCAACAGTTTGGGAGGCCAAGAAGGAGGATTGCTTGAGCCCAGGAGTTTGAGGCCAGCCTGGGCAACATGAAGAAACTCCGTCCCTACAAAAAACTAGCCAGGCGTGGTGGCATGTGCCTGAAGTCCCAGTTACTTGGGCAGGTGAGGTGGGAAGATACCTGAGCCTGGGAGGTCGAAGCTGCAAGTGAGCCAAAATCATGGCACTGTACACGGGCACAAGCAACAGAGTGAGACCCTGTCTCAAAAACAAAACAAAACAAAAAACAAAAACAAACAAAACTTCTGTTTTAAGAGTGTTTCATTAGGTAGCAGTGAATGGTTGAATGAAGAGAAGGAAGGTAGGAGGAGCAGGTGAGAAGCTTTTTTGGTAGTGTAGTCCTAATAAAATAGAGAGCTTGGTTTTAAAATAACTATGCATTCCAGGTATACCTACAGAGTCCTGATTTCACACAGTTTTTTTCAATAAATGAAATTTATGACATAGCTAAATAAATCTGATATAATTAATATCTACTTATAACTCTTGAATAATAACTATACACATTAAAGCAAGAGGAAGGAAGGGAGGGAGGGAGGGAGGGAGAAGGGGAGGGGAGGGGAGGAAGGGAGGAAAGAAAGAAAGCCTGAAGGGATGGAGGGTTTGTAGCAGTGGAAATTCCTCACGTGCGTAAGACTAAAGAAAGAAAAGGGCAAGCTACGTGTCTGACTAGATGTGGTGATACAATTTGATGGAAAAAATTCAAAGTATGCTCCAAATGTTTAAAACTAACGGATTCAAAAATTTGAAACAAAGCAAGACCTTGGAAGAGTGGGCTAAATCTGGAGAAATGATACTTGGTTTCAGCCATTAGTCTTTTTTTCTTTTTTTAACACTTCTCAGACTTGTTGAAAAATCTCTGAACATTGACCCGCAGTTCTATTAATCTTTAATGTCCCTTACAGATCGGTTTGGGTCTCTCTCTGTCTCTCCACACCTCCATTTTAAACAGGGCTGACTCTAAGCAAGATTGTAAATGAAGCATGGGGAGCTGGGCTCTTGCCTGCTTTTCCTTATTTCTGTCTCACTGTGCTTCCTTAAATACCAAGTGCCCATGATCTGAACGCCATTCACTCATTACCTGTGTTAGTACAGTACCTGTACTTGAGGATGCTGCGTAAGCCTCTCTTCCCCAGACTTTATGGCAATCATATATTCTGAATTTTTTAAAACATTCTGAATGTCAACTATCTCATGTTCATTTCCTTTTCTCAGTTTGCTGTGGGGAAAATTGATCACCAAGTCCCTCCTCTGCCCTCACTTTTCACTCTCAAATGTAACTTACCTAAACTGTTTGTTAAAGAAATTAAAGATATTAGCATTAAGTTGTAGATCAGTCTAGGAAGAGATAAGCATAGCTTCCTTAGGAGGACATTGCACTTTGCCATTTTGAAAGAGGAGTTTGTCAACTACAAGACATATATTTGCAATGATTTCATTTCTTAGCATTTTTATTTCTTGGGTACATTCGGGAATCTTTTAAATGTCTCCATTAACTAACCTCTCTATTTACAAATAAATCCAGACATGCTTGTCAGAATCAACTGGGCATTAGTATAACATTCCTAATAAAATTAAGTACCAATCATTGTTTGGCACTGAAACAACTTAGAATTTGCGTTCTAGTCTATCATAATCAGTTTTTGTTATCTTTTAATATGGAAAAAATGAATCAATGACTTATTTCAATGAGATCATGACTTATACGTATTAAGATTTAATTGAAGAGAATGTGGGTCCTAGCGAATCTCATTCTCTAAAGAAAACTATTATTCTAAGTTTAGAAATGTCATTTTGGCAATTCATGCATCAGACAGACATCTCAAGACCTCTTCATTTTCATCTGCAATAAAATTGTGTTAAATTCAAGTCACAGAGTGAAGTTACAGTACAGCTGGAAAAGATGCAATGTTTTCTTAGAGAAAACACTTGGCATCTAGGTGAGGGGAATACATGGAAAAGTAATACTTAGGGAGCCAAGAACAGATGTGAAAAAACGAGAGAGGAACGTTTTGATTCTTTCAGGCTTGAGGCAAAGTCCCATCTGTCAAGCACCTCTCTTGGCTCTCCCAAAAGAATATGCCTCCAGCTCTCCAGATTGTCCTGGCAATTAAACTTGCTCCCAGATCTGTCACATTTATCATTGTAAAGTTCCAAAAACAGGCTTCCATGGGCACTCTGATTTTCTATGATATCTGTTATTTCATGACTGGCCAATGGCCTGATGGTGACTTACCCAATCCACCCAGTTTCTCCTAATGAAGTTAATGCTGTAGCAGCCAGAACCAATCCCACCCTAATCCCTTCTTCCAGACTCTAGAACCTATAAGAAGAGATGGAAGGCACCTGTGTCTCAGACAATTTTTTTTTTTTTTTTTTTTGCTTTAAAACAACCCTAGCATGATTATCTCTACATTTCTTAGAGCAAAGCAGATTTTCATCCTTTTTAAGACTGCTGTGGGGGCCGGGTGCGGTTGCTCGCGCCTGTAATCCCAGCACTTTGAGAGGCCGAGGCAGGCGGATCACGAGGTCAGGAGATCGAGACCATCCTGGCTAACACGGTGAAACCCCGTCTCCACTAAAAATACAAAAAATTAGCTGGGCACGGTGGCGGGCGCCTGTAGTCCCAGCTATTCGGGAGGCTGAGGCAGGAGAATAGAGTGAACCCGGGAGGTGGAGTTTGCAGTGAGCTGAGATCGTGCCACTGCACTCCAGCCTGGGCGACACAGCGAGACTCTGTCTCAAAAAATAAAAATAAAAAAAAAAGACTGCTGTGGGTTGAGTACATTTTTGGTTTCCTTGTAATGAATGTACTACTAACTGATACAAAGAAAAACATGCAATCTTACATTTGAAAGGCATATTTTTATGAAGATTAAAATCTAACTGTATAGATAGATTCTATATCAATTTTTAATTCTTTAACTTTTATTTTAAGTTCGGGGTACATGTGCAGGTTTGTTAATAGGTAAATTTGTGTCATGGGTTTTTTTTGTACAGATTATTTCATCACTATGTTATTATTTAAGGAAGCTTCATGGCAGGAGCGTGAGGTAGGAGGATCACCTGAACCTGTCGAGGTAGAGGCTGCAGTGAGCCAAGATCGCACCACTGCACTCCAGCCTGGGTGACAGAGCGAGACCCTGTCTCAAAATAAAAGCTTCATGGGATTATCTTTTCTCTATACTCTGAAAATTTATCTGGGAATTGCATCTTTCAAAAAAGTAAGCATTCCATCATGACAGGAAATATGAAGGAAAGAGCATGTGTTCAGAAATCAGACCCGTCTGGGTCAAATCTAACTCTACCACTTACCACTGGTAAGTGTATCACATAAGAAATTTTGCTCTACCTCTGAGCTGACTTTCCTCATCTCTCAATTGGTATCATTATTCAAATTTCTTAGAATTGCTGTGGACATTCATTGGGATAGAATAAGTACACATGACATAGCACAGGTGACTAATGCATCTTACATCCTCCCTCCCAGCCTGCCTGTCTGCTATGGCATCCCCCTATGAACAAGTGGTTAATAAAGGCTGCTTGATGATGGTGATTTTTTTCCATTCTCTGTTTTATTTTTTTAAACGTTGTCACAGTGTACTTTCCAACATTGCAAAAAAAAAAAATAGCAATTAGCAGTTACTTTCCCATTTTTGTCATATCTTTGCTAGATCATAAAAGCCTGAAGTTAAGAAAAGAGGATAATTAGTACCATTTGTAAGGTTACCTGGCAAAATCAGAAAGAACAAAGAAACCTAGTCTTGCTCTTTTTCATACATAACACACATTATTATAATGCTATAATAAAAGCTTTTTTATCTTTTGCCGTTGTATTCTTATCAGCATGATCAATTGCTAAATTACTTTATGCTTTTTGAACCAAGAGTAAAGAAAACAGAAAATAACTGTATTTTAAAAACTATACCTTAAAAATAAGAATATGTAAGGGTTGGAGGAAAAATGTAATGCTCCAACTTGCAGACCGAAGAATCTTTAGCAAGGGTTCAAGAAGAAATATGCCACAATTAATCTCTAATCATGGGGTGTAGCAATAAGACAACTTAGTTCTTAACAAAGCTTCTGCCTTCCAAAAGTCAAAACAAGTGTGCTTTCAAAGCAGACATGTATTTCTTTTTTTTTCTTTCTTTCTTTCTTTCTTTCTTTCTTTCTTTCCGATACAGTTTCAGAGATTTTTGTTTTAGTATAATGTCTTTTTTGTCTATTCCTATTTTCATCCTTAGGAAAAAGATTTACCAACTCTTTTGTGAATATAAACAACTCAGGATAATATGAGTATTTATGTTATCCTGCAAATCTGATGAATGTAAACAAAAAAGTTTAAAACAAAATCTCACACATAAAGGAGGTAGATCCTAAATGCTATTTATTTTATAATTCTTAGTTTTAGATAGCATTCAGACTTTTCCAATACAGTATTTTCTAATTGGCAATAACAATTTTATGTCCTGAATTTTGGTGGGCACAACTACAGTCATGTGTCACTTAACAGTGGGAAAACGTTCTGAGAAATGTGGTGTTAGGTGAATTTCATTATGTGAACATCATATAACATACTTAACCAAACCTAAATGGTACACACCACTACACACCTAGACTATATGGTATATAACCTATTGCTCCCAGGTAACAAACTTGTACAGCATGTTGCTATAGTTCATCGTAACACAATGGTATTTGTGTATCTAAAGATATATAAACATAAAAATAGTGCAGTAAAAATATGGCATTAAAGATTATAAAACATGGTACACTTGTATAGTGCACTTACTATGAACAGAGCTTATACGACTAGAAGTTGCTCTGGGTGAGTCAGTGAGTGGGTGGTGAGTGAATGTGAAGGCAGAGGACACTACTGTGCACTACTATAGACTTTATAAACACTATACAATTAGGTTATACTCCTTGCATAGAAAACATTTTTCTTCAATATCCAACTAACTGTAGCTTACGGTAACTTTATAAACTTTTAAATTCTTTAACCTTCAGACTCTCTTGTAATAAATCTAACTCAAAACACATTGTACAGCTGTACAAAAATATTTTCTTTACATCCCTATTTTATAGTTTTTTCTATTTTTATTTTTTAACTTTTAAACAGTTTTTGTAAAAAATAAGACATACATTTACCTGGTTAAGATTCCTTACTATATTTAAAAACTTTTTTTTATTCTTGGAATTATCTATAAACTATTTTTAAGAACATATTGAGATCATAATTTTCCAAAATTCCTGATTACTAGGAAACCAAAAAAATTACACACACACACATACACACACACACACACACAGGTTTTAAAAAAATAAGACCTGTGTTAGAAACCACCTCTTGAACTCTTCCTTTGGCAATATCTGACCTTCACTTATTTAACTGTAAAATTATGTAACAATGCATGTATATCAATATGCAATAATGCATGCTATTCACAACTCTGTGCTTAAATATACATATATATATATATATATATATATATTTTTTTTTTTTGAGATGGAGTCTCGCTCTATCACCCAGGCTGGAGTGCAGTGGCGCGATCTTGGCTCACTGCAAGTTGCGCCTCCCGGGTTCACGCCATTCTCCTGCCTCAGCCTCCCAAGTAGCTGGGACTACAGGTGCCCGCCACCAGACCCGGCTAATTTTTTGTATTTTTGGTAGAGATGGGTTTTCACCGTGTTAGCCAGGATGGTCTCGATCTCCTGACCTTGTGATCCGCCCACCTCGGCCTCCCAAAGTGCTGGGATTACAGGCGTGAACCACTGCACCCAGCCTTAAAAATATTTTTTAAAATTTCCAGTGCAAATACAATATATTGTATCAAAGAGATAGTAAATGAGAAACACTTTTAATAATTTAAATGTTTTTGGACGTTAAATAATGTCACTGTTGGAAGGTTTTTTATTTCCTGACTATGAGTATGTATAATATCCCATGATATCAATTTATTCAATCAAGGTCTATTGTTCTCCTATATCTGATGTTCAGAAAATATTTCGTGTTTAAATTATGAAAATTTTCTTTTTTTTTTTGAGACAGTCTTGCTCTATCACCAGGCTGGAGTGCAGTGGCGTGATCTCAGCTCACTGAAACTTCTGCCTCCCAGGTTCAAGCGATTCTCCTGCCTCAAACTCCTGAGTAGCTGGGATTACAGGTGTGTGCCACCACGCCCAGATAATTTCTGTATTTTTAGTAGAGATGGGGTTTCACCATGTTGGCCAGGATGGTCTCAATCTCTTAACCTTGTGATCCGCCAGCCTCGGCCTCCCAAAGTGCTGGGATTACAGGCATGAGCCACTGTGACCAACCTAATGTGAGTATGAGTGTATATTTATGTATACACATGCACAGATATATATATATACACACACACACATACATATATATTGCTCTATATGCATTCACATACAAAACATAAAATCATCTATATCCAAAATGAATACATACCCTTAATTTACCTTTTCTTCACAAACACTTTACTATCCAGAAAACTCTCCTTCTTTTTCTTCTTTTTTAATTTTTATTTTACTGGAGTTTTTTTTTTTGTTTGTTTGTTTTTTTAATCTCATTCTTAGCCTCTGGTTCTTCCATTTAGGTCTTAGATTCAGCTTGTCAATTTTTATGAAGCACCCACTAGGAATCTTGGTTGGAGTCTTGTGACTGTTGCTTTGACTAACTTAATTTTTTGCTTTTCTTTATGTTTTTAAGTTATCATTATTTTTTATTATTGATTGTTTTACTCCTAGTAAGTTGAGCTTTATATATAGGCATGCTTTGAAGTTTAGATTGAAGGTGCTTTCCTCCAGAGAAGATTTGTGTTTGCTTTAGACAGGCTTCTGAGGGCACCATTCAACTGGGACACTTACAATAAATTCTTGGTGAAGTTTTCACCTCTATTCAAAGTCAAATTCAAGTAAATTAGTGTACTTGTTCTTGTCTACAGGAGACGCCCCTCAACACCACTTCTACTTTTTCCTTATGATGTAGCCCATTGGATCTTGGTTATATTTAAGAGTGTAATTCCAGGCTAAAATGACTAAAGGGATAATACAGTATTAGCACAAGGAGCTAAGGATAATTAATTTCATAAATCTGTTACTCCAAGCAACAGTAAAAATCATTGCATATATATTTCTACAAGGCTTAAACCTTTCAATAGAATCTGAATAATGGTTGAAAATAACCGTAATAATTCCAATGATGATGAGGAGGAGGAGGAATACATTTACTGAACAATTATTATGTCCTAAAAATGTTCTAAGTGCTTTACAGTATCATTGAATTCAATTGTCACAAAAACATTATGCAGTAGATGGTTTCATTGTATCCAGGAAAGTGAAGATAAAACACAGTGAGTAACTTGCAAAAGGTCACATAGTGATTGACATGGCATTAAACTTCAGATCTGTTTCTAGAGCCACTATGCTACATTGCCTTGGAAAATATATCCTGTATGTATATATATTACCCAAACATTTCTTCTAATGTTACAAATACGTAAAATGTAAATAAAATGTTGATTAGGACTGGTGAGGACTGATTAACAAGAACTACAAAAGGAAAATTAGTAATATTGGGAGATATACCAATTGAGCTACAATATACCAATTTACATTGCAAGAGTATTAATTGATGTATTTTACTTGCTGGAATGAGTTGATAAACCACTTACTACTTGCTGGCAGTTTCAGGTTAGGAGAACTGTATGATTTTGGTCACTCAATTTCTTATCTAGTCTTTACCTCTGAGATTTAAAAAAAAAATCATTTCATTAATATACCAGGTTCTGGGGGCCAGGAGTGGTGGCTCACGCCTGTAGTACCAGCACTTTGGGAGGCCGAGGCGGGCAGATCACGAGGTCAGGATCCAGACCATTCTGGCTAACACAGTGAAACCCTGTCTCTACTAAAAATACAAAAAATTAGCCGGGCGCGGTGATGGACGCCTGTAGTCCCAGCTACTCGGGAGGCTGAGGCGGGAGAATGGCGTGAACCCGGGAGGCGGAGGTGAGCCAAGATCATGCCACTGCACTCCAGCCTGGGTGACAGAGCGAGACTCTGTCTCAAAAAAAAAAAAAAAAATATATATATATATATACACACACACACACACACACCAGGTTCTAAGAAATTGCTTAAAAATTACACACACACACACAAACTGTGAAACCAATGGTGCTTGTGTAATTGACAGTGAGAGCTTGCATTCTGCAACCTGGGATGAAGAATAACTACAAAGGTGCATCAACTTCTTTATGAACAGATCACCATAAAATACTAATATCATGTTCTTCAAGGGTCCAGAATAGAAGCTGAACATTTTTTGTATAGTTATACAAAATTATATATTATTTTAAGATATATAATCATATACATTGTAATTTTTGCAACCTATTGAAATCATAACCATCTTTATAAAGCCATGACACTGGTACCTATAATCAAATCATTCTCCTTGCTGACAAATTATTCTCATTGCTTTTCTTCTGGCATCCAATCATTTCCATTCTTTTATTTACAATTTCGTTTTAGAAATTTACCCTTTTGGACTTTATATTTTCCTCTTAGGTTTATCTATTATGTAAAGTATTTTTGTAAATTACAGTTTAGACATGAGGAGATGATTCTACGAAATAATTTGCTGTTGGTGTGTTATTATTACCTCATTCCCAGAGGGTGCTACTTTGGTGGAAAAACCAGGCTCAGTGGCTCACGCCTGTAATCCCAGCATTTTGGGAGGTCGAGGTGGGTGAATCACCCAAGGTCAGGAGTTTGAGACCAGCCTGGCCAACCTGGTGAAACCCCGTATCTACTAAAAATACGAAAATTTGCTGGGTGTGGTGGCGGGCGCCTGTAATCCCAGCTACTCCGGAGGATGAGGCAGAAGAATCGTTTGAACACGGGAGACAGAGGTTGCACAGTGAGCTGAGATCGCACCACTGCACTCCAGCCTGGAGGACAGAGGAAGACTCTGTCTCAAAAAAATTAAAAATAAAATAAATAAAATATATGGGGCTATGATTTCTACCCACTTAATTGCATTCCTCTAAAAATCATTAACTTGAAACAAGTTTTTTTTTTCTTTTTTGGTCCATTAAGCTAATTCTTGACTCTATACTTATAAAGTTTATAAAATTACTTGTTTATACATTTGATAAACTTAATTTTTTATAAATTAATTGTTCACTATATGCTTAGACACTGAGAATAGAGGAGTTCTTTTTTTTATGCTTTTTAGCATAAGAATAATCTCATTTATTATATAAATACATCATTTTTATAATAAAGCAACTATTTTAAATTCATAAAACTGTTATAAATTTGTGATATAGCTAATATGAAAGACACCTGAATTAAACAATTTAATGAAATGAATATTTATTATCAGACAGAGGTTTAGAATAAGAAATGTCAATATATAGAACTGCCTCCATTAAACCTTTTTCCTGATGAATTTAAGAGATATGTTTATTGAACAGAAGCACAATTAATAGATAACTCATCTTTATAGGGCGTCTGTTGCCATGGTAATAGTGATGTGACATTGTTCGAAGGGAAGTGTTTGTTCTAAAAGCAATGATGAGTAACATCCTGCAGCCTCCATTCAAAACTAAAGGTGAGAGGTTGGGCTGTTTTCCTAGGCACAGACAAGGGTTTACAATCCTGACAATCTCTCTGAAGTACACCCCCTTGTCAGATCCTATCATCACCTACCAGTCAGAAATAAGTTCTTTTATTGTATCAATGTTCTTATTTTTTTCTACTTCAATACTAAATAAGCAATTTTAAAAGTATTGCTTTGAGTAAAGAACAGAAAAGGAAGGAGTTTATCTTCAATAATCGGTCCTATTTGTTGTAATAATTACTTAGGCAGTAGACACCATCTTTAATTTACATATTTTATAACTACATTAACTGGAAAGACAACTTTAAACTACATGTTAATAGAAAACTCCCCTAAATTACTCGAGCCCCCAAAACTTTCACTTTTCAAATGTCTCTAAATCATCCACGGACTCTACTATTTATTCATTTGTGTGTTTAATATGTGCTGTGCATGCATGCCTTCCTGTGTGTGTGCATGTGTGTGTGTATGTGTGTAGGAGGGAAGAGGGGAGAGGTTGGTTATCTGGATTTCTCTACTTGAAGGAGAAGCTAAGCATAACATTAGGTGGCAGATACTAGATGTGACACTGAGATGACTCAATGGTGCAGAGAATTTAAAAAATATATTTAGTCAAATTAACCTATCTTTCCACATGTGGGGTTAATACCTAGATCTCATAACAAAGCCCGCTACTGATGTCAGACCAAATCAAAGAGGCCCCGCTTGGAGGGTGTTGCTGTCCAGGAGGCAAAAATGTTAAACCAGCTTAGAACTTAATTAGCGCTGTTAGGTATGGATCACCCTCTCTTGGTGGTTTTTTGTTTGTTTGTGTGCGTGTTTGTTTGTTTTCTTTTTTTCTTTTTCTTTATTCTCATTATTCCCTTCTACTTGCTGGGTTTTTGTTTCCTCCTTCCCTCTTTCTCCATTCATTTTTGTCTCTCCACTCTTTCTTTTGATTTATTCTGTACTCTTCTCTCAGGCTTGAAAGGGTCCTTAAAGGGGAAAATTAATTGGTGAGATACGAAAGAGGAAAGAAAAGCCGCAAACTCAGACTAAACCTCCACACTCTGCCATAAAACTGCCTCAAACTTGTGTTTCTCACCTGTGATGCTTTCCTAACTAAACCCCAAACCAACTCTCTGTCTAGGGTCACAAAAGAGTAAAAGTAACTTTTCCTACCACTTAATCTTTCTGAGGTTTTATATTCAGTGCTTATTTTGTGTTATGAGGGGCCATGTGTGCTTGCGGAGGACGGTGGAACACATACAATAATTTAACACCTGCTATAACTTGGGCATTACATTACTCACTTTCTGATCCTTATCTCATTTAGTCCTAACACTGACCATCTAATTTAGGTATTATTGTCTTCCTTTTAAACATAACGCCACAAATCTTAATCTGGGCAGAATCACAGTCTCTAAATAATAAACTTTGTTGGTTACAAATTAATTTCAATCCAAAATATAGAAATTTTTAGTATACAATCCAGAAGATGTGTGTGTGTGTGTGTGTGTGTGTGTGTGTTTGCTGAAAAAGAATGATTACTGAAATCTTTGAATAGAGGAAGCTCAACTACAAAGTAATAGTTAAATTAAAAATGGTTGAGATTAATCCAGTACAACTCCATGTATTATGTAAAAAGATTACATAGATAATATGGCATCCCTTTTTGTAACAAATCTCTATGCTAGAGACAACAGAAATCACTAGGAAGCTTAACATTTTATCACTCACTTAAAAGTAAAATATATATAATGGAATCCTCCATTATAAATAATAAAACTAGAACGATCTTAGCAACACATTCACAAAGCAGTTAGAGTCTTCACAGTCATTTTATATGTATGACCTGATTTTGTTTTTAAAATAATCTATCTGAATGAATATTACAGTGCCAACTGAGGTCCTTAGTGATAAATTCATTTCCTCAATTTCATGACTAGGTAGTGGTTCAGTTGAAACTAAAACCTGGATTTTCAAATACTGAGTTGTTGCTGATTGACTTGTAACAAATATAATTATATTAACTAATTGAAAACTTTCTCTTTCTCTAGGATCATAGTTAATGTATTCTATTATTCCATGAAATAAAATTCTTTGCAACCCAAGTGTTTGGGGAAAACAAATAGTTCATGCAGCACTAGCAATCTTACTTTTTAAAAAATAGGAAAACTTGCCAAGATAGTATCCATAGTTTTATTCTCTACCTTTGTTTAAAATTGATAGAAAATTTTTGGAAGCAGCAGTGTATGTGTAGCCATAGTTGCTAGCATGTGCATCTATGATTTACCTATTTTTTGTAACCCTACTCTCCAAGTAATTTCATTCATGAGGTTTTATCTAAGGTTGTACTGAATAGGATGTATTCAGTTTTCTTCTTTAAACTACTGTTATATCTACTTGTCTCAATCTTTATTAGATTCTCCATATATAGTCTTATTTGAACCAAATCAATTTAATCTTAACCAATTGTTTCAAAAAAGATTATCTTCATTCTAGGTAGAATTTTCATCTGTACTCTAGCAGACATTTTAGGGAAAGGAAACATGAAAACAAATATTTTTCTGTGTACAACTCTACGTTCAATTCATAGCACAAAATGCTTGCCTCTCCAAAAATAAAAAATAATGATAATAATTACAGTCATACAAAAAAGAAATAAAAAAATCAAATCTCTTTTCTGAGAAAATAAACTCCAGGAGTTAGTTATGCTGCTTTATTTTCCATAGCAGCTATGAATTCTGCAGTATCTTCAAACGTCTTCAGCTTGGATAAACAAGCATATAATTTTCCTTTTGTTGAAATTTTGGATATCAAATGGAATTGCTAATAAGCATAAAATATTGCAAGATTCCTTGGGTGAATATTGCAATTACTTGGCAATAGACATTGACAACCTACTCTAAATTTGTTCTTGTAACTAAAGAAGAAAAAATTTACATTTGTACTTAAAGGCAAAAGAGAGAAAAATAAAGGTGAAGTTGATATTTTACTGTATCTGAAACCAGTACAAATGACTAGGTTTATCCTGACGAGTAGAAAGCCTAATGGGAAACACATTTCAGTGAGAGCTGATTCTGTTTTCGG
This sequence comes from Pongo abelii, assembly GCF_028885655.2. Lineage (NCBI taxonomy): Eukaryota > Metazoa > Chordata > Mammalia > Primates > Hominidae > Pongo > Pongo abelii. Next base: position 144,079,468 of record NC_071991.2, on the reverse strand, counting down.
TTTCAACAACCACCTGTGTAGAGACAGCTTCCTAATCAATATCAACTCACCTGATATTTCACGTGGGTCACCTTTCAATTTAGAGTACCTTTAGGATATTTTTAATTTCCCAACATAAAAAATCATAAATTTAGTTGAAAACTAAATTCTTCAGCTTCTCTGAGACTTCTACTTTTCATGTCTGCTGTTAAACTGTGACAACATCATTAGCTCCAACTCCCTGGCCAAAAATATATGTGATATTTTGGGGTGCTGGGAGGACTGGAAGTATGATCAAGTACTGTCAGTTACTCATTTGCCATCTCTCTCAGATATACTCATTCTTTTTCATTTTTCTTGTCACTATTGTGATACAGGCTCTTGTCACTTCCTATTTAGATTACTACAACTGTTTCCCAGTGATTTTCAGTCTGTCAATCTTGGTCTCCCAAATCTTGACTGTATACCATTCACTGCCAGAATAATCATTCCCAAACTTCAATTTCATCATTATGCCATCCTGTCCAAACCACTCAATGGCTGGCTCTGCCTCCTGAAAACTAATATTTAACACAGACTGATCCTAAAGGCCTCCGCACTCTATATTTTTTTCTGCCCGTTTCCAAATGAAAACCACTTCATTCATTGAAATTGGTCTCATCTCATCCTCAAGATGTACTGTAACAAATTTTAATGCAGGGCTTCCTTTCTCTATGTTTGAACTGAATTTCCTCTGTTCTACCAATTCATATCTTCTCCCTCTAAGACACTAGCCCAATCTCTTCCATGAAGCTTCTTCTAATCACTGCATTGCCAGGTGACCTGTTAGAAACCTGAACCCAGCAAGCTAAGAACAGCTAGAAAACATACCCAATATATTAGAATCACATCATCATGTAAATTTGTTATTCAAAAATTCAAAATATTTCAAATATGTGCTTTTTTTGACATCCAGTCTGCAGAAAAATAAATTATATATGTATCTTCACACAAATATATAGCATATACATATTTGTTTATATGTAAGTACGTGTGTGTGTGTGTGTGTGTGTGTGTGTGCACGTGCACGCGTGTGCTCAGGCATATGTTTCAAGCCAAATTTACAGGTTAGGGATCTAAGCTCCAGAGAACTCAAGTGCCTTACCCACACCTAAGCTAGTGGCAGTTAAGTCTTAAACCTGGCCCTCTGGTTACAGTGATAAGTAGAGATGAGAAGCAGCATCAGATTGAACAATACACTTCTACCTGGACATAAATGCCAACATCTTTTCTCAAAATCTAGATACGGTCAGGTCTACTTTTATTTTTCCTTTGCTTATTTAATAATACACAATAATTCTTACATAAAATACAATTAACATAAAACTGATCTGAGTTTTTTTTAAAGATGTGTTATTTTCATGATTGTAACTAAGTCTGTGCTATTTTCAGATCGATTGATGATTTACAGTTCATTTAAAATCAATAATGATTCTTTTGGCAATAACAGAGTATTGTATATAACACAGGAAAGATAACAGCATAGAATGCCAACTTCCTCCAATGCTAAAGCTCAAATCATGTAAAGAACAACAGCATTCTCCTTCCTTGTTTGGGAAGATACATAAAGGAATATATGAAGAGAGGTAGACCATAGTAAAAAATATATATATAAATAAATAAATAAAATAAGAAGGAATTCTGAAAAATTCTGGCAAATGTTCTCAAAATTGTACCAAGATGAGTGGTAAGTATATGTTTTGGGGAAAATGAAATACATATATTTATATTTATATATATAAATGAAATATATATATATAAATATTCCGAAACAAATTATTTGGAAAAGTAGGTTAATAAAATAAAACAAATATAAATGCACTTTGAAACTGAAATAATATCTACACAGAAGTCCTGAAATATATTGAAATACATTGTGCAGAAATATTGATTTAGCACTCAGAATCTCCAAACACTCCATTTTAATCTTTATCCCAATCTTGGAGAGTCCATTCCAACCTAGGCCTCTGTAGAGAGTAGAGAGGGTTTTACTAGCCAACCACATTAAAATGACCTCGGCCATCCACCCAGTTAGCTAGGTCAGATTCTGACGGACAGATGGCTCTTACTAAAAATAAATTTCTGATTTTTGTACCGTGGACACAATCCTGAAATCCTTTTTTCTACAAGACAGAAGTAATCATAATGTAAACATGAATTTTAAAGATGTTATTTTTGGAAGAACAAAACAATACTTGAGACAAACCTGTGGGACCCAGGAGACTGTATCCCATCGTGGATTACTGAATTCAATAGAAAAATGGGGAGAAAAAACATACAAAATAGATATTCGGAGATAAAGTGTTTCACAAAGACAAATGCCTAAGGTTTGCATAATTTTAGTTGCACGTGGAAAGAACATTAACTGAATAGAAGTAGACTGTGATAAAAATAGTTTAAATCCAGGGGCACGTATTGAGATTAATTTTCTTCAGTAAACCACAATATCCAAGAAAGAAAGAAGAATATTGTCACCCTGGAAATCAAGAGATGGTTTAGATCAAATTCAACTCAAATATCCAATGAGTTATTTGGTTTCCTGAGGGACCAGGAAAGATAGAAGTGGGCTGTTTTGAAGTTTTTATAGTAGAAAGGAAAAAACAGGAAAAGAAGAAAGGAAAAGAAGAAGGGAAAAGAGGCAAGAAAAAAGCCAGAAAAGCATGAGATAATTCAAGGACTTTTTATCTTTTTATACATTCTGCCTAGACATCACCTAATAAGACATGCCCCTTAGAACTGTTTTACTTATTACCAGTGACCTCTTTCCACTCTTGTGCTTCTAGAATTGTCTATGGGCACCTTGGGCATTAACTGAAAGGAGTTGAAGCCTTTTCTTTCCCTGACCCAGCCAGTGAAATTTTTCCCCACAGAGCCTGTAGACATTCCTTCAGAGATGCTAGATCACGGACAACTCCCATGACTAAGGTGTAAGCTCAACATTTCTTTAAATCTCAAATGTTGAAAATGCATGCCAAATATAGACCTACTTCTCTGAATATAAATATAATTCTTCCCTATCCTCTCTAAACATCTACAAATTCTGCAAATGATGTTAAGCACACTTAACATTTGGCTTCACGTATCTAGTATCCCACTGCTAATGCCATTATATTTAAAATGAAAATATGTAAAATTATAATATATAAAAATAATATTAAAAGAGGCCCTAAGCTCAAGGAGCAGAATTACAAGTGCATTGGGTCGTCCAAGTATGATCTACTCAAATTAATTCGACTCTCAGCTAGGCTGACTGACCTTGAAAAATACCAATTATGTGGCTAAGAAAGGAAAATATATTCAAATCTTGTGTAAAACATATTTTAATATAAGAAAGATGCAAGAGAAAATATTTGAATTTGCTTGTAGAGAATCTACATTGATTTAAAGTTTGGATACACATATATATTTCCACCAATTGTTAGATGTACTGATTTTACTTTTTCATATTTATGGCATGGTTACATAAGTGTTGGGTAGTAATAAATTTTTAGATTAATGATGAATAAATCGTCTGAAACAAAATTGATTAGAACTCTTATGCTCTGAGGTCCTAGTGGTTATCCGAGTGCAATGTAAGTGTATTGCTTTAACTTTGAGGCTGCATATTATGTTTAGTTCAGAAATCCGTTATCTACTTAGAGAGCAATTTTCTACAGCAGAAAAGATGTGATTTTTCTTTAAAATATGGAACATAATAAGTGCAATTATTTGGATGCGGAATATACAAAACTTCACTGTAAATGGTGCATAAATGTGGACTCATTTCTTATTCATTTATGAGCTGTATATAGCACAGCCCTCCATATTCCCTACATTAGGTCTAAATACATTAATGTGGAACTGTGTAGTCATATCCACCCACTGTGAAACAGAACTACCTGAAACACCATACAGAACTGTGGCCCGTGTAACGGTGCATTTGCAGAATGACGATAATATAGGAAAGTTAAATTGAGCTACATAAAATGTTTATAATATTTTTCCAAACCAGGACGCCCATGAGAGCTTTTATTTTCACTACTTTGGGGACATTTTCATTCAAACTTGCAAGTTCATTTCAGATTTTTAAGAAATCTGGGAAACTGACAGAATCTTTTGGAATTTTCTTTATTCAGCTACCAAAACTGGTCCCCACTTTCCACTAAAAAAAATGATTTATGGATCTTAATTTCTAATCACTTGCTATCCACAGAATTCCTGCAATTCTCAAATTTGGGCAATAGCCAACACTCATAGGAATTAAAAAGTCAATGTTCTGGATAATTCAAAATGTGCCTAAACTATCTGAATAGTTATCATTAAAATAATTTTGTGTTAACTATATCTGTGTTACATGAGAAGTTCAAACACGCAATTTACCTTATTGAGATTTCATTTGAGCATTCATTTGTTATTGAATCTGCAACACAAATTGAGAGACTACTATGTGTGAGGCGTTCATTATGCTGGCACAAGGCCACATGGAAATGGAACAGAAAGGAGTGCTCTGTCACAGCAAATATCATGGAACTCATTACCTTTTTGCCATCAGAAAAGACTATTGGGTCTGATTAAACCCAGCAGCTATTTCTCCATTGCTGATTCACAGCTGGGATGCTTTATAGCATAGAAGCACAGAACCAAGAATATTTTAAGACTTAAAAATGTATACAGCTCATACAAGCTAATAAGGAGAACTTGAAGCTATCAAAGATTAGAGACTAAGACTTGTCTGAAACTCTGATTCAAGGAAGTGACTTCCATGTTGCAGGATGTGGCCAGACAGAGGAAGACCAGTAAACAATGTAGAGCAAGAGCAAGCTCTCACCCAGATCATGTTTTCATCAAATTTTCTAGTGAACCTGGATTAAGATTTTTATCAGATCCACCTATATTGTTTATTGCTTGTTTTCCATATAACTTATAATTTATCTCACTCTTTTTGGGGAATAATATGCGATTCTCATTCCACTCCCAATCATTCTGTGAATATTATATTTTTTATTAACCCATGTAAGTATCGTTACAAACAGAAAATTGGTAATTGGGTCCATAGTTCTGAAAGCCAAGGTGAGAAGACTTTTTACAGAATTCTTGTTAGTAAGGCTTATTCTTATCTGGCTGGGCTATTTAGTAAAATAGATACCTGGGACTCAGATAAAAAAATATAAAATATGGGCTGGGCATGGTGATTCATGCCTGTAATCTCAGCACTTTGGGAGGCCAAGGCAGGCGGATCACGAAGTCAGGAGATCAAGACCATCCTGGCCAACATGGTGAAATCCTGTCTCTACTAAAAATACAAATATCAGCTGGCCGTGGTGGCATGTACCTGTAATCGCAGCTACTCAGGAGGCTGAGGCAGGAGCATCACTTGAACCCGGGAGGCGGAGGTTGCAGTGAGCCAAGACTGTGCCACTGTACTCCAGCCTGGTGACGGAGTGAGACTCCGTCAAAAAATAAAACAAAATAAAAGAAAATAAAAATAAAAATAAAAGAAAATATGGCAGTTAGGGATAGCAAGAAACACAACCAAGAAAAATTAGAAAGATTCATTCAGGAAAGAAGAGGTGATTATCTGGGCAAGTCTCCACCAGGCAGAGAAAGGAGAAAGGGACATATCAGGTAGCGGGAGTCCTATGTGCTAAGCATTTTGCAAGTAAGAGTTGTTTCTCTATATGCCCTTCATTAATGATGTTTATCTATTGTCTCTTTATTTTTTCCTTGTGAACTCATCTTCTATTCCCTTGCATCTTCAGCTGCCTTGGTAAAGAAAACAAAATAAAGAATAATATCAACAGACTAATTCCATGTATATAAATTTCAAAAATATGCAAAATAAAACATGATGTTTACAAATACAAATGTGTGATTAAATTTATAAAGAAAAACAGAGGCGTGATTAGTTTAAAAGTCAATTAAAGCCGGGCACGGTGGCTCACGCCTGTAATCCCAGCACTTTGGGAGGTCGAGGCAGGTGGATCACGAGGTCAGGAGATCGAGACCATCCTGGCTAACATGGTGAAACCCCGTCTCTACTAAAAGTACAAAAAATTAGCCGGGCGTGGTGGCGGGCGCCTGTAGTCCCAGCTACTCGGGAGGCTGAGGCAGGAGAACCGCGTGAACCTGGGAGGCGGAGTTTGCAGTGAGCCGAGATTGCTCCACTGCACTCCAGCCTGGGCGGCAGAGCAAGACTGTGTCTCAAAAAGAAAAAAAAAAAAGTCAATTAAGGCTGGGGTCGATGGCTCATGCCTGTAATCCCAGCACACTTTGGGAGGCCTAGGTGTGGATCTCTTGCGATCAGGAGTTCAAGACCAGCCTAGCCAACAGGGAGAAAACCTGTCTCCACTAAAAATAAAAACAAAAAATTAGCCAGGCCTTGTAGCAGGTGCCTGTAATTCCAGCTACTAGGGAGGCTGAGACAGGATAATCACTTGAACCAAAAAAGCAGAGGTTGCAGTGAGCCAAGATTGTGCCACTGCACTCTAGCCTGGGTGACAGAGCAAGATTCCATCTTTAAAAAAAAAAAAAAAAAAGGTCAATTATTAAGACAGTGGTTACCTCTGAAGTTGGTGGAAACAATTTGAGAAGAGAAAGAGCATGTATGGGCTTCAAAAGAAATGGTTATACATATTCCATTTCTTTAACTGGGCAGTGGCACTATTTTTTTTTTAATACTTTCAACATTTTCTCAGGGTATCTTCTTTGGGAAGCAGTCTCTGGGACAGAGATTGTGTGCAGGATGGCTACTGGAGTTTGCTTTGGGGCAAACACTGGTGAAAGGGAGGGGAAGGAAGCTGGATTGGTCAGAGGGAGAAGGGTTGCCGTGATGTGGGCTTGACCCTCAGCCAGACTCTCAGGGAACCCCAAAGGGGGCGACAGGTAAAGGCAGCTCACCTCCAGCACTTCCTGCAACTGGGACAGCAGACCTTCCTGGAAGGAGGAGCTGGATGCTGCATATTACTTTGCAACAACACAATATTTTAGGAAACGTTTTAAAAATTGCCCCAACTTATCAATTTATTGCCTTTAGAATCTGATCATTTCTTTTACTTGACATCAAAGAAAACAAGTGTTCTACACAGTATCCTGTGCCTCTTTTTCTTCCATAGTTTTTTTTAAACATTTTTCTAATTCTTCAGTATTTAGACATATTACCAGGTTCCAGAGACTAACGTCATTTAATTTGGTTGTGCATTCCCTTATTTTGCTTCACCTATCTCAGTCTATAATTTTCATTTTGCAGAGTTTTTTAAACTCTTTCCAGATTCCCAACTATTTATTCTTACTGAGGAAGGTAGAAGCAACACATGAATCAGCTTTGCCATCTTTTTTTAAGTTGCAACTTAGAATTTTACCAACTTTCCAAAGCAGAGAGCTTATTTCTTTGTCAAAATTCTTTAAAAAACAAACAAACAAACAAAAAAACTACGTGTTGAGCATTTTTGCATGAACTTCAGCACAACAGCAAGACAAATTCCTACTGATATTTATCAGAGTCAGTTCAATCTCACAGTCTTTTGACATTTCCTTGAAACTCATTAGACTGGGTTGTACACTCTCCTTGCACTTCCAGTGTTACTCAGATCATTGTCTTCTTTTTTTTTTTCCTTCCTGACTTTGATTTTAGATTCAGGTGGCACATGTGCAGATTTGTTACCTGGGTGTATTGCATGATTCTGAGGTTTGGGGTATGAATTATCCAGTCACTCAGGTACTAAGCATACTACCTAACAGGTTTTCAAATCTTGCCCCTCTACTCCTCCCTGCTCTAGTAGTCGCCACTTTATTGTCTCCATCTTTATGTCCATGATGCACGTTCTTACCTACAAGTGGGGGATCATGGTCTTTATCACACTGTGTTATTATTCTTAGTTTTCTTCGTTGACTTTCTCCAGATTGAGATAATTTTGACGTACTTTTTAAAAAGTTTTAGATGTCTAATATTATGCTTTCCTTTTCCCCCAAAATCTTTCTATGCTGTCTATCAAGATTTCTGTTTTATCTCTAGTTACCTTTTTTCTTTTACCTGATTGTATTAGAGAACACAAATGCACCTTCTTTATGAAACTGTTTAACTCTTGAACAAGTTTTTCCCAAAATAAATAAGATGCTTGTTAAGTCTGCCATGTATGCATGTATTTTTAATCAACTACTATTACATTGAACAATATTGCTCTCACACTATTCCAAACTATTATTCAATATTTCAATAACAGGAAGATATTATAACTTTGTGCTAAGTAATCAATAATTTTCTCTAGCATATGTAAATATATTTGTGTGAGTACTAGATCAACTTTACCTGAATTCATTGTTTTACTTGAGATACACAGAATTTGTATTTCATTTGGGATTTATTCAAATAGTTATTTTTCAAGGAAATTCAATAATTATAAATCAGGAAATTAACACTCTGAAATATATTCTTATCCATCATAGAAGTAAATAAAAGCACCCAAAACCATTTAATCTAAGGATGCACTTTCTCTAAAATCACCCAAATTATTTCCTGTAGAATTTATTGAACAGGCTGTTCCAAGAGATGGATGGACAGTCTGGAAAAGATGCAGAATGATCAATTGAAATGACAACCATATTTAACTTTATCAGAAATGACCTGAAAACCTATTTACTACCATCATCTTTTGCATTAGTCTGTGTAATATTGCTTTTAATGAAAGCGACAAGCATACTTTAACTAATTACTTAGAGAAATCAGTCATGTCAAATGACTCCATCACAAATACTTGGTTTTTGTATTAGTTTTTCTTAAAGGCAAAATAATTACCAGAACATTCTACATTTTAAGAAATAGCAGACCAGATGGTAGTAATATAGTTAAGAAGTGGTAATATACTTGAAAACTTATTAAAATTAATGCACTAACTTTCAAATATGATAGAGTTCATAAATTCTTTGCAAATAGTTTAGGCTACTTGAATGATGGAAGTCTTTCATATATTGTCATTTGTTAGCATTAAATTATTAAATAGCCATTAATCCCCCAATGATACCGCTTTGTAATTAGAACAGTTTAAAGAGGGACAAAATAAAAGTATATTGAAATAAATTTGAATATGAAATATATAAATATATGAATATGAAATAATATGAAAAATGTATTACTGAAGAGATATGTGTAAATAATATTAATTTTCACAGCTATGCACATAATCATCAAAACACTATAGCTGTCTTCACAGGTACAGTAGTGTGCCAAGCACAATAAAGTATTAAGTAGGGATATTTTAGATCAGACTCTCTTGTTTTAGGATTAATTAGTTGCCTGTCAATTATTCAACAATTGGTCTGATCAGAAGATGAAGCCTAATCAGGCTTTTCAATGACTAAAATCATCAAACAATTATGAGCAATTTCAGTCATTTATTATGCTTAAAACTATTATTATTTTATTGTGCTTTAAATTCCTGATTACTTAAAAATCAGCATTTTCTACTGGAATCTAGAATAAATATTGTTGGGGAAAGCTGTCCAAATGAATAAAGGAAAGGGAATTTGGGAAAAGGGTGAAAAGATAGATTAAATGTACTCACTAATCTGTAGTAATGATCCTTTCTATCAGTTTGTATTAGGTAAAATTTAACAGAGTTAACCAGTGTTGAAAACACAGCCTGTTGAAACACATTTTGTAAGCATTGTTGTAGTTCAAATGCAGCCGTGCTGTAATGAAATTGTGTGTAGGAAAGATGAAGTTCTACGAAACAGCACAGAATTCCTAATAGTGGTGCTGCAAAAACTTATTTGAAAGCTGATGTGATCCCACCCCCGGTCACTCACATGAAAGTCAGAATTCTCACATCTCAGATCCTCTGACCTGGTGCATCCTTCACTTTGCATCAGCTTTTACCAAAAAGAAAGGGAAGTGAAGGGAACCTAATCCCTCACTTGGTATTCAAGAATTGCTTCTTTGCTGGTTAGTTGGAAGTAAAAACAACTTTTTCATTCTAGTTTAAATCATCATTTCCCTCAGTCTTTAGAACCCAACCAGCTTTTATGGCGTGGCCCAGCGTAAACAGTCAAAACCAGACCACAGGTCCAATCAAAGGCCTGGAATTCAAATGCCCACTGCTCAGGTAAGTAGCAAACGCCACTTAAGTCAATAAGTGGCTCAACAAAAGAGCAAAGAAAATAATTTCCAACTTCCAAATAATAATTTTCACACACCATATATGTGATAATTCCTGATAAAATTGATTTCAATAACTACATTTGATTCTCACTGTCTTAGCCAAAGAATCATATAAAAAACAACAACATAATGCAAATAAATTCTCATTTTCTGGACTATGAAAACATGTTTCATATAATAACCTATCCTACAGTATCAGTCTCTAGTCCTCTGAAACAAGATAGGTCTGAAGACAGCATGCAAAGTCTCAGAATATCCCATTTTTAAATGCCTCTCCAGAAGCTGATTAAACATTTAGCCATCCTGTGTAAAGGGAAGTGATTCTGCCACACATACATGGAATGCACAGAAATTCTATGATTTGATGATTTAAAGAGACTAGGGAACAGCCCACCTAATACTTTTCTACAAATGAGCCCTAGGACTTCAATTTACCCTACATACCTCACTAAAAGTCACATTGAAGAATTAGACCTGGAACTGCTAATAGCTCTGGAACTTAGATGGAGTGAGAACAAGACCCACAGCTGGTTAGGTTTCTGACTGTTCTGTGCTGCAGACTTGCACCTTAATGCTTTGCTCAGGGCCACTCCACAATCTGAGTCCTTTTTGCTATCCTGCCACATTTTAATCCCTTTAAAAAAACAAACTTCATAATCTTTGCTTTTTAGTGGGGAAAAATTTAGCTAGCTACTGTTGCCTTTATAGTCTGTGAGTATTTGGACTCAAGACTGCAACGTCTTGCACTAGAAAACACAAACACAAATAAAGGGCTGTGTGTGTGTGTGTGTGTGGTGTGTGCGTATGTGTTTAGTTAAAGGGGCTTCAGCTGGGGATACTGTGATGGGCAGGGCTTCTGACCATCTTTCTGAAAAGCTCCAATCTAACTGAAGAAATCACAAAAGCAGGCCAATTAAAGCAGACACAAGACTAGGTTCAGAAATGGAATGATCATAGACTGCAAAAAAAGCAGCTAGAAAATGGAAGTAAAGTTGATGAGGTCCAAGTACTGAGGCAGGCTACGATATCATTAAAATTCAGGAGAGTATTTGCAACCAGAATGATGCAGTGAAACAGCTCTCAAATTCATTCCCGCTTGCCCAGCCAATCCGGAAACAACTTTTTCTTTTTTTATTTATTTATTTATTTTTATTTTTATTTATTTATTTATTTTTATTTATTTTAATTATTATTATTATTATACTTTAGGTTTTATGGTACATGTGCGCAATGTGCAGGTAAGTTACATATGTATACATGTGCCATGCTGGTGCGCTGCACCCACTAACTCTTCATCTAGCATTAGGTATATCTCCCAGTGCTATCCCTCCCCCCTCCCCCCACCCCACAACAGTCCTGTGATCGAAGTCATTTATAAGATTTTCCAACATAGTGTGCTAAGCATGGTGCTAGGCTGCTCATTTATGAAGCACTCAATATTAGAATGCATGATGGATCACTTCAGAATAATGTGTTCAGTATTAAAAATGATGATAAGTTTGCAAATAGTGAAAATATTAGCTGTGGAATTGGAGGAGGAGAAGGAGGAGGAAGAGAAAAAGAGGGAAGAAGATGCAACTATGTATTTACAGAATTACTATTTCAAAAAGTATCTTTCCCATCTACATATCTAATGGGTTTTATGGATTACTGTTAATTAGCTTATGTTTCCAATTTCCACAAGGCAGATGAGTTAACAAATACGAGGTTTTCTTCTATTTTCTAAAATAATTCATTTTAGGACAATATATTCAATATGATTTGTTACGTAGATTTCTTCTGCCATCACTGAGACCATTTCCTTCCAAAGCCACACCCTTATTAAATATTCTGATAGGGAGGAGGAAAGACAATAAATCTGCCTTAAAAACTTTACTTCTATTGACAGGGTTTTTGCGGTTTCATTTATTTGTTGTTTTGAGAGAAAGAAAAGACAGCCAAAAAAAAAAAAAATAGTTTCAAAGGAAAGACATTGAGCAAAATAAAAGTATTCTGTTGAGATGGTTCATTAATGAACAGTTTTTTGTGGTCAAAAAATGAACGCTTTGTTTTGAAAATGCACTGTGAGCAAGTTGAATACAAGAAAATGAGTAGGAGACAATTTAAAATAATAACAGGATTAAACACATTCTATATCCATGTTTCCTGATCTGGTCTCAAATTCAGATATTCTAAAGCACTGCTTCTCAAATCATTCCTCCCAGACTCACTTAAAATAGTGATCCACACCAAACAAAGGATGTCAACCTTTCTCTGTTTTTATGGGAAACAGATAAGTGAATGGATTGTATTTTATTATTTTTTACAACCCTCCCATTATTTTTTTAATTTTAGCACTTGCTAACACTATATTAGAATCTAGTATTGATGATAAATTATTTTTGTCAAAATATTTTAAGTTACTCTGTATATATATACACACATATACATATGTATATATCTGTATACATGTATATACATATACATACATGTACATATGTATGTATGTGTATATATTACTTGTATGCATACATGTGTATATATGTATATACATGTGTATATATGCATGTGCATGTATGTATATATGTATGTATATGTGTGTGTGTATTATATATATTACTTGTATACTGTGATATCTAGTTGCTTTGTCACAAACACATTTAAGAACAATGTTCCTGACATGTGTTTAACAGGTTGGCAAGATAATTTAACATATTGATTCCACTGGACAGAAACATTTATTTATATTGAAGAGTAGATTACCTTTGCTTAGAATTTGGAACTAATGGGGGTAGCAGGAGACAAAAAGAAGGGAAGGAGGAAGAGACAGAAGAATTCAAAAAGAAAGGTGAATACATGGAGATCATGGCAACAGTACGCATAATTCTGGCAAAACTCATTTAATATAACAAAGCCTTTGAGGAAACATAGAATAGATTATCAGAGACAGGAAGAACTGAGCAAGATAATAGTTCTCTTCTTGTACTCATCACTCCCCTTTTTGTTTTTATTTCTGTCTTAAGTTTTTATTTCCAGTTTTATTTTCCTCCCTCTATTTCTTCCCATTTATCCTCTAATACTTTCTAGTCTATCCAACTTCCTCTTTTCCCCCTTCCCCTGCTCCCATGAAGAACTGGAGTGTAGGCGTGCCTCACCTGCAAGGGGGAAGGTTAATGTCTGATGCGTTGTTTCCTCCTCCATCAATCTGGTTATTTTCCTCTAAAGAAGACTTGAGGAAATAGCCAGATGTTGGGTAATTTAAGTAATTTTTAGAACTATTACTAATTTCTGAACTATTCAGAAAGAGATGATGAGAGAGATGCCCAAACTGTTGCAAGGGATCAATCATGTGATCCACAATGCTACTAAGTCAACAAACTATTCCCCGCTACAAGAAGCAAATAAGTTTTTCCAATGTCAAGAACTCTGTGTGGGCCTCATGTGTATTTATCCAGTAATAATGATGTATTTTGACTACAAAAACCTCCTTTCTTGATACTGCAGAACACATCCTATTTTGTGTGCTATATTATATCTGGCTTTGATAAGAGATATTCTGAAAACAAAACGTACTAATGGAGTGCATCTCACACCAATGTCAAGAGCAGTATTACTTTAATAAAGAGATCAACTAGTGATTAGTATCCTGAGATGCTCAGAAAGGCAAACACCAAGGTCAGAAGGGAAGACAGTGTCTGGATAATAATCAACTTCCCTTTATGTGTGAAGTTAGAAGGGGGAGAATGTGGCTGTGTAGGGAAATAGAGGATCATCTGTTTTCTTTATCAGGGTTCTGCATATGAGTCAGAGCTAGTAAACATACTAATTCTCATTCAGATCTCTTCTTGAAGAAAGAGAAGAAAAATTGTAAAGGAGCAACAAAGAAGAAAAGAGAACTGATAAATTACACAACAAAACAAGGCCATACTTTGGTTTAAGTGGAGATAAAACAGTGTGCTATATACACCAAGAAGTATTAATGACTCCAGGTAGTGACATGTGGTATTATTCTTTTTGGTTCCCAACTATTCTCTGGATCATATTACCTATTTTTCGGAGGTCTTCTAACTCATTCAAGCCTCAGAGAATATATCTTTTCACTATGCCAAATAGAAGTTTCTTCAATGAAAAACCCTAAGAAAAAATTGAGAATATTTAAAGTAATATTTGCACTGTATTCAAAAAATAAAAATATCCATGGAGCGTGAGAGAGGCTCGTTAGGAAACAAGAAAAGATTTTATCTTTCACATTTCTGGTTCATTTTTAGCGGTGACAGATTACATTGACATAAAAATAGCCTAGTCCACATTGATTTTCCTTTTTCCAGAACACTGACCTACAAATGATTATGTGAAAGCATTATGTGACTTTTTTTTTTTTTTGCATTCAGGTTCTTTTTCTTTTTTTTTTAAATTTTATTGTTATTATACTTTAAGTTTTAGGGTACATGTGCACAATGTGCAGGTTGGTTACATATGTATACATGTGCCATGTTGATGTGTTGCACCCATTAACTGGTCATTTAGCATTAGGTATATCTCCTAATGCTATCCCTCCCCCCTCCCCTCAACCCACAACAGTCCCCGAAGTGTGATGTTCCCCTTCCTCTGTCCATGTGTTCTCATTGTTCAATTCTCACCTATGAGTCAGAACATATGGTGTTTGGTTTTTTGTCCTTGCGATAGTTTGCTGAGAATGATGGTTTCCAGTTTCATCCATCTCCCTACAAAGGATATGAACTCTTCATTTCTTATGGCTGCATAGTATTCCATGGTGTATATATGCTGTTTATTGTGGCACTATTCACAACAGCAAAGATTTGGAACCAACCCAAATGTCCAACAACAATAGACTGGATTAAGAAAATGTGGCACATATACACCATGGAATACTATGCAGGCATTATGTGACTTTTAATGCTCTCTAGTGTGGGTATTTAAGTTGTCTATCCCTAATACACTTAAATTTAGACAGGTACTGAATACTATTTTTCATATATTCTTTACCACATACAGTGTACGGAGTCCAAAGATAAGAGACCAACATCTGATTCTACTCCTCACTAGATTTGAATTCAGACAATTCACCTATTCTTGTCTAAACACGTTCCGTTACAGTTTTCTAACTCCCTTAGATAATTTTTCTGTGAGAATCACATTTATTTTAAAAATTTAAAGATTTTTGCAAAGCAATAAACAAATGCTATTAAAAGTTATTACTGTATCTTCTTACTAAATTTCTTTTTTGTTTTCCAGCTTTATTAAGGTATTATTATTATTATCATTTTTTTTTTTTTTTTTTTTTTTTTTTTTGAGACGGAGTCTTGCTCTTTCGCCCAGGCCAGACTGCAGTGGTGCTATCTTGGCTCACTGCAAGCTCCGCCTCCCGGGTTCACGCCATTCTCCTGCCTCAGCCTTCCAAGTAACTGGGACTACAGGCGCCCACCATCGCGCTCGGCTAATATTTTTTGTGTGTGTGTTTTTAGTTGAGACGGGGTTTCACCGTGTTAGCCAGGATGGTTTCGATCTCCTGACCTCGTGACCCGCCTTGGCCTCCCAAAGTGCTGGGATTACAGGCGTGAGCCACTGCACCCGGCCTTATTAAGGTATTATTAACAAATAAATATTACATATTTTTATGGTGTACAGTGGTGATGTTTTGATCTATGTGTACATTGTGAAATGATTAAGTCCACCCAAGTAACATATCCGTCACCTCCCATACTTGTTTTTGTGCTGAGAACATTTGGGATCTGTGTGATTTTCAAAAGCATAATACATGATTACATATTATTTTAAAGTATAGTTACCATGCAGTACAACAGATCTGTAGAACTGACTTATCTTATGTAACTGAAATTTTGTACCCTTTAACCAGTATCTCCTCATTCCCTGCCCTATACCCCAGATCCTGACGTCCACAATTCTACATTTTACTTCTGTAAGTTCACTTTTTAAGATTCTGTATGTAAGTGGGATGCAGTGTTGTGTTTGTCTTTCTGTGCCTGGCTTATTTCACTTAGCATAATATCCTCCCAGTTCATTCATGTTGTCACAAAGGACAGGATTTCCTTCTTTTTAAAGGTTGCATAGTATTTCATTGCATATTGTAGTATATTCATTATATATGTGTATGTTGTAGTATATATACATATATATCATAAAATTTATTTATCCATTTATCAGTCAATAGACGTTTGGGTTGATTCCATATCTTGGCTATTGCGAACAGTGCTTCAATAAACATGGAGTACAGATATCTCCTTGACATACTAATTTCATTTCCTTTGGCTATATACCCAGAAGTAAGATTGCTAGATCATAGAGTAGTTCTATTTTTAATTTTTTGTGAAATCTTCATACTGTCTTTTTTATAATGGCTGTACTGATTTACATTACCACCAGCAGTATACAAGAATTCCCTTTTCTCCATATCCTTGTTAACACTTAATAAGAATTAATAATCCTTGTTATAATTTTTTATTAAAACAAGTAATGTATTGAACTGCTTTTGCTGTGAAGCTAGACTTCATTCTCCTGACAATTTCAAAATTTGTATATTAATTTATATATAAGCTATCACAGGTGTTGTCAACATCCTCCTGAGATTTGGCCAGTTTAGGAATCTGATCTTGTTCCAATAGTTCTAAATCCCAAGCTTGGCCGCCATTTTGTTGTTAAACTTCCTCTGTTCTGCCTCTCACAAGCATCCAGTAGCCCCTGTTTTCTGTTTTCTTTTGTTTTGATTTTTGTTTGAGATGGAGTCTCGCTCTGTCACCCAGCCTGGAGTGCAATGGCCTGAACTTGGCTCACTGCAACCTCTATCTCCCAAGTTCAAGCAATTCTCATGCCTCAGCCTCCTGAGTAGCTGGGACTACAGGCATGTACCCCCATGCCAGGTTAATTTTTGTATTTTTGTAGAGACAGGGTTTCACCATGTTGGCCAGGCTGGTCTTGAACTCCTGACCTCAAGCAATTCATCTGCCTCCGCCTCCCAAAATGCTAGGATTACAGGCATGAGGCACCGCGCTTGGCCAGTGGCCCCTCCTTGTGTTTTAAAACCTCCTTGTGGCTTTTTGTGCGTCCTTCCCTTTCCTCTTTCCATAATAATTAGACAATCAAACTCTACCCAAATGTCATGTTCAGGAAGTATTTTATTCTCTGACACTCCATGCACTTTATAGGCTTGGGTAAATTTGCAAGGAGAAGGTAGTTCCTTTGAAGCAAGGAGGCAAGTAAAGAGAGTGACCTGAGCTACATGCAGTTTGTGCTGTGATGTTGTTATTATAACCAGGTTCCAATCGTGAGTCTTGGCTCTATCACTCTTGCAATTGGAGCTACCTGAGGGAGTGAGGTGGTAATACTTGCTGAGCTAATATCACATGAGTGGTGCTAACAGCATGTGGAAATTCGTATTCTTAAAATGCACACATGGACCTATACATAACCATCTATATATTTTCTCCTTCTTGGAAAACCGTGGAAGGAGTCAGCATCCATGGGACAAATTTTAATCTTGATGCTATTTTGAGAAAATCAATTTCATCCATAAGTAGAAGTCGTGTAAAGATGATGTAAATGAAGCAGGCTTGATTTCTCCATTACATGGTAGGAATTAAAAGGGGAATCTGTGAGTTACATTTGAAAGAAATATAATCTTGTTGCCTTCTGATTGTTAAGTAGTGCTGAGAGTTTTTGATATGCAAGAGTATTTTCATAACCAATAAGAAGTGACATATTTTATGTGGGTATTGTATTAGAGTTCTCCAGAGAAGCAAAACCAATAGGATGTGTATGTATAGAGAGAAATAGACATATTATAAGGAATTAGCTCAGCAAATCATCGAGGGTGGCAAGTCCTAAATCTGCAGTGAGCATTCTGAAGGAGAATTCTTTCTTGCTCATGAGAAGCCAATCTTTTTGCTTGATTCAGGCCTTCAACTGATGGGAGGAGACCCACAGACATTATGGAGGGCAATCTACTTTACTCAAAGCCCACCAATTTAAGTATCAGTCTCCTCCCAAATACCCCTCACAGAAACACCCGGAATAATACCTAACCAAATATCTGGGTACCCCATGGCCCAGTCAAGTTGGCACACAAAATGAACCAGGTTTTACATATATATTTGTATGTATGTATATGTATGTGTATAGGACATATGTAAAATCTAATGTTCCACAAAAATTGTACCACATAAACCCTACTGTCTAATGTTGTAGTATGTGCTACAAACCAAAATTCCAGAAAAGAGATGCATGTGAAGGTGACTGAATCTTTGATTTTGTTATTGTACATTCCTGGGTGGTTTTCGTATTAGATGGGATTTTTTTCTTAATAGACATTTATTAAATGAAATTAATTAGATATCAATAATCTAACATGGATCTCACAGTCCTTTTTTCTTTGTCATCAACTTTTATTTTAAGTTCCAGGGTACATGTGTAGGATGTGCAGGTTTGTTATAGAAGTAAACATGTGAGATGGTAGTTTGCTGCACAGATCAACCTATCAGCTAGGTATTAAGCCCAGCATCCATTAGCTATTCTTCCTGATGCTCTCCCTCCCCCGATACCCCTCACAGGCCCCAGTGTGTGTTGTTCCCCTCCATGTGTTCTCAGCATTAACTTCCACTTATAAATGAGAACATGAGGTGTTTGGTTTTCTGTTCCTGCTGAGGATAATGACCTCCAGCTCCATCCATGTCCCTGCAAAGGATATGATTTGGTTCCTTTCTACGGATAGTTTAAGTAGCGTTCAAACAAGTGTATGACAGTAACTCATTGTTGAGTGATGATCATATTTTATATTAATGCTTTTGATATTTTCTCATGTGCCTTGAGAAATAAATAAAAATAATAATTTTTGCAAATTAACCATAAAAATATATTATTTGGGCCAGCCGCAGTTGCTCACACCTGTAATCCCAGCACTTTGGGAGACCTAGATGGGTGGATCACGAGGTCAGGAGATCGAGACCATCCTTGCTAACACAGTGAAACCCAGTCTCTACCAAAAATAAAAAAAAATTAACCGGGCATGGTGGCACGTGCCTGTAGTCCCAGCTACTCAGAAGGCTGAGGCAGGAGAATTTCTTGAACCTGGGAGGCAGAGGTTGCAGTAAGCCAAGATCACGCCACTGCACCACTCCAGCCTGGGCAACTATAGATATATATATATATATATATATATATATAAATCAATATAGATATCAATCAAATATATATATATTTGATTCATGATTCATATATATATTGATTCATATATATAATTTGATTCATTTATAGCTTCAAAAATGAAGATATTATCATCATTTTTTGGAATATTCACCCTGATTAATTTTCTAGTCATTAGTTTTATTCATCACGTGCAGTCCCTTGGTGACATTACACTTTACTTCAGCTTCTGAAACAATCATAACTATCTATACTTTATGTACCTCATATGTCCATCGCTTTCTATAAAGATCACAGAAGTGTTGAGAATATGAAATCTAATTCAACACTTCTAAAAATACATCTGTGATTGCAGAGTTGTCTTTAAGACATTTATCTTAAATTACAGCTTGACATTGCATTTAGTAAATGACAAATGATGATTCTGATCCTCTCAGGTTTGATTCCATAGTGCTTTCCATATCAAAATCTGTAAAACTTTAATCTGAATGAGGCCAGCAGAATAAAGGTCAAGGTGTTATGCAATGCAGTTTGAAAAAAATACATTTAAATATTAATTAAATTACATAAACATTTTCATATGGACAAAAAATAGAAAGTTGTCATTTATACTTTGTGGATTAGATAATTTCTAAGACTGTCTTTCCAACCAATTTCTTTATACTAATTAGATCTGGTCTCTATCCCATTAAAGCGAAATTGTAAATGGGCTGCTGCATGTATAGAAGCATAAATCATCCACACTCAGCTGAATGCTTATAGACATATTTATTTTTTGAGTGAAACCCTAAGATTTATTTTAAAGGGATACTGACCTCTTTTAGGCCTGATGCTGACAGGCATTGCTTCGCAGCATCACAGCTGGAAAAACTGATGTAAGGCCTTAAGGAGAACTTGGAAAATTTGGGAGAAGATTATTTAAAGATTAAAACCCCAAAAGAACAAGAAAACCAGGCCTAGAATCTCAGATTTTGAGGAATCTGGAGATTTTATTTCTATTCTCAGTAACAGCAAACCCTTTGAAAGGATTTGTGAGACTTCAGAAAATTTATATAAAGCCCAAGCAGAGGAAGTTTTCCGTATCTAAACTTTCAGATTTGGATGAATCTGGACGTTTTCGTTCTATTTTCAGTTCTGTCAAGCAACTTGCCTTCCTAGTTACACCTAAATCATAGGTAGATAAGAACTTTCATTTGACCAGCAGACTGACCTGGAAATCTTGTGATTTGCGAGTCTGCTGTTGCTTTTTGTGTTCCTAGTTGACTTTGCTGAAAACATTAAAATACGTATATACATACATACCTAAAGTATCTTACTTCTGATTTTGGAAATCAACCACCTTTTCTTTTCTGGCATTCACAAACTTCCAAAAATTCACATTTAATCTGACACCAGCCAAGAATTCCCATTATGGAGATCAGCAGCGAATTTCATTTATTAGGAATGGAACAAGTATATTGAAACATAAATATTTCCCCCTTTTTTTAAGAAAAAACTCTCCACTTGTACAAAGATGAGTGATATGTATGCATGTGCTCAGATTTCATATCAATTCATGGTTTATAGCCAATATGGTATAACTTTAGAAATTATAACAGTATAACTGGCTCATGTGTTTTATATATTTCATGTTTTAAGTCAGTTTTAAGGTTACTCTTGTACAATTTTTAAATTATCTTTCCTCTCATTGGCAGTTTTCCTTAATAAAAATACAAAGAACAACTGACCATTAATTTCTTCAGTAATGAGTTTACAATCAGCGTTAAAAGCTATTAAAATATGCAGCTAATTATTGTATTTTCTTTATGCCCAGGAACAATAATAAGCTGGATAAATTACATTATTTTTCCACTGTAAAATGAGTTTTTATTTTATATTCCACACAGTGGTTTCTCCCTTTCAACATAAGACCCTATGAATTTTAAATTATAAACATTATGTATGGAATGAGAGAAGGTCTTAGAAGAACTAATTAAGAAACAAGACAGGGATGCCTCCTGTGTCCTTAACCAGATGCCTGACCTCACTCTCATTTCTTCTTGCCTGAAAAGGGCACAGATGTTTGTTCCAAACTAGTACTTATGTCCCAACATCTGGCCCACATTTTGAAATTGAAGGGAAAAGCATACAGGTACTTAGCCCTGGGAAAAATAGAAGGATGTAGGGTAGAAAGAGATGGCAGGTACAAGGATACATCAGTGAATAAAAATGCAGGATTAAAATGACTTTCTGAGATCAAGAATAAAGTGATCTCAGAAATATTTCTTTTCAAGCAGAATACAGTTTTCTTTTGTATGTCCTTATAGAGAGATACTGTTCTCTGCAAGGGTGTTTGCCATGATTGATTTACATCTAGGGCAGTGTTGCATGTGTATAATCATTATCATAAGATGCCTTAGTGCTAAGGAGGATGTACAGATGTGGAAATTAAAGGATAAAAGGATTTGACATAAAATCACAGACTGAGAGGAGCCCAAGCAGTCTCCAGATGGTGGTAACAGCAGTGGATCTCAAAGAGCCCACATTCAGGGCACAAAGGAAGGTGAGCAACTACATCAGGATAAACTGCGTAGCCATATACGGACTGGCTATCGTTATATACAGGCTGGTTTCAGAGAAAGTAAGGAACTTTGAGGGAAAAGTATAATACAATTTTTCCATTAACAGATGCCAGTTCTAAGCTAATATATATATTTATTATATTCACTTTCTTTCCAAATTTTTCCAAAACAATTAATTTTTATCTATTATCTATCTATCTATCTATCTATCTATCATCGAATCTATCTTATCTATCTATCCAATCTATCTATCTCTCTTATTTTGGTTTGCAATCATTTTTACAGTTCAGCAATGCAATCAATATAGCTGCCTTATGAAAATAATACTTCATAAAGTATTCATTTATACACTATTTATTTTTATATATACTATTATGTATATACTAATTTATATAATACTTCATAAAGTATTATTTATTTATACACTAAAGAGGACTTTCATAAAGTTCTCTTTTTAGTGTGTCCCAGGATTAAGTAAATGGATTCACACTACCTTCCCAACTGTCTTACTACACAGTAAAAATTTTAAAAGGTGAGTCAGTTGACCATCAGCTAGACCACTACATTATTGAAAACAAGTGTTCTTTTGCAAAATCTCTTGCTTCTGCGTAAACAAACTGGAACTAAAACTTTTATTTCAAAGTTATTTGTTATATGTCACCTACCTTCTTAGAAATATGTAAAGGGGGTAAGAAATACTTCATACTAAGGAAGACTAAGAAATGGCCGACAAATCTAAGATTTAAAAAAATGTCTATAGCAAGTCCAAACACCGCATATTCTCAGTCATAGGTGGGAATTGAACAATGAGAACACATGGACACAGGAAGGGGGACATCACACTCTGGGGACTGTTGTGGGGTGGGGGGAGGGTGGAGGGAGGAGGGATAGCATTAGGAGATATACCTAATGCTAAATGACGAGTTAATGGGTGCAGCACACCAGCATGGCACATGTATACATATGTAACTAACCTGCACATTGTGCACATGTACCCTAAAACTTAAAGTACAATAATAATAAAATAAAATAAAATAAAAAATTAAAAAACTAAAAATATAAAAAAATCTATAGCAAGAAATGATTTGATTTGATAAAATGAATCTACTAGTATAGAATAAGTAGCCATTTTGTGTGTGTCACTATGTTGAACTACATTTAATCCTACTCAAGAAGTTTATAGCATAACTTTAATATTTTACCTTTATCTTTAGTTTTAACCAATCTGATAATGATGTACTTTAGCTTTTTTCATTTTTTTGAACTTCTGTTTTTCTGGAATTTTTGTATCTTTTATTTGATAGTTTTCATCGAATTTGGAAATTTTTCACTCCTCATTTCTTCAAACATTTCTTCTGCTTCTCCACCCTTTTAGGACCCCAAGTTGCCCCATAGCTCAATGATGCTCTGTTAATTTTTTGTCAGTCATTTTTTTCTCTTTGTGTTTCCTTTTGAATGGTTTCTGTTGCTGTCTTCAACTTCACTCATCTTCTACAATCTCTAAGATGCCAACAGTCACAGCCTATGCATTTTATAATCTCTAGAAGTTAAATCAGAGTCTCTTTTATATCTTCCATACCTCTAATTTTCATGCCCACTCATCATTCTCACTTCTTGAATATATGGGATACAATAGTAAAACAAAAATGTTCCTGTTTACTATTTTGATCATCAGTGTTATTTCTTGTTCAGTATTGATTGATTGCTTTGGATTTTTTTCTCCTCATTCTAGGTTATATTTTCCTGCTTATTCCATACTTGGCAACATTTGATTGGATGATAGACATTGTGAATTTTACCTTATTGGATCTGGACATTTGTGTTTCCTAGAAATATTCCAAGCTTCGTTTATGACACAGTTAAGTTACTTGGAAACATTTTGGGTCTTGCTTGAAAGTTGTTAGTTGAGATCAGAGCAGCATTTAGTGTAGGGTTAATTTTGCTTTACTACTGATGCAAACTCTATCCCATGCCCCATGAATTATGAGACTTTTCTCTCTGGATGGTGGGAATAAGCAGTAGATAGTTCGAGCTCTATGCGAGCTTCAGGAATTGTTCCTTTTAATCATTTCAGTAGTTATTTACCTGCCTCAGATAGTTTCCTCAAACACTCCCGAATCAGTTCTCCACTGAAGATTCCAGAGGGTTTCTTCTTAGATCTCTGGAGCACCGTTTCTGTGCAGTGCTCTCCTCTCCACCACTCTTCTCTAAGGACTATGGCCAGCTTGGCCTTTCAAGACTGCTCTGCCTCAACCCAGAGAGACAGCAGACAACCTCCTGGACCTGCGTGACATCCTGGAATCATTCTTTCCACACAGTAGCTGGGGCTGTTGTAGGTCTCTTCTAATTTGTTTCCAACCTGTCAAAGATCATGCTACTTTATTCATTTACAGCTTTACGGACTCATGTTCAGTGTCTTGCAAAATCACTATTTCATATTCTCTTTTCTCTGAGTTGATGTTTTCTTCAGAGGGGAGAGCAAATTTTGTCCCTGCTACTCCACCTTGGCCGGAAGTGAAAGCTTCTACAAGGACTTCGAATCTAGTGGTAGATGAGTTTCCAAATATAAATTAACAAAACATCCAGAACGTTAAGTAAAATGTTAAGTAAAAGTAAATGTTAAGCCACATGATGGCTTTTATTATCTCTGAGAAGTTAAGTTTAAAGAAAGAATTTAAGTTCAAGTAATAACTGTATAAAGGTTATTGAATATCTAATAACAAAATATGTTTTATATTTCCAGTGAGGATCAAAGAGAATTAGACAAAAATATAACTGAGCAATTTCACTAGAGATAGAAAGCAAACACTGTTATCAAACAAATTTATACCATATCTCAATGTACAGTGTTTTAAAGAAGGATATATAACTATACTGTATTAATCTATTCACTTGTTCTTTGATTCAATCAAATATTTATTGAATATTTACTATACATGTCATAGATTATGTACTGGGAAATTGCTAAGTGGGTAATGAGTAGCATGCTTTTTAAACCCAACTAATGGAGGGTGAAAATGAATACACAAATAATAATAAAACAATTATTATAATAGATGTTTACGGTAAGTGGTATGAAGATAAAATATATAGAAGAGGCCAGGCGCAGTGGCTCACACCTGTAATCCCAGCACTTTGGGAGGCCGAGGCGAGTGGATCATGAGGTCAAGATATCAAGACCATCCTGGCCAATATGGTGAAACCCCGTCTCTACTAAAAATATAAAAATTATCTGAGTGTGGTGGAACGTGCCTGTAGTCCCAGCCACTTGAGAAGCTGAGAGAGAAGAATCACTTGAACCTGGGAGGCGGAGGTTGCAGTGAGTCGAGATTGCGCCACTGCACTCCAGCCTGGGCGACAGAGTGAGACTCCGTCTCAAAAAATAAATAAATAAATAAATAATAAATAAATAAATATATATATATATATATGTATATATATATATAGAAGAGACCTTGTTTCTTCTTATTGCTTCTATAGCTAGGGGTAGGGAATTAGAATAATTTTGAAAATCAAAATGATATTTAAGCTGAGTCTTGAAGACTGTTTGAAAACTTGTCCAGTAGAATATTGTGAGGTATAGAAAGCTCATTCTAGACACGAAAACAGGATTGGATGATAATCTGTGCAACGCAGTGCAAAATAAAAATGTAGGGCCCCTTGTTAAAAAATGATTAAGAATTTCAAGACAGTGACAGCAGAGCATTAAACCTAATGTGAGGCCTATTTGAGTTCAGCACCCTGTGGAATGCATAGGTTGCATCCCCATGGAGCTGGCCTTGTTTATGTCGAGAGTATAGGCTGTGGAGTGGTGGAAAGGTCAGAGATAAGCCTGGAAAATATATACAACACAGGAAGGAGTGAGATGGTTTGATTGAGTTAATGCCAGAGAAAAGGGAAATTGACTGAATACTCTTAAAATCTCTGTTATTGGGCATAGATTCTCTAAATATTATAAAGGCTCAACTGCACTGACCAATTACAATTATTTAGAAATAAACGGTTTTACGGCAGGGTGCGGTGGCTCACGCCTGTAATGCCAGCACTTTGGGAGGCCAAGGCGGGTGGATCACGAGGTCAGGAGATCGAGACCGTCCTAGCTAACAGGGTGAAATCCCCTCTCTACTAAAAATACAAAAAAATAAAAAAAAATAGCCGGGCGTGGTGGCGGGTGCCTGTAGGCCCAGCTACTCGGGAGGCTGAGGCAGGAGGAGAATGGTGTGAACCTGGGGGGCAGAGCATGCAGTGAGCCGAGATCGTGCCACTGCACTCCAGTCTGGGTGACAGAGCGAGACTCCGTCTCAAAATAAATAAATAAATAAATAAATAAATGAATAAATAGTTTTACTATTAAAATAACAGCATCTCTATTTATGAATTATGAAATAAGCAATTCCACTGAATCTACATGATGTGCTGTTTTAAAAGATTGAAAATTCCTTACTTAATTTACAAATTATTTGTAAAAATCCCTGAGATTCAAAAATGTTAATTTTCCAAGAGGAAAAAAATGGAAGATAAGATCACAAAACAGTATCTTTCATTCCACATGCCTTTTACAATAAAATTGGGTCTTTCCTCTCATCAAGAGGTGGAGTCTATCCCTTTTCTCTTAAACCTAGGCTGGCTCGGTGATTTGTTTTGGCCAGTAAAATATGACAGAATAGACAACATGTGGCTTCGTTGAAGAGGACTCGTAGGGTTCCATTTTTGTGTGCTCTTAGAAGTCTGTTTTGAATCTTAAGGAAAACAAAACTAATGCAGTAGAGAAGCCACACGAGGAGGTTAGATGCCATATAAGTTAATCAAGTTTTCTTGGAAATTTCATCCCAGCTACCAGCTTAATGCAGAAAATGAGTAAATCCTGCCCACCCTTGTGGAATAGAACTAACCAGCTTGGCCCTGACAGAATTCCATACTTACAAATTTATAAGAAATAAATTATTGTCATTTAAAATCTGTCAGATTTGGGGTGGTTTGCTATGCAGCAGTAGATAACTGAAACTACCATAAGATATAAAACACAAAGTATTAATACATCTAAATGTCATATTTTCTTTAAAATGCAATATTGGCTTTAAGATAGTTCAAAGTTCATGTTATTAATTATTAAAATGTATTATGACTATTACCTTTGTCGTTGTTGTTGTTTTATCTCCTTGGAAAAGAAAAGCTTTTTAGAAAAGGTACAACATAGAAACAGCGTTGGTAAATACCTTGCACAATGTCTGTATTTAATAATGTAAGGATATACTTAGGAACAGCAGGAATGACATTAAAATTGTGTTCTGTATAGAAATAGCGGACTGATAACTATAACGAGGCAGATTGGATGTCAGTGCTCCACAGAAATCAATTGGATTGTACATCACTAACAAAAATAATCTTCATTCACGTGAATACAAGGAACATGGTTCTGCGCTGACAGGATAGTGCCGTCTCTCAATCATCACTGATTGAAATCTGTAAAATCACAGGTTTTATATCGCTGTCAACTAAAGCTTGTCATCATACTAAAAGTCATATCAACCAGTTTAATATTAGAGACATTCGTGAAATATGCAAAAATCTGTCTAAGGTGCCATCTTAAATGTCGTTTTAAGAATATTTCCTTTCTTTCAATAATACCCATTATCACATATGTGTTTGTGGTATCAAAGGGCTAGCCAGGGCTACCAGTTCAACTCCAAGATGGTGTACACATAATTTCTCTATTCTTTCTGTTAACTGCAGCCCCAAGTCATTGATACTGTAGATGAAACGCCCATTAAGAAGATTCTGAAAAGCAGAGGAAAGATAGGCTCATTAGGGTCATGGGGACCTGAGGATACATGGCAGTGAATTCCTCGGATTTTCTTTTTGCTTCATATATTTTCTTACAGAGAGAAGCCAATAACCCAGAAATACCAACATGCACAGGAGGAAAAAAGGGCCACAAATTACATAATATAATGGAAAAATACCAACACTATGATAACACAGAAGATGGGATTATCTGACAAGGATTTTAAAGCAGCCATCATAAAACTGTTTTAACAAGAAATAATTAACATTCCTGAAACCAACGAAAGAAAGTCTCAACAAAGAAATAGAAGACATAAAGAAGAACCAAATGAAAATCTTAGAACTGAAAAATATAATAAGCAAAATAAAAAACTCAATAGGATCTACTCAACAGTAGAATGTATAGGGCAGAGGAAAGAATCAGTAAATTAGAAGATAGAATGATATCAATGGCCCTGTCTGGGCAACACACACACACAAAGACTGAAAATAAAAATTAACAGAGTCTTAGGGAGCTGTAGGACTGTAATAAAGGATTTAGCATTCATGTCATCAGAGTAACAGAAAAAGAGATGAAAGAGGGTGGAGCTGGGATAATCAAAGCTGAAAAGGACTTACAGGGAGTCAAGGTTTCTACATCCAGTAGACTGATATAGGTTGTTATGTATAGGGCTGATGGGTGACTTTTTTAACTGTAAAGGTGCAGTGTGAAGAAAAGTTTTGTGTTAATGGAATAGTTCTATATTCCAATTGCAGTGATGATTATGTATGATCGATATTACACAAACATCATACCAATACCCATTTATTATGCTAGTTTGGTAAGATACAACCATTAGAGGAAAGTAGTTTAGAATGCATGGAATCTCTGCACTAACTTTGCAAATTTCCATGCATCTTAATTAGTTTTAAATAAAATGTTTTAACAAACACTTACTGTAAAAATCCTATATTCTTTATCCCCCTTCTGAAATTACAGAGTATAGGGGAAATATTTTGAGCTGGAAGGCAGGAGACCCAATTGTAGTAGCCACTTTATGGAATGACAAGCTGTTCTGTCTTAGAAAATTGTCATTACTTTTCTGTGTCTTGGTTTCCCTAAATGTGGATAAAAGGATGACAATCGATTTCTGAGGCACCTTTTAATTTGTGATTTGATAATTTTGTCATAGTTAACAGTCATTTCTCAATCATTAAATAGGTATTGGTGTTGGTAGCATTAACCATTTTTCTTTACTCAGTAAATGCTATTTCAAGTTACATACTTCATGGGAATCTTGTGAATTAAATTAAGAATAAGAGGAAGCTTCCTGTTGAAAAAGATAAGCTCTTAGAGACTCTCTTATTATCATCCAATTTTGGAAGCCAATATTATTAACAAAAGGTCACAAATTGTTATCCCCATTTTTTCAGATGTGCATATTACGTAAATTCAAAACACTGACAATTAAGGAACAAATGCATATGGAACTTAAACACAGATTTTTTATATGATTCAATTTCAATCCCCAGAGTAACAAGTAAACACCATTGATATTCTTTTATCATACACAAACCATTTTAGGATGTTTATTTACTTTAACAGATTTCTGCTTGGCCTTTGAAACTATTAAAATAAATACTTCTGTGATTATTGCAATCTAAAATATTCCTTCATCAAATTGTTAAACCTGAATTTATAGCACAGGTGTTAATGAAGCATGAAAACTTCTCAATTCTGATTTGCAGTTGCAAGATTCTCATATTTTATAACAATGCATATTTTTTGGTTTATGTAATGTCAAAGAAAAGAATATGGTCTTTGTCAGTATGTATTCTATGTTACATCATAAAACTAATAAAAATGTAGGAAACAATTTGAAAATTGTAAATTAGTTCTAAAATAATTATAACACAATAGGTAAAACTAAAATATTACAGGCTTTAGAAGGGTCACTCATAATTTGGCAAATACTAATGCATTGCTGAACCTCAACTTCAAAAATGCACATTTCTTTCTTTAATATCAAATAAGAAAAGAGCTAGTTATTGAGACAATAAAATAGCTCCTTTCCTTTACTGAAACCATATTCTTGGCATAACTGTGCTGTGTCATACACTCTCCATTAAGCAATAAAAGTTAAGCACAGAGGAGCATTTAAAATCATATTAATACATCCATTTGTTCCCCCAAATGTTAGATGCAGCATAAATCTAGCAGAAGTATATTAATCTAAAATGTAACTTGAATAGCATAATATGACCTGTATTCTTAGGCAAGTTGACCAGTGCATTCATAAGATACTGTTTTGAATTTATCTCTTTATAATAGATACCTTTCAAGCAAAATTAACAATAAAATAAAAATATTGCTATGCATTGAAGCCATAGTTAGTATAAATTGCTACTTTTTGAATACCTAAAAAATCCAAAATTAATATACTGTATACAGAGCTGGACTAAGATAAATTTTGTAAGCAGTCCACTTCCATAGTCAGTCTTTTGGGCCTTTATAGGATATAGAATAATAAAAGCGGTGGAATATTTTTTTGAGGTACGGCAGGACTCATAGGTGAGTATACTGTATATTTCAAGTAGATTTCTCTCCAGGCATCTAAATAAGGATCTTCAAAAGTTGCTCAAGTGTTCTGTGCGATGCTAAATATTCAGAGTTGAAAACAAATCAGCATGTGACAGAATCCACCTGGGAGCTACCTTCACCAACTTCTCACTCACTGTTTCAATGTCTCACATGTTTTGTTTCATTTTTTCCCCTAGAACCAACTGGTCTTTTTCTTAGCTCGGTGACCACTGAGGCAAAGAATAATAGGGATTTGTTTTTAAGAATAAATGTTCACTGATGTGAATCTGACATCATAGTGTTCTGAAGAAAGTGCTAGTCTGGTTGAAAATATAATTTTTTTTTATTTTATTTTCTGCAACACCCTCAGCCTTGGGTATTGAAGAAAGGGGTTTCCATATTGTAGAATATGTAGAAGATTTCTCTAGATAATTTGGAGCTGAGTGGGATATTAAAATATTCACAGTCACGATCCTCTAAATTGGTTTAGTCCTTAATAACAATGTAGCAACTGTTTCCAAGATTGTTTTCTAGTTTTTAATATATTTGCCTCATACTGTGTCATATTATCATGATTATTATTAAAGCATAATATTTTTTATTTAAGCAGTAGCACTTTACATTTATGTAACCTCATGATTTCAAGTTAAATTCCTTGGGGCAATCTTGCCTTCAGCAATCTTTCTCAATTTACATGTAAGACCAATTAATTTAGTAAGAATGATCTATGGTTCTTTTCTGCTCTGGAGTTAATGTGATTCTTCTTTTTCAAAATGTACCAATCAGCAAGAAGCAACTTAGTCACTTTACCAAGATTAATCCCATCACCTGAAGGAGAGTTTAGGGAATATATCTTCTTAGGGTTGCCTGTAATAAATTTCCTACCCGAGATACTAGAATTCTATTTAAAACAAACAGTAACAGACATTTGGTAGAATTTCAAGTTAACCTAGCATTTATAAGAATTCCTACTGTCAATGCTACAATAAATAGGCTTGTAGAAAATGTTGTTTCCACTACCAATCCATTCTTTCTCCCTCCCTCATTCATCTTGCTCTACTACTTGCCATCTTTATTTAATACAGATTTTGAAAACACTACTAAAATAAAAGTAGAATATTGGGAAAATGTCTAGATAATGCAAGCACATAAACAGCAAGAAGAAAAGAAACTATAAAGAGATACACACATAACCTCTCCTCGGTTATTTGATTCTCTAATGGCGAAATGCTTTCTTGTCTTGAACAATTTTAAAATTTCCCTCCATCCTGTACTTAAGTCTTCCACTGATCTGGAGAAACTCTGGGAACTTTTTTGTTACCTCATGTGAAATTGCTTGCTCTAGGTTTCTATTATATAAGGTATTCTGTTTCAAAGATAAGAATGGTATCATGTCATAAGAAGAGTCAAGCATTTCTGGGCATTGAAAGGAATTTTGATCACAAGTAAATTTCTCTTTTTTCAAAGCTACCATGTATACAACAGCTACTCAATCTATGATACTTGATTTGATTTTGCCCCATTTACAGTTACAACAACATCAGGCATAAAGAATAAAATCGTAATATTTACTGCAGTATTTATTACAACAATCTCATTATACTTTGGCCGCATGGAGAGGATTGGGTTGAACATAGCCTGGTTTTATTTCTCTGCCTGGATAAAAAGTTTTGGTGACTCTGGTATAAAATCTGACCCCTCCTGGAAACTGTACTAATACTTATTAGAGGAAGTCTTTTGTTTATGAAATGATTTGAGCAGAATATCCCTGGTGTGGAACCACTTAGGTGAACACACTTAGAATCCATTGGCTGGGCGTGGTGGCTCATGTGGCTCGGTGGGTGGCTCATGCCTGTAATCCCAGCATTTTGGGAGGCCGAGGTGGGTGGATTACTTGAGGCCAGGAGCTCGAGACCATCCCGGCCAACATGGTGAAAGCTGTCTCCACTAAAAACACAAAAATTAGCCAGGCGTGGTGGCAGGCACCTGTAATCCCAGCTACACGGGAGGCTGAGGCAGGAGAATCACTTGAACCTGGGGGGCAGAAGTTGCAGTGAGTCGAGATCATGCCACTGCACCCTAGCCTAGGCAACAGAGTAAAACACTGTCTCAAAAAAAAAAAAAGAGAGGACCTATGGATTTATGAAGCATGTGCTCTTGGAAAATGTCATGTAATCCCTGAATGATCAGTAAAGTGGCAACAGTTCATGATACTTCTGGCTATATCAGGTAAACAGCGACCTTCATTGCAATGGTTCATCCATGACTTTGGCCCAGTAGATGTATCCAGTCTAGGATGTATCTATCCACCTAGGAAGAATCCTG
Source organism: Pongo abelii (assembly GCF_028885655.2). NCBI lineage: Eukaryota > Metazoa > Chordata > Mammalia > Primates > Hominidae > Pongo > Pongo abelii. The sequence continues at coordinate 144,046,932 of NC_071991.2, read as the reverse complement.
GGTCCTTCAGGCCATGTTCCACCTGTATCTATGTATTACCTGTATCCTTTAAATAATTAGTAAATCTTTACACTATACAAGTTTCTGATTCATGTAAGTCAGTTCATTTTTACTGTGTTTAAAAAATGTGATAGGCTGGGTGCGGTGGTTCATGCCTGTAATTCCAGCGCTTTGGGAGGCCGAGGCGGGTGGATCACTTGAGGTCAGGAGTTTGAGACCAGCCTGGCCAACGTGGTGAAACCCTGTTTCTACTAAAAATATGAAAATTTGCCAGGCATGGTGGCAAGTGCCTCTAGTTCCAGGAGGCTGAGACAGGAGAACTGCTTGAACCCGGGAGGTGGAGGTTGCAGGGAGCCAAGATTGTGCCACTGCACTCCAACCTGGGCAACAGAGCAAGATTCCGTCAAAAAAAATTAATAAATAAATTTAAAAATATGATAAATACCAACTAATTAGACAGTTTATTCTATTGAGAAAATGGGATATGGATTAATTTTTCACAAACAAGTTCAGCTAATGTATACAGAACACTGTGATAATACTAGCCATATTCACAGGCAATACTTACTTAATTCTGCTTAATGCTCAAACCAGCTAGGATAGGGCTTTATATTATTAATTAACAAAAGATAAAATTGGGGCACAGAGAAGTTATATGGCTTATGGAAGATCACACTATTGACAGCACTAGGATAGCAACTCTGTCTTTTGCCTCTTAATCTAGATGTCTTCTTTACAAAAAAAGTGGTTGACAGGCAGACATAACCTGAATATAAAATATAGCTCTGCTACTTACTCAATTTTGGGTTTTGGTAATTTTCCAAATAGCGTTTGTTACAAAATGATGATATTGTGGTTACTAATGTTATAAACTAGTTGTTAGATGGATTAAATTATTTAACACAAAAAGTTAATGCAAATACTGGGAGCAGTAAGAGTTACTACGGCTTTGTCCTAATTTTTCCTTCTTCTCACTCTGTATCTCAGGAGTAGTCCCCAAATTTCTGAACAGGGAGGCCTGAGCATAGTGGTATGCATGAAAGGGGTGGAAAGAGCAGAGGCACACCCTGAAACTCTCTTTTATTCTAAATACGATTATGCAATTTCCATTGAACTTTACAGGGAAAAGATGGTCGTAAAATATAATTATTTTTAGTCATGTCAGCATTCTCAAAGCCTGACCATGCTTTCATTTATTTATTTATTTATTTATTTATTATTTATTTATTTATTTATTTTGACACGGAGTCTCGCACTGTCATCAAGGCTGGAGTGCAGTGGCGCGATCTCGGCTCACTGCAAGCTCCGCCTCCCAGGTTCACGCCATTCTCCTGTCTCAGCCTCCCGAGTAGCTGGGACTGCAGTCGCCCGCCACCACGCCCAGCTAATTTTTTTTTGTATTTTTTTTAGTAGAAACGGGGTTTCACTGTGTTAGCCAGGATGGTCTCGATTTCCTGACCTCGTGATCCGCCCGCCTCGGCCTGCCAAAGTGCTGGGATTACAGGCGTCAGCCACCGCGCCCGGCCCATGTTTTTATTTTTAATGAAAACGAAACTTCAAAAGCACAAGCCATGGAGTATGAACGAATCTTTGGACATGCTGTGAAATCTGCACCCGAGACAGGAAGAACGCTTAGCGCTTACACTCACCTCCTTAGTCCTCAAGCCTCAAGTGCTAATGTTGGAATCCTGAAGGCTAAATCCACGGAACAGGGCTAGGTGTGCTGTGCAGGGCTAGTAGGATACCACAAAAATGTCAAGTGAGCAGGAGGGGACTCAAGGATAAGTCACGCTCAATAGCTCCTTCTATTGTAATAAGCTGTCCCCATTCAAGATGGACCACAGATGTTAGTTGGGCATCAGGCTCTTTCAAGAGGTATCAATTCAACACAGAGTTTTTGACCTACTGAGTTTTTTTTGTGAGGCAAAAAGACCTGTAAGATTAAGATTTGGAGGAAGGTGTTTCACACACACTCACACATACACACATACATGCGCACACACACACCCACACACACCCCAATGGATTCTGAGGATTTTTCCTAGTTTCCTCTATTGCATTTGTACCTGTCTCACCACTAACACACATAACATTTAGAATTAAAAACCTACACTTAGATGTATCATAGTATATTTTAAGTAAAGAAAGTGCAAACATTCAAAAGGCTTCCAGAAACAAGGAACAAAAATTAGATGGGCATAAGAAACCCTGGATGCAAGAAGATAAGGATGAATCCTCCTAAAGTGTAAAAGAAAAATAACTTGTGGCTTACTGTTTTATATATAGATATTTCATCACTTGAAAGTGAGGTTGAAATACATATACTCTTGGGAATAGAAGACTTCAAAAGTTTTGCCACACACAGAAATATACACAAACAACATTTGAAAATTACACAGAGAAAGTACTCCACCAAGAGAAGAAATCATTCCAGAAGAGTAAATAATGACAGAAGATATGAGGGATGTGCAAATACACGACAGTACCTTTGTGTTTTGAAAGAGAATGATGTCAAGCTTACAAGGAAGATACAAAAAATTAATATCTTTACATGTTTTATCTTTTCCAATTTTACCTTTTTTGTTTGTTTGTTTGTTTCTTCCATGAGACTTCTTGGGAAAGAGATGATAGTGCAGAAACTAGTAAACATCTGATCATCTCTGTGTCCTTGTCTCCAGCTGGAGACACAGGAGCGAAGAAAAGAGAGACACAGCAGAAGGGATGAGAGGTGACGCTGAGAGGAGCTCCATGCCTTCTTCTCAGGTGGAGATTTTGGGAACTGGCAAAAACCCAGAGAGGAATGCGAGATTCAAGAGCGAAGAGGACCTTTCTCAGTAGACTCCAGGGCATCAGCAAGAGGAAATGCTTGCCAGGTTTAGGCCAATTAACTCATCTTGTAGACACTGACATCCATGGATGGAAACCAGAGAATGATCTCCATAGCCATGCATGTAATCAGCAGCAGACAGGGCTGCTTTAATGAAACTTTAAATGAAAGGAACAGGTGGGTAGGGAAGAGAGTTGATGTGTATCTGTAATTGAAGACCAAATAGGGAGACAGTTCTTTCAGGAGATACTGCACAGAGAGATGACTTGAGGACAACTTGCATATGAATTGTCTTGCAATATGAAAGTCCTCTGAAACTTAGTCACAAACCCCCCCAAAAATTTTATTTTGCCAAACCAGAAGAATAGGGCTTAAGAAAGATATGAAGTTGTCTTCCAGAGAAAAGTTTTTGCACAGTTGAATTTTTGACCTGACAGTCACACTCATTACGTATGTTTATAGTTTTATTCTGAAGTTTTCATACTGACAGGGTTTAAATAAAGGTCAAAAACATTATTGAATGTATCCTCTGATCACCTCGTTCAACTCTCCAAAATCTTCACTGTATGAGTAAGTGAAATATGCCTACAATTTTGACAAAACTAACTCTTATTTTAGACATGTAGGACAAATTTTCAATGTAACATTTTGATTTATGTCCAGTGGGAACAAGAATGAACTGTGTGACATTCCAAATGTACAATCAACAATCACATTACATATTTGGTAATGAAGATACTGCTTCACTGAACTGACATCTCCCTATCTTAAATTCTAATATTAGGTTTTTCAGGTAATCAGACAAGATATTTATGTAAAATAATAATTATAACAGAATCAGAAATATGAATCTATGTATTTATGTTACCACAAGTGAGGCATGGGTACTTCTGGGTTGTGGTATAAAAGATTTGGGAAAAATACTAAACAGTACTAAGTAACCTCTCATCAGCAAATTTTAAAACAATGGAAAATTGTGAAATATTTACACAGATGCATTGTTTTGGTGGAGAGCTAGGTAATGAAATTCTCAAGAGTCTGATTTTTTAAAAAATGAAGATATACACACAGACAGCATAACCAGTGTGACTTTAAATTTTCACATCTTCTCTTTAGGTAAGAGACATACCCATCCACTTCATTAAATGTCAGGCTATATTGCTATTTCACAGTCATTATCTTAAGGGCTTTCATTACACTCTTTGGATTTTAAATCGAATGTCAAATAGAATTTTGGTAAAAGAGAAATACGTGATCTAGTTTCTTATGAGAAAAATTAATGGATAAATCTCAGCACTTTTCATACACTTAACTGAATGTTAGGTTAAATAAGTTTTAACTGACCACACTTTAAATTTTAAAAGTACTCATCTTCATTTACTTTTACTCCACTAAGTTTCTTATTACTAAAGTCTGTGTTTTCAAAAACCAATCCAAAAAGTAGAGCAACTGGTCTGTCAAATTTTCATATACTTATGTTAATATAGGACAGATTTTTTGTTTTGTTTTGTTTTGTTTTGAGATGGAGTCGCTCTCTGTTACCTAGGCTGCAGTGCAGTGGCACAACCTCAGCTCACTGCAACCTCTGCCTCCTGGGTTCAAGCGATTCTCCTGCCGCAGCCTCCTGACTAGCTTGGACTACAGGTTTCCATCACCACGCCCGATTAATTTTTGTATTTTTAGTAGAGACAGGGTTTCACAATGTTGGCCAGGCTGGTCTCAAACTCCTGACCTCAGGTGATCCATCCGCCTAGGCCTCCCAAAGTGCTGAGATCACAGGCGTGAGCCACCATGCCTGTCCGAGAGAGATTATTTGAATGTGGGATTGTTTCATAAATCCAGAAAAATATGCTAATTTTGCATACAACGTAAGGAAAGGTTTTTTTAAGTACCTCTCTAAAGTGCTTAATCAAGTTGGAATCTTTGTGACTAAGACAAGAGTCATTTTTCTCTCATATATATGAAAATAAGGAAAAAATTCTGCTTTGTGGAAAGTTTTAGAAATTAAACTTCAAACATGAGGAAGTAGATGCAGATGGCATTTTGTTTGGGGGCATCTAGAAATATGGGGTGAATTTTGAGATGAGATTTGGACAGAACACATAATTTTCAAATAATCTACTTTGAAGTAATGATTAACGCTGAAGAAATAGATATAATACTAGGGGGAAAGAAGAGAAGACCAAAAAAAAAGTCCAACAAGTTCCTTGATGAATATTCATACTTAAGGGACAAAAGAAGGCCACCTATTGGCTCTAAAAGCAGTACGAGAAATAAAGAATAAGAAATATTGTTTTTATGTCAAAGAAGTTAGTGGCATCTACATCAATAGATAAGCTACTAAACACTTTGACAAGCATACTATATTAGAGAAAACGTAACTTTGGTGAATGTCTTTGAAATTGAAGAGATTTTTTTTAAATGAACATCTTAAACACTGGAAATATATGGAAAGGATAAATATTCCCCTTCTCTGGGCAGAAATGTGCTCTCCAGTTTTAAACAAGAAAACAGATGTATTAATGTTAAGATACTCCATCCACCTGTGGTGGTACTATACTTTTTTAAAATAAATAATCCAAAAAGTGATATAATGAAATCCTACACTGCTTTCTGTTTTTGAAAATGCAATGTAAAGCTAACATAAATACATTAGAAAAAAAAACTTCTTAAGGTATGCAAATAGCCTGAAGAATAGAAATGATTTTAGAGGCATTAAAATCTATGCTCAGGATGACAGACCATGTTCAACAAGTGTGTGCCTGAGACAAAGAACTCGATAGCAAAATGAATCCCTATTTTTCCAGTATTCCCTGGTGTCCACTCTAAATGTTTTGAGATATCAACCAAAGCTCAATAAAAAACCTATCTTAGTCTTGTAGAAATCATATTGCACAACCATTGTAAAAAAAGTTTTTGTAGCTCAATTATGAGTAAGAGAATTCTAGAAAATCCAGGAAAGAACAACTAAATTAATTAAAGACTTGGAAAACTAGTTAAAAAGAAACTCTTAGTACTATTATTGCAATTTAATGAAAATAACCTACCATGTCTGAAAATGTGAAAAATGAGATATGATTAAAATGCAAACTAATAAAAGAAATATAAATATGAACACAAGTTTTCAGCTCATTATAAATATGTAGCCCAAACTTCTGAAGGTAATATTTGGGCAAATATAGAATTACTCTCTTATCCAGTAGAAAGTAAACCTTCACAGTGTTTGATCCCGTGTTGCTAAAAAAGGATAATGAAATAAATAAGATGAAAAATCATCTAAAATCAGTGTTTCACAAACTGTGTTCCATGGAACCCTCGATCAAGGGGGTCTGAATAGATTCTTTAAAAAAAAGCTTCTATGGATAAATAAGTGTAGGATATGTGACAGAAACAGTTTGAGAATTCCCTTTACCGCATGAAGACTGAGTTTTTTATTATATGATACGAATTACACATATGTATACTAGGCATTCAGGACTTGCTATTAAGATATACATATGTATAATGTATAGCATATGACTAATGTAAGCTAGATTATATCTCGATAGCAAACTCTGAACTCCTAGGGGCTTAACAATAAAGATGTGTATATTGTTAACACTATGTCCCCATCATGGGATAGCAATGATGTTCTGTTCCATAACAACCCCTGGCTAATACAGGTACTGCTATTTTGTGATTGTACCATCTGCAAACATGGGGCTTCCTCCCTTACTCCGGTAAGAAAGGGAACAAAAACAAGCAAAAAAAACGAGACTGGGGAATTGCACATGAGTTTTCCAGTGTCTTAGTCCAAAATCCACTTCACTTTTGATCACATTTTTCAGCCATAACTCCTCACAAAGTTGAGTGCCCAAACAGGCTAGAAAATATAAGGAAACAATTATAGATTTTTTTCTTTTATTTATTTATTTATTTATTATTATTATACTTTAGGTTTTAGGGTACATGTGCGCAATGTGCAGGTTAGTTACATATGTATACATGTGCCATGCTGGTGCGCTGCACCCACTAACTCGTCATCTAGCATTAGGTATATCTCCCAATGCTATCCCTCCCCCCTCCCCCCACATGTATATACATATATACACATATATACATACACATATATATCATATATATATACACATGTGTCATATATGTGTATATATACACATATATACATGTATATATATACACATGTATTATATATATATGCTTAGTTTATGTCTCTTAACTGCTGCATAATATTGCACTGTACGAATATGGAGGATTTTAATTATTCGTTTCTCCATGGGTGGATACTTAGTTTTCTTCCAGTTTTTTGGCTATTGAATAAAGAATGCTGCAGTGAAAAAAAAAAAAAAAGAAAATATAAGGAAACAAATGGTATGTTTAGCCGGCGTTAATATATTTATCGTAGTATCTAAGGAGGAATTTTAAAGTTCATTATTTACCAAGCTTATTTTGATGTACAATTATTTTTTGAGTTTGCTATTTTATAGGATTAAGTGTCAACGAAGCACAAATTGAGAAATACTGGTTGAAATAAGCTTATGTTTAATGAGAAGGATTTTTGAGCAATGCACTTACAATTCAACCATAATATTTTTGTATGAATGTGAGGGAGAATGGTAAATAGATGCCAAAATTATCTCTAGTCACCTTAAAGATGGTACGCATTTCACTAGGTAATATGAAATATAGTTTTGATTCAATATGGCATTTATTATTTTATTCTGTGTTATAATAGTGTACGACCCACACATACATACATGAGCTATGCTTATATCTTTGAAATAGTAGTTTGTTGTTTAGAACAGTCGTTCCCAACATTTTTGGCACCAGGGACTGATTTCATGGAAGACAATTTTTCCACGGACAGGAGGGTGAGGTTGGGGTAGATGGTTTCAGGATGAAAGTGTTCCACCTAAGATCATCAGGCATTAGCTTGATTCTCATAAGGAGCGCGCAACCTAAATCCCTCTCACGCACGTTCACAGTAAGGTTCACGCTCCTATGAGAACCTAACGCCAATGCTATCTACAGGGAGGACAGCTCGGACAGTAATGCTCACTTGCTACCGCTCACCTCCTGCCGTGCAGCCCAGTTCCTAACAGGCCACACACCAGCATCAGTCTGTGGTCCGGCAGTTGGAGATCCATAGTTTAGAATCATAATTTATAGAGATTCTTGTCTTTCTAATATTTCTACAATGTCAACAAGTGTTAACAATACAGCTTTAGATATTGCTTGTCAACAGGGCAATCTACTTAGCCTCTTCTCAGTTTTATATTCTCCATTCTTTAATATAACGGAATAACATGTTTATAGTTAATGTTCCATAGAGTTTATACACCAAGCACTTGCTATTGTCCTGTACCATAAAACCTAAAGTATAATAATAATAATAATAATAATAATAATAAAAGAAAAAAAAAACCAAAATAAAAAAAAAAAGAAATTTCATAAATTGTTTTCATAGTGCATCCTTCAAAATTAAAGTTAGGTTCTTAAAAATATTTATCAAGTTTTAGAGGTTTCTGTTTCCAGGATACAAATAATCTCTATGTTTTTGTTTCTTCTAAACTGTGTTTTATTGTTTTTAGCTTTTCTGTATTCCTCATTTTGCTTTATGTTACCTATTGTATAAGTATGTGAATTATTTTTAATTTTCCTATTATCTCCCCTTATTGTGATTATTTAGGTGCTTATTTTTAAAACTGAAATAGTTTTGTTTTATATTAAATTTGGAAAATATGTCAACACAGACATTGTCACATGTTGTTTTCTAATATACCATGTGAAAAATTATGAATCCACATTTTTATTATCACCACTGCAACATATATAGCCACATTAACATGCGTGCTAATAGGAAGAACATAAGAGCATACCTCTTTTGTAGACACTGATTATTAATCTGAGTCAAAAATCATCTATTTGTATGGGGAATGAAGATTTTTTTACCCACTTACCCATCACAAAAAACATAAAATCTCCAAAGTATTATACAGACTTAGCCCTATGGTTTATTCTAAGAGTATTTTTAGGAGAGATACATGGTGCTAGTTATAGGTAATTAACAGTATTTTCTATATTATAAATTCAGAATAATGTAGACATTCCCTAAACTGTCATATTTTTGCTGAATAACTCATCTGCATTATAGGGAAATGTGATCAATAACTGGATTGTTTGCAAAAAGAAAGTATATACTGGTAAACATACAAGTTTAGGCTTTGGATTCAGCCAAATCTTGGCATATCATTTACCAAGTATTTTATTTACTAGCTGTATGTATATCTTGGATTTGACCAAAACAATCTACTGCAGATAAGCTCCTTTTGAGAATTGACTCCATTTCCTAACTTAACTCTTTAAAATATATGATAGCATTATCATATCTTGTGAGGAGAGGAACGACTCCTACAACATATGTCCAAATAAAAGCATTAAATAAAGGGGCTTGAAATAGATGTTTACTAAGAAGCGATTAGCATACATGACATACACACATTTTTAACAATTCTCTCAGATGCATTAAGTGCCTATATAATATACTGCCTGATTTATACTCCCAAACATCTCTGAAACACTGGTCTCATCAATGCCCCTTTATGTACAAGGAATTGAGATTTTAAAATTCTACTAGAGATGTTTACAGCTGATAAATAACTAATGGATGTAAAATTAGATGTCAAGTCTAACTGATTTCATATCATTTGTTCGTACAAACTCTACTCTTACAAAGGCACACGATTCTTTTAACCAGAAGTCACAAGAAGCAGAACTGAAATGGAAACTCAAAATGTTGGGCACAGTTTTTCAGCAGGGTCTAAAAGCAGCTGGTACTCACATTGCCAAGCACTTTTTGCAGTGGTGGAGAGAGGAGTTAAATTTACAAGAATTATAACTAAAAAAAGTTTATTATTGGTACAAAGTTTTAGGTTAAAAGAAATTAGTGCAATATAATGTTAATAACACTAAATTTTAAATTAGACCATCTGAATTTCAGATTTTATATACTCATCCCACTAGCTATGTTGGCCAAAGGCAAGTTAATTAATCCTCTGACCATGAGACTATCCTGTAAAGTGACACCTATTCCCCTCATAGTAGAAACTTCTCAAAAGCAGAAACTTCATCTTCTATACCTTTTGATTTTCTATATCAAATAAGAAACTCTCAGGGCTCCTGAGTTGCACAACAGAGAGAGAGAGAAAAGTTTGCATTAAAGTTGCTGTGAATTGCACACTTTTGATTTGTGTATCACAAAGCCCTGCAGAGTGGCCCTGAATGAGTGCCTGGCACACATAGGGGATTCAATAAATCCTATTGCAATCCACTCTGAACTGCCACAAGTTTCTTTTTTTCCCCAGGAATTAAGTATAAAACAATATATATTAAATTTCTAATTTACTACAAAGAAATATGCTATTATAATTTCTATTGTTTTAACCTTCTCTAATGTTGTTTTAATCCATTGCTGAAACAGTTAAGCAGAAACTACATAATTGTGCCATTATTATTAACAATATCATCTTCTATTTTTGTAATCTAAACAAATTTTGATTCAGAATTTGTTTCAAAATTCCTTCACCACCTGCCTAAAATTATGCTCACACCTCTCCTGAAGCGTATCATGCCTGCGAACTCTGTTCTATGTTTTATAAAGAAACTCAGATTATTCACATAAATGTTGAGGGTTATGAACTAATAGTAAGTAAAGGGTAAGCATAATGTTAATCCATGCTTGAAAGTTTCAGACTGCTGTGAAAATTAGCCTATGGATCCAGAGAGTCCCCTGACAACATGCATTCACGATAGTGTAAAGTCTGTGAAAGCACCATTAATGCTTTAGCCACACTTATGAATAAGAAAACTAATAAGATTGCCTCTTAGAAATTCTGTTGACTACATTGGCCATTCTTTTTATGTCACTTTATTGAGTAGAACCAACCCAAATGTAACCTCACAGTGTAATTCTCTCATGAATAGCTCCTGCAGATTTAGATTGGAATGGTATCTGGCCATAAAAAAAGCAGTTTAATGCTACAGTGAACACCATTCACTAATCCTCATGTATCATTTGTGAAATTCAGTCTGTTTGGCAAAAATAAATGCCCCTTTGCCCTTAAATACTCTGTAAAAATACAGTCTGAAAACCACACCCAGGCCATGGTCGCTTTTCTGGAAGAAAGCAAAGAACTGCAATAGTCAAGACCATTATTTTCTTTCCAGCAAACCAATGCAAAATAAATTCCTTCAGCATCGTAAGAAGGACTTTTGATAGGTGGAAGCTGTGGTTAGGTTTGCTGCTTATGCCTGTGAGACTGGGCTTCTTCTAAAATGATTACATTTGTGTACATACATTTATTCAAATCAACATATCATGAGTGAGTTCTCATTTGCACAAGGCAATGCATGGCTTAAGACACAAGACTTTGCTCTCCATGTTTTCACAGTTGTCTGTATGACACTCCACAACACAGCGGGACGACGGACCATCTGTATAGAGAAGCATTTTGCAACCTTTTCTGAACTCATGACTTCATGCTTGCTTTTTCACTCATCTTCCACATTCCTCTGCTAGGCTATAGATGAACTCTCTGGATCCACAGACTAATTTTTACAGCAGTCTGAATCTTTAAATAAATATATATATGAGCTCTTTTATATATGTATTATATAATATATATAATATATATAATACATATATAAGCTCATATATATGTTTATATATATGTATGTATATACACACACACATTTGAGTTTATATTATGAAAAGTAGAAGTAAAGAGAAGCCTTTGTCAATCTGTATTTTCAATCACAACACCAATTTGGAAATTCTCCCACTGTCGGTTTTACTGTGTTTAAGGAGATTTGTCTCCTCGAGCTTTTCTACTCTCCATTCACTGAGCATCACAGCTCAAGAGTCACTGAAATCGCGTTCTGAATTAGAAGGTGTGGACCTGACCCCAAACAAATTAAGTTAAGAGAGACCAACAGATAGCTTTTATGTTTTGAATTATTAATTTGATTTCTTTTTGTGTGTACAAAGGCCCCAGGGATCACCTGTAACAAATACGCTAAACTCAATTTAGCAGAGAGAACATGGATATTGGGATCACTAATCACCCTATGTTCTGGAGCCCCCAAACACTTTGTAGTCCAAACAAAAGCAATTACAATAGAGTACTGACAGTTTGGAAATGCGAGACACTTCTTAGTTTAGGAGGAAGGATAATTCAGCTACTCCAGACACCATTGTTTGGGGGTTGAGTTGATTTTTGTTTTCATTAGCTCCAGTCTCTTTCATTAGTTCCTTTCATTAGCTCTTTTCTCTGTAGAGAAAGGCCTAGGCCGTGGAGTGGTACTGGTTTAATAAATGCACTTACACCTCATTAGTGCTCCAAAGTCAACTGACACGGAGAATGCAGGCTTTGATTCTTATGAGACCAACGCATCAACACAATAAACTATATTAAAGAGAGTACAGTTAATTTCAAGTACCTGCAGTTTTGGTTTTGCTCTTTACACTTTAAAAGTAAGGAACAAACATCAGTTTTCTAATAATGCAACTAAAGAACTAAATGGAATTTGTGGCCACTTAACCCTATCCCTTTATTTTAGCAAATGAGGAAAGACGTGAATTAGCGGCAGAGTTTTTTTAGAACCCTCATTTTCTACCTGGCTAGCATTCCTTCCACTAGAATGGACATTTTCAAAATCACTTGAAAAAGATTAATTTTCTTTTGATTGCCAAAGAGCATTCTATATATTGTTTGTTCCACAGTTTCTACATTTACAGAGTTTCATAAAAAGAATTTATATTTAGAAGAAAATAAAAAATGCTAGACCTCTGAATGATCAAAAAATATATAATTCAATTTATTTATTTTACTGAATTTCCTAAGACAAGAAAGTGAAACATGTCTTAAACTTTATAGTATGTAAAAATAGTGAGCATGACTCAGGATAATAATACACAGCAAGATGTTCTATTGAAAAACTATAAAAACATTCCTCTTTAATTAATAATTATTTAACAGGAAACACATCATTCCTTGATCATTGATCATCTGATTCAAATATGTTTATTTCTCCTGTTTCTACATCAATGAGTCAATTGAATCATCTGAGTTTGACTTTTTGCTGTCACTGTTGAAATTAGTTGGTTTTGCTCATAATAATTTCTTTACTGTCATTACTTTTTATAACAGGGCATTGGACAGGATTTCTTGTTCTTAATGACTTTTCAGTAGGACCACAAGATGGGAAAGAGCTATCTTCGCCACCTTTAATGATTAAGCATTTATGTTTTTCCTTTGTGTGAAATCTCAAAGAGAGAGCAAACAAATATATTTGATGTAATAACATTTCTCAGATCATAGGAAAGCTATTTTTAAAAAAGAACTTGGAGCCAGAAGGATAATCCAATAACTGGGTATTTAATAAAGCACAAAATAAATGTGTTAGTCTAGAGCCAGGCTGTCTGAGTTTGAATTCTGGTTCCCTGTTTAACTAGCTGTGAGACTTTGTTCCAACTGTCAAACCTTTCTCTTACTCACTAACCAGCTGTGTGACTTTGGTGTGACTTTTGTCTATTGAACCTTATGATAACGCAGTCTCCTCATTATGAAAATGGAAATGGTAATACAACTTAACTCATTGATCTATTATAAAAATTAAATTATTGATTCACATAAAGCATATAGAAATATGCCTGGCAAATAGTACGCTCTTCATAGGTTGGCTATAAATATTGCAGTCATAAACATAGAAATCATATCTTAAGAAGAATAACTAAAGCAATTTTATGTACAAAATAAGATTGTTCTGAGCAGTTATTCCAAAGGGCAAAGCCAAAAATCAACAAATGGAGGTTGCAGGACCACAGACTTAAATGAAATCAATGGAAATATTCTTTAATAATTAGAATCGTTATTAGCTATGGGCTCTGTACACATTGAAGATGTTTAAGAAGAGAATGCATGATAAATTTTCAAAGATATTAGAAGGCATTTATTGCTACTAAATGAGCATATTAAATGCGTTTCTGTTTCTATGAGTTTATATTTTTTAAATGGAGCAAATCTTACTAGAATATATGTATTACCTGGAGTTTGCATTTCTCTAGACCTAGGTGCTATCAGACCTAACTTCTGCCCACTCTAACAAACTTTTACCTCCTCTTGCCAGATGGAAAGATTTTTCTTAAAATTTTACATCTAACACTGAGGATGATACTATTACTTAACTAATATTGAAAAAGGGACAATTACAGCAGTTCTCAATATGTAGTCTAGAAAAACAGATACAGGAGCCTTATGAAATACTTCTAATATTTCAAACAGCCTAACAGAACATTTGCTATGTCTCACAGTGACGATGAACAGATTAAGTAAACTGTTCCATTCCTTTGTTTTTAATGGAATTATGTTAATTGAACTATATTATTTCAGGTTCTTGATCATATGAAGCTCTATTTTCATTATTAAAATCAAGAAAAAATTAATCATTGATTTATACATGCAGTTTAGTATTTAGAAACTCTCAAAACATGCAATTATTTGGTAGAAAAATAATTACAGTTGAAAAAAGGATCAAGTAGATTGGTAATCACCCTGTATTTCTATTAAAACAGTCAATTAAATGTTAGCTGTCTTAGGTGTAAAAGTATCTTGTAGTTAGAAGAAATAAGGTGCAGCCAGGCCATGCTGATTAATTGTTCTGAGATCCTGAGTAAATTATATAACACCACTGAATAGCAGTTACTGCCTCCATAAAATGAAGAGAATGTTTGCATTTACTTATCTATTCATTCATTCATATCCTGCCTACTTCTGTGAAAGATTCGATAAAGACTATCAAGTGAAAGGTAGATTATATTACAAGTGGTATATACTCTAAAATTGGTTTTACCTTAGGAAATATTTTTACTGCTCTAAGATACTCTAGTTCCAGAAAATTATTTTGAACAAAATTACAGATTTTTAAATAAATAAATAAATAGATAGATAGATATACTTTCTGTGATTATTTGGACATGTGCATTATTAGTAGACTTCCTCCATGCACTGGTGTTTCTTAATGCACTAACACATGGGTTAGATCCTGGCAGAGATTTAAAAAAAAAAAAACTTTAGGCAAATATCCTTGATGAACATCGATGCGAATATCCTCAATAAAGTACTGGCAAACTGAATCTAGCAGCACATCAAATCTTATCCAACACAATCAAGTTGGCTTCATCCCCGGGATGCAAGGTTGGTTCAATATATGCAGTTAATAAATGTGATTCATCACGTAAACATAACTAAATATAAAAACTACATGATTATCTCAATAGATGCACAAAAGGCCTTTGATAAAATTCAATCTTCATTCATGTTAAAAACTCTCAATAAACTAGATGTTGAAGGAACATACTTCACAATAATGAGAGCCATCTATGACAAACCCACATCCTATATCATACTGAATGGGCAAAAGCTGGAAGCATTTCCCTTGAAAACCAGAACAAGGATGCCCTCTCTCACCACTCCTATTCAACATAGCATTGGAAGTTCTATCCAGAACAGTTAGGCAAGATAAAGAAATAAAGCATATTCAAATAGGAAGAGAAGAAATCAAACTATTTTTGTTTGCAGATGACATGATACTGTATCTAGAAAACCCCATCATCTCAGCCCAAAAGTTTTATAAGCTGATAAACAACTTCAGCAAAGTCTCAGGATACAAAATCAATGTGAAAACATTTCTAGCATTGCTATGCACCAACAACAGGAAACCAGAGAGCAGAATTATGAATGAACTCCCATTCACAACTGCCACAAAAATAATAAAATACCTAGGAATACAACTAACAAGGGAAGTAAAGGACCTCTTCAAGGAGAACTATAAGCCACTGCTCAAAAAAATTAGAGAGAACACAAACAAATGGAAAAACACTTCATGCTCATGAATAGGAAGAATCAATATGAAAATGTCCACACTGCCCAAAGTAATTTATAGATTCAATGCTATTCCCATTAAACTACCATTGGAAATTCTTCACAGAATTAGAAAAAAAAACTATTTTAAAATTCATATGGTGCCAAAAAAGAGCCCAAATAGCCAAGACAATCACAAGCAAAAAGAACAAAGATGGAGGCATCACAATACCTGGCTTCAAACTATACTACGAGGCTACCATAACCAAAACAGCATAGTATTGGTATGAGAACAGACACATAGACCAATGGAACATAATAGAGAACTCAGAAATGTGACTGCACACCTACAACCATCTGATATTCAACAAACCTGACAAAAACAAGCAATGGAGGAAAGATTCCCTGCTAGCCATATGCAGAAAATTGAAAATGGACCCCCTCCTTATGCCAGATAGAAAAATTAACTCAAGAGAGATTAAATACTAAAATATAAGACCCCAAACTATAACAGTCATAGAAGAAAATCTAGGCAATATCATTCAGGACATAGTCAACAGGCAAGGATTTCATGATGAAAACGCCAAAAACAATTGCAATGAAAGCAAAAATTGACAAATGGAATCTAATTAAGCTAAAGAGCTTCTGCACAGCAAAAAAACTATCATCAGAGTGAACAGACAAACTACAGAAGGGGAGAAAATTTTTGCAATCTATCCATCTGACAAAGGTCTAATATACAGAGGCTACAAGGAACTTAAACAAATTTACAGGAAAAAAACAAACAACCCCATTAAAAAGTGGGCAATGAACATAAACAGATACTTCTCCAGAGAAGACATACATGTGCCAATAAAAATATGAAAAAAAGCTTAGCATCACTGATCATTAAAGAAACGTAAATCAAAACCACAATGAGACACCATCTCACAGCAGTCAGAATGGTTACTATTAAAAAGTCAAAAAACAACAGATGCTGGCAAGGTTTTGGAGAAAAAAGGAATGCTTTTACACTGTTGATGGGAATGTAAATTAGTTCAACCATTGTGGAAGACAATGTGGTGGTTCCTCAAAGACCTAGAGGCAGAAATACCATTTGACCCAGCAGTCCCATTAGGGGGTATATACCCAAAGGATTATAAATCATTCTATTATAAAGATACATGCATGTGTATGTTCATTGCAGCACTATTCACAATAGTATCAAAGACATGAAATCAACCTAAATGCCCATCAATGACAGACTGGATAAAGAAAATGTGGTGTATATATGCCATGGAATACTATGCAGTCATAAAAAGGAATGAGACTATGTCCTTTGCAGGGACATGGATGGAACTGGAGGCCATTATCCTCACCAAACTCATGCAGCAACAGAAAACCAAATACCACATGTTCTCATGCATACGTGGGAGCTGAATGATGACAACATATGGACACATGTCAGGGAAGAACACACACTGGTGCCTGTTGGAGGTACAGGGGGATGGAGAGCATCAGGAAGAATAGCTGATGGATGCTGGGCTTAATACTTGTGATGGAATGATCTGTGCAGGAAACCACCATAGCACATGTTTACTTATGTAACAAACCTGAATATCCTGTTCATGTCCCCCTGAACTTAAAATGAAAGTTGAAAACAATTTTTTAAAAAAGATATGTTAGATGATAAAATAATGAGCATATATAACTACAGACAAAATAAAGTATATAACTATAGGCAAAAGAAAGACTTTGGCAAGGCAAAGCAATCACAGATAATCTTAGCAGTTTCTTGTTATCCAGATCCAGGATCAACATAGTATGGCTCTTGGGCAAAATCCTGTTCAATGGCTAGATTTCTAGTGTCCTTAAGCTCAGAATGCTTTTATGTTTCTCAATGCTCAAAAAAAAAAATCAAAAGAAGAATAAAATTTTGTTGCAGAATTAAGTGAAATTCAAATTTTAGCATTCATAGTAAAGCTTTATTGAAACACAGCCACACTTATTCATTTGCATATTATGTATGTCTACAGTGGCGGTATTGAGTTGCGACAGAGACTGACCTCTGAAACTTAAAATATCTGCTATCTGGCTCTTTCCCAAAAATATTTGTCCATTAGCTAGGTGACAGAGAATTAAATCATTTCCAGTAAAGACTATCTTATCACTTATTTCCAAGTCATTAAGTAAATATGACCTTCGAGGTGAAACTTAAAAGCAATCTATTTAAAGATGCATATATAAATAATCTTTTTAATTATCACGGAGGGGAGGTTTGCTTGCTTTCTGAAAAATAACGTTATCTTTTCAGATATTTAATATGTGGAAGCACTTAACTATAATAGTTTTTGTTTTCTTTTTACTTTAGATGAATAGTGGAAAATATGCAGTCTTTTTCATTGACAAGTAAAACTGTATATATTTATGGTGTACAGCATGATGTTTTGATATTTGTATACATTGTGGAATGGCTAACTCAAGCTTTCTAACATATGTAGTACCTCACATACTTATTATTGTTTGTTGTGTGTGTGTGTGCAGTAAGAACACTTACAATCTACTCTTTTATCAATTTTCAAGTACACAATATATTATTAACTGTAGTCCCTGTGATGTATAAAAGATCTCTTGAACTTATTCCTCTTGTCTAACTGATATTTTATGTCGTTTGACCAACATGTCTCCAATCTCTCCACCTCCCCAGCCTCTGGTAACCAGCATTTTACTCTTTCTTTTTGTAAGTTTCACTGTGTTTTTGCTTTTTTTTTTTTTTTAAAGGTGTTATTGAAATGAGTCACTGTATGTAATACTTTTGGCTTAAAACTGATTTAACTGATTAATGTTCTTAAATATTTTTTAATTTTTTTAAATGTTTTATCATATATACATGTGTACAAGTAGATATATATGTGTATATATGTTTGTGTATATATACACACACATTTATATATGTATGTATATATGTGTGTGTGTGCATATATACATATATATAGCTCAAGCTATTTAACATATGTAGTACCTCACATACTACATATACACACACACACACACACACACACACACACACACATTTTATTTTCATACCTGCACACAGAAACACCCCAGAAAGACACTGAGGCAAACACGAGCCTAAAACAGTAACACATGACCTCTGGTACAGTGGTGCTAGTGCTTGAATGTCTGCTCTGCTCCTGCAGTGGGTACTTGGATGATGATACCTTGTCTCAGTTCCTTAAGTTTTAATTTTTAATTTTTTTTTTTTTTTTTTTTTTTGTGGCGAAGTCTCACTCTGTAGCAGCCCAGGCTGGAGTGCCGTGGCGCGATCTTGGCTCGCTGCACCCTCTGCCTCCCGAGTTCAAATGATTCTCCTTCCTCAGCCTCCCGCGTAGCTCATATTACAGGCTTGCGCTGCTATGGCCAGCTAATTTTTGTATTTTTAGTAGAAATGGGGTTTTACCATGTTGGGCAGGCTGGTCTCAAATTCCTGACCTCAGGTGATCCGCACACCTCGGCCTACCAAAGTGCTGGGATTATAGGCACCAGCCACCACGCCCAGCATTTTTTTTTTAACTTTTAATTTTAATTTAAATTTATTTAGTTTTTTATTGTTTGTTTGTAGTTTCTTCTCCTCAAAATGTGGAAGACAATAATCATAATAATAAAAACCTACCACATAGGGTTCACTTAGAGAATGACACGAGGATACATAGGTAAAGCGCTTAGAACACAGTCTGGCACATCTTATCCCTCAAGAATGTTAGTCAGTAATTATACTTGTGGCTGTGGTTACTGTGGCATTTCAATTTCTTCATCATCCACAAGGGTCTTCAGATATAAGAAAATACATTCTGGGCCCTATCTCCTTAGCTTAGGAAAGCAACGTGCCCAGTTTCCTGAATTTCTTACTCTGCAAAAAATAATTATTGATGTACTAAAATATACGGATGGTAGAGAAGGGACCACAGCTTCAAAGACGCTTCTCTTTTTATCAGCTTTACCAATACTGATTGCTCTCAAAATGCCTGCTTGCCAATTCTTTGTTTTTATTGGAAAGGGGTTTTTATGAGAAGAAAAAGGAAAATTACTTGCGGCATTTTCTACTTTCCTAGGAGCTTTATGGCAATAGTTCAGGTAATGGGGACTTTTCTTCTCCTAACAAGATGGGTTTTATAGTCATCAAAAAACACAAATGACATAATAGTAAACTATCCAAAAAATCAAGTATCAGGAAAGGGTTAGAAAAGGGTGAGGATATTCTAATAACCAAAACCCAAATGAATACAAAGCTAAATTAAAAACATTATTTAGGAGAAAAGAGCTTTTTAATTATTATTTGTTCTGTTTCTTGTTTGTTTTTTAAATCTAGTGCTGTGTTTAGGGATGTCATGTTGGATCTATCACATTTCCCCTACTGGATTTGTTTTTATACCTAGTGATTAATAATAAAATGTTAAGTAAATTGAAAATGTATTAGATTGTGAACCACTGATAATTTTAAGGCTTCATTTGTAAAATGTTTTTTTCAGTATGTCAGAGAGGTTTACAGCAATTGTTTCTTGACAATGTTTTAATGACTACATAGGGTCGAACTAGTATTCAAATAATAGATTTGCTGTTCATGTTGGCTCTACTCTCTCTGAGCCCTTCCCTTAAACTCTTCTCTGCTGTCGTTAGATGATATCTATGCAAAAACAAATTAACATAGTAAGCTTGAGATGGTTATTCTTAGAATGGACGGCTTGCAAAGTTAGCGCTTGACTGGCATTCAGTAACTTGAAGGGTAAATATTTCCCTACATGGATATAAAACTTTCTCTAAATGATAATAGGAGTCCATTGTGTTTAAACTGTTTGTAAAAACTAAATAATTTATACTGAATACCTGGCTTTCCTCCTGAAAGACTAGAAATGTGGTATATATTTGACAAAAGGCTGAACCATGATAAAAATCCTAGACTTCTAATCCTGGGCAAGATTTCCTAGTAGATATTTCATACACGTTGTCACAACTCATTGCTGGAGGAATTGTGTCCCATCTGACTCCAGTAGGAGAAGCTTCTTGGAAGGTTGCACTGAGTTTTCTCTGGATGTGGCTTTTCCCTTTGCTGATCTTGCTTTGTATCCTTTTGCTGTAATCAATCATAGCCACTAGTTTGGCTATGTGCCGAATCCTGTGAGTTTTAGTGAATTACAGAAAATGGGCCAGGGGGAGTTTGAAGATCTCAAAAGCATAGTTCAATTCAACTTTCCTGAGAATTCGAGGCAGATGAATCCCATTGAGTACAGCTGTTCCATCATTTTAGATTAATTTTGACATTGAATGTCTTCATTTTACCACCATAAATTGGGAGCATTATGAAATTTCCCCCAAGTTCTCCCAAGTTCTCCTTGAGGATATTGTGAAAAGAACTAACAGTTACTAAATATTTTAAGTGATTCAGACATATTATCTCATTTAATACTCAAAAGAATTAACTGAGGAGGGTCACATCGTCTCTCCAGCACGCCTATGACAAAAAGCTCAGAAACATCACAGAAACTGAGTAACGTGATACATTTCATAGCCCTATTATCTGAATTTAAGATTTATCTGACTTTAAAGCCTATCTTCTTATTATATTGTGTAATTTTTCCTGAAAATTAAAAAAGAAAAGATCTACCTTCTGATATATTCTAGAAATGTTTGCTATAACTGTTTTTATGAATTTAAGTGCTGCTGAGCAAAGTAAATGCTCAGTGTAAAGAAATGCCATGCCTAGAAGACCCACTTGGAGACACAAAGAGGCCAATTCGCATGACATAGAGCATTTGGACAAGGCTTCTGGACATTTCTCTCATATGTTACTGTCACTAGTTTTCCCGTTTGGGGAGCAGAAAATCAGGTGGCTGCTAAAAATTAGAGCACAAATATCCTGTCTTTATCAGTGAGGTACTCAAGATGGAAGAGTAGGAATCAATCATTAATCTCTCTAACCCTTTTTTCCTTGCACACACACTTCTAAAACTTCTGACATTTTCTTCCATGGCTTTTATCTGCACTTCTTTTCTCCAATTAATGATAATGTTATATCCATTAATCATAAAATTCTTGAGGGGAAGAACTGTAATATTCATTTTCAGAAAAATAAATATGAACCAAACAGCTAGGGAAACAAAAAATCTACTCATAGAGTTTGATCGTTACTGTAATTATAATACACACTAAATACTTAAAAGACACAAAGTTCAATACGTTATTTTACATATGACTATTCTTCTTTCCCAAGAGAGAACAAATAAAGAAATGAAAATTGGAACTATAATAAGAAAAGTTGCACAAGAGGTAAAAAGACTGGAAAGAAAGGAATGTAAAATAAAATGAGAATAGAAAATACATATGAAGAGGTGGTTAACTACAAGAATTAAATAACTAGCATTAGGTACATTTTGCAAGGTAATTTTGCAAGGTAATTTTAATAGTGCTGTAACAGTATTTTCTTCACAGAAAATACAGAGAGCTGAAGACAGAAAATGTCTTAATCTTGACTTTGATTTATATTTCATCCCTTTTATCTTATGATGCACTACATATATCTCCAATAAGGCATATTTTAATTAGTTTTTTGCTAAAGTATAAGTAAACTAGCTTCTCTTTTGAATAGGCAGACTATCACTACCTTAAAAATTAAGCATTTGTGAGCCTTGTGATGGTTCAGGTCAGCAATTCCAGCACTTTAGGATGCCAAGGCAGGCAGATTTCTTGAGCCCCAGGAGTTCAAAACCAGCATGGGCAATGTAGAAAGACCTTGTCTCTACCAAAATCAATAAATTAATTAATTTAAAAATATAAAAATAAAACACAGCATTGGTATTAGCGGATATTTTGTGTTGTGTGCTACAAGGCAATTTACTCTTATAAATTGTCATGCTTTGAGCATTTGATAGAGAGTTTTTCAAATAGAGATGAAAAATGTCAAATGGGGAAAAAAAAGTGGTCTTCCAGATAACACATGGAATTTTTTTCAGCTATGGAAATGCCAAAATAGCATAAGCAACTTATTTGAAGGTAGAAAATGAAGACCACACACAGAATTGTGACTTAAATGGCTAACATATATATACACATATATATACATTTATGTATAGATATTCTTATGTATATATTCTTATATATGTATTCTTACATAAGAATGAGAAGATACATGTATAAGAATATTTATTGCAATGTTTTCTGTAATAAACATCATATAAAGTATCCTCCATAGGTACAATGTACACTACTCAGGTGACAGGTGCACTAAAATCTCAGAATTCACAACTATATAATTCATACATGTAACAAAAACCACTTGTATTCCAAAAGCTATTGAGATAAGAATTAATTTTAAAAAATAATAAATAATACAGTTGATGTTAAAATACTAAAAAAAAAATTCTCCACATGGAAATCATGCATTGGTATCACTTTTGTTGAATAGAATGCAGTAGACCTTGGTGTGCTAATATAAAAAGATCTTAAAGTTGTACTCTTCAGTGAAACAAGCATCTATAATATATAGAAAAGTCCAATGTGTAAAAACAATCTGTCTAAATTTTTTATACATAAATTCATGTATATGAGTATATACTTGGGAAATTTTGTAAGATACAAAGGTAATTAATGATTTAGTTACTTCTGTGAAAGAGCCTAGGTCCCTGGAGTAGAAAGAAGACTCAGCGTGTGTTATCTTATATATGTCTTTGATATCTTCTATGGTTCTAGCATATTCACTTTCATCTATATTGTAATAAATGTGGATTTGACTTTTAATACATCTAGATATTTGCAATATTCAGAAAACTGCTTATTAATTGATAATTATAAATATTTAGATCATTAACTTTAAATGAAAAAATATGTAGATGTCTAATAGTTCAATGACTTTATTTTTTATTTTTTTATTTAATTTTTTTCTTTTTATTATTATTATTATTATTATTATTATACTTTAGGCTCTATGGTACATGTGCGCAACGTGCAAGTAAGTTACATATGTATACATGTGCCATGCTGGTGCGCTGCACCCACCAACTCGTCATCTAGCATTAGGTATATCTCCCAGTGCTATCCCTCCCCCCTCCCCCCACCCCACAACAGTCCCTGAAGTGTGATGTTCCCCTTCCTGTGTCCATGTGTTCTCATTGTTCAATTCCCACCTATAAGTGAGAATATGCGGTGTTTGGTTTTTTGTTCTTGCGATAGTTTACTGAGAATGATGATTTCCAATTTCATCCATGTCCCTACAAAGGACGTGAACTCATCATTTTTTATGACTGCATAGTATTCCATGGTGTATATGTGCCACATTTTCTTAATCCAGTCTATCATTGTTGGACATTTGGGTTGGTTCCAAGTCTTTGCTATTGTGAATAATGCCGCAATAAACATACGTGTGCATGTGTCTTTATAGCAGCATGATTTATAGTCCTTTGGGTATATACCCAGTAATGGGATGGCTGGGTCAAATGGAATTTCTAGTTCTAGATCCTTGAGGAATCGCCACACTGACTTCCACAAGGGTTGAACTAGTTTACAGTCCCACCAACAGTGTAAAAGTGTTCCTATTTCTCCACATCCTCTCCAGCACCTGTTGTTTCCTGACTTTTTAATGATTGCCATTCTAACTGGTGTGAGATGGTATCTCATTGTGGTTTTGATTTGCATTTCTCTGATGGCCAGTGATGGTGAGCATTTTTTCATGTGTTTTTTGGCTGCATAAATGTCTTCTTTTGAGAAGTGTCTGTTCATGTCCTTCGCCCACTTTTTGATGGGGTTGTTTGTTTTTTTCTTGTAAATTTGTTGGAGTTCATTGTAGATTCTGGATATTAGCCCTTTGTCAGATGAGTAGGTTGCGAAAATTTTCTCCCATTTTGTAGGTTGCCTGTTCACTCTGATGGTAGTTTCCTTTGCTGTGCAGAAGCTCTTTAGTTTAATTAGATCCCATTTGTCAATTTTGGCTTTTGTTGCCATTGCTTTTGGTGTTTTAGACATGAAGTCTTTGCCCATGCCTATGTCCTGAATGGTATTGCCTAGGTTTTCTTCTAGGGTTTTTATGGTTTTAGGTCTAACGTTTAAGTCTTTAATCCATCTTCAATTGATTTTTGTATAAGGTGTAAGGAAGGGATCCAGTTTCTGCTTTCTACATATGGCTAGCCAGTTTTCCCAGCACCATTTATTAAATAGGGAATCCTTTCCCCATTTCTTGTTTTTGTCAGGTTTGTCAAAGATCAGATAGTTGTAGATATGTGGCATTATTTCTGATGGCTCTGTTCTGTTCCATTGATCTATATCTCTGTTTTGGTACCAGTACCATGCTGTTTTGGTTACTGTAGCCTTGTAGTATAGTTTGAAGTCAGGTAGCGTGATGCCTCCAGCTTTGTTCTTTTGGCTTAGGATTGACTTGGCAATGCGGGCTCTTTTTTGGTTCCATATGAACTTTAAAGTAGTTTTTTCCAATTCTGTGAAGAAAGTCATTGGTAACTTGATGGGGATGGCATTGAATCTGTAAATTACCTTGGGAAGGATGGCCATTTTCATGATATTGATTCTTCCTACCCATGAGCATGGAATGTTCTTCCATTTGTTTGTATCCTCTTTTATTTCCTTGAGCAGTGGTTTGTAGTTCTCCTTGAAGAGGTCCTTCACATCCCTTGTAAGTTGGATTCCTAGGTATTTTATTCTCTTTGAAGCAATTGTGAATGGGAGTTCACTCATGATTTGGCTCTCTGTTTGTTATTGATGTATCAGAATGCTTGTGA
This sequence comes from Pongo abelii, assembly GCF_028885655.2. Taxonomy (NCBI): domain Eukaryota; kingdom Metazoa; phylum Chordata; class Mammalia; order Primates; family Hominidae; genus Pongo; species Pongo abelii. The sequence goes on along the minus strand of NC_071991.2, from coordinate 144,021,430 downwards.
TTTTTGTACATTGATTTTGTATCCTGAGACTTTGCTGAAGTTGCTTATCAGCTTAAGGAGATTTTGGGCTGAGACAATGGGGTTTTCTAGATATACAATCATGTCATCTGCAAACAGGGACAATTTGACTTCCTCTTTTCCTAATTGAATACCCTTGATTTCCTTCTCTTGCCTAATTGCCCTGGCCAGAACTTCCAACACTATGTTGAATAGAAGTGGTGAGAGAGGGCATCCCTGTCTTGTGCCAGTTTTCAAAGGGAATGCTTCCAGTTTTTGCCCATTCAGTATGATATTGGCTGTGGGTTTGTCATAAATAGCTCTTATTATTTTGAGATATGACCCATCAATACCTAATTTATTGAGAGTTTTTAGCATGAAGGGTTGTTGAATTTTGTCAAAGGCCTTTTCTGCATCTATTGAGATAATCATGTGGTTTTTGACTTTGGTTCTGTTTATATGCTGGATTACATTTATTGATTTGCGTATATTGAACCAGCCTTGCATCCCAGGGATGAAGCCCACTTGATCATGGTGGATAAGCTTTTTGATGTGCTGCTGGATTCTGTTTGCCAGTATTTTATTGAGGATTTTTGCATCAATGTTCATCAAGGATATTGGTCTAAAATTCTCTTTTTTTGTTGTGTCTCTGCCAGGCTTTGGTATCAGGATGATGCTGGCCTCATAAAATGAGTTAGGATTCCCTCTTTTTCTATTGATTGGAATAGTTTCAGAAGGAATGGTACCAACTCCTCCTTGTACCTCTGGTAGAATTCGGCTGTGAACCCATCTGGTCCTGGACTTTTTTTGGTTGGTAAGCTGTTGATTATTGCCACAATTTCAGCTCCTGTTATTGGTCTATTCAGAGATTCAACTTCTTCCTGGTTTAGTCTTGGGAGGGTGTATGTGTTGAGGAATTTATCCATTTCTTCTAGATTTTCTAGTTTATTTGCGTAGAGGTGTTTGTAATATTCTCTGATGGTGGTTTGTATTTCTGTGGGATCGGTGGTGATATCCCCTTTATCATTTTTTATTGCATCTATTTGATTCTTCTCTCTTTTTTTCTTTATTAATCTTGCTAGCGGTCTATCAATTTTGTTGATCCTTTCAAAAAACCAGCTCCTGGATTCATTGATTTTTTGAAGGGTTTTTTGTGTCTCTATTTCCTTCAGTTCTGCTCTGATTTTAGTTATTTCTTGCCTTCTGCTAGCTTTTGAATGTGTTTGCTCTTGCTTTTCTAGTTCTTTTAATTGTGATGTTAGGGTGTCAATTTTGGATCTTTCCTGCTTTCTCTTGTGGGCATTTAGTGCTATAAATTTCCCTCTACACACTGCTTTGAATGCATCCCAGAGATTCTGGTATGTTGTATCTTGGTTCTCGTTGGTTTCAAAGAACATCTTTATTTCTGCCTTCATTTCGTTATGTACCCAGTAGTCATTCAGGAGCAGGTTGTTCAGTTTCCACGTAGTTGAGCGGTTTTGAGTGAGATTCTTAATCCTGCGTTCTAGCTTGATTGCACTGTGATCTGAGAGATAGTGTGTTATAATTTCTGTTCTTTTACATTTATTGAGGAGGGCTTTACTTCCAAGTATATGGTCAATTTTGGAATAGGTGTGGTGTGGTGCTGAAAAAAATGTATATTCTGTTGATTTGTGGTGGAGAGTTCTGTAGATGTCTATTAGGTCTGCTTGGTGCAGAGCTGAGTTCAATTCCTGGGTATCCTTGTTGATTTTCTGTCTCATTGATCTGTCTAATGTTGACAGTGGGGTGTTAAAGTCTCCCATTATTAATGTGTGGGAGTCTAAGTCTCTTTGTAGGTCACTCAGGACTTGCTTTATGAATCTGGGTGCTCCTGTATTGGGTGCATATATATTTAGGATAGTTAGCTCTTCTTGTTGAATTAATCCCTTTACCATTATGTAATGGCCTTCTTTGTCTCTTTTGATCTTTGTTGGTTTAAAGTCTGTTTTATCAGAGACTAGGATTGCAACCCCTGCCTTTTTTTGTTTTCCATTTGCTTGGTAGATCTTCCTCCATCCTTTTATTTTGAGCCTATGTGTGTCTCTGCACGTGAGATGGGTTTCCTGAATACAGCACACTGATGGGTCTTGAGTCTTTATCCAATTTGCCAGTCTGTGTCTTTTAATTGGAGCATTTAGTCCATTTACATTTAAAGTGAATATTGTTATGTGTGAATCTGATCCTGTCATTATGATGTTAGCTGGTTATTTTGCTCGTTAGTTGATGCAGTCTCCTCCTAGTCTCGATGGTCTTTACATTTCGGTATGATTTTGCAGTGGCTGGTACCGGTTGTGCCTTTCCATGTTTAGCGCTTCCTTCAGGAGCTCTTTTAGGGCAGGCCTGGTGGTGACAAAATCTGTCAGCATTTGCTTGTCTGTAAAGTATTTTATTTCTCCTTCACTTACGAAGCTTAGTTTGGCAGGATATGAAATTCTGGGTTGGAAATTCTTTTCTTTAAGAATGTTGAATATTGGCCCCCACTCTCTTCTGGCTTGTAGGGTTTCTGCCGAGAGATCCGCTGTTAGTCTGATGGGCTTCCCTTTGATGGTAACCCGACCTTTCTCTCTGGCTGCCCTTAACATTTTTTCCTTCATTTCAACTTTGGTGAATCTGACAATTATGTGTCTTGGAGTTGCTCTTCTCGAGGAGTATCTTTGTGGCGTTCTCTGTATTTCCGGAATCTGAATGTTGGCCTGCCTTGCTAGATTGGGGAAGTTCTCCTGGATAATATCCTGCAGAGTGTTTTCCAACTTGTTTCCATTCTCCCTGTCACTTTCAGGAACACCAATCAGACGTAGATTTGGTCTTTTCACATAGTCCCACATTTCTTGGAGGCTTTGCTCGTTTCTTTTTATTCTTTTTTCTCTAAACTTCCCTTCTCGCTTCATTTCATTCATTTCATCTTCCAGGGCTGATACCCTTTCTTCCATTTGATCGCATCGGCTCCTGAGGCTTCTGCATTCTTCACGTAGTTCTCGAGCCTTGGTTTTCAGCTCCATCAGCTCCTTTAAGCACTTCTCTGTATTGGTTATTCTAGTTATACATTCTTCTAAATTTTTTTCAAAGTTTTCAACTTCTTTGCCTTTGGTTTGAATATCCTCCCGTAGCTCGGAGTAATTTGATCGTCTGAAGCCTTCTTCTCTCAGCTCGTCAAAGTCATTCTCCGTCCAGCTTTGTTCCGTTGCTGGTGAGGAACTGCGTTCCTTTGGAGGAGGAGAGGTACTCTGCTTTTTAGAGTTTCCAGTTTTTCTGCTCTGTTTTTTCCCCATCTTTGTGGTTTTATCTACTTTTGGTCTTTGATGATGGTGATGTACAGATGGGTTTTTGGTGTGGATGTCCTTTCTGTTAGTTTTCCTTCTAACAGACAGGACCCTCAGCTGCAGGTCTGTTGGAGTACCTGGCCGGCCGTGTGAGGTGTCAGTCTGCCCCTGCTGGGGGGTGCCTCCCAGTTAGGCTGCTCGGGGGTCAGGGGTCAGGGACCCACTTGAGGAGGCAGTCAGCCGGTTCTCAGATCTCCAGCTGCGTGCTGGGAGAACCACTGCTCTCCTCAAAGCTGTCAGACAAGGACATTTAAGTCTGCAGAGGTTACTGCTGTCTTTTTGTTTGTCTGTGCCCTGCCCCCAGAGGTGGAGCCTACAGAAGCAGGCAGGCCTCCTTGAGCTGTGGTGGGCTCCACCCAGTTCAAGCTTCCAGGCTGCTTTGTTTACCTAAGCGAGCCTGGGCAATGGCGGGCGCCCCTCCCCCAGCCTCGCTGCCGACTTGCTGTTTGATCTCAGACTGCTGTGCTAGCAATCAGCAAGACTCCGTGGGCGTAGGACCCTCTGAGCCAGGTGCGGGCTATACTCTCCTGGGGTACCGTTTCCTAAGCCCGTCGGAAAAGCACAGTATTCGGGTGGGAGTGGCCCGATTTTCCAGGTGCTGTCTGTCACCCCTGGAAGGGGAACTCCCTGACCCCTTGCGCTTCCCGAGTGAGGCAATGCCTGGCCCCTGCTTCGGCTGGCGCACGGTGCACTCACCCACTGACCTGCGCCCACTGTCTGGCACTCCCTAGTGAGATGAACACGGTACCTCAGATGGAAATGCAGAAAGCACCCGTCTTCTGCGTCGCTCGCGCTGGGAGCTGTAGACCGGAGCTGTTCCTGTTCGGCCATCTTGGCTCCTCCCCCCTCAATGACTATTTAAACATTTAAATGATTATTTTCGGAATTACATTTGCACCTGCATTTTCTACCTGTTGTAAAACTCAATTTTAATTTGAAATGAGTCACATTTTCCATAAAACCTTCTGTGTATATACACATTAATATTATTCTAACTAATCATTATAACCAGTAATAGATTAGAAGTTAGTTAAGCAAGAGCCTAGGGACTTTTGTTTATGTTTTTCACATCTAGCATTATGCTTCATTATTTCTGTATGCATTTAAATAAAACAATTGAAGCCAACTTGATGCCATAGTAATAGTTTAATCTAATTCTATGTCAATAACATGGTATACATACTTGTTAAGGGAGAAATGTGGTCAATATCAAAATAAATTCCATTATATGGTTTCATCATTTTAAGAGGAGATGGAACAGATGACAAATCTTACAGTATTTCTACAAACTCAAAAATTTTTAGCTCAGGTGTACTCTTCTTGACATCATACCTTTTTTTACTCTATACCTGTGATTGTCCTTTCACTTTGAAGTTCATATTTCCTAATAAATCCCTCATATAAATGCAGAAAATCTTTGCATAGTAAAGTGGATACGTTATCATAAACAGCTAGAATGTGACTATCAGGGCATTCTGAACAGTCCAATGTGAAAGCTTGCACAACTTTTGTTTCTTTCTTCATTCATTAATCCCCAAAGATAGATCTGAGTGCCTACAAATTGCTACTAACATCACTTGATCAATAATGAAACAATGAAAATGTTACCATTCCTACATTCATGATGTGTCTTATATAACTCAATGGAATTATTGTAATATCATGAATACATTACATACTTTTCAAGCCTCAGTAAAATGAATCAGACAGCTTTAGCATCTCTCTACCAATACAAACATTCAATGGAAAAATAGACATCCACCTATAAGGACTGTTGTAGAGAAGACTTTAGTTTGGGGTGAGACAGTGGACAACAAAGACCATATCTAACTGTCTTCTGTTTGCAGGTGTACTGCCATACCTAGTTTATTGCCCACACATTAATATTGCCAGAAAACTTATTAGAAATATTTTCATCTCAATAATAGAATCTTAAAACTTAGATTGACAAATTTAAAAAATACTAATTCGCTATTGCACCTGTCTCCAATGACCTGGTAAATATGGGCAAGACTAAGGAATAAGATATTTTAGAGCAGGCAGTGACGGGGGAGACAGAGACTTCGTTCATTAAAAGAAGCACTTGCAAAAGGAAATCAGGTCCTTTTAAGTCAAAGAATAAGTTTATTCAAGACTCTCAAGCTTGAAGGTGAGATCCCAATAGCTGAGCTCTAGTCAAATTGCCTCGGTTTTTTAACCAATTAAAAGTTACCTGTGTAAGTCAAAATCAGCACATGGAGTAAGTACTGACAACTGCTTCATTTTCCTTTTCTCCATGTCTACAAATATTTCTCAGATGCCTCTGGGCTACAGGAAGCTATGACAAAGTTATTCAACAGAGCTCCGTTTCTTCTCTTCCTAGAGAGTGGCCGAAAGGGAAAACAGTTCTGTCAATAAAGTATTTCCTTTTTTTATATGGAGAGACTTTTGCAGGCCTTATCTGTATACAGAGTATAAAAAGCTCTCTATATTATTTTCTTAAATCCATCTAATGTTTTGACAATACCATGACAATGTTTACATTCAGATTTCCAGAGATACCATAATAGTTAGGGACATAAAATATGTAGACTTCAGTCATCTTTCAAAGAAGTTCAGTGTTCAAAATAACTGTGGGCAACCTGGTGGCAGGAATGTAAACGCTGCAATATTTGTGTCTTTTGGACAGAAGCCATATTAACGGGAGAGATGATACCTGTTTTCAATTTTGATTTGCATTTTTCTGATGAAGAATGTTGTTGAGCACCTTTTCATATCTTTGACATTTGTATGTTTTCTTTTGAAAAATGTCTTTTCAACTCTTTTGCCCATTTACTATTGAATTTTTTTAATTAAAAAATATAAAAAGAAGATATTTCTGGTCACTTTTCTTGTCCTCTGATAATAACTGGAATTAAAATGGCCAATCCACATAGGTATGAACCCTTTATTAGTTCCCTCAGGCTTCCATAAAGAAGTACCGCCAACTGGGTGGCTTGTACAAAAAAATTTATTGTCCTACATTCCAAAGGTGATATGGTTTGGCTGTGTCCCCACCCAAATCTCATCTTGAATTGTAGCTCCCATAATTCCCACATGTTGTGGGAGGGACCTGGTGGGAGATAATTGAATAATGAGGGCAGTTTCCCCCATACTGTTCTCATGGTAGTTAATAAGTCTTAGAAGATCTGTTGGATTTATAAGAGGTTTCTCCTTTTGCTTAGCTTTCATTAGCTCTTGTTTGCTGGCATGTAAGATGCACCTTTCACTTTCCACCATGCTTGTGAGGCCTTCCTAGCCATGTGGAACTGTGAGTCCATTGAACCTCTTTTTCTTTATAAAAAAATCATTTGCTTTATAGCAAAATAAAGGCACACCCCAATCTCGGGTATGACTTTATCAGCAGTGTGAAAATGGACAAATACAAAAGGCTAGAAGTGCAAAATCAAGGCGTCAACAAGGCTGGTTCCTTTGACTACTGTGAAGGAGAATATTTCTATGCCTCTCTTCTAACGTCTGGTAGTTACAGGCATTGGTTGGCTTGTAGATGGCCATCTTGTCCCTGTTTTCACTTCATCTTCCTTCTGTACATGTCAGCTTCTGTGTCATTAGGATTAACCCTAATGACCTCATCTCAAATTGATCATTTGTAAAGACTCTGTACTTCAATATCTTTTAGGAGGACACAATTCAAATCATAACAATATTTTGTAGAGGATATGATAGTATTTTATGTAACATTGGTTTCCTGGGGTTACAGTTGAGAGAAAGAAGGGTACTGAAGAAGGATTTCCCTGTATATATTTTAGAGTCTTTGAATAGTTAATAATGAAAAAATAAATATGCATTATGTACTAATTTAAGAAAATTAACCAGCCAAAAAGTTGCAGAATTTTGTATTTGCTCTTTTAAAAACTATTTAGAAAATACATAGAAAAGGTAAAGCCAACAGTTGATAGTAATTCCCTCTGGGGAAACTTTGCAAAAGAAGTACAGAGAGATTTCATCTTTTATTCATTTTTCTACCTTTTCTATTTAAAAATATTAATCATTTAATTTCATAATTTAAAAATTATCTTAGAGATCCTCACTGGGGTTATTTAAGGCAGGTTAAGTAGGTGCTGGGATGTGCCCTGAAATTTAATTTGTGGCCGAGCGAAACAGAGTTATGCAAGTCAGAGCAACTAAAGAGAACTCCAGGCTGAGACCACTCATGCACACAGAACTCAGGCCTTTGGCCCCTAGCTGAAAACTGTGATGAGTTTCATTTTCATTTGAAACAGGAAGGTCACATATTCTTATTCCCTTTCACAGATGAGGAAGACTAAGAAGTTAAATGACACTGAAAAATGGGACCAAATGGTCAATCCAGCTGTCCATGTGTTTGTGTGATTTCACACGGTCTGTTTCTCTAACTCATTCTCTTGTTTGTGCCTTTTCTATATCCCCCGACTGGAAGGTAAGCACTTCAAGTATAGCACCTTGTGCATCTGGTAAACCATGGCACCTGACAGCCTAGTGTGGCATTTGGTGCCTCATACACATTCAACATATATATGTTAAATGAATAAATAAGTGAAAACTTTCTGACGAAGATGTTTATGATTTATGTGATGACAATAGCCTGGTAGCTAATTAATAACTACATATTATATGTAAGTATATATAACTTTATATACTAAATCACCTGTTGAAACTACTTTCAAACTCCAGATCTTATTATTTTAGCCAATCACGAATTTTGAACGCATACCTTTTATGCCAACACCAAAACACAGAAAATTTCAAAACTATGAAGTTAGTAAGAGAGATGATTAAAAACTATCACAGATTATCTTGCTAATAGCTACATAAAAAGAAAAACAGAAGAAGATAACTCCAATGGTAAGTAAACAGTCTATATTTGACTTCAGACCAAGATCTAAAGTTGTCTTCATGTTTAACTTGGGTCTGCTTTAGAATTCCAATTTAATCACAAATGGTGGCATAAACATGCTGCCTTTGAGAGCTCTTCTTACCAGAGAGGTACTTAGCATGCAAATCTATGACATAAATTTAGTTTACAAATGGCATGCAACAAAGATGGCTGCTACATCTCATTCCCTAGTCACAATAGATGTGAAAAAGATAACTAGTTAGTGAAATAACTATAATTCAAGTAGAAAACTGACATAAAGTCTCATAAGCTTTGCCAAGTAGCTTTACTTTTGACAGTACAGAGCTCTTTATACAGATATATCTTTTGGTTCAGTGACAGTTTTACTAGGATAAAGAATGGACAAGAATTAAAGTGCCTTAGGGTAGTTAAATATGTACAGACATAGTTAAGAATTATTTCTCTTCTGCTGTCCCCTAATTTCTATCAAATGTCAAACCTACTGTATACATGGAGAGTGAGTCCACAGCATAATATTTTAGGATAGAATCCAAGTTGTCCTCACTTAGCATTTCTAAAATCAGGGGATAGAAGGTCACATAATATTTAAGAAATCATCAATCTTCTCACTTGGGGAATTTTTTGAGTTGTGCGTTATTGAATTGTATTTTTAGTGCATAGATGCTATGCATTTTAAAAAGATGGTGAAATTGGGTAATTGATTCATCTTTGCATTCACACCAAATATAAGTGGTAAATGAAATGTGATCAGAACTTAAAGTAGATGTTACTTGAAATGCACTAGAAAGATAGTCATTTCCAGATAAAAGGAACTCTGATAAGCAGAGTTAACCACAATTAGCCACCAGAGGAAAACCACAGAGCTCCGAGAAGTCCTTTTGCCTCTGTAAGATTTTATGGCTTTAAATGGAAGGGTTAGAAAGGTCTTTCTTTAGATAATAAGCTGCATATTTTTAAAAAATTAAATTAGAAATAAAATGTGCATGTACCAGGTGTGGTGGCACGCACCTCTAGTTGCAGCTACTCAGGAGGCTGAGAGAAGGATTGCTTGGGCCTGGGAGCTCCTGGCTGTAATGTGCCATGCTGATCGCGTGTGTGCACTATTTGGCATCAATGTGGTAACCTCTCAGGAGCTGTGTATAATGTGGTTGCAAACGAGAAGTGAAATGACCCAGGTCGGAAATGGAGCAGGTCAAAATGTGGATGTATACCCTTAACATTTATATTCTTAGCATTTTATATTATATATACGTATATATGTATATTTTTATGTACGTATATATGTATATACATATATATGTGTGTATATATATTTAACATTTAGTGTTGACAATACAATAACATTATCAAATTTTGAAAACTTGGGCTGTGCTGTCAGATCAACTCATCTTACTTTTCATTTTATATGCAATGAAATGAAGGCCAGTTGGAATCTTATATATAAAAAGTTATGAAATTATCCATTTCCATGCAATAATAAATAGAAATGTAAGGAATATTCTTCCATGGTTACTTTGTAATTAACTCAAATATTTTTGACGTAATTAACTCAAATATTTGTAATTAACTCAAATATTTTGTAATTAACTCAAAATAATTTTTGATTAACTCAAATATTATGACTTTGAATATATATCCTTTAATTTATAAACTATCACAAAATGTCTACTCTTTGAAATACAATTGGATAAAGAGAGCTTTGGAATTATGAAGTTATTTATTGATGTGAATGAACAGACATTGTTTTCAACTGAAAGACAATTTATATTGACTTCCTAAGAAATGAAAACAATTCGATTTTATAGTTGTAGAATTTTCCCTCATTTTACATATATAAACATCATTTGTAATTCTTTAAATTTATTGAAAATACCAGGAAAACTGGCATTAAAATAAGGAATAGCATTACTTTGATTGGTTGCAATTTTTTTTAATTTTTTTATACTTACAAAGAAGATAAGATGTAGAGATTTTCCTATGATTCTAAAGTGGAAAGTGTCTTAATTACAGGTTTCTTAAACTATGTGGGTCAAATATAATAGATACATCTAATGGAAATCAGAATGAGTTGCATTATGCCAACAGTTAAAATTTTCAAAAAGTTCATTAAGCATTACACTTAATTTTTCTTTTGGCAATAAAAGCCAATACAGTGTCATTTTACTAGCTGTACTATTTTTGTAAATACACATAAAGATTTTTTTGAAGTAAATTATTTTGAAGTAAAAACACAATGTGTTTGAAATTAATTCCTAATATTGTAACACAACCTAGCTTAATCAAAACGAGTACATTTTAAAGTTGGCAATAACAGAAAAACACAAATAAAAAGTATTCATTTCAAAATTCACTACTCTTCTTCCTCCAGGAAAGCGATCATTGTGTGTACGTGTGTGTGTATGTGTGTGTGTGTGGTGTGGTGTGTGTGTTTGTGTGTGTTTCTCCCTGATGCTGAGTGCTCACCACGGCAGTTAATTTCTTCACGGACTGTGGTGCTTTGCTCCTTATGAATTGAAGCTGTCAATTGTAATTTTTCCAGTTGAAGCACTGTTACAAGCTAACTTGCTTCACTAGGCACACAAAACTTGCAATATTAACCAATGGCATTCTGCCCGTCCTGCCAAGGCTTCCTAAGTTAATTTTTATAAGTATTAGTCATTATAGAATACTTTGAAATGTTTCCAAATAACACTCCTTTTTCTCCACCCTATTCCCCCCAAAAGAGACTGTACTTATTTTATTCTCTTTCAAATAGCATTTAGCAGCAAAATAAAGGCTTTTAAACGCACCCCTCTATGCCAAAAGGGGACCTTTGTCTCAAGCCTGTTATTCCACTCCCAGGTACTGGCAAGTGTTTTCTAGTTTTTGTTGTTGCAAACATCATGGGTGCATACCAGGCTTAAGCAAGCTCATCAGAGAGACCACCTACTTCCAAACTCAGCATTTTTGCCACAATACCCCACAACTGACCCCCATCCTAGTCTTTTTCCAAACCCCTTCAGTCACCCCTTATAGATCCATAGGAGTAGGAACTCGAAATAACAATAGGATGAGGCCAGAAAACAAATGAGTGAAGCTCAGGAATAACGCAGTAGGTAGCTGCCAGGACTATGGAGAAATAGTGTCTCCCTTGACTCAGGGTATAGCAACTGTCACCTTCCAGATGACGGCTGCTGCTGGGGAAGGCAGCAGGTCTAGTCTTGCGAGACCTTCAGATTTTTCAAGAGAAGCTACAAGCTCTGGATACTCATGGGGCACTTCTCAACATCTAAAAGCAGAAACACAGCAAAATGTAATTTAAAACAATCCTATCTGGGCTAAGCAAAACATGTATCTGTAATCTCGATTTGATCAGCAAAATCGCAGACTTGACACCACCCTCTTCTTCCAATTCTTTAAGCAGCTAGAACACTGCTTCATATTTAGTTGATAACCACTAAGCATCACGAATAAATTTACATAAACTATACATGCATGTAAATACATGCATATAAAATAGAAACGTGTGTATATACACATAGATGCATAGGTTTGCCCTTGTGCTTCAAACCTGGCTTTTTATGGAAACATAAGACAGGCAAGTTTTATGGTTAACATAGTTCACATGTCCAGCTTTTCTCTGAAGAAATAATTAAGTTTTCTTGTATCAATTTTTAACAACTTGACAAACTGTAAAGGAGGCTACAAAATATCTGATCTATAAGGTCATTAATACTCTAATACTTCCACTAATGCTGAGAGGAGTGGATGAACACAGCTTCACCAGGAATGACATTATAAGCTCAACTTTTAAAAAAGAAAAAAAAGAAAAGAAAAATATAGGTAAAAAGTGCTTTCCCTTTAAAGGCTTATTTTGAAAGTCCCCCTTATCTCTGCCCCACTCGGGAAAATTATGAGTGTAATTCATTTGAGTAGTTGAAATCTCAGATGCAGCACAAATGCAGGAAAGTATGAGAAAGAGGAGCAGGAGAAAGAGAGAAACAGGAAGAGAGCGATAAGGAAGAAGAAGGAGAAGAAAAAGGAAGAAAAGGAGAACAAGGAAGATGAGGCAGAGGAAGAAAAATTAAAATGTGATGAAATCAGATCAGATGTGTAACTGTTTTGAGACTGAAGCTATTTTCAGCCTGCCCAGATGATCTCCAGCTTTGTTTATATTGTTATTTGGCTACAAATAGAAAATAACCTCTTTCCAGCTATGTATAGTGTTTCCTTACTCAGCTTTTTACTTTGTTTTGCTCAAAAACACCTAAACTCCTTTATTTCCTTTTTGGGATCTTGGGATTTGCACAAGAGCACCTCCACAGCAAGTTGCAAGTGGAGGGTACAACCTGAAGTAGTGAAACATGATCCAAACCGGATTAAGCAAGTGGCCCTCACGACTTGCAGACCCTCTTCTCTGATGAGGCTGGATCATGCCTTTTGATCATTTTCTTTCCTGCATCTTTCTCATGTGTTAAGTACCAAGCTCAGCTAGTCAAGGACCTTTTTCATTTAAAATACTAGAGAAGTCCCATTTCTTTACCATTATGTGGCTGTATTTTGCTGCTTTTTCATTACTTACAATAAAAATTGCTCTTTTGTTTTTTGCTCTCCAACCCAGTTTGTGTAACTGTAATAGCCTGATTCACCAACAATCAGCCATATTTTGCGGTCTACTCTAACTGAGGGGGGTCTTCATTTTCTTACGATTGGAATTTAAAAGTCTATCTGACGAGGTATAAAAAATGTATCCATTTTCATGAGGCACAGATAAAAGGGAAGCAGTCATCCCAGGATTTTAGGTTTACTCTATGACTAAACTGAAACCCTTCATATTAAAGCTTTCAAATTTTACAGTAATGTTTGAGGAGCCACAGAAAATTTGCCAGCTTTCTAAACTGCCAAACTCTACTTCTATGTCAGTTGAATGTAACTAGTGAATTAATTCGAAGCAAGATATCACAGCGACTTACAGCTCCGCCTCATAGATAAGGCACCACAACTTTAATATGCACCTAAAAGAAATTGCTGCAGTAACTTTAAACTTCCCTACCAGGCATCTTTAGCACTATGGAGGCAAGAATGCTACATAAATCTCACAAGTGGTAGAATGAACACATGGCCTGAGTAGATATTATTCACAGTGGAAAGGCAGTCACATATGTGCCCTGAAGAAACATCAGCTAAGTCTTGTTCTGGATTCTCTGACCTGATTTGACTAAATTAATTCAAACAAGGAATTTCTTTCCCTGAGACTCTTCTCTTGTCTCTAGCCCCAAATTAATAAGAAGAATAACAAAGCACATCCACAAACCAAATCTTTCTTTTATTGGAAACATCTTTGCAGACATTATACACAAGTATTTTGTCTGATTTACAGATAAGAACATTGTAGCTGTGAAGTGCGTGGTGACTTTGTTACTCGTTTGGCCAGGTCCCTGGCTCCTGGTCAACAGGAGCCGAACTGCAGAGCTCCAGGGGGAAGGTGGCTGCTTTGTTCTATTCTCATACAAACATTTCAAAATAACAATGTTGGCCGGGCGCGGTGGCTCACTCCTGTAATCCCAGCACTTTGGGAGGCCAAGGTGGGTGGATCACTTGAGGTCAAGAGATCGAGACCAGCCTGACCAACATGGTGAAACCTCATCCCTACTAAAAATACAAAAGTTAGCAGGGTGTTATAATGCATGCCTCTAATCCCAGCTACTCGGGAGGTTGAGGCAGGAGAATCACTTGAACCAGGGAGGCGGATGTTGCAGTGAGCTGAGATTGTGCCATTGCACTCCAGCCTGGGCAACAGAGAGAGACTCTATCTCAAAATAAATAAATAAATAAATAAAATAAAATAAAATAAAAATAACAATGTTGAGCATGTTTCAAATACAGTACAAAATGACATGCCAATCTCTTTAAAACTGACATTATATTATACGACCCTTTGTATGTGGCAATTTGTAACTTTTAATGGTTGTGAATCTAGACACAACACGGTTGGAACTATTATAACTGTTATTATTAAATTAATAATTAATAATTAATTAATAATTTTTAAATGCCTGATAAAATTATACATATTTATGGTGTGCAATATGATGTTTTGATATATGTGTAGATTGTGGAATGGCTACATCAAGTTAATTAACATATGTTAATTAACATTACCTCACCTACTTACCATATTTTCTTGTGGTGAGAACATTTAAAATCTACTCTATTAGCCGGGCACAGTGGCTCTCACCTGTAATCCCAGCTCTTTGGAGGCCGAGGTGGGCAGATCACAAGGTCAGGAGTTCGAGATCAGCCTGGCCAACATGGTGAAACCCTGTCTCTACTAAAAACACAAAAATTAGTCAGGAGTGGTGATCCCAGCTACTCAGGAGGCTGAAGCAGGAGAATCGCTTGAACCCGGGAAGCAGAAGTTGTAGTGAGCCGAGATCGTGCCACTGCACTGCAGCCTGGGCAATGGAGCGAGACTCTGTCTCAAAAAAAAAAAAAAAATCTACTACTCACAGTTTTGAAGTTTATAGTATATTGTTATTAACTATAGTCACTGTGATGTATAATAAATGTCTTGAACTTATTTCCAGGTTCATTGCATTTTTCACAATAGCCTAGATATAGAATCACCCTAAGTGTCTTTCAGCAGATGAATGGAGAAAGAGAATTTGGTATTTATACCATGGAATAGTATTCAGCCTTAATAGAAGTAAATCCTGTCATTTGCAAACACATGAATAAACCTGAAGGACATTATGTTGTGTGAAATAATGCACAGAAAGACAAACACCACACTATCTCACTTATCTATGGAATCTAAAAAAGTTGAACTCAGAGAAGCAGAGACTAGAATGGTGGTTTTTTGGAGCTGGGGAGTGGAGGGATTGGGGAGATGTTGGTCAAGGAAACAAAATTTCACAAAGATAAAAATTAATATCTTATGAGAACACATGGGAACATAAAGGGGTACAACACACACTCAGGTCTATCAGAGGGTAGAGGGTAGAAAGACAGGATCAGGAAAAATAACTGTTACTAGGCTTAATACCTGGGTGATGAAATAGTCTGTACAACAAACTCCCAAGACACAAGTTTACCTATATAACAAGCCTGCACGTGTCCCCCTGAATTTAAAATAAAAGTCAAAAAAATGATATCTATAGATAAAGTGCCCCTTAAGAGTTCCAATAATATCCATTTAATTGATATTAGTGATTACTGCTGTTTGCTTATGTTTCTGTAGGGCAGAGGTCAGCAAATATTTCTGTAAATAGCAAAATAGTAAATATTTTAAACTTTGTGGCCGTACAGGCTCTGTCATAACTACTCAGTTTTTCCCATGTAGCATGAAAGCAGCCAGAGACACGGGTACACAATTGGGTATGACTGGGTTCCAATAAAACTTTATTTACAAAAATAAAAGGTTGAAAGAATTTAGCTCACAGGCAGTCATTTGCCCAAGCTTGCTCTAGGGAATGACATTCGTGATGAGACATCAACATCATTCTGAATATTAGCATCAAAATAAATATGGGAAAGTCAGGAGTAGAGACAAGAGAGAAAAGTGAGAGGAGTTGGAATAGATACTTTACTGCACATATACCAGGTCCTTGATTGTTAGGTTCTGTCCAGCCCCAACTTTCTCACTTAAGGGGTGTTCTAAGTAATCATTGCAGAGCACAGGCGACACAGAAAGACCAAGTCAGAAGGACCTTGAAAGTCATTGCATCCATCCCACTGCCCTGCTTTCATACTACTGAGACCTTGAAGTGGTAAATGTCAAGGATGTAAAGAATTTGGAACTGTAATTTCTGGTGCATTACTATCTCTTCTCTATCACCCTGACTCAGGTGGTTTTCGAAGAGTGATTTTTGTAAAGGCTTTTTGGCTTTGTATTAGGAATAAAAAATCTTAGTGGAAGGGTAGAAAGCCTTTGGGGAGGAGGATGCAGTGATTAATCTTGAATATAAGCATGATTTTACCATTGGGAAGGTGAGAAAATTAAAAAAGCTAACAAATATAACATTTAAATATTCTTATTATGACCCAATTTTTGTGATAGATGTTTTATGTATCATTTATTTATCATATTGACATATCTGATATTTAAAGGACAAGATGTTCAAAAATTCTAATTAGTTGAATGTTTTCTGCTTTACTTCTTGAATTATGTAATCACTTGCTTATCCTGTGCTGTATGGATAAGCATTTCCAACTAATAAACATTTCTAATGTATCTTTAAGACTAAAAAAATTACTTAATTGCTACTAAAACTCTATTTAAAATTTGTTTTCTTTTTAAGTGATTGGCTAGTTTTTAGGTGATTTCAAGTGATTTGTTTTAAGCAATCGTTTCTAAATCATAAATTATAAAAGGTATAATCTTATTTGCCTCGCAAAATGACTTATACCTTTAGATATTTAATACTGTATTGATTTTTCTGGAGAAGAAACACTGATTGGCTCAAAATTAAAATAAGGTCTTGAATGACTTCATGGAATTTATTTACATTCCCCAAGTAGAGTTGTGATGTACAACATAATTTATTTATCATGGGTAAGAAAATATAGAGTAAAATACAAAAATAAATTAAACACCTACAATATTCGAATTTGTAGGATCGTTGCAAGGATTAGATGAGATTATTATATATATAGTAATCATCATGTCTATTCTCCAGATGAGAAGGCTGGGTTCTGAAGCTAAACTGACCAATGAAGGCATGTGAATTGGGTGTAGATTTGATTCCAGGCCCACATAAGTGCAAGGACCCTCTCCTTTCTTGACTCTGTTAGTTGTTCACCTTCAAAGAAATTGCCAACATTTCAAATTTGCCTTAAGAATTTAGAAAGGTCTCTGAGACAGTTCCTTTTGTGCTAATGAATGTGTAAGTGCTGCTTGTTGTGTACATTTTTTGCAACCAGTTTATTTTACTAAATCATCCTTAACTCAAGGAAAGAAAAGTTCTATTTTTATTAACGTATTCTGTTAATAGTATCTATAAAGTGCAAAGGATTGCTTATTTTTAATGGTTAATTTTGCTTGAAGCAATTAATATGGTTCAACTTTTTATTTATCTGTTTTAGAAGATTTGTGTGACTTTTTCCAGATATGATTGACCTTTGAACAACATGGGGGTTGCGGTTCTGACTCCCCATACAGCTGAAAATCTGAACGCAACTTTTGACTCTCCC
Organism: Pongo abelii; assembly: GCF_028885655.2. Taxonomy (NCBI): domain Eukaryota; kingdom Metazoa; phylum Chordata; class Mammalia; order Primates; family Hominidae; genus Pongo; species Pongo abelii. Next base: position 144,004,045 of record NC_071991.2, on the reverse strand, counting down.
AAAACTTAACTACTAATAGCCTACTGTTGGCCAGAAGCCTTATTGATTATTAACATATTTTTTATTTTATAAATATGATGTACTGTATTATCACAATAACATAAGCTAAAACAAAGAAAATATTATTAAGAAAATAAGAAAAAAATATTTTCTATTCATTAAGTGAAAGTGGATCATCATAAAGGTCTTCATCGTTGTCATCTTCACATTAAGTAGACTGGGTAGGAGTGGAAAGAGGAGGACTTGGTCTTGCTGAGACAGCAAGACCACTGAGAAGTGGTAGCAGAGGCAGAAGAAGATCAACATTAGAGAGAACCACGCAGTTCATAACCAGGCTGCTCAAGAGTCAACTTTATATTCAATGTTAATTGACCATGTGAAGTCACACGTTTCTGAGCTTCTGGGGAAATGGCAGTAGATGATTAGGAGGCAAATGAAGTTTCTGCATTGATGACTATCCCAGAAGCCTCTTGGAAGAGGTTGTCTATATTGGTCTTCTGTACCAGCTGAGTTCATTATCTGCAGTTTTCTCCTCAATCAAAGCTTGCATAGCATGGCACACCGAAATGATTGCACAAGATTATAACTCACATTATAAATAGTAATACACTATAACAGTGAATTTAATGTGTCCAGTCTTAAGATATTTATATTTTGAGCTGGTAAAATTGTACATTTCATGAGACTTGAGTGTTTGCTCAGTATGGAACCAACACAGTAGTAACAACATGACACCACCTACCAAATTATGTAATGATGATTCTCCCTATACTTATCTCCACATTTTTAATTACTTCACCATATTTAACTGATTATGCTTTTTCCACAAGACACAAAACAACTAGAAATTAAGTATAAATACTAATTATTTTGGTATTCCTGGAAATAATAAAGTTATTCATTTTGTCCTGACTCTTTGTAATGAAAACCTTAGACAAAATCAGAAAAACACAGTTTTATTCTATGTCTACTGTTGCTTCTTTCTATAGCCTTCTTCACATTACCGATGTCCTCTGCCATCAAGTACCCAAGGCACTATTTTAGCACCCAATGCAGGCATGCTATTGATCAAAACTATCATCCTATAATTTAGAACATGTTTACTTAGAAAGTGATCTATGAAAATAAGGCCTAACTTTGTGAGAGCTTTTTTCAAACACTTCTGACACGAATGATGCATTGAAAAACACACACTAGATTGAGGAGAGCCTACGGAAGATGCCTTCACCTGGCTGCTTTCCATATTCTATGCATGTGTAGCCATGACCCTTCAGATCTAAGGATGCCAGCCCTGAACTATTAGAGCAGCTGCTCTGGTTTTTCAGGTACCTTACTCTGATACAAAAGGTTCTGCAATGTTGACTCAAGGTGGTCCCCAGAGGAGGAGGTGTAATCCCCTCTGTGTGATGCCAGGTACAGCCCAAGCCTGAAACCCCTTTGGCCTCCTGGCTGTTCTCCTCCACCTCCTCTTCTGACCGAGTCTTTGACTGGGTACTTCAGCGATTAAGCCTTTCCAATATCTCAGCTTTTCTGCACATCAGCCTCTCCAGATCTCAGCTCCCTATTCTACATGCTTTGATTTATTGTTTTAATAAACCACACGAGGAAGAAAGAAAAGTCCAGTTCTGTAACTGTCCTAGAAAGGAATATATTAAATGTCATGTTCAAAGATCCTCAACCATGTCTGAAGAGAAGCAGTTCACATGCCTTTTAAAATCATTGGTTTATCATTAAATGTGCATGTATGTTTTTAAAACCTAAGGAGGCTCATGCAATAAAACATTTGGTTAAAAAATAGAATTTGTGGATTCTGATTTAAAAAGATATTTGCTAAACAGTGCCCTGTCCTAAGGTCACCACTAGATATTTATGAAGAGTCAGGAGGTTTAAATATAGGCTATAGAGATGAGAGACAGAGAGAGAACTTTCAAGCATATCTTAATTAGGAAGCATTTTTCTATTAGTATATAACTAAACATCCACTTAGCTCTGAACCTCTGGTCCACACTTTGACAATTAATGCTGTCATTCTCAGTGACAGGAATTGTGATTTGCTCATTTAAATTTACTTTAAAATACCTAGTGGGTTGATCACTGTTTTCAGTCAATGGTTCCTCACAGAAACTGTCAAATACTCCTCCAACAACTTACTCATGCTTTAAATATTATTTGCTCCCAGTTGTCATCGTGACAAAAGAAGGTTATTTGAGGATTTCTTATATAAGTCTGATTGTACTGGCCCCATTCTGTCCTGAAAAGGCTAAACTTTTTTTTTTTAACTCAGTAGGTGTAAATATGATTTGTATATCTTATTGCTAAATGTTAAAATGATTTTGGTGAAGGAATCAGATTAAAATCCTTGTAGAAACCTGTCCCAATAATTCTGAATATTTGTTTCAAACACAAACTAATAATCTGATTTTTCCGAGTATCAAAAAATTCACTAACCAGTTTAATTTGTCTTATCTGTTACGTATTTGTTTTCTTAATCATGTTTTCTCTGTATGTGTAATTCTAGAAATTCACAGAGAAATAATACCTAAGTATAATATTAGTTATCTTTAAATTGAGTGGCCCTTATATATCTCAGAAAAATTTCTTTTCACATCACATCAAATGAAAGTGTGATGATAGGCTATATCTACCAGAAAACTTAAAATGAATTGATTATTGCACAACATGCATTCATTTAACAAATTTTTGTTAGGTATTAACGCTGCTGAGCAAAGCAGGCAAGATTCTAGCCCTCATGGAAGTTACAGTTTCATAACGTAAGGATTCTTTCAGTCAGGGTTGTTATCCTTGCCAGTGAGAGAGACCCAAGTCAACAAACTTAGAAATAAAAGTAGGATGTTTATTGACTTACAACCTAAATGACCATCAGGACAGAGCTGCAGGTGGCTTCAGGGACAACAACAAGGCTCATTAGACCATCTCCACTTCTCTTATCTCCAATTTTGCATTTATCCTTGTCAGCTTTGTGCACCAGGTGGGAAACATATTTCGTTTTTACTTCCAATTCCAAATATCTTGAGGGAAGTCTCTGACTGGCTCAGATTTGGTCATGTGCCAAGCCCTGTGCTCAGAGGCCAGTAACTCTGTACTTAGAAAGACACATCACCTAATCATTGATAAATATGTCATTACAAATATGATAATGTACAGGGCATCCTAAACGCTACAGTAGAAGATGGGAACTAATGTGGAACGGAGGGGAAGACTGCTCAAGGGAAATGAAGTTTGAGTTGACATGTGAAGGATGAATAAAAATTAACTAAGTAGAGAAGTTTGGGAGGCTTTGAAGCCCAAGGCCAACTCCAGCAGAAGGACGAGGAGGGAAGAAGCATGGTGAGTGGGCTGGAGTGATGCAAATGAGAAGGGAGGGGCAAGGAAGAGACGGTTGAGCAGTAAAGATGAGGCTCCACAGGCGTGCAGTGTCCAGATCCTGCAGGCCTTTGTAGTTACTCCAGAATGGTTTTTATTCTCAGACCAATGGATAACTTATTGTGGCAAGTTGATTTGCACTTCAAAATGATCACCCTGACTGATCATTTGAGATTGGATTGGTGGAGGAAAAAAATGAGATGGAGAAATAGGTTAGGAGGTTATTACAGTAGTCTAAGAGAGAAACTAAGCTTGAACTGGGAAGACAGCATCAAGGATGTTGCAGCAGATGCTGCACCTTCCTGAAAGGCACAAGTCAGAAGGATGTGTACAGATTTCTCCATTCCACTGCAGGCCATGGTTTGCCGCCCAGCCATGCAGTGTAACCTGGATGTGCCCATCTGCTACTGGCTTCTCTGCATCCCCATCTGCTTCAGCATAACTCACTCCACAACTACTTGTAAAACACTGATGCAGAAAAGAGTGAGAAAGAAAGAGTTCTTCAGTGAGTATTCATCTTTCATCTTCTTATTTCCAAGTCACTAAAACCAAGAGGCCATGTTCTTTGTTCTTTAAGTCAAAGTTCTGACTGAATCTCAGTACAGCGAAACTGGAAATTCATGACTATCCCAGTGAAGACAGTGCTAGTCTCTGTTCTAGACCTAGAGGTTTTTAATATTTTATTTTGTCCAATAGTGTTATACATTATTGCTGTTTATTAAGTAGAGCTTAAACTAGATTTAAACGATCTCATTTGGGTTCTTATTATGTGAAGGTTTGTGTTGCTATTGTTGTTATTGTCATTTTAAGGTAACATTTGTTTTCCAAAATATATTTTATTAGGGCTAAAGGCAATATTTCAGCTCATTATTGATCAATTTTTCCCCAAAAGTAAATGTATTAATTAGAAACTGATCAAAAATAAAAATGGTGAATTCACATTATCTCAAATAGTATGTTTCATAGTTTTATTACAAATGAACAAAATCGCAACAGAAAAGAAATTTAAACCTAATATTATACAAATTCTATACATTATTAACAAGTCTTATAATTGTAATAAAATAAAAGGAAGCCACCCATTCATCAAATGATTCAAACTTTGTTAGTCTAAGTTATAATTATATCATCCGAGTATGATAGCAAGTGACTATTGATAATTACTGGATTATCACTTAAGTCATTTCATGGATATTATTTTATGAATTTCATAATTAGTAATACTGAGAAGATTATAGTTTTTGAAAAAGTATATAATTAAAAAATTGATGTGAATTGGCTAACCTCTATAGTCACACCCTTACCAAAAATTATGAAATGCATATAGAGTGAATATGACAAGTTTGAGTATCAATTAGAATTCATTAAAATCTCAACATTTTGTATGAATAACTTCCATAAGACATACAAATATATATAAGTGAGTGTGTGACCAGGTCATTAATTTCAATGTATAGTGTAACAAATAATAATTACTTTAATAATTCAAATAAGGCAAAAGTACAAAAATGCAATTATGCAAGTGTAAACTATAATTATGCAATCCAGAGCAGCATTTGATTAAGTTACTCAAAGTCAAGAATTCAACTGGAAGATTTATATCTATAAAAACTTCACTGAAATTTATTATTAAATCTGCCAAAGTTTTAAATAAAACTTTTTGATGTAGTCAGCAAGTCTAATTATTTTACCACTTACATTTATTTCTCTTATTTTTGCGTTTATGTAGGCTAATAAACAGAAACCTAGTTATATCTAAGAAACTTTTTCAAATTCTGCAAAAACAATTCGAATATCTCACAGTATACTGTACTTAAAGACTTATCACTTTGTGTTATAATTATTTGCTTACTTCCTTTTCAGCAGGTAGATATAATTAGAGTGTTACTGTAAATAATTTCTTTTGTAACATAAGTTCATCTGTAGTATGATTAAGCTATCCTTATGGTTTTACGTTTTATTTTAGAACAATAAAAACAACAATGGCTATTGATGACTCTGGATAGAACCTACTGTGTTTCTGGTCCCTGAACCAAGTGGGAGAGATTCTCTCTGATCTCTTTTGTATTGAGAAAAATAGAGACTTAAAAATTGACATGCAAAGTGTAGACAGTACTTTAGCTCAAATACATAGGAAACAGCTGAAGCACAGGTTAAGAATTCACACGTTGATGGTGCTCTACAAAACACAGTATCAATAAAATAGTTGGTCATTTGAAGGTTTATTGCAGATATTAACAACATGAAATGAACACACACTCATCTATTAAGAATATAAGTGGTACAGTTGCGCAATGTAAATTGTATAAAAGATCATTATATATGAACATACTTATGGAAGATCTTCAACTTCTGAGGAAAATTCATCTCTACATATAATACTTATAAAAGTTATATTTATTTCATGCCCTTAGTTGAAAATAAAACACATTTTCATATTTTACATTTTATGCTTTTTACATTATAGCTATAAATATGAGAAATATATTTCTTAAATACCAACTTTATACTGTGCCCAATCAGGATATGAAATTTCTTTTGCATAAAACAGACTGGAGATGTTACTTGGCAGTGATATAATAAAGTTTTGTTGTAGGAGATTTGTAAGAAAAATAGCTAATAAATTACACTGTTTTGTCTAGATTGCTTTTCACTGAGTAGAAATTCACATCCACTTAAAGGAGAGAACACATCTTGCAAAATTTCATGGAATGAAAATGAAGCCAAAGGAAAATGCAAAACACACGAGGCAGCTGTAAATTATTCACCAGGATAAGCAAAACATCCTCAGAGCCTATTAATCAGAAAGTAAACCATAAAGATACTCTTTGAACACACAATTTATATATGTGAGAAATAAGCATGCGCTACTCTACAAAATCAACTACAGTACAAGTGTTCCAAGGAACAGATTGATGGGGTATCAAATAAATGTCAAATCACAAAATATTGTGCCAGGGAAAAAATGAGGGAACATAGAAGCCTCCTCTCTGTCAAGTTCATTGACCTGCCCTAGCTGCCTTTGTTCTTTTCCATTTCTCCCTAATCTACTTTTTTTCTTTATTTTTCTCTCTGCCACCAGCTCCATTACTTGCCTAGTCTCTGGCCATATCGACTGAAAAATGAGATGCTGATTTTTAGCCTCTGTCTGCCCTACTGTCTTGGAAATAAATACAATCCTCAGCCCTTTTATTCTACAAAGTGATTTCTAGCTGTTAGCTGGGCGGCAGGGAGAATGTATAGAAAACATTAGGAAAGTTATATAGACTCAAGAAAACTACAAAGCAGTATTTTCTGTAGTCCTAGGTGTGCAATGAAATTTAAATAGTGCTGTTTTGTTCTTCATCTATAGCCCCTTTCGTGACTTCTTAAATGTGTTCTGGAAGACTTTCTGGTTTGCTTGTTAGTCATTACCATCAAACAATACCAAGTCACTAAAATTGTGACATAGATTGGGTGAGTGTGGGTTTGCCACAGGTTCCAAAAAGATTCTCAGTTTTTAATAATATCTGCACGTCATCTTCTGTAAAGGGAGAATTTCCTTATTAATCCAAGAATTATCAGGTCATTCCTGCAAAGTTATTCAGATGCCTTTGCCCAAAGGTTCCAAAGTTGTCAGCCTCTGCAACTCCTTATTTACCATTAACTCATTTTTCAGTGTCCTACTAAGGTTTCCCAGGGCACAATCAACAACTAATAGTTAAAAAGCTGATTCTATGCACACATGATATTTACATTGTTAACTTATCATGCAAAGCTAGTTATATCATGGGCCTAAAGAAAACAACCCCAAACTCTCACTCGGTATGTCTTATGCAGACTTTTACTCACTATTCTCAGCAGTTCTGCAAAAATAGAAATTTCCTTTCCAAAGATCACAGCCTGTTCCTTCTCTCACTAACTTTCACTGTCTAGTTATGTGACAGCCTTACTTCTCAATTCTTTTGCTGATAAGAGATAACTAAAACAACTTGAATGTGATGACTATCCATGCTTTCTTTTCCATCAAGTCCTCATGCTTGTCTAGTTACTCTACCTGGATATATTTTACTATAGCAGAAACAAGGTCGAGAACAATACCTACCAGGGAAGAAAATGGTAATTCAAAGAAGTTTTGCTGTCTCCCAGCCTCCTTTTTTTCATATTATTTTTTACTAGAAGAGCTTTCTCCAGTTAACTCATTGCACAAATTCAGAATTTTACTTCTAGAAGTTTCCATGAATAGTTAAGAGTCACTCATAGCATGATGGAACAGTACAGACTGAGGAAATTGTTGGTTCGCTATAGTAGGAGGCAGGGAGGGAGGAAGGGAGGGAGGTTTGCCTCAGGAACCATACGTAGCCCAGGGAAGGTAAAAAGGCAAGAGGGTTCTCTTACCAAAACTGGACTTTTTCTTCTAGTCTTTCCCAGAACTGCAGTTAACCACCTAGTTCAGTTTTCCCAGAAAGACACCATAAGTGTTATAATTATTATACTAACAAAATTAGTATAATAATTGTGGGGTCACCCCAAAATAAGCAACAAGAAAATTTATTTCTCTTCTAAGTTAAGGAAACTGAAGTAGAAATAATAAAATTAAGATGAAAACAAGTGTTGCAAGAATGTGGCAAGGGCGGTGGGAAGCCCTGTACATTGTTAATAGGAATATAAATTACTACAGCCTTTACAGTAAACAATATGGAGTCATAAAACATTAAAAATAGAACTACCATATGGTACAGCAATCACACTCCTGGGTATATAGTCAAAGAAACTGACATCAGTATGTTGAAGCTATATCTGCACCCCCATGTTCATCAGCATATTTAAAACAGGCAACTTTTAGAATTAACCTAAGTGTCCATCAACAAATAAACAGATGGAGAAAATGTGGTATATATACACAGTGGAATAATCTTCAGACTTAAAAAGAAGTAAATTATGTCATTTGCAAATACATCGATGAAGCTGGAGATTATCATGTTAGGTGAAATAAGTCCAGCACAGAAAGACAAATACAGCATGATCTCATGTATATAAGTGGAGTCATAAAAGTGTCAAACTAACAGATTTAGAAAGTAGAATGCTGTATACCAGAGACTGGAGGGAAGGGACAGGGTTTGGGGGAGATGTTACTCAAGGGATACAAAATTTCAGTTAGACAATGGGAATAAGTTCAAGAGACTGATTGTATATCATGGTAATTAGTTAATAAAATGTGTATTTGAAAATTGCTAAGAAAGTGTTCTCATTATCCCCAAAAATTTATGTGAGGTAATGCATATGACAATTAGCTTTATTTATCCATTCTACAATGTAAACATATTAAAACACAATGTTGTATACCACAAATATATACAATTTTATTTGTCAATTAAAACGTTCTTAAAGAAAGGAAAAAGAAAATGTATTCTCTTATAAAAAATAACTCAGCAAACAAATGAGTAAAAACATTTATATTTAACAGAGGAAAGAGAAAGTTCAAGGCAATTCTACCTACATAGGTTATTATGACAGGATAGAACATAAAAATCCATATATTTTTATTAAATATTAAGTATTTTAAAAAAGAAATAGGTTTTCTAAAATTTTAAATTCATAAGAAAAATATTGATTTCCAGCCTCTCCCTGCCATGGTGGGCCTTAAACTTTTACAGGCCAAATAAATATACATATTTTTTAGAGTAAACAGGGTTGACTTTTCACAGAGAGACCTAACTAGTTTATTATCAAGAGACATATTTCAAAGTCCAGAGAATATAAAACATATTCAGACTCAGTTTAGCCTTACTCCAGAGATGAGCTACTTCTCACCTGTTAGATGTTTATCAAAGCAGTGGTTAGCTTCATGATTTAAAATTCAAAAAAAACTTGCAATACAAGATTCTGGTTGATGTTGTTTGGCTATGTCCCCACCCGAATCTCATCTTGAATTGTAGTTCCCATAATCTCCACGTGTTGTGGGAGGGACCCGGTGGGAGGAAATCAGGGATTTCCTCCATGCTATTCACATGATAGTAAGTTCTCATGAGATCTGATGGTTTTCTAAGGGGCTGCCCCCTTCGCTCTGCTCTCATTCTTCTTCTTGCCACTGTGTGAAGGACATGCTTGTTTCTCATTCCACCATGATTGCAAGTTCCCTGAGGCCTTCCCAGCCCTGTGGAACTGTGAGTCAATTAAACTTCTTTCCTTTACAAATTAGCAGTGGGAGAACGAACTAATACACTGGTATGCTAAAAAAAAAAAAAAAAAAAAGTTTGGGGCCGGGTATAGGTGCTCACACCTATAGTCCCTGCACTCCCCATTTTGGAAGGCTAAGGCAGGCGGATCACTTGAGCCCAGGAGTTCAAGACCATCCTAGGCAACACGGTGAAACGCTCTTCAAAAAAAATGCAAAAATTAGTCGGGTGTGGTGGCGTGTGCCTGAAGTCCCAGCTACCGGGAGGCTAAGGTGGGAGAATCGCTTGAGCCCAAGAGTTTGAGGCTGCAGTGAAGCAAGATCACACCACTGCACTCCAGCCTGTACAACAGAGCAAGACCATGTCAAAAAAAAAAAAAACTGTCAAATTTTGGTATACAAAATTAATATTGACATAGTTCTACATAAAATATCTTAACTATTCCAATCTGCCCTCAAATTTTGTTCTTTCTCTTTTGAGGCTTGTATAACAATGGATTATTCCTACTTACACACTGGCATGTCTAAAGTATTGTCAACTGGTATGGGTATAAATTTGGAGGGGTGTGTATTTCCAGATATTCTGAAAAACTTCATTTCAAAATCACTTAAACTGTTGGAAACATAAGGAGTAGAGATAATTGGAAAAACAAATAAGTCTAACTCCACAGGTAAGTCATAAAAACTCCTTCCTCATTGTCTTCCATGGTAACTTTCACAAGTAATATCTGCAACTTTCATTTGAACCTGACTCATTGTGTGGCCCTGTTAGCTTAATCGACCTTAATGTACAAATTCTTATAAATTAAAATAACAAATAACCCTTTGAATGACATCTAGGCAGGAGAAATGACAGGCAATCAACAATAGCCTCCTGAATGGCATGTAACTACAGCATGTGAAATGACCAAGGATCATTGCTGTCATGAGCAAATGTGGTAAATGTGGTCTCTGGGAAATGTATTTATGTAAATCTGCAAATCAATCTACTTACAAGGAGCAGAAAAGTCAAGGCATTTACCATTATATGTGGAAGTAGACATGTCAATCAAGAGAAAATGGACCCAGAATCAGTTTAAGATGTTATTAAAGCCACTGGGACTAAAATTTTCAGATAGCATGAAGCCTTTACAGTGAACTACAACTAGTAGTCCATCTCTTCATCCTAGTTGGAAAGTAAAATAATGGAGGTCAAATACAGTTTAAAGGCAAGATTATTGGAAGTCCATTATAAATTGTGAGAAAAAATGTACTGCATTTATCAAAGGATGCCATAATGTATAAGCATCTAAAAAGTAAATTGCTATGTTTCTCAGATAAGAATTAGAAAATTTATCTTCTTATTTATGAATGTATCAAAGGAATATTTTACAAATTAAGTATTATTGTTATCCCTCTAACCAAATAAAAACCTTTTTTCTTTGTTTCAGTTACCTAATATATATTTAAAAAATAAAATATTTAGCATGCTAGTACTGATCTAACAGGAAAGGTCTATATTTTGTAGGATATTTATATATATATATACACACACATATATATGTATATAAATATTCTCCAAAACTAATAGAACCCCAATAAAGAAATAATTTCCAAACTTTAGCGAAATGTTTGTGTAATAATAATGCGACTTTTAATTCTGCAGCATTGCTATTAGCATATTAGTTCCACAAAACATTTTAACTGACTTCATTGTTGACACAGAAAAAAATGTTCATTTTTTAATAATTGCCTAATCAAGTAAACTCTAATTGCAATCTACTGTATCTTTGATAATGCTTTATAATTCTGACCTAGAATTAATAATTTAGTAATAGTAATTGAAATAATAAAATAAAAACCATAAGACTCATTTAAAAATACAATAGATGCTGTGTTTTCTTGCTTAATATCTTATTTCAAAATATATGATTAAATTTAGAACTTTTATGAAACACTAGAAAAATGAAGTATGTAAGTTAGGAAAGTTGTTGAAATGTTGTGAGTAAAATTATACATTTCTTTCTGAAAGGAAAAGAACACATTTATGAAATATATTTTGTAAATTAACAAAACCTAGAAATTAACTAAACACTATTTTCCCCAGAAAACTGAGCAGTAGAAGTATTATTTAATACATGCTGTAGTATATTTTAAGAAATGACCTATCATGTGTCAGGGCAGGGATGAAAGGAAAAAAGTATGATAATTGAAGATATTGAGCATTTATGCTGTGCCAAGAACATTCAGGAATATTAACTTATCTGAAATTTGCAACAGTACTGTAAGTGATAATATTCTCCAATTTACAGAATGATGCAACTTAAAATCTTAGTGGTCCCTAAATCTGCCTTTCTGAGATACTCATTTTTGCCTTTGCTTATAGGTGAAGCTGCATACCTATCCATCTAATCTCTCTCTCTTTTTCTCTCTCTCTCCTCTATCTATCTATCTATCTATCTATCTATCTATCTATCTATCTATCTATCATCTATCTGTCTATCTAGATCATCATTTCATTTTACTTTATATTCTGCTCCTACATGGAATTCATAGCCGTGTTGCTATTTATGAACTTGTCATTGTAATTATTTACATCGAATGCATTTTTTAACTGTCTTAGTATTTACTGGCATTAATCTAAGGTGATTTAGAATATTAGCGCTGAAGGTAAGCACGTGATTTGTTCAATTCATTTCCCATAGCAATAGTTTTAAACTGTGATCTGGGAACTATTTAGTGCCTATTTCTAAGGATGAGGAATACTGGGAGAGGAGGGCTCACCTACCCCCCATCCTGAATAGGGATGCAACAAAAAAACTATTTAGCACTATTATGTGTTGAGCATATAACGTGTACGCAGTACTACCTGTAAACTACCGCTTATTTGAAATCAAGAATAATAAAATGGCTCTCCTTCCCTCTGCTTCTCGTGAAGTAGTTAAGACTCTGGCATTGGACTCCCTGGGTTTGAATCCCACGCCCACCACTTACTAGCTCTGAGCCTCAGATTCCTTAGCTGTTAAATAAAGGTGATAAGAGTTTCTATAAAAGATACCTGCACTCATATGTTTATCGCAGCACTATTCACAATGGCAAAGATATAGAATCCACCTATGTGTCCATCAGTGGATGATATGATAAAGAAAATGTGGTATATATGAATATAGGTCATGAAATATTACTCAGCCATAAAAAAGAAAGAAATAATGTCTTTTGTGGCAACACAGATGGAACTGGAGATCATTATTTAGGTGAACTAGCTCAAAAATATAAAGTCAAATACCACATGCTCTCACTTATAAGTGGTAGCAAAATAATGTGTACACATGATCATTGAGTGGAAAAATAGATACTGGAGATGCAAACAGGTGGGAGGGGGTGAGAGATGAGCAATTACCCAATGGGTACAATGTACGCTGTTCTGGGGATGGTTATACTAAAAGCCCACTCTTCACCGTTATGCAATATATGCATGAAACAAAACTGTACTTGTACCTCCAAATCTATTTAAAAAAAAAAGAAAAAGAAATTAGACATCATGAAATTTGTGTGAAATAACCATACTAATATTAGGTGTATAAAGCACTTAGAACATTTTGTAATACATATAATAAATGATTTTTTTATTATTCATGGGGAGATAAGACAAATATAGGAAGTAAACTTTGATTAAATACTCTCAGTTTGCCTCCTTTAACCTCTGTTCACTTAACCTGTCATGAAAGTGTATACAGACCAAGGTCATAAGGAATCTGTAAACAGTAATGAGAAATAAAACATTCTATCCAAATTTCACAGTTTCCAAGAAAGACTCTATTTATAAAATGTGGAAACTAGTCTTGTGCTCTGGGTTGAGTAATAAAGGATAGACTGAGATTCTTCCTTGCAATCTGATCCAACTGCTAGCAAACTCTTAGGCCTGTCTTATCTTCTATGTATCTTTTAAGTCTGATACAACACTATTTAAAAACTAGCATTTAGTTACCCACCTCTCCCCTAGCACTCCTTTATTTCATGACTATTTCCGTAGCAGGTCTCTACTTTTCTTTCCTTTAGTCAGGTAATCCAGATGCAATTTCAGATAAGCTTATCTACACCTAAATAATGCCCATGGCAATCCACATAGTGTACTAACCCTGGCTCTAAATCTCATTCTTCCAAACGCAAATTGCCATGGGTCAGCCAGAATGCTTCATACACATCTATCAACTCCTTTGGATAAAGCAACAACAAGCAGCCTTTGAAAAGATCTGAAGAAAACTAGTTGCTGACTGGCCAACTGTGTCATAGAATACCTGTTAACAATACATTTTTGCTCCTTAGTCAACAAATATTAAATTTATGTTACACTGAATGTACACACATCTTTGAACAAACTATGGAGGCTACATGCAGATATGCTTAAGCTTATGCCTCTTTTAAATTACCCAATCTTTAAATGATTATATTTAATAAATTTTTATGTATTCACCATCCAGAAAAAAAGAAACATTTTCTATAAGGCTAACCAGGATTAAATGATTAAATGGCATTGCCTGTCAGCCACATCTATGAAGACATTCCAGAGAATTAAGCAAGTATCGAGAGATAACAGACTAAACAAATGAGGCCCCAACAGGAGGCTTTCAGCTCCAATGGAGGATCTACCCATCCTTTAGTAACTTGAGTTAGGGAGAATTCCTAAGGGAATTAGATACGCTGTTTCAGGTCTATATCAGCAAAGTAGGGATAAAATGGTGTAAAGGTGAACCATAATTCATCCCCACTGATCGGTCCTATTAACTTCACAATGCAAGACACCATCGTGGCTACATTAAGTTGCTTTATCAAGGTCTCTACTGCCAAAGAAAAATTTCCCAAAACCAGTATAAATGTCACTGCCAGGTGGATTGATTGATTGATTGATTTAGCAACTCTTAGCTGGAATGAGGCATCTATTATGTCATACCTAATACACTTTCAGGGTGAAAACTATGAATATGCCATTATGTTTCCAGGTGGGAAGAATATGAAAGAACTTTGTCACTGGAAAAACCCTCCAGTAGAAAAATTTCTAAGCACCTGAGTAGAGTCTTCTCAGTATAGGTGCTGTTAGCCTAAGTATTTGACATAAACCATTTTGTGGAAAAATACTAACAATGTATGCACGTTATCAGTTAGAAGATAACAGAAGCACAAAAAGCACTATTTTCTTCATTTCATTGATGCTCTGTCATTTGGAGGCTGTGAAGATGATCCCACAGATTCACTTGCTGTCATTGGTCTGGGTACCACGGTTGCCAGTAGCACTGGATTCTTCTTTCCCCTTTTCCTTAACTAAATCTCAAATATTTTGCAAAACTCTGAGTGCAAATGATTACTCAGCAGTCACCTTCTTTCAAAGGAAGATTTGAAGATGACTGGAAACACTAGCCTGAGGACGTTTTCTAAGAGTCTGTATATGAAGGCACAATTAGTCTTTCCTACAACTCAATGCTTCCCAAACTCATTCCTTCTTCAGTCGATAGTGTCGTTACCTCAAACCACGTTTTTGTGGGAATGTTAAGAAACTGTTCCAAAATCAGGGAGAAAGGCAGAAGAAAAAATATATTGTTGTGTGATGCTTAATGTTTTACTAGGAAAGAGGAATATTGACCATACAAAGAAGGTTGCAGTTACCAGAATGAGCATTTAGTATTATCCAGTGTCACATAAATTCCGAATATTTTCTCCAACATCTGAAATTTCCACTTTCTTTCTCAGTGCTTTCAACCGAAAAACAGAAATTTTATTTGAAGGAGAAATATGAATTCTGATTTGGTCAAACGTTTAGAGGATTATTTGTAATTAATTTTGATTCATCCTTCTTTATACTTTACATCATTATAATGCATATTCCAATTTTTGGTTTTGTTTGATTTTTTATTTGTTTGTGAAACATCTCTGCTTTCTTACACTTCTCAATGATATTACATCATTGATCATTATGAAGATAATATTATAGAAATCATAAAAAGTATTAACGTCATAAGTCATTAGCATGTATTATTTCTCAAAAATACCATGAAATATTTATAATTATTATTAACGACATTTAAAAATTGTGAAATTGAAGCTTAAGGCATACACCAATCTTGAAGGTGGACCTTAACCAAAGTACTAAATTCTAGGTTATTCTAACATACCTGCACACAAGTATTTAACCATTATCATGTAAATACATATGATTTCTTAATACTACTCACCAAAATTAATTAAAAGCAATTAAATTGGTATGAATTTCTTTTTTTAAACTTTTATTTTAAGTTCGGGGGTATAAGTGCAGGTTTGTTATATAAACTTGTTTCATGGGGGTTTGCTGTACAGCTTGTTTCATTACCCAGGTATTAAGCCTAGTACCCATTCATTATTTTTTCTGATCCTCTCTTTCTTCTACCCTTTATCCTCCATAAAGTCCCAGTGTGTGTTGTTTTCCTGTATGTGTCCATGGGTTCTAATCATTTAGCCAAAAACAACAACAAAAACAACGACAACAACAAAAACCATGTCCTTTGCAGGGAAATAGATGGAGCTGGAAGCCATTATCTGTAGCAAACTAATGCGGGAACAGAAAACCAAACACCACAGGTATGTATTTTGTTGAAGTGAATTGATAGTCATTTGAACATATGACTAGAAATTAGAATTAGCTTAGATTTATGCTTAATGTATAAGATCAAAGTTGGGGCTGTAGAAAAGAAGTTAAATCTTAAAAATATATTTGACTTCCATTTAATAAGACATACTGAACATAAATTATTTCTCCCTCTGGCAATCTCATAAAACTATAATAAGAATAATATAAACCCACAAAAAACACACAGGGGAGGCTACAGTATATAAGATATGAGGAGAGATATTTTGAAAGATAAAAAGCAGATGGTTGGGTTGTAGAAAAGTTCAAATCATCTAAGTGCTGACGATGCTCCGGCACAAAAAGCAAGGCTTTCCTCCAACAGAATCACAGTGGGCTGCTTTGTTTATTGGTGACTCACCCCAGATCATGTTTCGCAGCCACTTCGTCCCAGGATCAATTAAGAAGCAGGCATCACATTAACTTGTCATGTCCTTTTAATTATAAAACATCCCCAGCCTACTATATATATATTATATACTAAATATATAATATTATATTTATGACATATTTTATATATATATATTTTAGACGGAGTCTCACTATGTTGCCAGGCTGGAGTGCAGTGGCACGATCTCAGCTCACTGCAACCTCTGCCTCCCGGGTTCAAGCAATTCTCCTGTCTCAGCCTCCTGAGTAGCTGGGACTACAGGCACGTGCCACCATGCCTGGCTAATTTTTGTATTTTTAGTAGAGATGGAGTTTCACCATGTTGACCAGGATGGTCTCAATCTCTTGACCTCTTGATCCGCCCACCTCAGCCTCCCAAAGTGCTGGGATTACAGGCGTGAGCCACCACAGCCGGCTAAAGTATGTATTATAATATGTATAATAATATAACTATATATTATTTTATTTCATGAATAGCACACTTGAAGAGTTTAAGCAAGTCGCTTTGTAGAATTTGCCACAATCTAGACTTACATATATATTTATTTCATGAAAAAATATATATTTTTATTTCATGAAAAATATATTTTTTATTTCATGAAAATATATATACTGTGTATCTTATTACATGAAAGAATATATATATATTGTGTGTACATACATATTTTTTAATGTCATGAGTGACATACTTGAAGAGTTTAAGCAAGTTGCTTTGTAGAATTGGCCACAATCTGGACTTGTCTGATTGTTTCCTCCTGATTAGATTCTGTTTATGTTGTGACACTTTGCAGTCCTCAATGGGTCTCATCCTACAGTCCACCATGTCCATATGTTCCATTAGTGGTGATACTAAGTTTGATCACCCAGTTAATGTGGCAGCCTAGTTTCTAATGCCTTGTACTATTTGTATATTTACTAAAAGTAAAATATTTACTTTTTTAATTACTAAAAGTAAATTTACAAATATTTACAAAGTAATATTTACTTTTGTATTTGCATATTTACTAAGAGCAAAATATTTACTTTTTAATTACTAAAAGTAAATTTACAAATATTAACAAAGTAATATTGCAAAATTTCTTTCGTAATATTTACTAAAAGTAAAATATTACTTTTTAATTACTAAAAATTATTAGGCAAGTTTAGGGTGACATTAGAATATAATATGAAAGGCAGAGACCAAAACTAAAGAAATATGGGGCTGGGCGCTATGGCTTACAACTGTAATCACAGCACTTTGGGAGGCCAAGGAGGGAGGATCACCTGAGGTCAGGAGTTTGAGATCAGCCTGGCCAACATAGTGAAATCCCGCCTCTACTGTAAATACAAATTTAGCTGTGTTTGGTAGTGGGCACCTGTAATCCCAGCTACTCAGGAAGCTGAGGCAGGAAGAACTGTTAGAACCCGGGAGGCAGAGCTTGCGGTGAGCTGAGATCTCGCCACTGCACTCCAGCCTGAGTGACTCTGCCTCAAAAAAAAGAAAAAACGAAATATGGCTTAGAAAAAAGATAATGCAGGGATCATAAAAACGTTACATGTATTAAAATACAACAGCTGCTATAGAAAAAGGAGGGAAAGAAAACAAACAAGAAAAAGCTCTTATTTTAAAATAAAAGCTGTAAAATTTAAAAATAAAAATAAAAGTTGATATGAATCAGACAAAATTTGAGGAAAATTTCCAGAAAGAATAACAAAAAGACAAAGACAGAAGAAAGGATAGAAAAGACAGTAGGAAAAAGTAATTCTAGGAATTCCAAAAAGAATTAAGACAATGGTGGAGATAAGAAGAAAAATTAATAAAATTTTCCAGAACTTAAGAACATCAGTTTTTAGTTTTGAAGCAAAACTAGAACACAGATGTCCTCTTTAGGACAGTCCTCTTTAGGTTTACATAGGGAATAAAATAGTGTGTGTGACTATTTCTTACAATTTGTTCCATAATAAAAATAATGTTGTGCCTGATTTGTGCTATATCGACGTCTGAAAATAAGTCAAGGCTGTTGTGAATGTAATAATCATGTGACAAAGATGCTGTTATTTCACCACAGATAGGCTGAGTAAACTTAGAAATTTTATAGTTTTTGTTGTTTTGTTTTGGCCTTTCAACACTTGTGCTATTAATTTGTTTGGGAAGCCAGTTCTTCTGAAGTCAGGCTCTCCTGCATACTATGTGACTTTTCTTTCCTCTCTAGATGCTTGTCTCTGCATCTTCTTCTGACAACAGATTGAAAGGAGCCACAACAAGATCTACAATCAAGCCAGGCACAGAAAGATATCGCACATTCTCGCATATTTGTGAGATCTAAAAATCAAAACAATTGAACCCATGGACATAGAGTAGAAGGAAGGTTACCAGAGGCTGAAAAGGGTAGCGGGGGGCTGGTGAGGAGCTAGAGATGGTTAACAGGTACAAAAAAATAATAGGAAGAATGAAGAAGACCTACTATTTGATAGCACAATAGGGTGACTGTAGTCAATAATAGCCTAACTGTACATTTTTAAATAACTTCCAGAGTGTGATTGGATTGTTTGTAACTCAAAGGATAAATGCCTGAGGGGATGGATCCCCCATTCCCCATGATGTGCTTATTCCACATTGCATGCCTGCATCAAAATATCCCATGTACCCCATAAATATATACACCTACTATATACCCACAAATATTATTTTTTTAAAGCTAGAATCTCAGTCTGTCACCCAGGCTGGAGTACAGTGGCATAGTCGTGGCTCACTGCAGCCTCAACCTCCCGGGCTCAGGTGATCCTCCCACCTCATACTCCCTTGTAGCTGGAACTACAGGCATGTGCCACCATGCCTAGCTAACTTTTTGTATTTCTTTTTGTAGAAACAGGGTTTTGCCATGTTGCCCAGGCTGGTCTCAAACTCCTGTGCTCAAGGGATCCTCCTGCCTTGGCATCTCAAAGTGCTAGGATTACAAACGTGAGACTTCATGCCTGGCCAAAAGCATTCCCAAGAAGAAAAAATATATAATAAATGTTAAAAATTAAAAAAATAAAAAGAAACAAAAATATATCAAGAGAAGATACCAAAAGCTTTTAGAAAATTCAAATAAAGAATACACACACACACACACACACACACACTCATGCACACACATGGTATAAAACAATCAGAACTCAGAATAGGTCATCTTAAAAATAAGATGACAGAAAACTGTAAAATAAATACCTTTAGCATCCCGAAGAAAAATTATTTTTCCCTAGAGGTCTAGATTTATCGAGAGGAAAGGTAAACTAAATGCATTCTTTGGCATACAAGTCTCAGAATTTCGTCTCCTGGGTGCACCCTTACTTAGAAAGCTAGTGGAGGCTCCTGCCTCAGCCCAGGAGGTTGAGGCCTCATTTCTCCGCCAAAATGAGGAATAAAACAACCAGAAACATAGACGCCAAAGAACAAGGTGGAAAAGAAGATGCACAACCTGATGGAAATATTAAGTCCCATCTACTACGCAGTGGGGTTTGGGCACAACCAGTCTGTTTTTGAACATATGAGCTAAGTCTTAAGGAATCATCTCTTCATGAAGTAAGAAAGCAAGAATAAACATATTACTTCATGAAACTGACCATTTGTCCTACCAACATGAGAAACTACCAGGAAGACTTGCATCCTCTTCCAAGGTCTACCCATCCAGAAGAAGTAGAGAAGAAACAAATGAAAGGAAATAATGAATACATAAACTGTGAGACACCTCTAGGGCTGAAGGGGAGTAGGCTGTTCTAAGCTTGTTTCTGTGAGTCACCTGGGGCAGGAGGCAGCTGACAAGGATCTTGAATGTCTGCTCTTGTTCTCTCTCGTGGTTTTGGGTTGAATAGTTCCTGCTCTAACTATGACCTCCAGTGCAGGTGTTCTGGAAGTTAAATCAGGAAAGCCCAAAAGCCCCAAACCTCACTTGGAAAGTAAGAAAAACACATGGGCATTATTCACTTCTCATCTTCCTCAAAGATCAAGGGCTGGTGAATTACAGCTTAAAAGATGTTTTCCTCAAATTCTGCTTTCCTAAATGAGGCTTGACTTGGGAGTGCTTTTTATAGGATGGGGGTGGGGACTGTGATTTGGGGTTTGTTTTGGGTGAGAGTGTCTTTGGCTTCTCTATTTTAGGGCATTCTCCTTTCACTTGGTGAGTTCTTGAAAGCAAACAAGAACTTGAGTCCAGCCTTCCCTCTATCTCAAACCATAACCTTAAAGGCAAATGTCAAGGTATTTGAGGGACACACTATTTCAAAGAGGAAATAACTTGCTAGATTACAGATTTCATGAATTACATCATTCTCTGAAGCATTATATGATTCTGCTAAAATTTTTGGAAAAGAGCTAATGATACAGAGAAAATATAGCCAATATGAAAAGGAGGCAATTATTTACAATAAAGACAATAACAAGTTATATGAAACAGAATGTGGGCCAGGCACGGTGGCTCATGCCTGTGATCCCAACACTTTGGGAGGCCAAGGTGGGTGGATAACGTGAGATCAGGAGTTCAAGACTAGTCTCCAACATGGTGAAACCCCATCTCTACTGAAACACCAAAATTAGCCAGGCACGGTGGCAGGCACCTGTAATCCCAGCTACTCGGGAGGCTGAGGTAGGAGAATCACTTGAGCCCAGGAGGCAGAGGTTTCAGTGAACCAAGATCATGCCACTGTCCTCCAGCCTGGGTGATGGAGCCAGACTCTGTTTCAAAAAAATAAATTAATAAAAATAAAAATAAAACATAAAACATAATGTGAAGTTACAGTATTCCAAGTGATTTAATTTTAAACAGTAGCTATGTACCCAAAATAATGTGAGCACTGAACATTGCTTTACTTCAAACTTTTGATATATTCTATAATGGGACAAATGGAGGGGAGGAGGGATGAGCATGGGAGTTTGGGTGTTGGAGGATAGAAAATAAATACATGTATAAAATATACTTATTCAGAAATACTAGTAAATATATTTTATTTATGAATGTAAGAGTAAACACCAGAAGAAACAGCTAAGAAAGTGAAAGCTATTGACCCAGGGATCAGGACAGCAAGTAGTCCTGCTGGGGATAAGGCCAGCAGGGAATGAGGCCAGAAATCTGCTATTTTTCATTGTAAGCCTGATTTAGTACTATCTGATTTTAAACTACTTGTATGTGATATGCTTATGAAAATAAAAATTCAATAATGAAAATACATTGTTAGCCATTTACTACCTAGAAGGTGTTTTACTTTTTCTATCCCTTAAAACAGCTGTAATACAATGACAGCTTACTATAGAAACCTCATCCAGGGAAGGATAGAGTTAAAAACCCTTTACTGTAAGCATTTTAAAACATATATCTTTGCAACGGAATGAAAACTATTTCAACTCTTATATTATGAGAAAGCAGCTGCTCTGAAACCCCAAGGGATCAGTAATCAGTGGATCTCCAGCCGTTTGGTTCTCCAGTGAGGAGAGAGCAGAAAAGCAAGAGTATCCCTAATTATAAATGGAATTTAGGTGAGAAGACCAAATAAATCTCATCCAACTTCAAGTACAAGAGAGATTATTTGGCTTGACTTTAAATTATCTTCTGTTTTGTTTCATATTTTGAAATGGTTGCACTTAATCATGAGGCATGACGTGAATTAACTATTCTTAGCTGAATTATAAACAAACATTCATATATGTCACTTGATTGGGATGTGTGGGTGTTCTTTGCATTTTATTTTGTTTTGTTTTTTTCAGTTACCGGTTTTAAAACCAAGATAAAACCAGGATCATTCCCCTGGGGCAGCACTACAGCCCTGACTCTGTATAGGTGGGAATACTGTAGGGAATTAAGTTTAATCCCTAGGCAAGCCCTTTAGGACTTTTCTAGCCCTGGAAGAGCAACAAGATTACAAGCAATAGGAGTTATGAATAATTCATATCAGTAGAATTAAGAAATGTTAGAGCTGGAAGGAAACCTAGCGGTAGAAAAAAATGGAATATGGTGATTTCATACAATGGAAGGGTGCAGCACAAATTGGATCAGTGAAAAGTTGAGTTCAGCTTAACATGTATATGCTGAGCCACTTTGATTAACAATGTATAGTCTAGTGACTATACAAATAAGGACTTATTCATTCACCAAATATACTGAAGACCAACTATGTTTCTGGCTTGCTCCAAACACTGATGATAAAATAGTGAACCAGATCATCCCATTTACTGCCCTCAATTATTATTATGCTCTATCAGGCAAATAAATTACTG
This sequence comes from Pongo abelii, assembly GCF_028885655.2. Lineage (NCBI taxonomy): Eukaryota > Metazoa > Chordata > Mammalia > Primates > Hominidae > Pongo > Pongo abelii. The sequence goes on along the minus strand of NC_071991.2, from coordinate 143,981,251 downwards.
AAGTGTGATGACATTATGGTAGGGGAAGTAATAACTACATTGAAAAAAGACTAACACAATCAAGGAGTCAAAAGGCCTTTCAGAAGACAAAAGGCATAGTCTCTACTTTAAACCCAATTCTGTTTCTTCACTGAGGAGTATGTGTGTATGTACATTTTTTTAACCATTAGTCTTAGCTGTCTCTTGTAAGAAACATTGTGCTTACTAATAAAGTGATCAATTACAAAGTACTCTTTCTCTACATAGGATTACATAATGATACTTGATTAAAAAAGATACAGAGAACAAAGACCTTTTGGTTTATTTTCAAATATTTAACTACTAATAAATTTAATACTTACAGAGGAAATAGTAGCTCGAAATAAAATCTGAAATTTTATATAACAAATTATAACATATAATTCTATTAATAAGTATTTGTCTTTGATGACTCAGAAAGGGCTAAACTCACCAAACTCCTTCAGCATGGTTTTATGATTCTCATTTTATGATATGCTGGATATCTTCACTGCTTGATCAAATGTTTCAAGCTAGAAGTCTTGTGCTCCATTGAGCTTTATATTTCAATAAGCAGAAATAATTTCTCTACAACGATAGTTCTAACAATATGATTGGGTTTAGAATGGCATTAACTTTGCTAATTTTTCTGGGAAGAGGAGCACACAATTCACTTTACATATAACATTTTGCATTAGTTTATTTTTACTTTCTGATATATTTCCTTGGGTATTTTCTAAGATGCTCAGTGAATTACAGAGATTTCTTTTTGTTCCTTTCTCAGCAGGAGACTTTGGATGCCCAGAGTCTTATACGGCTCATCTGTCTAAGCCATCAGAGCATGAGCCAAAGCTCAGTATCGAATCAGTGATGCTCTTTTCCATTACAGCTAACAAACAGGTTAAGGGTAAGATTTTTCCATTCTTTATGAAAAAAGTAACCTAATTCATTGATACTTATGCTATCAAAAACCTTGCTGAGGCTAACACATAAAAAAGCCAGAGATACTGACTCTAGATATGATAACTCTTCCAAAAAAGGCATCTCCACCTTCATAGTGATAGTTAACATCAAAATGAAAACAAGACTATTGTCCAAATGATATATTGTGCCTTTATTCAAAATGTCTATGGTCAGAATTTATCAAAGGAAATCAAAATTATAAAAACAAAACAAAACAGAGAAAATAAGAAATATACCAAGTTAATTTCCTACCAATTAGCAGTGGGAAATGTGTAAGTGTAAAGTTTGAAACTAGTAATTTGAAAGATCAGATTCACTTAGGTCACAACAAAAAGTGAATCTGTATTAAATTATATCCTACAATTTAGAATGTATGGGGTACTTAAAATCATGTAGCTGAATTTTTTATGAAATAAATAACATGTAAATGCAGAAAGGTATCCCAAATTTTCCACCAGATCATTTTCATCAGAAATGCCATTAAAAACCAGCTACCTGACTCCTATTTTGAGGATCTTTCCAGTATGCCATACTGCTTATGAAGTGATATACAGTATGTGAAACTGCATGGAAGACCTAATGTTAAATAGATATTCAAATCCAGTTTATAATTTGTATTAATTGGATTGAAATTGATTGGAAGAGTACATTTTAGCAGTCAAAGCTACACAGAATTAATCAGTCTATGATACTGATGGCTTCCTTAAAATCAGCATGCTTGTGCAGCATATTATTTTTACATTTCAGAATAAAGTACACCAACTTCTCTCACAATCTGTAGCTATTTCACACACATTCTCATTGTTTCCATGATACTAAATTAATCAATGAGTTCAATGAAAATGCCAGCTGTGCCAGAAGCCTTTACAGCTATAATGGTATTTCAAAAGGTTGAAAGAGATTTTTGGAGAAAATTATCAGTGAAGGGGAAAATCATATTTTTTAACTAAAAATAATCTCATAGGTTACATTGGGAGTTAATTTTCAAAGATTTTATGTAGTTGTTTCAAATTCTTCATCTATGGTTTGATATTTTTAAAAAATATTTTTTCTGATTTCATTTGGCTATAGAATACATTTTTCTAGGTTAATCATAACTCATGGCAGCACAGTTCTAAAAGCATCTAAGTACAGTTCACAGCACTAATGAGAACTGCTAACTTTATTTGTTTAAGCAGATCCTGATATGGAGATTGGATTGTCACCTCTGGCTTATTAAGTGAATTATCCTATTTACAGAATTCTATGCATTTCCATGGTCAGGTTGGTTTCAAAATTTTTAAGTGTTACTTATCTATTTTATTTGTTAAATTGCTAGATGGAGCTACCTGAAAAGTAATTATATGTACTTTATAAAGTAATTATGCAATTTTATTAATAGTAAGATTAGTGTAGCCTAGTGAACATTGACATAGTTTTCAGAAAACATCAGAAATTACCTTGTTTTCAAGCAAACTTCTCTATCAAAAATTAGATAAAAATGAAATAGCATAGGAAAACATTCAGCAAATCAATGCTTTCCCCAATTACTCTTCTTCCTGCCTATCATGAAAATTATTTTATTCCTTTCATCTCTTCAAGTAGGTTACCACCTTCCTTTTTCTATGCACTATTCTTTCTTGTTTTTCTGTTTGATTGCACCAGATTCTGCAATGTTAAGATGCAAACAGCTGGAAGTCTAGGTGACATCTACTTGTTCCCCCCATTGTATCCTCTTAATTCTTACCTCATATTCTTTCAGTCTACCCTTTATTTCATGCATCACCTTGTCATAAGTTTCCAATAGGTTTAACCTGACAATACCTTGCTCCAGAAAAATATCTTGATATTTTCAATAGGCTTTCTTTAATGCCACCACAAGGGCAACCTGAAGAAACCCAACCACAACTCCTTTATTAACAATATTCAACTTCCAAATAAGTTATTATCATATGCAGGCAGACCTTAATCAGGGAAGGATGAGAGCTCATGGATAAATGCTGCCTTCTGATTTTTCCTGGGACAAATGGTTCTAAGGGCGGTCTACAGAGCCCTAGGCAAGATCAAGCCCAGCGGACCAGCAGTAAAAAAATATGATTGTAGGTCTGGAGAGGATGTGGAGAAATAGGAACACTTTTACACTGTTGGTGGGACGGTAAACTAGTTCAACCCTTGTGGAAGTCAGTGTGGCGATTCCTCAGGGATCTAGAACTAGAAATACCATTTGACCCAGCCATCCCATTACTGGGTATATACCCAAAGGACTATAAATCATGCTGCTATAAAGACATATGCACACATATGTTTATTGCGGCACTATTCACAATAGCAAAGACTTGGAACCAACCCAAATGTCCAACAATGATAGACTGGATTAAGAAAATGTGGCACATATATACCATGGAATACTATGCAGCCATAAAAAATGATGAGTTCATGTCCTTTGTAGGGACATGGATGAAATTGGAAATCATCATTCTCAGTAAACTATCGCAAGAACAAAAAATCAAACACCGCATATTCTCACTCATAGGTGGGAATTGAACAATGAGAACACATGGACACAGGAAGGGGAACATCACACTCTGGGGACTGTTGTGGGGTGGGGGGAGGGGGGATGGATAGCTTTAGGAGATATACCTAATGCTAAATGACAAGTTAATGGGTGCAGCACACCAGCATGGCACAAGTATACATATGTAACTAACCTGCACATTGTGCACATGTACCCTAAAACTTAAAGTATAATAATAATAAAATAAAATAAAAAATAAATAAATAAAAATATGATTATATTTGTTTTTCCCTCCTTCTTTGTCTCTCTAGTCCTTTACTTCTGTCCCTGAGATTTCTTCCCAAAATAAAATGAATCTTACAAGCCCTTATCTTTAGCTCTTCTTTCTGGTACCTGACTCTCTATGTAACTGATACAGGTCTTTGAACTTTTACAAAGAGCTTGTCCTCATAAAACCCTTGTGTCTAATCTTTGTCTGTTTATTTGACAACTATTAAATTTATGTACCCCCCATAATATTTTAAGCACTGTAAAATATTAACTCATTTAGTTCCTTATAAAAACCTTACAAGGTAGGTACTGTTATTATCACCATTTTACAAATGAAGAAGCAGGCACAAAGAGTTTAAATGACTTCCCCAAGGTCTCATATCTGGAAAGAGAAGGAGACAGAATTCTAAATTTAGTAGTATTTCTCTAGGATACATGGTCTCATCCAATTTAAAAAAGAAGTTAATATATTTTTGATTAATGTTGTAACTCTACTATGGCAGTAAGATCTTTATAGATTTGTTCTCAAATTTGTGAACAAAACCCTAATAGATTTGATATTTCCTATGTAGCAATCTCAGGTCAACGATTAAAAAAGCATGTCCCAATGTGCCAAAGTGCATCGAGTCTCTGCTTGTGACATGTTCGCTGATATCTCATGGGCCAAAGCAACATGGTCAAGCCCAGAGTCATTGTGGGAGGTGAGTATGTAAGAACGTGCATAGGAAGCAAGAAATATTTTTTTTCTTTGAAGTTAGTAACATATGTACTTATGTGTAAATACAGTAAGAAATGATACAAACAAAGAATAATTTGTCCCTGTTTCTCAACATGGTATACATAGGTAATGGGAAATGCAAAACAAATAACTGAAAAAATATTTTAAAAATATTTTGGTACATTTAATACACCAGAAATTTTTTATGATGGTTAAAGATAAGATCAGTTGCTATGATGGCCAAGATCTTCAAAACATCTTTGGTAATTGTGCCAAGAATAATGAAGAGACAAAACCAGAAATGCTTTACATGGTAATTTTGTTCTTCTCTTTTCTAAAAAGACGACATAAGTTACTTTTAGAGAAAAAAAAATCACTTCTAGTTTTGAAATTCTTATTTAACCAATCTCCATTACCACATTTTTATTGAAGTCCTTCATAAAAATATGAGATATAACAATTTTACTAATACTTTGAAATACTCAAATAAAAAGGCACTGCTAAACAGTAATTAAGTGTACTGCATCATTACCTTTTATGGTAGCTATGGGCAATTTGAGTGTATTTTTTGCAGTATACAGGGATATGCTCAGTTAAAATGCAAAATCATTATGAGACTGATTGTTCTCAACATTTCCTAAGCAGAAAATTAATATTTTTTATTCTCATTTAAGAAGTCAGCATTCTCATAAAGCACATTAAGTTCAACATATTCAGCTCTTTTTAAGTTACCTGAAAAGGAAAGAGAATACACTTTCTTGTTCTAGAAAAAATAATTGCAGAAAGTCTGTACATAATTTTAAAACAGCTTACATTTATAACTTCAGGCTCTGTAAGTGTTGATTATTCAGTAGGAAACAAATGCTTAGCTAAATTTGAAAGCTACAAAAAAATCCTATTATGGAAGCGTCTTTTTTTTCTTTTACAAAGCAGACTCCTCATTGCACTTTTGAAATTTATTTAAAATCTCAAGACGTGACCCAAATTATCGTCCCACATGCCTATAGAAAGAAGAATCCCAAGTGATCCTAAGCAGATTCCTTTGTCAATCTCTAGGTCAAACAGAGTTGGAGGAGGCAGAGGAGGCTTCTTTGGTGAGAATGTAATGTCCACAAGATGACAAACTGCAGTATTGGTTCTTCTCCTAACACAGGAAGAGTGAACAACGGAAGCCCCGTTTCTATCTTATAGCAACTCAAGATGAGTAGCGTTACTTATTGCCAAATTCCTCAAGGAGTCTGAGAATGGAATAGGGAAGAAGTTGCCATTGGTCAAATACCCTAAGATAACAGAGTATTTCTAGAGTCTCATCTTCAATTCAAGATTTACCCTTTACTTTCTCAAGATTAACTCCTCGACCTTATCTCTGGAATTGGAATTTGACCTCAGATGCACCTTTAGGGTGAGAATGCAAGTAGATGTCCAAAGTCTGTACCCCAATTTCCTCCCTGATAACATCCCTCAAATACATATGCCAAATAAGCCTCTGAAATACACACACAAATTAGTCCCCAGTTAATTGGTCCAAATTACAATTTCACCCTCCTTTCAAACAATTACCTTTACTCTTCACTGAGAAAACATACCCAGGAAAGAGGCACTCATTCTGCAGAAAATCCCAAGGTCCTGGGTACTAAGACCATTGGTTTAAAAGAGGTGTGTAGAGGCAAGGCTCAAGATAGGCAGGTCTCCTAGGCCCCCATATGGGATGCAGACAAAGGAGAGCCAGAGAAGACCAGAACAATCTTTGTGAAGAGCAGGGCTCATGTCTGTTGCTCTAGTTATTCAAACCAAGCACAGTAATTCTTGAGTTATTGATAATTCATAATGGTCCTTGTATTTTTATCTCTGTCTCTCTGCTTTCTTGATTTCTCTAAAATGATGACTTTGGGACCTAAAATGATTACTTTGCTTCAGCAAATGTATAAGTAGTCCCAAAGTCATCATTTTAGGGAAAACAAGAAAGTTTACTCCCTCATTTGCCATATTTGAGTATTGTTTTTCACATTGTTTAGATGAGTGATATGTTAGAAATAACAATAAACACAATTTTGTTTCCCAGTGCTTGTAACATGAATGCCATCATCTTAAGTCAATGGTTAAGGGTATGGACTCGGATTGCCTTGGTTTAAATAGTGGTTAAATGCTGGCTTCATGATGTATAAATTGGTTGATCTTAAGGAAATTATATACAATTTCTACATCTCAATTTCCTCAGTTCTAACATAACCATAGCAGTATCTACTTCATAGGATTCTTATAAGAATAATATAAGGTAATGCACATAAAGTACTTAGAATAGCTCCAAGCAAAGACCAAAGTGGTTGGTAGGTTTGTTGTTGTCATTGTCATCGTCATCATCACCATCATCATCATCAAAGGCAGTGGTTCTTAACTTTGCTGGCATATTAGAATTAACTTGGGAAGCTCTGCAAAAGGCAACATTTCAAACTAATTAATCCAGAATTTTGAGAGTGAAACTCAAATACCAGTCATTTGTAATCTCGCAATCAAGATTACAAAATTCAGTTTCATGGCACTGCACTATCATCTACACCTATTGTTCACCTGTTATTATTTCCTGTGTTGCCCTCCATAACATTGTTATAAATATTTATAAAGCACCTACTCTGCAAGCACTGAGCTGGGTCTGATGTGGTGATAAGTAAGACACATACAATGCATGCCCTTACAGGGAGAAAGGCAGAAAATTAACAAGGATAATAGATAAGTAAGTACAGATAAGTATTATGAAATTCCCATTAAGAAAATAAGTAGCATAGTGACATACGAATTGTGGATGAGGTAGGAGGTACTGAAAGCACAAAGGTCAAAGACGATTTTGATGTCCTTGCTTCTCATTACCTGGTAGCTTGTTTGAAGTGCAGCATCTCGGGCCCCACCTTAGGCCTATTGAATCAGAATTTGCATGTTATATTACTCATAATCCAACTTCGACAATTAATAAGTCATGATGAATGTTTCTTTTACAGCCCCTGCCCTAATTAGTATAAAGCAAATCTTAGACATCACATAAGTTTATCTCTAAATATATTAGTATATATCATTAAAGATAAAGACTCTTATTCTAGGCTTTTAATTTGAGCAACTGGGTAGACAGAGATAATGTTTACTGAGACAGAGAAGTTGGCAAGATAAAAAGTTGACCAAGTGGCTGTAGAGAGTGGCTGGTAGTAACTGGGAGGGGTCTAGAGTTACTCCTTGGACATGGTATGTTTCAGATTCTCATTAGACAATCCAGTAGAACTGCCAAGCACGCAGCTGGATATATGACCCAAAAGATTAAGGGAGCCATCAGGGTCAGAGATATATTCTTAATAGTCATCAGTATATAGGTGGTAGTTAAAGTAAGAGAGCAAATAGAAATTGAAAGGAGCCTAAACCTAGACACTCAGCAGGTAGACGGCAGAAAACAGAAAAGGACCTTAAGGAGAACAAGTAAGTAAGAATGGGAGAAAACGAGAAGAGTGTGGAACACTTGGGCTAAGATGGAAAAACTTTTATAGGAGAGAATGCTCCACAGTATTGTATAATTCAAAGTACAAAAGAGAGCACATTGCTCTGTGTTGAATTTGGCAACTGGTGACATCAATAAAAGCAGTTTAAGTGAGGAAGCCAAAATGAAATGGAAATTAGACTCAGTGGAGAGCCTAGAGTTTTCTGAGTTTCATTACATTGCCAATGTGTGTATCAGTCCATTTGTGCTGCTAAAACAAAATACCAGAGACTGTACATTTTATATAAGAAGGGAAATTTATTTTCTCACATTTCTGGAGGCTGAGAAGGCCAAGATCAAGGAACCTGCAGGTTTAATGTCTGGAGAGAACCCAGTCTCTGGTTCTAAGATGATGCTTTAAATGCAGTGGCCTCCAGAGGGGACTAATGCTATATCCTGTCATGGTGGAAAAGGCAGAAGGGCAAAAGGGCTTAGCTAGTTCTCTTGAGCCCTATTATTAGGATTTTAATCCTATTCATGAGGGCAGATGGAGCCTTCATGACATAATCACTCCCTAAAGTCCCTACCTCTTAATATTATCAAATTGGGTCTTTGGTTACAACAATAGAGATTTGGATGAGACACATGCATTTATATCATAACAATGTGTTCAGATAAGTCATGGGGCATGAGAAATATACCAAAGTCTGGGAATTATTTCTATATTAAAATATAAACTGGAAAAAACAATAACAATACATGCAGATGAAATAACAGAAAATAAAAATAGCCAATATAGAAAACTCTTACAAGAAGTTTTGGTAGGTAGAAAGCCAAAAAATGAGGGAAACTGAAAACCCTTATGGTGTCAAGTAAAGCTTTTTTTAATATTTCTTTTTTTATTTATGTGTTTGCTTTGGATGAGAAATATTATAGCATTTTGTATTCTGTATATTCTGAAGAGAATGATTATTTAGAAGAGAGATGAGCAGTGAAGAAAAAGAACAAAGGTAACGAATAGATTAAATCTGTAAGACTTCAAGAGACTAAGGAATTCAGAGCACAAGAAGAGCAATTAAACTTAAAAAAAGAAGCTACAGTTTTTTCCCCATTGTTTCCAGAGGTAAAAAGCAAAGATCATAGATATGTGTACTAGCAAACTTCTAAATTAGGTTGTGGAGAGATTATGGTGGCTCTCTCTTATAGTTTTGTTTTTACTGAAACATAAGGCAAGCAGCCAACTAAGAAAGTGGGAACCCTATCTTACTGGGGAGAGGTAGCAAGATACCCTACAATGCTGAGTGTCAATTTGGTGACAGTTATATGCTCATGATTTTAAAGTAAAACCAGTCAACCTGGCTGTGTGACTTTCTTCAGCAAACTTTTTTTCTGTTAGGGTGAAGGCAAAAAGAAGGTGAAGGTTTAACCTATGGGAGATTTTCCCACGTTTCTGGCATACAATGATGAAGGGATAGTTTAAGGGAATTTACATAAGAGTAAGTTATAGGAGATCATAAGAATTTCTCATCAGGAGACCTTGCTTAATATCATTCAGTGTTGTACACTAGGTCACACGATGAAATCGAATCTACATCTACATAATCAAGTATGTTTAAAAATAACTGACTTAAATGGGAAAAATATTTATTTCATTGTTTGGTTTCCTTTTTAAAAGCAATCAGAGTTATTCATTAAACATGCCTCAAATCTCACAAAATTTGCCATAAGAAACTATAAACTGTAGTAATAACTAATTATAATTCGGAGAATAGGAACTGTTAGATTCTTTATGCCAACAATCTTTTTTTCTTCTTTCATCTGAGGACCATAAGACTAGGATTCAATCCAGCCTCATATTAGATGAATGTAATTCACACCGCAAATAGCAAAAGGCACTCACTAATCCCTTCTCTGACAGGACTGGTGCTGAAGCTCAGTGTGTGGTTTTAGCTGGAAGAAGATAATCTGTGATTGTTTGGGTGAGTCTGCTCTGGTGTCCGCATGTCCCTGCAGATGTCACAGAGGTTTATTCTGGCTGGAGTCCATACTCCTACAATATGACTGGTGACAGTAGTGCAGAGAAGGAGCAAAAGCATTTCTTTTCAACCAGGAAAGTAAAAGCAATGGTTGAAATAATTGTTGAGAGATAGTCTGGTAACAGAGAAGCAATGAACTAGTTAGTAAACTTATTGTTTATTGAAACAGTGAAATGAGGGAAATGACATTGCTTTAAGAAGTTTTGTTTTTGTGAACACAAGTGAAGTTTTAAAAATAAATTTTCTAGTGTATCTTTCAAAGGCAATATGTAATGTGTTTCTTTGTGGTTCTATCAGCAGTTGAAATAATATCTGAATGACCCTTTAATATATTTTCTTCAGGGAGATATATAAACTAGCATATGAGAATTTTTAAACTAGCATATCAGCGTAAATATCTGATAATACTTCATCAGATTTTAAACAAATTCTGGAGTTGCACATTCACATACTTAGTTGTAAATTCCATTTACAGAATCATAAAATTGTTGAAAAGACCCTTAAAATAAACCAAAACCACATATATTCAAGTACTATTTATTTTAATCCGTATGAATGGCATCAACTCACAAATAGATTTTAAAAGATGCCTCTTGTTTGATTATCTTTATAAGCTTTAGAAAAAGCTAAAATACAATATTTAATTTCCCATATCCCCTCTGACTCTGATGAGGAGCCCAGATTTGCTTTCATCGTCGGCGTCAATTAAAAAGCTTCCAGTGACATCAGTTACACACTTATTCAGCTACATCAAAGGCCTCCTACTAAGAACACGCTCTTTTCTTAAATCCTTCCTCATGGCTAAAGTGAATTTTTAATGATAATATGGCCTCTTGTGAATATCTTTCTAGTCATCCCGTTTCTCTTAGTTTTTGTAGCATATTTATGTAAGTATAAGGATAATTGATCTTTTAACAGCAAGGATATACAACACATTTAGTGAGAAGACATTAAATATTTCTATGACTATCGAGACTGCTAAGATTTGTGAGTGAATTTCTGGTAAAATCTGTGCACTTCATAAATGCTTTAAATTTGGAAGCTCTTTATCATTTGTGATTTTAGATATTTAAAATTAACTTATTTTTGAATTAGAACATTTAAAGCCACTTTTATTTTTCCATAATCACATATACAACTTTAAAAGCCAAATTTGATTAAAAACGTAAACAAAAAAACAGAGCCAACCCTAGTTCTGTAACCATTATCTTTTTTGTCTATTTTGCTTCCCAAAGGCAACAACTTCAACTATTTCATATACCTTCCTCTTTCTTGGTTGACACCTGTTTAAATGAAATATATCCTTGGACCAGAAAAAGTACATACACACACATTTTGAAAAATCACATGATTGAAAGTTTTAAAACATTCTCAAACCTGTTTAGGAATGTGATTAAAAACTATTTTTCTTCAACTTTTTGAAAGATTTTATCCAGTTACTTCAAATTTTCAGAATGGTGTTTCTGATTCAATTCCAGATAACGTGTATATGACCTTTTATTTCTGGAAGTTATTGTGGATCTTCCTTACGTTCCCCAATTCTGTAATATTTCTCAATTATGTTTTACATCTGGAGACTGATGTCCGTCAGTCTTGGGGATATTTTCTCTGTTATATTTATGGCAATTTTTTACCGTCATTTTATTTTTTCCTTTATTCTTCCAAGAATCTTAATTCTAGGATTTTGGATCCTTTGAGTTTATACTGCTTCATATACTCCATCCTTTTTATCTTTCTGGTGTATTTTATGGGAGATTGCCTCCATTTTTTTCAACATATTTCTAATATTTGTTAAAAAAGAAAATTCTGCTTTCATAAAGACATCCAATCTTCTCTCACTTTGCTTCCTTTGATGCTTTGACCTCATGCCTAAGTGTGTGTGTGTGTGTGTGTGTGTGTGTGTGTAAATTCCTTTTATTTTTCTGTGTATAGTTACTGTCTCTCCTTATATGTCTGAAGGTTTCCTCAAATGCCTGGAGATACTTAGAAGTCTGTTTCTGGCTTAGAGCGAGGCACACAATAGCTAAATAGAGACTCTGTGATACTGAAGAGAATCGTGTCCACTTCACGGTTTCATGGTTGTAAACGTTAGTTAGTTACTTAGATGTTTGTGGAAGATCCCCAAATGTCTGCAGTTAAATGTCTTTTCTCCAAGGTGGATCTATTTGCCCTGGGGATTTTTCAATGTCTGCCATGTTTCTGAAGTACAGCGAAGTGGATAATCTTATCATTCAGTGTGCTGACTTTCCCTTAATGTTTTAATTTTCTCTACAAGTTTCACTCTTCTTATTATCACATGCCTTTCTCCAGAGCTCCTCACACGATGTTTTCAGGTAATATGTGATCTGTCTCATAGACAGATGGAAGATGGGTAGTCATCTGAATGAACAAGATTTGTGGTGAGAACCCAAGGTTCTATTGTCTCTTATACAAACATGAGGGAAAAAAGTTTTTCTGTACCTCCACTGCTTTCCAATTGCCTTCTTTTTGGTGCCTTCTCTCTCTTCGCATCCTTAGCATTTTTCAAATGATCGTTTGAGCTTACCTCCTGTGGAGAATCCTAGAGTAGATCTTCCTCAACTTTACTAAGTAAATTACCAACCTTCACTCACTCCTGGTCTTCTCTTAGGGTACGTCTAGGTTTATTAACAATAGAGCTTATATTCCTTCTTACTCGCCTCTTACTTTGAAGTGATCATTTGGGAATATGAAAATAACATTACTTCTTAGAAACTAAAAATTGGTTTCAGTTGCTTTTAAAACATGGTGAACTTTTCAATAAACTTTTATTTGTTCATGTAAATGGAGGAATGGTAATATAGGTAATCAAATAAATTAAAAAGTAGACAAATCTCAGAGAAATTTTGTATGAAATGGTTCAAAGTGTTTTATTTGCTAATCTCTTTTTGGTTTGTTATCTTTTCGTGTCCATTAAAGTGTCAGAAAATCTGCTACTCTCAAAACGATTTATAATAAATATAAGCCATTCTATGCCTTTGACTGAAAAGAAATTAGGAATTTGGGAAACTTCTTCAGCATAACTGCATAGGTAGTATTCTACTTATTAGTTACTCAAGATAAACATATGGTCAGTGTAAAAATGAGTACTGAGAGTGTTATAAATGGACCTTTAAGTGTGCTTCTTAATTAAGATAGATCTTAACATCTGTTCTTTCCACTCATTCTGTCCCCAACTAATATCCTCTCCATTGTCCGATTTTGTAAATATAGGGTCTTTTTTACAATTACCTTTATTTCTCTCTGACTCTTCTAATTAAAACGATAACATATTTTTAAAAATTTATATACACAATCTTTTTTTTTTTTTTTTTTTTTTTTTTTTTTTTTTGAGACAGAGTCTCGCTCTGTTGCCCAGGCTGGAGTGCAGTAGCGCGATCTTGGCTTGCTGCAACCTCCCCATCCCAGGTTCAAGCGATTCTCCTGCCTCAGCCTCACGAGTAGCTTGGATTACAGGCATGTGCCACTATGCCTGGCTAATTTTTGTATTTTTTTTAAGTAGAGACGGGGTTTCACCATGTTGGCCAGGCTGGTCTCAAACTCCTGACCTCAGAGGGTAATCCGCCCACCTCGGCCTACCACAGTGCTGCGATTACAGCCATGAGCCACCGCGCCCAGCCGGCAAAATATTTTTAAATGACACAAAAGAACTAATACTGGCCTTTGGGAGGCCGAGGCGGGCGGATCACAAGGTCAGGAGATTGAGACCACGGTGAAACCCCGTTTCTACTAAAAATACAAAAAAAAAAAAAAAAAAAATTAGCTGGCGTGGTGGCAGGCACCTGTAGTCCTAGCTACTCGGGAGGCTGAGGCAGGAGAATGGCATGAACCTGGGAGGCAGAGCTTGCAGTGAGCCGAGATCATGCCACTGCACTCCAGCCCGGGTGACAGAGTGAGACTCCTTCTCAAAAAAACAAACAAACAAAAAAAAAAAAAACCTAATACTGGCATATATTATATTGCAAAATAACTTACATAAGTTAAAAAGGATAGATATGTAAATATACACATGGAACAAGAGAGTTACGTTTTAACACTGTATGTTGTTAAAGTAGCAAAAGCCTCGTTATTGAGGCTCCTATCAACGTTATTTAACATTTTGCAAGGGTAGTCCATAGGCAAAAAAGATGAAATAGCAGATGCACACCAGAAAATGGATGGAGCAGAATTATAAAATTATAATGATAATTATGGTATTATTAGCTATATAGAAAATTGAAGAGGAGAAAAAATCATTATTACATCTTGTAGAATAATTTATCTTAGATGCTTAATATAAAATTAAAATTTAAAAAAATCAGCTATCATATGCAAACAACATTTAGTATTGCAACATAATTAAGGAAAATACAATTAATAGTATAGCTCTATCAAGCTTTTAAATTAACAATAAAGTTGATAGATGACAAAGAAATCTTAAAACTTTATTAAGGTACATATAAAAACGGGCTTTTGCACATTTTGGATAAGGATCCATATTATAAACATAACAAATATAAATCACCAAATTATTCTATAAGTACACACATTTGCCATACAAATAATGGGGAATTCTTTCATTTGTCTTTGTCTTTATTATTTTGTGGTTTCCTTTGGAACAAGGCATGCTGATATTAAAATTTACATAAAAATTTAGTATTCAAAAGAAAAAAGATTAATGAGTGGTGACTAGTTCTACCAAATGCTTCAGCATATGTTAAGGCTATATGAATTCACAGTTTGGTGCTGGTGTCTGAATAGACAAACAAATGATACAAAGTCTCGACATCTTGTAAAATGCACACATATTTAATTAATAAATAATAATTTTGACAGTGAAAATCATAAGGAAAAATGTTTTTTTCTTTTTCTTTTTTTTGAAAAGGAGTCTTGCTCTGTCCCCCAGACTGGAGTGCAGCAGCATAATTTCGGCTCACTGCAATCTCCGCATGCTGGGTACAAACAAATCTCTTGCCTCAGCCTCCCAAGTAGCTGGGATTACAGGCACACGAGGTCACACCAGCTAATTTTTTTTTTTTTTTTTTTTTTTTTTAGTAGAGATGGGGGTTTCACCATATTGGCCAGGCTGGTCTTGAACTCCTGACCTCAAGTGATCCACCTGCCGCGGACTCCCAAAAAGCGCTGGGATTACAGTCGTAAACCACCTTGCCCAGCAAGAAAAAACTTTTTTTTTTTTAATCATTGTTTTTTATACAACTAGATAACAAATCTGGAAGAAAAACAACAATAAGAACAAAACAAAATCAAAGTAAAGTTAGAACTAGAGTTCTAACTGGAGTAACTTCACTTCTTACTCCAGAATAAATTCTAGATTTAGCAACGATTTAAACATGACAATAAATTAAAAGTACACAAGTCTTTGTTTAGGATAAACTTTTCTAAGCATATCCCAAATCCAGGAACTAACAAAGACATTATTGATAAAAAGAGTAAATATGAGCAATTTGTGTATGTCAAAATTCAATAAGAAAAAGTCAAAGATAAACAGTAACTTGTGATAAACGTGATATATTATAAAATATTATTTTCTTAACAAGATAGGCGCTTCAAAAATCAATAAAAAATAAACAACAGCCAATAAAGAAAATGAGTAAAGCACAGATTACAGATTTTAAAAACTCAAGTAGCTTTTAAACATATGCTCAGTGTTCCACTATACACATGTGAAGGTAAATAATAATTTAATAAATAACTTACTATTTTTCATCATTCAGATGGATAGAAATCAAAAGTCCTTTCTGTTATACATTTTATATAACAAGAACTGTTATACATTTTAAGTGAAAACATAAATTCCTATGACTGATTGGAAGACAATTCTGCAGCATCTATCAAAATAAAGAATGCCTGTATCATCGATTAAGGGACAAAGAATGCACTTTAATTTTTTAGAACATATCCCATAGATGTACTTGCAAAATGTGTGTGCTTATTTCTTGCAACTTGAATTATTGTATGAAACATCAAAACATTCCTAAATGTCCATCAAAAAGAGAATAACTTCATAATATTGTTAGATCCACAAGATGACTTCCTGTGCGAAAGAAAACTAAAATTTAGGTTTCAAAGTTAGGAGACAGACTTCTTGCTGTTTTCCTCTTATGGCCCTTTTAAAACAAACAAACACACACACACACACACACACACACACACGTAATGCTGGCAAAGGAAAATGATCCAAAGAAAAATGAAGATTTGGAAGTACAATAAAACTACGAATGAGACTGATTCACAAAACTGAATGGTTATGAGTATATATATATGTTTTTATATATATATACACATAATGTTTTTATTCAAAATTTTATTTTATAATGTTAAAAAATATATTTCATAGGAAAATACTATGTTTAATTTCAAGCTTTTGACTGGCTGGCTTAATTCAATAACACAAGTTACAGTGTTTAAAAGTATGGAAGAATGGCATATCATTTAGGCAAGCATCTATATATATATAATTTTCTCCACTGAAGAATCAAGTAGTAGTGAATTTATTATCACACTCCTTGGCAATTACTCAGAATGTAACAATTCTTGTTCTAGGTAAATGCAGAGCTGCACAAATAAACAAAACTGGGGATAGGAAATAACTTTGTGAAAACTGAGGACTCACTGGGACACTTATCTGAATGAACGGTGGTGCATCTTACTACATTAGTATCATGTAAGGTTCATACAGCTTATCAAGGTCTGTATCATAAATTAACATTTTATTTTTGACTGGAACAGCAACTCTGAGTAACAAGGGAAGGCTTTATTATAGATGAAGAAACTGATTTTGCATGATTTGATCAGTATCAAACGGACAGTGACTGGCGGAGCCGGCTCTAAACACTAGACCTTGTGGTACCAAACCATACCAAACCACACCATACCATACAACACCATACCAATCTGGGATGTTTATCTCATCTGCTAATTCATTGACTTCATTGCATATATTTTCCAGTTATTTATCTTATTTGTTTTATATGCATACATACATATATATGTTTATGTCTGTGTGTGTGAAAATATATATAATACTTCAAGCTAATTAAATCACTTACGCCTTGGAGGCATCTATTTATTTTGCTTGGCTGGGATTTTGAATATAAATAGAGCAATAGCTGAAGAGGGATATGTCATCAAGGCAGAAAACACACACATACAAAGGTCTGTAAGGACAGAGCATCAGGTATGCTGGGGAGGGAAAAGGGCATTGGGGATGCAGAGGAGAAAGTGTTATCTAATATGGATGTACCTAAGAAATCCAAGCAAGAGAGAATTCAGGGATGAAATGGAAGGTTCAACCTTTGATGAAATGGATTCTTTTCTTACTTCCATGAGAGAAAAGAAGGTGGGCAGAAGAGATGGTAGAGAACACTGGCCAGGGAGTCCTCACTCTGCTTTCTTTAAAAGGCCTATGCAAGCTAATGTTTAGATGACACGGAATCATAGTTCGTGAAAAATTCACTTTATGTCCTCATTTATTAATATTGAAATAGTCATCTAGATGCATATTCATATACACAGTATATAAATTTTTATTAGTACTAAGGAGGAAGATGTAATTAAAATGTCCATTAATTTAAAAATTTTAACGGATTTCTGTGTTAGCAAGGGAAAAAAGGCAATTGAGTTACATACAGAATAGACTGAAAGGAATAGATAACTTAGACATGAAAAATTTGATACAATAAAATTAAATTAAAGTCTCTCAAAGGACTCTGTAAAATGTTAAGTCTATACAGAGATGAGAAATGTATGTGCTTGTTTTATCCCCATTATTTGATTGCAAGCATCCTAATAGTAACAAATTTCCTTTCAATCTATCTTCCATAACACTTTGTTTCATCTACAGTAAGTATTATGTACAGCTTTTTAAACTCTTATATTAAAGAAATTGGTTTTTGATATATAAGTACACCAAAGGCTTACATGTTTTGTTTTATTTTTCTGAATCATTCAGGCATAGAATGAAATGTATAACTGCACCGGCTCTGCCGCTTACAAGATAAGTGAGTAGGTTACTTAACCTAAAATATATTTGATAATAATTACCCCATGGCATTTTTATGAGGATTAAATTAGACGATGTGTATAAAGCAGGTAGTACAACGTGTGTCAATACAGTACTTTCCATAAATGTGAGCATCCACGATATTAGTCATCAACAATGAATCACCATGGCTAAAGGATGAAATCATGCACTCTCCTTGAAAACTTTGGCAGAGATGAGAATGTTGTTTGTTCATTGGTTCTCATACAATGCTGGAGTTTAACTGATATTTCTCAAAGCAGCTATTTTCATATACTGTCTATTTTGAAATTAACTATAGTCTTTCAAGGAAAGATATGATAGAGAAAACTTATATAAGATTCTGTTTCATAATTTGACCTGACAAAATGTTGAGGTCTGTGTTAAGATGGATCAGGGGATTATCTATGAAATTTATGTCATTTTCCAAAAGTAAATCTGAGCTGGAAGACTCCAAAATGCCTGTGAGGTACAACTTCTCTTTTCAGAAAAAAGAGTGTATCTTAGCTCCAAAATGTTTTCCACAATTCTTATATTCAGTACATGACTGAAATGAAGATCAATTCGGACTTTAGTCTCTCTGCACATAAATAAATGATGGCCAATATCTCCAAGACAGGTGGAGCTCTTGATGGATGGACAAGCTGAATACACAAACACACATGAAAGAAGAATTTTGAGCACACATCCTAAATCCCTTTGGGCTTCTTGGGCCCATCATCTGATTTCAAAAATACTTTTTATGAAGGATTTTTTTTTGAAGTTTGAATGGTGTTTGTAGGTTTATTTCTTATTATTGTTGTCTGAAGAGTAATGTGATACACGGTTTCTTCCCTTCAGATTCAAAGCAATTGACATGTCTTGTCCAGATAAATGGCTTTTAATAACATATACTTATTAAAGTATTTAATACTCTAATAACTTATACTTGATTAGAAAAATGTTATCATCAGAAGTACATCCCAAAAACTCAAAATGAATTTATAATTCTGGCATTTAAAAAATTCTAGACTAACGGATAAAAAAATTATTTTAAGAAAAAACTCTCAGTTCTAAATTCTCACTATGTCACAGAATTTTGAGAAAATGATTAAATCCAGTAGAAAACACATTATCACTTTTTCATACACAAAAATCATCATCAGTATGCAAATATCTATGTGTATATATACCTATACGTATCTATCTATATCCATATCTACATCCCTCTTTATTTCATCTGAGTCTGACAGAGCAAATTATATGATGAGAGGAAAATTGAAGTAAAAATAAGGATACTCCCATTATTATAGACACTATTATTGCCAATACACGTTTTAATGTATAGCATTGATGTAGATCATAAGAATTCTTCCATTTAGTATAACTGCAATTAGGAATAGTACCACTGGTTTCTTAACACAGGAAAAAGCACCTATAGATGCTTAATAGGTAGTATTGAACAATGACTAATCTGTTCCCTGGTTTATATTTATTCTTAGCCCAACTTCAGTTATTTTGCACACTTACTCTCATTTTCACTTCCAATGGAAGCAGCCCCTTTGAGTTATTTCTGGCTTATTAAGTTAATAGACATGTTTTCATATCTAATGGCAGATATCAAAAAATATTTGCCCCAGGCTCTTTTGTGAATTTCATTTGACCACATGATTGATTTAAACAAAACACAACTGACTCATTGCCATATTATAGTTCACATTTTTCATTTGTGCACAATGAGTTAAATTCCAAGATTTTAACTAATCTAAAACATTTGTTTTATAAAATCACAAACCTAGACAAGTAGTTGTAAAACATTGACATAAAAGTCTCTGTGTGTGTCTGTGAATGTTTTGATAAGGTAAGATTCATTTTGTCACTTGGATATGAAAAGTAAAGACCCACGTATCTGTCCTTTATGCTTCTCCAGGTAAGATTCATTTTGTCACTTGGATATGAAAAGTAAAGACCCACGTATCTGTCCTTTATGCTTCTCCAGGTAGAAATTTAATTACTGTCGGTGTTTTAGTGCTTAGTTCATTGGGGTTTGCCATCCTGGAGAGCATGCGTGAAGGATGAGGGAATGAAAAGGAAAAACGGAAACCAAAACAAGTTGTATTATTAATTTGGCCACCATTTTGAGGAACAGGGGCTCAATCCTGTGGGCCCTGCTGAGGATCCTTAGAGAGAGGCAAAGTCTGCAGTATCCGAGCAGAGGTGCTGTGAGGTCGCACCTGTATTAAGCTATTTGAACTCTGGGTAGAAATGGTTATGATAACACACAATGGCTAGAGTAAAAGATGTGCATATGAAGTGGTGCAATGGAGGCAGTTGGATAAAAGAAAGAAAACAAACAAAAAATCTGCAAGATACCACATTTACATAATTAGAGTGAAAGTATACAATAAATAATAAGACTGAATAAAAACCATACAGTTTTCTTATGGAATTTAAAAGTTCTCCTGGGATTTTATAGTAAGGGCTTGTAAATTTGACAACCATTTATAAGAAAAAAATTAAAGATTAAAAAATGATTACATGGGGAAGAAATATTTAACAAACACACACATGTAACTTTTGAAAAATTGCCACTGCCATTTTTAATCAGATTTGTTAACAGAAGGATTAAACTTCCTCTAAATTGCATGTTCAAAGGTTCCTGTAGTGTATGTGTCTTCCAAAAAGCAGAACACTGTCCTTCATTGTATTTTTCCGTACATAAACAGGCTGTGTCTAATTATCTTTGCATTGTGATTAAAAGTTAATAAAGCACTTGTAAAACTCTTTTTTTTAACTAATTGTATATACTTGGTATTCTCACTAGGAGAATTTATAGTAGTCATACGGAGTCCTTTAACTTATTTTTTTCTCTCTTGAAAATCAATTATATTTGATTCTCATAATTTTAATTATTACAATTTCCTCCCTTAATTACCACTACATTTTCAGTGAATAAAGTTTATAATCAATACTCATGTATTTTTACTTTAAAATGTATGCTGCCTCTAGAGCAATTGAAAAAACGTAGATAAGTACAGTGAAAAGAATACTAGAGTAGGAGCGAAGACAATTGCGTTCAAAACCAAACTCTGTCAGCGGTGAGTTGCATGTACTCTGTAAGTCAGCCTTATTTCTCAGGGCTTCAAATTGACTGGTCAATAACTAAGTAAATTTCTAGCTCTCTGATCATGCTTTGGAGTGAGGCTGATTGCCTTAATTTTTCAGCTCCAGTAATTAGTGGATTTGCAACTGGGGGCAAATCACTTAATTCTTCTGAGCCTAAGTTCCACTGGCTGTTAATTAAAAATTTAAAAAATAATAATGATTTAAAATTTTGAAAGAATTACTTGAAATAACATATGTAAAACATTTAGCATAGAGTGTGGTTCCTCACAGACAGTATTAGATCTTACTCATGATTCGCCCTTTTCCATCCTTTATCACCCCTGCAAGCAACTTTTTTTCTCTTGTATGATGATCAAGGAATGTCCCTCTTCCATCAAAGGCTGAACCTTCCATTTTTTCTTGGAATTCTCTCTTGCTTTGTCCTTTCAAGAAGGTCTATATAGCCAACATTTTCATTATCATTTTCTCTTCTGCATCCCCAGTGGCTCCCAGTTCTCCCTCAACCCAATATTCTTCTCCAGCTATTTTTCTCTTTTATCACAACACCAAATTCAAAAGAGCTGCCTCCCTTTCTAAGTCAGCATTCTCTCTCATTCATCCTTGATCCTGTCTGTCAACTTTCTACTTCATGAAAACCCTTCTCAGGGTCATGGACACATCCCACAATGTAATCTAGCAAATATTCTCATGCCATTTGGTTCAACTCTCCACAGCATTGACCTCTGATTTTGTCTTAGGACCCTCCCCTATGTCAGCTCCTCACCACCTCTTCCTCCTGAGTTTCCTCTTATTACCGGGTTACTAATTTTAATTTCTTTTGATAGTTTCATCATTCTACCCAGTCTCTACTGTTAGGGTCACTCAGAGCTCAGTCCTGGGTGTTCTAACAAAGATTTCTCTGAAAAATATAATCTATTCTCATGAACTTAAGTGCCATTTTACAGTGCTTATGCACAACTTTTAACAGTTAAATTACTGATGTAAATAGATTGGTAATACAGAAGTTAGACAGATGATAGAGACAGATCCATAGAACAACAGTAGCTACCACACAGGTAGGTGACTGCCCAGGCTTGAATCCTGGTTCAGCAACATCCTAGCTCCACAATTTTACAGAAGTCATCTAATCTCTCTGTGCTTTAGTTCTATTTCATAAGATTATTAGAAAAAATTAGTACATGTTGATTCCTTAGAAAAATGCCTGGCCTACTATAAGTGCTATGTAAATATTTAATATCATTGCTACTTTCTGATATATAATAGGTGTTATGCGGGCCAGGTGCAGTGGCCGACACCTGTAATCCCAGCACTTTGGGATGTCGAGGCAGGCAGATCATGAGGTCAGGAGATCGAGACCATCCTGGCGATGATGGTAGACATGGTGAAACCCCATCTCTACTAAAAATACAAAAATTAGCTGGGCGTGGTGGCACACGCCTGTAGTCCCAGCTACTTGGGAGGCTGAGGCAGGAGAATCACTTGAACCTGGGAGGCGGAGGTTGCAGTGAGCCGAGATCGTGCCACTGCACTCCAGCCTGGCAACAGAGCGAGACTCTGCCAAAAAAAAAAAAAAAAAAAAAGTGCTATGTGAATATTTAATATCATTGCTATTTTTTCTATAATTCAAATTGCGTCACTCCTGTACCTAAAACCCTTCCTCCATTAGACTTAGAATAGAATTCAGCTGCTTTATTTTTAGCTTACAAGGCCTTACATGACCCGACACCAACTTTCCCTCCATCTGAACTCATACTACCCAGCTTGTTCTAGTCACATGGGTCTTTCTGAGGTTCCTCAGATATGAAAACATATTTCTTGCCTCAAGAGGTTTTGCACATATTCACTCCACCCTACTCTGCTGTTCACAGGCTGCTCCTTCACACTCTTCAGGATGAAGCGTGTCTTCTTATGAAGCAGGTGCTCAATGGTGACTTCATCTGTGGCTGCTCCTCACCTCCCTCACCCCAGGTGCTGTCTACCTTGGACCTCATACCTTACCTGTTTTCCTCATTGCACTTTCCACAATGTAATAATTTATGTGTGTAGCTTTGTTTTCGTTTTTCTCTGTTAGAATATAAAGCTCAAGAAGGCAGGATTCCAGGTTTTGTTTTTACCGTGTAGTGCCTCATACTCAATAGGCACTCAAAACTATTTGTACATTATGAGCAAATAAGATATAGCAAAGTAGTTTTTACTTCAAAATAAAGTAAAATTTCCAAAGAGTAAGATCCATAGAAAAAAACACTGTGTTTTAAAATCAGTGAAAGTATTCAAGCAACACACACAAATCTGTGCATAAAGAGGAGGCGAGAGTAAAAGTTTTCTGCCTTTCTATATATCTATTTATATATTTTTTAATAAATGAAGAGAGGAATGAATACTATTTGTGATGTTTGTGGAGTACCACTAATAGTCTATGCTTCTAAGTAAAGATATAAAATTCCAGCTCATGATAAAATACAAATCTCACTTGCTTACAAAACTTCAAATGTGCAATACTGCCCAATATTTTGTTCCATGCCTTCATATTTATTTACTGTCTTTTTGAGCTTCCATAACCGACATTTATGTCTTCAATAGGCTAATCGTGACTATTGTATGACACACTTCAGAAGCTTTAGCTTGCCAATCAGATGAAATCTAATTTCCCACTTGAAAATGGATCCTGACCTATAAAGAACCATTGGGAGTAATCTACTCTCCACCAGAGGAGAACAGAACCATTCGACGCAGAATCAGTCTTCCGAAAGCTGTGGGGTACCATTTAGCAGTTTACCTCCTCTGGGGCAGTAATTGCTACCCTAGAGCATTGGAAGAGTTAATTTACCTCATACAGTGAACACTTGAATCCTAGAGAAGCATACTTAGTTTAGTTCAAAACAGGATTAAGACAGAAATTGAAAGTAGCTTAAATCATGTTCTATGACACATATTCAAGTGAAGAAAATACAGTCCCTCGGTACACGTTGGGGACTGGTTACAGAACCCCCAGGTCTGACCAAATCTGCACATACTCAAGACCAGCAGTCAGCCCTACAAAACACACATTTACAAAAAGTATGCCCTCTGAATATGCAAATTTTGCATGCTGAGAAGATTGTATTTCCAAATGGCATTTGGTCGAAAAATAAGTTCTGTGTATGTAGAGCTGCACAGTTCAAACCTGTGGAGTTCATGGGTCAGTCGTACTGTAGTTAAGATGTCATTTTTCTTCCACAGATATTTCAGGAATTTGTCGTTCTTAAGCAAAATGTCCTTTTCTCTTGTTTCAAAACCCAGAATTCCTGCTACAAAATATTGACATGTTTGCAATTAACATAAGCTACTGAGCTGTTCTTAAACATCACGATGTTATATGTAATTTCTGATAAATACTAATAGAAGAAAACGAATGCACCTGACAAGTGTATAGTGTCTTGAGTTACCTCCGTATCACTTACGGCCACGAACTGATGAATCACTGTTTCATGTCAGTGACTGGGGAAGTAAGTGCCACTTCAAGAGGATACATTTGTTATACATCAATTTTCTTGATAGTGAAGAACACCTTGAGAATATCCATTAATGTCATAATATACCATTATTGCAGTCGAAACACAGTGGTTTTCAAAATTTAAGCCACAGAATACAGTGGAGCTGCTCCATCTGAACTGGAATTTGGGGATCCAAGACCTGCTCACTTGATATTTGGCCAAATCACCCAAGAGCAGCCTGAGAGGTACCTTTCAGAGCTAAAGGTCTTTGGGGCAAATACAGCTTGCAAACTTTGAATATGGTAACATCAAAATAAATTGCTTTCTAAATTCAACAAAATATAACTCCCTCTATTCTAAACCTTCATAGCACTTGGATTTCACATGTGATATTCTATACTATTAATATGTCTGTGTTTTCCACATTTCTATTTTAAACAGGGGTTTATATCTTGTTCATATTTATGTTTCCTTGTGACTTTTACACAGTAGTAGTAGATGCTCAATAAATATGAATTAGTTAACTAATCAATTAAAATCTTAGGTCTATCTTTGTGCTCAGATGTAGAACTGATATTATGAAAGGATTATAACCCCCTCACTGAAAGTCAAATGTATCTAGCTGACACCTGAATGAAAAGGAGTTCGCGGGCAAGGAGGCAAGGGAAGTGTACTTCTGTCAAAGGAGAGAGACACTGGAAAAGCTTAACACTGGAAAGAAAATAGAAAGTTCAGGCATTTGAAAGTAGGTCAGAATGGCTGGATCTCAGATTGTATCAGGCAGAGAAACAGTGGACCTAAAGCTTACACAGGCTAACAGAATTCTGGTACTGAGGTGTACTTTATTTTATGTTAAGAAGTTTGCATTTTATACTAAGGTAATTTGAACCCCTTAAGCAAAGAGAAGTTTTTTCAGATTTATAAATCAAAGAGATCAGTCAGACCACAATACTTTACTCTGGATTAAAAGGGAAGAATATTAAAGTCACTGAATTTATTTGAGATATCATCACAACTTCTATTGTTGCTGCAAAACTTCATACGCCCACATATGCATGCATGCATACACACACACACACACACACACACACACACACGCACATATATATATTCACATAGAATTCCTCTTACAAAGTCACTTGGGATACTTTTGAATTGAAGCTCATAAAATACGCTATTACATTATAATAAGATTAATATTAACATTATTTACCAGAGCCTATAATTTCAGAATATTTGAGCAAAATAGTGAAATGTTCATAGAGATGTTATGTTTTCCTACAACTCTACCATAAAATAAATAAAGCCCTATATCCATATTAACATTTGAGTGAATGGCAGCTTCAATTAGCCATGGCAATCTGTCAGTGAACAAGGGCTTCCCCTAAGGTAATGAGGGGCAATATGCTGTTTCTTCATTAGAATGTTCTGTGGTTACCAAAAATTTCAAGAGTTAGAATGACAGCATGGTGGAGTTAGATAGACTAGAGATTGTGGAAGCCAAGCTCCTGATTTCCACAGATGAGATGACTGAAGTCTTAGGAATGAAAGTAACTTAATTCATGTCTTTATATCTATTTCTTGAACACAGAAGAGAAAGTTTTGAAAGCCTTGAGAGGTTTTCCTCAACTTCCCAGACCCATTACATAAAAAATTATATGTATTTCCAAGTGGCATGTCTATGTCTTATGCTTCATTACAATGGCATTGTGCCCAGTCTCACACATTCACTTCTGAAAATTCCTATTCTCTCTAAATTATAGGGTCAACCCTCTGATTTTAGAATTTCTCATGTAGTATAATCAAAATAAATGGGACTACACTTCCTCCTACCATAAAAAAGTCTTTCTAATTGAGATTAACCACAGCAAAGAGAAAATAACAGCAGCTGCTTTGCAGACAAGATTTAGGACTAACAGTGAAATCTTTATTGTTGGCATCATCCTAGTAAGGCGATGTATCAAGCCCCTGATTTTCTTTACCTATGGAAACAGAATCCAAGACCTCCTTCCCACTCCAGCCTCATAACCCAGCAAAGGAGGAGGATAAAATACTGGCTTTCTTTCTCATTTGTAGATTCTGTTTCTTAACCTAAAATCCCATCAGGCTCAGTTTATTTTAAATTTAGTGATTAATTGAATCATCATTTTAGACTGCTTTAAGCTGTTGGATTCTTTTGAAATTAGAAAAAGAAAAAGACCACTTTTTAAACTGGTTAACACTCTCTAGAATAATGAATTCTAATCAACAATCTTTAGCTTGCTGTTATTGAAACTCTATACATATTAATACCAGCTTTCCTCAACCTTCATAATCCAGCTGGAATATCTTCCTTTGATCTTTCTTTCATTAGTCTCCACGGATCTGAGACTAAAGTCTACAGTCCAGGAAAATCTTTTAGACAGGTGTTTCTTCAGACTCTTTTGACATAGGGTTTTACTTTACATCTGTATCTGATGCCTGCGGATCATAAATCAAGCTGCCCAGGCCAGGCGAAGTGGCTCACGCCTGTAATCCCAGGGCTTTGGGAGGCCGAGACGGGTGGATCACTAGCTCAGGAGATCGGGACCATCCTGGCTAACAGGGTGAAACCCCGTCTCTACTAAAAATACAAAAAATTAGCCGGGCATGGTGGCGGGCACCTGTACTCCCAGCTACTCAGGAGGCTGAGGCAGGAGAATGGCGTGAACCCGGGAGGCGGAGCTTGCAGTGAGCCGAGATCGCGCCACTGCACTCAAGCCTGGGCAACTGAGTGAGACTCCGTCTCAAAAAAATAAATAAATAAATAAATAAAGCTGCCCAGAAAATGGAATGGTGTTTGAGTTTGCAGAACTCTTTAATGTGTGATTGTGTACTCCTGTGTGTGGCGGGGGGTGGGGGTGCCTTCTTTTATGTGTATACTTCTTATTTGTTTCCTTGATGAAGACTTTTAGCTAGAGATGATTGTTTTTCTCGTTTAAATATTCAGTTAAGTCAAGGGATCAATTTTTGATTCTGATGTTTACATATAGGTTAATGGGGGATTAGTACCTGTAAATTTATATTAAAATTTGGATGTAAGAGTGTATCTTATCTATAAGATATAACATATTATTTATCAGAGCCTATAATTTCAGAATATTTTAGCAAAACAGAGAAATGTTAATAGAGACATTATGTTTTCCTACAACTCTACCATAAATAAATAAAATCCTATATCCGTATTAACATTTGAGTGAACGGCAGCTGGAATTAGCCATGGCAATCTGCCAGTGAACGAGAGCTTCCCCTAAGGTAATAAGGGACAAGAGTATATCTTATCTATAAGATATAATCTATAAGATATACTTGTATAGATTATATGATAAGATATGATCTTATAGATTATATGATACTCTTACAGATTATATGACTCATGATTATAGATTATAGAGGCATAATTTTTAATTCTATCAGACATTATTTTATGTTAGAAAAAAGCAATGATTAGGGTCATTTATTTTTTAAGGAATACTGACTCATGCAAGAGATGTAGTGGGGTTTGTTTTATTTTGTTTCGCCCTTTTTTTTTTTTTTTTTTTTTGGATCACTGTATGTTGTCACAGGGCCAAGGGCTTTGAGAAATTATGCTGGGAAGCAGAAATGAGCAAAGGTGGCTTCTTATGTTTGCTATTTTGTCCCTTCAATATCATTTCTTTCCCAATCTGAGCCTGAGCATCTGACCTTTAGGCAAACAATGTTCTAAGGAACTCAGTTGTGCTTACATTGAACAAGATGTTATAATAACCTCAGTCATTGCACGTTGGATGCTGTTGTTTTTGCAGAAAGGAAGCTGTGCTTGATGAGATGAGGGAAATCCTGGCAAAATTGTTTTCTGTGTAGAAGCTGTAACCATAAGCAGTGACCTGGAGAAAAGTCATTTACAGTGGGCTCCCAAGTTGTCATGCTTAGGAGCTTAAAGGAAAATGGAAAGTAAAATGTTTAAAGAAAGTGAGTGTGTGTGTTTGAAGGGAGGAGGAAAGGTTTGCCAAGATCTAGTAAAGCTGAAAACCATGTGAATCAATATTTTACATGAAACCATGATTCCACTTCTCCATCCAAACTCTAGAAAATCTCTAACTGCTCAGTTAGGATGAATTGAATAACATGATAAAACAAAATGGTCACATTTATCCATTTTGCATAATTTTCTTTCTTAATAAGGATTAATCTTACTTCACATTCAAATTGAGGTGAAAGAATACACTTTGTATTGACGTCCATTAGCTTATTGATTCCACTCTCTTACACTGTCTTGTTCTCATGTCAATGTTGGAGAGAGGATGTTCCTGTAGTTGGAATTGAGAACAGGAAGTACACACCTCCCACACCCCCAAATGAAGAAGAACCTATGAAGAGGCTATGTTCGGTTAAACCTTGAAGCTATTAATTAATGAGCAATAAGGATATGAAATGGGGAAGTACAACTGCAGGGCCCTGTCAGAAGCCCTCTGAAAGGTAAAAACCAGCATCTTAAACGTTAGATGTCAAGACTTCGCCTTCTAAATGCAAAGATTGTTAGAATTATAAACACAGGTTAAAAGCCTAGAATATCTCTTATTGGAGAACTTTAAACAATAATGTAGGGTTTGAGAGTACATCTGATGTCTACAGATAGAATTGCCCAGAAAATGGAATGCTATTTGAGTTTGTAGAACTCTGTAGTGTATGGTTGTGTACTCCCGTGTGTGTGTGTGTGTGTGTGTGTGTGTTCGTATGTATACTTCATATATGTTTTCTTGATGAAGACTTTTAGCTGAAGAGGGTTGTTTTTCTTGTTTGATATATTTAGTTAAGTCTGGGGAGAAGCTGCATGGGTAAGAATATGCCTACCCCTTATCACTACGGTGTGCAAAGATGAGATCCATGCTTACAAAACATAGAGTACTTAAGACAAACAATGACAGAATGGAAAAAAAGTATGAAAAGTACCAGTTGGGTCAATAGACACTTATCTCTTTTAGTCACTCCTATACCCACCAACACATCCAAAATTTAAAACAACTTGAACAAGACAAAAGCAAAAATCACCATAATAAAATGAAACAATATTTCACAAAAGTATTGTGGACTATGTAGATTTATGCACTTATGGTATCTAACTGTATTTAAGTAGGAATTAAGCAGGAAGTAGAACATCCCTGCATTATTTTCTTACGGAATCTCTAAACATCATCTGCATGAGCTTATAGATTATGGAAGAGACTTACTGTCACAGTGCAGGACAAATAGCTCATTACCAGAGACCATTTTGAAAGGTATCCAATACCCATGAGTAACATGATTAACTGATTTTAAATACGCACTGCTGCGACCACAGGGGACTTTATGGACTTGAATGAAATAAAGCCTAGAAGGTTGCTCCTGTGTTCTCCTGTGTTATTGGAACCCCATGCTGTTAAATACCATTTACTTCAGTTATCTGACACTATTAGCATCACCCCCTGTTGGTCAGCTAATTAGACATAAACCTACTAAACAAAAATGAATTTTTATGTACTTGCTATGGCTTAAATCAAGTGTTTGATATTTAAATTATCATCTTGTTAAAGTTTATGATTTCTTCTGTATGGGTACAGAAGAACGTATAAAGAAAAACAGTCCACAAGAATAATTTGATTTGATGCGTATGCAATTGGAACAAAGGAGGACAAACAGCTAAAACTACAAACCCATTTTTACCTTACTTATTTTTAGAAATCACAGTGTCCTCTGAGACTCCTGTTATACTGTACATTTGACTATGTAACAAAACTGACACATACAACCGTGTTGACTTGTACCACTGCCAAGTAGGACACACCTCAAGCTAGTGCCAATCCTTTGGCCAACTACACCATTCAAAATACAAATATTTACACCATTGATATGCCTCATATTTTCCTCCTTACCCCACTGAATTTCATTTCACGAGAATATGCCCAAAGACACAGCTCAATTTCTTTCTCCTCCTTCGTGATTAGAAATTGAATCTGTAGAGAAAGAGACCAGGTTGCCCACTATATATATGATTATATGGTCCCTTAAAGCACTAACAAAATAGGGGCCAGGCACAGTGGCTCACTTCCCTAATCATAGCACTTTGGGAGGCCAAGGTGGGTGGATCACCTGAGGCCAGGAATTTGAGATCAGCCTGGCCAACACGGTGAAGCCCCATCTTTACTAAAAATACAAAAACTAGCCTGGCATGGTGGCAGGCGCCTGTAATCACAGCTACTAGGGAGGCTGAGGTAGAAGAATCACGTGAACCTGGGAGGCGGAGACTGCAGTGAGCCGAGATTGTACCACTGCACTCCAGGCGGGGCAACAGAGTGAGATTCTGTCTCAAAAATAGAAAAAAAAAAAAACCAACAAAAAAAAGACTAACAAGATAGGAACTGAAGAATAAAATACACCTGTGTCTACAATAATAATTAGACTGTGTCTACAGAAATAACTATAATGTTTCATGTTTAGGTGTTTTCAAGTTTAATTTTATGTATATCTTATAAAAACCTTGCAAGGCAGACCACGCAACAGTTTGTCTATTTACGCATTTAGAATCTAAAGCTCACAGTGGATAAGTGGCTTTATCAAAGTCACATAACTGGTAAGTAGCAAAAAATGAACAAGAATAGATGTTTCTGACTCCTAGTGTTGAATTTTTTTCATGAGTAGTTATCCAAATGTGCAGCACAGAGTTCTGTAGGGCTGCAGATTATCTCATTGAGTGTAAAGGAGAAGTCTTACTAATAGTTTCCTCAATTTAAATTAGCAGTATATGTGAAGGGCCGATGGTGACTTAGCTAACGTTAATAAATACTATCTATTTTTATGCCTAGCAATATTTTTGAACAAATGCAGCTTTTATTGTAATTAATGCATTATAAATTTAAATTGTAAATCAATTTAAATAAAGGTTTGTTGCTATATATTATCTCATTCATAGAGATCAATAATTACAACTCTTATCCTACAGAGGAGTTTATTATTATTATTATTATTTTAATAGGCCCTAGTAACCTAAGAGGTTGCAAATCCCAGTGCTGCTACTACCTTTGTCAGATGTATGGATACAGAACATACTTTCCAGGTAAAGTTTCCCAAGGATCTTGACTGTCATGCTTAGTTCTTATTTAAGAGGATTTCAAACTACCTTAGTAGATTTGAAAATTTTTTATCACTCAGATGTCTGTTAGTCTACATTGCCACATAAGCAGCTGGGATACAAGTCTGAGACTTTCAGGAGAAGATAGGATTAGAGATATAAATTTGGGAATACTCACTGAATGGGTGATTTTTAAATGCATAAAACACTATGCAATCCACGAATGTAGATAAAGAGGCCCAAGCATTGAGAAGAATGGCATGTCAACAATTGGAGTTCAAGAACACTGGGAGAAGAGTGAAATGTGATCCATAATGTAAAAGGAAAATCAAGATCAAGCAATGTCTGAAGCCAAGTGCAGACCGTGTTTTAAGGATGAAAATAGTTCGGCCATGTCAAGTACTATTGTTGAGTCAAGAAAGATGAGGACTAAGCATGAGACTCAGTGAGGAGGAGGCATTAATATGTATGGCATTGACACGAATAGTTTTTGTAGAAAGTTGGAGACAAAAGCCTAATCAGAGTAAATTATTAAAAATGAGACAAGAAAAATTAAAACCATAGTACTAACATGTCTTTTTTAAGAGTTTTGTTGTAAAGTTTGCAAAGAAATAAAACATCTCCTGGCCGGGCGCGGTGGCTCACGCTTGTAATCCCAGCACTTGGTGAGGCCGAGGCGGGCAGATCACGAGGTCAGGAGATCGAGACCATCCTGGCTAATACGGTGAAACCTGTCTCTACTAAAAATACAAAAAAAATTAGCCAGGCTTGGTGGCGGGCGCCTGTAGTCAGTCCCAGCTACTCGGGAGGCTGAGGCAGGAGAATGGCGTGAACTCGGGAGGTGGAGCTTGCAGTGAGCCGACATCGTGCCGCTGCACTCCAGCCTGGGCGACAGAGCGAGACTCCGTCTCAAAAAAACATAAATAAATAAAATAAAATAAAAGACAACTCCAGTAAGATTGATTCAACTCCTGGGAACTCGGGTTGTTGTTATTTTGATACTTTGAAGACAAGATTACTTAAAACATGTTTGTGTGCTGATGAAAATCTTCATTTGAGATAGAGAGGAGAGACTTTTTTTTTTTTTTTTTTTTGACCTGGAGTCTTGCTTTGCCCCCCAGGCTAGAGTGCAGTGGCGTCATCTCTGCTCAGTGCAGCCTCCGCCTCTCAGGTTCAAGCAATTCTACTGCCTCGGCCTCCCTAGTAGCTGGGATTAGAGGCGCCTGCTACCATGCCAGGCTAATTTTTTGTATTTTTAGTAGAAACAGGGTTTCGCCATGTTGGGCAGGCTGGTTTCGAACTCCTGACCTCAAGTGATCCGCCCACCTCGGCCTCCCAAAGTGGTGGGATATGCCCGGCTGAGAGGAGAGAGTTGAAGAACTATGTTCTTGGATAGTGAGAGAAGCTAATTGCATTAACTGAGCAAAGGGATGTTCTTCAATAGCAAGCAGAAAAAAAAAGTAAAACAAAAGACAAAGAGACAAATAAATGGGTGATGTGATAACAATTTGTGAAAGTTCTGTGCTGGTTGCTTTTGGGGTAGAAGATTCAAGGATATCAGTTGAATATAAAAATTGTAGAGAGATGTTTAAGTGTGTGAAGACTTAGATTTGTGTGAAGTCAACTTCTTCTAATGGAAGGTGCACACCCACACCCACTCAAAGCTTAAAAAGAGAAAAAAGCAAGTCAACATTATTTGGCTAGCAAAATAAAATTTTAAGAATACAGGGAAGATCTCCTTGACTATATATGAAGTGGTGATGATTCAAAAAACCAATAAAATTTTTGAAAAGGTCTGTTATTTGGCTCATTAAAATAAATTATTGGTTTAAGGATGGTGGCTGATAATTAAATTGAAATAAAAATGCTAATCCCAAAGAAAACTTGAACATGAATAATATTTATAAAATCCATCTGTCAATCAATTTGAGAATTAGTAAATCAGACATTCCTCTCGATCTTCCAAAAACTGGGAGAAAAAAATTGAATTTGAAGAAAGCATTAACGAAGAAATGATGAAATATGTAATTCACAAAAGATTTAAGCTAAAATTAAAGCATCACGATCTATTAAAATATTTCTTGTAGGCCGGGCGCAGTGGCTCACGCCTGTAATCCCAGCACTTTGGGAGGCCATGGTGGACGGATCACCAGGTCAGGAGAGGGAAACCATCCTGGCTAACACGGTGAAACCCCGTCTCTACTAAAAATATAAAAATAATTAGCCGGGCGTGGTGGCGGGCGCCTGTAGTCCCAGCTACTCGGGAGGCTGAGGCAGGAGAATGGTGAACCCGGGAGGCAGAGCTTGCAGTGAGCCAAGATCGCGCCACTGCACTCCAGCCTGGGCAACAGAGAGAGACTCCATCTCAAAAAAAAAAACAAAAAAACAGAATTATGCTAATTGAAATTATAAGAGAAGACTATATCTATTTAATTTTTTTACCTCAGTTGTCATTGTTTATAATAAATCTCCCAAAGATGAGGATGATTTCATAGAAATGTTATAGATTTTACACACCATGGTACCAAAGGAGTAAGCCATGGGCTGATTAATGATTATGAAATCATTTTGAGGACAAACAAAGAAATGTATTATTCAGGCTGGTTGTATATTTTATCTACCAAGTCTGTTTTCTATGACTGTTAGGCTTATTTCCAAAAAATCAAATCTAATATCAAACAATGGAAATCTTACATGCTTAAGATAATAAAAGGCACACGACAAATTAAAAAGATGATTATTCAATAAATAGTTTCAATTATTTTTAATCAATTATATCATTGTTGGAATACGTGTGCAAGATCCATCTAAGACTATTCTAAAAGAAACATGTTAAAAGTATGAAAAACATTGTTTTATGTAATTATTTTAATTCCAGCTATATTTATACAAAAATTTTAAATATAATAAAATGTTATAGTTGAAAAACTGTGACGTTGTTACAAGATGAATAGTGTACAACATGTAAATACATGGAAATACAAATAAATTCCCCTTAATGTGATATAAAAAATGTAAAATTGGTTAAAAATTTGGACTCTGAAATTCTGTATGTGTGCCCCAACTCTGCCATTTTGTAGTGTCATGACCTTGAAAATGTACTTAACCTTTGAAGTTTTCTTTCCTCTGTATATAATGTCTATGTTTTGACACTTCCTAACACAGGCCAATATTTAGCAAGGTCTTTTAACTCCTCCAAATACATTATGTTGTTTTAAAACACGAGAGAGCAATAGAGACTGGACTTTACCTTTCACAGTTGGGGAATAGAGGTGATGATTTACAACACAGACCTCACAGCAAAGAAGTCATAATGTCATTTTAGAAAGCAGTATTTCTTCCTCATTGTTGTCACGGTAATAAAGTTTAGAAGAACTTAGATAATGCTAATGACGATGGCAATATAATGTGAGAGCCATTTAACTTACAAAGAGCACAAAGTTAAAACAATAAACAGGCACTGAGTTTTTGTATCATAACAAAATATGGTTAATTCAACTGTCTGAACATAAAGTAAAAGAATTAAGAAGAATCAAAGAGGTTTAGTAAAGGGGTTTAATGATACAGGTAAACTTTCTAAGACATTAATAAGAGTATTCATGTTACGTGGATAGACTTCTAAGGAATAAGTAGGCATCATTTAATTAATGTCAATTTAATATAAATGCAACATGAAGCATTTTTGCTGTTTTGAAATTCTTACAAATTGATTTTTCTTTAAAATAAGCAAACATAAAAACCCATCAAACAAATTCTTAGACTGATGTATACTTGGTAACCTTGATAATTTTGCATTGTTTCCTTAAAATACACATTATATTGTTATTTGATCAGCCAATTCATCTGCAATCAGATGTCATTGCAACTTTTTTTCAAGTAAACTTATTTTATTGTCTCAATTCTTTTGATCCTTAGTCTTCTGTTCACATGAAAATTTTTATAGATGCATAAGTTTGCAATTAGTTCTTCCTTTTTGTTTTCATTACATCACAAGCAGCTCAGACAGGAGAGAAGTTAGAAATGAGAGCTACTATGTTCAGGGTAAAATACTGCTGTTGAATTAGTTCTTATGTGGTAATGAGAATTCTATGACGGCATCTGTGATTGTCACACCTTAGTACCAACACCTATGTATGACCTCGCTCCCCACCCACATCCTACCATGAGTACTGACAGAACTTGTGATTTATTTCTAGAGAATAGAATTTGGCAGAGGTGAAAGAATTTTTTAGATGTAATTAGGAACTCTTACGAGCTGACTCTGAATTAATCAAAGTGGAAATTATCCTGAATAAGCCTGACCTAATCAGGCAAACCCTTTAACCAAGGGTCCAGGCCTTGTGGTAACTTAATATGAAGTAACAGAAAAGTAACACATTCTGATTTTAAGCTCAGCTATATTTAAAACTGCTCTATTAACGCGACAATAAAAAGGGAGGGTAATAAATGCAAGATTATTTGAAACTTATAAGAAGAGAGTCTACCTCTTATTCAATCGTTTTTGTCTTTGAAAATTATACACTATATACAGTATGTTATAAATTAAGTATATTATATATAATATATAACATATATTATACATAATCATGAAAACAAAGAATTATTTTAAAAAACATCTTAACACCCATTGTTTGATGTTAACGAGACAAGATATCGAAATCTATCTGTTAATGTTCCTACCGATGGCAGGTAAAAAGCAGATGATATTAATACATCAGAAGTGTTTAGTGAAAACAAACTTGTTATTCCAAACAAGTGTGATTTAAATATATACCATGACACTTAACAGCATAAATAAGAAGAGTTATAAATGCTAGAGGAAAGTTTTCAAGTAAAACTTCTGAATAAATTAATTGTAAATTAATATACATTTTGGGGACTATTTAGAATCCTAGTTTGTTTTAACTTTCACTAAGATTATGTGTAGAAATTTTGCTTTAATCCATTTTTCTGTGGCTTCTTATTTATTTATTTATTTATTTTGAGGCAGAGTTTTGCTCTTGTTGTCCAGTGGCGCGATCTCCACTCACTGCAACCTTCACCTCCCAGGTTCAAGCGATTCTCCTGTCTCAGCCTCCCGAATAGCTGAGATTACAGGCGCCTGCCACCACTCCTGGCTATTTTTTTTTTCTTTTGTATTTTTAGTAGAGACGAGGTTTCGCCATATTGGCCAGGCTGATCTCAAACTCCTGACTTCAGGTGACTCGCCCCCCTAGGCCTCCCGAAGTGCTGGGATTACAGGAGTGAGCCACCGTGCCTGGTCTGTGGCTTCATATTCATTAAAAGCCAATGTGGAAAAATAATATCATAGAGTGGTAGCAAGTTTATGTTTTCAGTAACCACAACTAATCTCATTCCCAGTTCACCGAACTAGCTCTAAAGGCCCACAGATTTTTGTTTAGTCTTGCAGGCCATTAATAAAACTCCACCTGATGATAACTGTTTCAGATGCAGACTTCTTAGAATTTCCGAAGTTCACATTTAAAGAATTTCCTGTGGTGGGCATGTAACGTTTCACTTTGAAAGAAACAAGAGAAGCCAATGCGTGGCTCACGCCTGTAATCCCAACACTTTGGGAGGACAATGAGGATGGATCAATTGAGGTCAGGACTTCAAGACCAGCCTGGCCAACATGGTGAAACCCTGTCTCTATTAAAAATACAAAAATTAGCCAGGTGCTTTGTCGGGTGCCTGTAATCCCAACTATTTGGGAGACTGAGGCAGGAGAATCACTTGAAGCAGGGAAGTGGAGGTTGCAGTGAGCTGAGATCATGCCACTGTACTCCAGGCTGGGTGACAGAACAAGACTCTGTCTCAAAACAAACAAATAAAAAAGCCAATGCTGACTGAGAAATTTAACAGAGAAAAATAAATTATTGTAAGCATTTTTTAAACCTCAGAATTTTGGAGGGTATGACCAGTCAATAGGATCCATGAGATAAAAAAGATGCAGAAGCTTGACAAGATGACTTCTCTGGGCCCTTCAGTTTCAGTAACCTATGATTCTGGTCTCTGGTTGAGCTGTTGCTTTCCCGACAAGGAGGTTAGGACCTATGGTGAGACTGATTCACACTGATAAGATTTGCCTGGGCTCTACTCTCTTCTTGCCTCAATCTCTGCCTGAACATTCTTCCTATTTCATTTCCAGCTTTGAAATCCTTTTTTCTCCTCCATCTCTATTTTTATAGCATTCAAGATAATTGAACTAAGCATGCCAAACGGCACAGGCAGGTTTTATTTACAGAGTATGGATTGCTAACCACACTACGCTGGCTTTCCATTGATACATGCCAAAGCGCTCCAAACTACGACTGCTTACCAACTATAGGAACATTTTATTCCACCTCCACCCTTCTAGTCTTGGTTATGTATACAAGGCATATTTTTCATTGATCCCTTTCCTTCTTGCCCAGAAGGGGGCTCCAAAAAATAAAAAACAATAAAAAACAACAAACAAAAAAACCTTATTCTCCCTGACACAGATTAATGGTCATGCACTATCGGTCCTCTGGAACAGCAGCCCCCAACCGTTTTTGGCAGCAGGGACAGGTTTCCCACGAAACTTGGGTGTAGGGCAAAGATTTTAGGATGGAACTGTTCCATGTTAGATCAATAGGCATTAGTTAGATTCTGTCTGTCTCTCTTTTTCTTTCTTTTTTTTTTTTTTTTTTTTTGGACCCAGTCTTGCTCTATCACCCAGGCTGGAGAGCAGTGATCTCTGCTCACTGCAACCTTCACCTCCCAGGCTCAAGCACTTCTCCTGCCTCAGCCTCCTGAGTAGCTGGGATTATAGGCGCGCACCACCACTCCCGGCTAATTTGTGTATTTTTAGTAGAGACAGGGTTTCACCATGCTGGTCAGGCTGATTTTGAACTCCTGACCTCAAATGATCCACCCACCTTAGCCTCCCAAAATGCTGGGATTACAGGCGTGAGCCATGGCACCCAGCCAGTTACATTCTTACAAGGAATACACAACCCAGATCGTTTGCATGCACAGTTGACAATAGGAGTCACTCTCCTGTGAGACTCTAATGCCACAGCTGATCCGACAGGAGGCCAAGCTCAGGTGGTAATGTGAGCAATGGCGAGCGGCTGTAAATACAGATGAAGCTTTCCTGGCTCACTGCTGCTCACCTCCTGCTATGCAGCCTGGCTCCTAACAGGCCACTACAGGTACCAGGTCCATGGCCCAGGGGTTGGGGACCCCTGCTCTGGAGGAACTCATGTGTTCTTTATCGTTTTTACTACGAAGTTTCCCTCTTATGATCTGTGTCTTGCATTAATGTTTCCCCCCGATCCTTT
Source organism: Pongo abelii (assembly GCF_028885655.2). Lineage (NCBI taxonomy): Eukaryota > Metazoa > Chordata > Mammalia > Primates > Hominidae > Pongo > Pongo abelii. The sequence goes on along the minus strand of NC_071991.2, from coordinate 143,942,291 downwards.
ATAACCCTCCCGCAAGAACAGTGCTTTTATCTCACTTATTTATACAGAGGCAGAGCTTTGTGGAGGTCTTAATAAGCACTCAATAAACATGTATTCGTTTATTATTCATGGGGCTGCATGATGTCATCAACTAGATAAAGCTCACTTTTCAGTAGAACTGTGAGACTAGTGACTAGTTCGTGTCTTACATACTGTTTCTTGCCCTGCTCCTGTGCCTCTGCCATACTACTAAGACATAGCTTCATTTACCCTTCACATTTTGTTAGTATCTAAAGCAAAATACCATTTTCTTTTGGTTTCCTTTTTGGACACATAGCAATTAGCAGATATTTTGTAAAATTCTGGTGGTAAAAATTATGATGTTTAAAATTGCATATTGAAAGTGAAGTGGAGTGGAAAGAAATGAATGGTTCTAAGGTATCATGCTGACCTTGTCATCAACAAAGTGTGTGGCAGTTTGGGCTTCTCAGGTTTTGTGTGGGTGTAAGAATGAGAGAGAGAGTGTTTGTCTTCTCTCTTCAGCGTAGCAGTTTGTGCTATAAAGATAGTGGAAAAGCTCTATCTGCCTTGGCCTTTGCTGAGTGGAGTATTGAGATTGAAGAGATGTCAACAACAGAATGACCTCAACGGTCTTATCAGGTGCTGTCAGCAAACCTTGTATAATTAACCCAAAGGACCCTAACATGCCTTTAAGAACAATCTCTTTGTTTGGGTTCTTCCTTTCACCTCGCCTCTCAAATCCTACACAGTACAGGAGAAAAAATGCAAAGTGATTAGAACATGTGAGTGAAAAACACAGCTTAAATTATGCACACACATAAAAAATGAGTACCATTATCAGGCCATGGTATCTCTTGTCAATTTTATATCTTATTATCTAGTCCACATCCAGCCCATAATAATCAAGTACAACCACCAAGCCACTTAGAAAGAATGTATGCCTCTCTTTCTTAACAATTTGCACTTGAAGAACTCAGTGTTTGCTAAATTTTAAATCCATTCCAATTAGTAGTGTTAGCTATAAAAATGCAGAACCATCTGTTCATTGACCTTGCATTCTGACATTTCATATTACTCTCCAGACTGTTCCAACAGCTCTTTCTCAACTTAGTTAATGCCAGACTTTCGTATTTCTAATCATGGGTATTATTTTTACTAGAATTTTTGTAATTTTATGGTGTTTTCTCTAAATGTTCTTAAGGTATGTAACTACTGGACTGAATTGTTTAACTGCCAGGCTGAAGGTAATATTCTAGTTAAAGGTAGTTGGCCGGGAGCAGTGGCTCATGCCAGTAATCCAGCACCTTGGGAGGCCGAGGTGGGCTGATCCCTTAGGTCAGGAGTTCTAGACCAGCCTGCCCAACATGATGAAACTCCGTCTCTACTAAAAATATGAAAATTAGCAGGGCATGGTGGCCCATGCCTGTAGTCCCAGCTATTTGGGAGGCTGAGGCAAGAGAATGGCTTGAACCCGGGAGGCAGAGGTTGAAGTGAGCCGAGATCATGCCATTGAACTCCAACCTGGGCTACAAAGTAAGACTGCGTCTCAGAAAAAGAAAAAGAAAAAAAAAAAAGCTAGTTCAATAAGATACATGGGAGAATTAACAGATAGCAACACTGCATAAGGAAGTTTGTTTGAAATATCATTTTAAGATACATATGAGAAAGTAATTGTATTTCAACTATGTTTTTTAAACTAAATGACCTTTAGTTTCCTAAATTATCACTTAGGATAACAAAAACTTGTCATAACAGGGATAATTTACCTTGGTAAATATAATATGCTGGAGTTTCAAATCTAGTAAAGATAGTTTAGAGCTCACTGTTTGATTGGTCTCTGGCTATGCTGATTTGGTGATATGGTAACCTGAAAACATTCCCTTCAGAATTTTGGTATTGTAGTGAAGAATCATTGCAACAAAAAAAGTTTTCTGTTTCAAAGTTAAATAGCAGGAAAACACTGCTTTTCAATTCTTTTTACAATAGCATCTTCTTTATTTCCTTTCCTCTTTTATCTTTAGTCATTTATAATTTTTTATGATTAAACAGGGGTTATATCCACAAATACGATATTTTGAAAACTACAGAAAACTATGATAAAATATTTACATTGTTCATAATTTCAACAGAAAAAATTACTGTAAAATTTATTTAAAAATCATATCTTATTTTGATTTTAGATTTCTCACTGACATTTTCTCCATTTACCAATTATATATAGATAAGAGTAAAAACTAACATTGGTCTAAAACATAGCCTTTACTTTATTTTATGCTATTAAAAAATACGCAATAATTTAAGGACATTTTCCCCATTTACCAATTATATATAGATAAGAGTAAACACTAACGTTTGTCTAAAATATAGCCTTTACTTTATTTTATGCTATTAAAAAATAAGCAATAATTTAAGAATGCAACAAATGAAATATCCTATATTTTACATACATTGATAATTTAAAAATTCTAAATTGCCTTTTACACAATTTATAATTCAGTCATCTCAGATTGTCTTAAATAAATTCATATTTTTAACAGCATATTTTAAAAAATCATCAGTTTAAATGTTTCAGGTATTTCTGCAAATTCCTTTTCTTTCTTTCAAAATAAATTAATTGAAGTTGGTGATTTCTTTAAAATTTTTGCCATACACTTTAGTTTGCACAGATGATTCTAATGCATGAGTGTGGTTATTTTTACTGTCATTGCAGCAAAGGCAGAACGTATCAGATGAGTCAAACATATTGTACTTGTACATTTAAGATTTTAAATCTTATGCTGATGACTGTTTTCTTTACAAAAAAAAAAAAAGAGAGAGAAGGTGTGAAATTAAGTCACTCTTGTCAAACCTCAGATTTCTAGTCTGGTCAGAGTGGGAATGTTCTCTAAGCGTGTGTTTCCAAATAAGCAAATGCTAACATCTACCAAAATTTTCATCCACTATTCTTACACAAATCTTCATAAAATTTGTTGTTCATCTTTCAGCAATAAGCAGAAGAAATAATCTGCTAGAGAATAAAGTTAACATTGAAAGACATATAGCCCAGAGCAGAAAAAAAAAAAAAAAAAAAAACTTCTTTACCAAACACAGTAACCTTTGAAAAACAGAAAAAATGGAAAGGCATCTTGTGTTTCTAGATCCCAAGTGTGGAAAATGCCTACTGCCCATGACTCCAGTGCAGTTTCACTTGCTGTGCAGTGTGGTGTGCTTGAGAAGCAATCCTGCATTCTAATTCTGCAGTTATATTTGAAAAACTACTATGAAATAATAGCCAAGTGAATTTTGCAAATGAAGAATAATAGAGAAATAATATGTTACCCTAAAATGTTAGCATGTCTTACAGGCATAAAATAATTGAAATGTTGTGGTACTAGCATAAGAATTGACAGACAGATAAATGGGACAATATAGCTCCAAACCAGAACTCAAGATAGTAAGTATTTAGCACAGTATTACTCAAATCCTACATGTCTTTATTAGATAGATACACCTTATTCCATGTAACAAGAGGGAAAACATCTATTCAATTAAATGATATGCTTTTTAATATCTAGAAAGCTTGTATATGTTGCAAGTTTTTTACCCTTGATTAATGACAGATTTTTATCATGCATATACATACAAATTTATAAGGCAAATATATTAACAGTCTATAATTACTTCACATTTGGAATTTAACTTGTCTAAATCACTTTTAGGTTTAGAGTTCTTGATGTTTGTGCTTTTCCACACAGTGTCATCCCTTGGCTTACAAAGAGCATTGGTTATGTGGTATTTTTGAAGAGCTTTTGATGTTGGCATCTGACATCTGACTTTGCAATTATGTAAGACCAGTCAACGTTTGATTTCAACTTGTAGTATGTTGGTAAAACATATTAGATTCACCACGTCCTTCAAATACTTCTCCAGCAATTTGGTACCTAGGGTTTTCAAGAGTACCCCACTATCATCTCTGAAGAATAATCTTCCACAGGAACACTCATTCTCCAAGTTTTAACGCTGAGGTATTTGAGGTTTGCACATGCACAGGTAAACGGCAAGCATAATCTGACTCTACCTCCGTGAACATGATTTTGAGTTTATTGGCTGTAAACAATCCAGTTGAAATAAATTTATCTTACAATCAATAAAATTCAATGTGCTACAAACATCAAGAATGAAGGCTGCAAATATAGGATTTTCAATAAAGCACTAAAATGATTTTCTTAAAAATTTTAAACTATTTGTAGGAATGAACAATAGTGCCTGCCACACCTACCCCAAAAGATGCTTTGAGAATCAAAATGCATTCAGGTATGGGCATAAAACTTCTTAAACTACAAAGCACTGTACAGCATGTAATACTCTAAAAGGAACATTTCAACATGTCTTTTTGTTCGTTTGTTTTTCAGGGTTTTTTTTGTTTTTGTTTTTGAAATTAAAACTAGAATTAAATACTAAAGTTGCTTTTTCACAGCTTGCTTTCCGCCTAATTATAAAGAAGATTTATCATTAAAAATCATTAAAATCCTGTTTTTGTAGCAATAAGTAAGCATTATTACTATGTTATGTGTGATTAAATTGTTTTCTTTGTATAGTAGCATGATAGTACTACTGCACAAAATGGCCACAACTGTTTTTCTATCTTTCCTTCATTTTACATGCTGATACATTGCATGCATCCTGTCATCTATGCTAAAATATGTAATAATCAGAACTTGTTCCAAGTCTTCAGTATAATCGAAAGTACTTACAATCCTTACTGAATCCTTTAATTGTAATGAAAATTGGCATTAAAATAATTTGATTAGAGATACGTAGGATTTAAGACCTATAATTTTTGCATGATCTATCACATTTCTTGTAAAATTTCTTATTTAACAAATTACATTCTGAATATGATTCAAATTAGTGGCATTTCATTTAGGACTTATAATCTGATCATTTTGTAAAAATTGATCAGGCTTAGAAAAATAACGTGAATAAAATAAGATAGTTAAAATGCAAACAAAATGTGGACATGTATCAAAATGTTTAAACAGAAGGATAGATAAGTTCACTTTAATAATTATTAAACATTATTATCTGAACTCTTAGCCTTTTGCAGAAAGGCAAAAGAGAAAATGTAGTGAATTACACTTTCTTGCTGATAAAAGGAATTTCAATAGATAATCTAGGAAGAGATATTTTCTTCTTGGCACTACAGCTAGACAGACTTTCTGGAAAAATATCAGTCAGTATCTTCAATTGCCTTTTGCAAAAGTGAAGTATTCTTTTATTACCACTTTTATATTATCATCAATAAAACATTAAAGCACAGAATTAAATCTTATTTTAGCAAAGATTTGCCTTCCCAAAACTCATAAAATATGATGTAGGGACAGCTCTGAAACCAACCCATAAGGCTAATATTTTTCAAGCAGAGATAAAATAAGAATCTTAGTAGATCCGATTCTACTTCCTTAGGGCATGATCATGGCAATTTGATCGCTGACATTTGTTAACCATAGACTGGTTTTTGAAGGGTTGCCTGTTTAGCAAATAAAAATACAGGATGTCCATTTAAATTTGAATTTGAGATAAATAACAAATTTTTAGTAAGATAATCCCATGCAATACTTGGTACATGTTTATACTATTTTTTAAATTATTTATCTAAAATTCGATTAAGCTATGTTCTATATTTTATCTGTCAACCCTAGCTTTAGCATTCTGTTTTCTTTCATTACAAGAATAAGGTCATGATGAGATTATTCAGGAAAAAACATCACCTCTTGCTTTAATTTGGTTTTCATAAGCAGCAAACAAACATGGAAAACTTTGAAAAATATTAGATGTTAGGAAAGCCAAGTTGCTTAACCAAAAAAAAAAAAAAAAGGTAATCCTGTCTCCTGAGTTAAAATTGGCTTTCAATATGATTCATTTCTCTCTTCAACCCTATGTATTTCTTTTTTTTTTTTTTTTTTTTTTTGAGGCGGAATCTCGCTCTATCGCCCAGGCTGGAGTGCAGTGGTGCGATCTCGGCTCACTGCAAGCTCAGCCTCCCGGGTTCACGCCATTCTCCTGCCTCAGCCTCCCGAGTAGCTGGGACTATAGGCACCCACCACCACACCTGGCTAATTTTTTGTATTTTTAGTAGAGACAGGGTTTCACCGTGTTAGCCAGATGGTCTCGATCTCCTGACCTCGTGATCCGCCCGCCTTGGCCTCCCAAAGTGCTGGGATTAGAGGCGTGAGCCACCGCGCCCGGCTGTATTTCATTTTTTGTATTTAATAACATTACATTACTCTGAGGAGGGTGTTTTATGATTTTTTTAAATTAGACTGACAAATGGACCATTGTATGAAAAGAGTAAAATCACACCTGTAACTGGTTCTAAACAAAGCTTGAGTAAAGACTTCGTGTTATATCACTAGGAGTTTCTTGGCTTCATTCACATCTACTTTTGTTTATTCATAATTTCCATATAGACCTAAGTTATCTGACAGTAACTCTAGTTACATATATTTAAATAGATATTCTTGAAATATGTAAATACAAAAAACTTGGTATAACCAAATGACCCTATTTCCAGAGATGGTATTAATAGAACATGCAAGTTCGATATGCAAACATTGAATATTCATGTAACTATTATCAAAGATTCACAAAATCCTACCTTCAGCCTCCTCTACGAATATGAAAATTATCTTAGGACATGTCACTATGGAATAATTGTATATCCCATACAAGAAAAAACCTCAAAGTCTGGGTAAATCAAAGCTTTTGGTTTCATCAAATTTGAAGGGAATTTGAAGTATCTTTTTAAATAGAAAATTTAAAAGCAGAATTTATTCCTCTGCAAGCCCTGTGTATATAAGTGTGTGTGTGCATGCATGTATGTACATGCGTATGTGTATGTATGTACACATAGCATTATACTAGATTCTATGGAGACAAATACAAACACACTGAAATTTCTTTCCTTATGGAATTTTGTTACAGGTTTGAGGAAGAGAGAGATAATGACTGAGAGAGACAGAGAGACCCCCCAGATTCAAGCAATTCTCCTGCCTCAGCCTCCTGAGTAGCTGGGATTACAGGCACCCGCCACCACGCCCAGCTAATTTTTGTATTTTTTTAGTAGAGAAGGGGTTTCACCATGTTGGCCAGGCTGGTCTCGAACTCCTGACCTCAGGTGATCTACCCGCCTCGGCCTCCCAAAGTGCTGGGATTACAGGCATAAGCCACTGTGCCTGGCCTAAAACCTTTGTAAAAAAAATATTTTCTGTATCTAATATAGATTTTGCTTGTGGTTACTCTGAGGCTTATATAAAATACACTTATAACAGGCTATTTTATACGGATAGCAACTTAATTCTGACCACATTAAAGACTCTATATTCTTAAAAAGAAAAAAAAAAAGAAGTTCTGTTTAACTCTGACTGGGCAGTGGAGCATGGAGTAGTTATTTTCATCTAAAGGAATAAGAAGGCTTCGTAGGTAAACACCAGCTGAGCAAATGTTGAGCCATGAGTGGGTATTAACTAGGTAAGGGGAACGGAGGTGAAGCATAGAAGAGGAGGAAAATGCATTCCAGGCAAAGAAAACAGCAGGCTGTTTGCCTCACACCAGAAAACTCCTCTATTGTTTTCCATAATTAGATGGGATACGAGTAATCTTCTATTGATGGTCTTTGGACTCCATGATAACTTTATATTTGATGCGGAGAAGCATCAGAATAATCACTCTTTACACAGGACTGATATTCGATTTAAATACATGCAGATCTCCATCTACAGTAGTTAAATGCTCACACGTGAAGCACAGAGTCTCTGTTAGCTCTTGGCTCCTAGATCCAGTGATTGGTTTGTTCCTCAGTATTTGCTACCAAGCAGATTGATAGAAAATGCCAGCATTTTAGAGTAATATGTGTGCAATGCTAGACTATAGAAATACATGTGTGTACTTTGGACAGGTATCTGTAAACGTTACCTATGCCTGCCCCAGAAAACATCGTTTCTCTCTCTCTCCCCCAGCCCCCATATACCTGTACATCCATTTGTTCCCTCTCTTCGCGCTCTCATCTCAGCAAATGAGACGGTGGCGAGAGGGTTGAAAAGGCTATCTTTGCATTGGTAGGAAAACAAATCCTTCAGAATAATCGTCACCTGAAAATATCTCACTATTTTGCAAAAGTCATTGCCTATATTATTTTCTATTTTCAAGGATCAAATACCCGTTTTTGGCTTTCATAGTCTAGAGGTTTGCTGTTTTACCATTTCAAACTCATTTATGTGTAAGTTATAATTGTGCACACATGCAAGATACAAATTCTTCTTTTAAATCTTGGTACATAGACTAATGAATAAAATCATAATCACAGGCTGGGTGTGGTGGCTAACACCTGTAATCCCAGCACTTTGGGAGGCTGGAAAGCAGAACTGTTTGAGCCCAGGAGTCTGAGACCAGCCTGGGCAACATAATGAGACCTCGTCTCTACAAGAAAAATTAAAAAAAAAAAAAAAAGCCAGGTTATGCGCCATATTCCAGTGGTCTCAGCCACTCAGGAGGCTGAGGTTGGAGTATCACATGAGCCTGGGATGTGGAGATTGCAGTGAGCTGTGTTCACGCCACTGTGCTCCAGCCTTGGTGACAGAGCTAGATGCTGTCTCTAAAAAGTAAAAAATAAAACAGTGATCGTGTGCATTCCAAGATAAAATAATTAAAGATGATTTGAATCTTAATTGATTTTCTACTTAATGATTAGGATCTAGTCCTTCTTCAAACTAGCAGTAGTTTCCTCTCACTTTTAAAAACGCTCTTTAAGTAGTTTTTTTTTCTTTTTTATGTTAGAACAACCTCATGTAAAATCATGGAGACACTAAGAGGACCCAAATTTGTACATATCCCAGAACAAATAAAGTAATCCACTTGTGTAAGTGCTAACATTTAAGCTTAAATTTTTTATTTTGAAATAATTATAAATTCACTAGAAGGTGCAAAGATAGGGGGGTCCTGGGTACTTTTCATCAAGTTTCTGCCATGAATTCATTTTACGTAACTATAGCACACTATTTAAACCAGGAAATTGACGTTGATACAATATATGTATATAGTTTATATCAGTTTATCACATGTATAATGTATAGGCACTACTACAATCTAAATGCAAAACTGTTCCATCTCAGACCCATCCTCTCCCTGCACTACAGCCATGGTTAACCCATGATCACCACTAATCTGTTTCCAATCCCTGTACTGTCTTTATTTCAAGAAGGTTGTGACCTTCTGAGATTGGCTTTTTTCACTCAGCATAATGCCCTTGAGATCCATCCAAGTTGGTGCATCTAACAACACCTTTTGTTGTTCTTGTTGTTGTTAGGTCTTCTTTTGTTTTTGCTGAGCAGTATTTCACGATATAGATGTGCCACAACCTGTTTAACTATTCACTTATTGAGGGGTATGTTAGTTTTTCCAGTTTAGGGCCGTTAAAAATAGAACTGCTGTGAACAATCATGTACAGATTGTTGTGCATACATACATTTTTTACTTTCATAGATGAAATATTTTTAGTTTTGATAAAGTCCAATTAATTCTGTTTTTTTTTTTCCTTTATGGATTATGCTTTTGGTATCATGTCTAAGAACATGTCAGCAGGCCCTGGGGCTCAAAAATGTGCCTCGATGTTATATTCTAAAAGTTTGTAGTTTTATGTTTTCCATTTAAATTACAATCAACTTGAGATAATTTTGGTAGAAGAACTTAGAGAAAGTTCTGGGTGAAAGAGAAATCTGTCTTTAAATCAAAAGTATTTCCGTGGAAGCATTACTAGTAAATTACCGAGAGCTCCTAGAAGAAAGGGACCTATATCTCCAAGCCTCCATGATTTGGTTTTGATTATTTGTCTCACTATAGATAAATATTTACTTTTTTTTTTACTTTTTTTTTTTTTTTTTTAGACGGAGTTTCACTTTTGTTGCCCAGGCTGGAGTGCAACGGTGTGATCTCGGCTCACCACAACCTCTGCATCCCAGGTTCAAGGAATTCTCCTGCCTCATCCTCCCGAGTAGCTGGGATTACAGGCATGTGCCACCACACCTGACTAATTTTGTGTTTTTAGTAGAGACAGGGTTTCTCCATGTTGGTCAGGCTGGTCTCAAACTCCTAGCCTTAGGTGACCCACCCGCCTCAGCCTCCCAAAGTGCTGGGATTACAGGAGTGAGCCACCACGCCCCGGCCAATATTTACTTTTATACCATGTTTTGTATTTTTAATTTTGTGTTCCTTGTTTTAAGGAATAGAGTCTCCCTCTTCCCCAACCCTAAATAACATTGTATGGGTATGCAGTCTCTAACACCTTCCCTATGGTGTAAGAAACATTCAGATTGTGTGTGGAAATGGATGTGAACTAAAAGTATATATGAACACTTGTGGGAACAAAATGACACAAAGAAGCTACAGAGTTAGAAAATCATATTAAAAGGGAGACTTTTTTAAAAAAAACCTGAAGGATGGAAAAGGGTAACTGTTTTCTTCTATGAGACCTTTCTCCAGAGAAAACCGTCAAAAGCAAAGCTATCAAAGAGATTCCGCAGTAGCTCTCAGACAGAACAACAGTCCAAAGCGCTCTTCAAGAGAAAATCTAATGTTGGGAGGCTCCTTCTTATAGTGAGAGCACAGAGGAGGGCTCCTTCTTAAGAGAAGGTCAACAACTCCGCAAGTGCCTGAATTTGGTCGTCAACTCAACAGCAAGAATCTCAAGAGACATTTTTCTCTCGTTTAGCATTCCAGTAGCTCTTTTTTAAAATTACATCTCTTAAGAATTTACATGTAATAAAATGTATTCATTTTCAGTGTGCATATGGAGAAATTTTAGAAACTGTATATACCATCATAACTAACACTACATTCAAGATGTTGACCATAGCATATTTTTGTCATAATGAAAACTCTCAACATACAGGTTTTGATGTGAATTTCAGAACAGGGTAGACAAGCATAGTCAGTGGAAAGCTTCAAATCATTTACCAGTAATTTCTGAGCATTTGGCCACTGGCAGACATTTTGCTAGGTACTAGGGAGGCAAAGATAAAAATGTAATAAGCTCTGATTTCACAGTTTAATAAGAACTCAAAGTCTTATGGGTGAAAGAAGTACAGAGACACTGACTCTACTACAAGTGATCACAGTGGAGGGAGTTTGGGATGTGATCAGTGAAGGTTGAAAACTGTATAACTTTTTGCCTGCATGGAAGAGGTGCAAGAATAGAAAAGGTGAGTGAGGATATTAGCCTACATGTGCAGGGAAGCAATGAGGAATAATATTGATAACTGAAGTGGGGCATGAACAGGTTCACAAATGTGTGAATGTCATTCTTTCAAGTCATAAACCAATAGAGGGAAAGTAATACATTGCTTCCACTGAAATACCCTCTTCATTACCCTTGCAGAGGAGGAGTAGAAGTGGTGACATTGTCATGGGACCTGAGATCTCTTAGAGGAGGCATGGATATCTACAGGTAGAATTCCATCTTTGATGGTTTCATGCATACAATACAGAAAAAAATGGCATGCATACAATTCATAACCTTTTATTTTTCAAACTCTCAGGTGCCACGAAAGAAAAGACAGGGGAACTAGCTAGTGACAGATTTTAGTTCTCTAAGAATCTCACAAATAATTCTCGAGTGTTGGAGACTGATGGGATGCTTTTTTTTTTTTTTTTTTTTGATACGGAGTCTTACTCTGTTGCCCCGGCTGGAGGCTGGAGTGCAGTGGCGCGATCTCGGCTCACTGCAACCTCCACCTGCCGGGTTCACGCCATTCTCCTGCCTCTGCCTCCTGAGTAGCTGGGACTACAGGCGCCCGCCACCATGCCCGGCTCATTTTTGTATTTTTAGTAGAGACGAGGTTTCACCGTGTTAGCCAGGATGGTCTCCATCTCCCGACCTCATGATCCACCCACCTCGGCCTCCCAAAGTGCTGGGATTACAGGCGTGAGCCACCGCGCCCGGCCAGGATGCTTTAATTAAGCTGCTATAGGACTTCCAACCTTCTCTATGCCTCCTGCCTACTGAGTTTATTTTGCTGATCTCTGAATCTTAAATAGATTGGGCTTCTTCTGCTATGGTGGAGACTGGGTAACTATTTATCAAGCTCATTTTATCTTCTTCCTAGGCATGCATAGGGATTATATATTTTCTGGAACCTTGGCAGATAGGTATGGTCATGTGACTGAGTTTTAAATAAATGCATTTATTCCAGAACTGACCCTTGAAAACTTTCCAGGCACAATTCTCCATATTTCATCAGTCTAGTACAGATAAGCATGGTGATCCTAGAAGCCAATGATGAGGATTCCATAGACATTGGGGAAATGAGCTAGAGTCCTTGAATTATTGCTTTGAAAAGAGTTACCAACCGAGAGTACCAGTTTTGTAAATGAGCAAGAAATAATTTTCTATCATGTTTGGGCCATGACACATTTAGGAATTCATTTTTTAACACTTGTTGCCTTAAATAAAATACTCCTTAACTGATATTAATAATATGATTACTAAGAGAGAAATGTGACTTGGATTTGAAAATGGATTTTTCCTCTCCTTACATAAAAACGTGCACCATGGAAAACTAATACTCAATAAGAAATTAAATGTGTGTTATAGTCTAAGAAGTTAACATACTTAATCCTTACTTTTTTTCAGGGTGTGAGATAAGAGGCATGTGTTTCTACTCTGATATTCACTGACTTCTCTGAGCAGTGCATCTTTACTTATAGTTTAGGTCAATACAATATTTGAAAATAGAAAAGTAAATTACAGTCATCATGCTGATCACCCAACATTTCAAGAATAGCTGCATCATCTTGACTCTTAAAGAAGTTTCAGGTTGATGTAATCTATTCTTCTACAAGAAGAAATTGGGGCCGGGCATGGTGGCTTATGCTAGTAATCCCAACGTTTTGGGAGGCCGAGGCGGGTGGATCATTTGAGGTCAGGAGTTCAAGACCAGGCTGGCCAACATGGTGAAACCCCGTCTCTACTAAAAATATAAAAATTAGCCGGGCAGTAGTGGCACGTGCCTATAATCCTAGCTACTCAAGAGGCTGAGGCAGGAGAATCACTTGAGCCTGGGAAGCGGAGATTGCAGTAAGCCGAGATCGCACCACTGCATTCCAGTCTGGGTTACAGAGTGAGACCTGTCAAAAAAAAAAAAAGGAAGAAGAAGAAAAAGAAGAAGAAATTATTGCCCTCAGGTTCTAATCCCTCTGGGAGCACTTTAATTCATTTACTCCTCATAGTAAATTTGGACATGCATAGAAATGACACTTTCTGGGTTAGGGATATGTTTCACAACTAAAAATCAGACAAGAATCTAGTATCCAAAAAAGTAAAACTGAAAAATTATTTTCATGTTAAATAATATTTACTGTTGGCTTCAAAAATGAAGCATGTTAGTGAACAGTTAATTCTCAAGTGATCATTGTTTACTGACAATGGAAGCCTGTATTCACAATTCACTTTGACTTTCATAGATACAGCTTTCTATTTGGAAATTTCTCTAAGATCTGATAATTCACACTTGGAGATAATTGAATATGTGACATATTTCTAAGGATAACTGCTGATTTCTGATTGACTAGATAAATAAATCAGAAATTATTCAATGAAAATAACAGTTGGCTCAAAGTCCTACAACAAAGGGCATACATTTTCAACTTTATTACTGCTCACATAATAGTTAAGCCATTATAATTAATTTAAGTTTTCCTTTAGGCAATCAATTTCCTGTTGTTTCCAATTTTGTTTTACAGCAGAAACAAACAGTATGAGTGTGTGAGTTTTACTATTATTTTTCTATGTTTACTTTTTGAATAAATAGTTTTAAAATTAAACAATCTCAAGATAAAAATATGCATTCGATTATAAAAGTTAACAGTTTGAATCACTTTGGGCCTTCAATAATACAAATTTTGCTACATTTTTAGAAATTTAAATTTAGTTATATAATAAATTTAATAAATAAAATGGATACATTTATTTATCAATGGGATCTGTGCATAAATATACCATATATATTTGTGTATCTATATAGACATGCACACATATGTATATATATTTTTACATATATACACATACATATATATGTATGTGGTAATAAATAACTGAGAATTTAAAGATTACTTTTAAATTTTTCAATGAAAATCTTTTAAAAATATGTGCTAGCCTATTTCCTTTAGTGAAACAGTTCTTCGAACATGCTTTAACTTGTTCTCAGAAACATTAAAAGCACCTTCACGTATGTAATAATTATATTCTACTGTATTAACATTAAATTCTGCATTATCTGTGTGACAGGTTAAAGATGACTGCACATTCTTTGCTACCCCTTCCATTGACAAGTAGAGTCCAATTTCTATTTTTGAAACTTGCTTCCCCAACACAATGCAGCAGGAGTGGTGTGGAATGTCAGAGGTGAGGTCGGCGGAGACCGTGCAGTTTTTTTTTTAGTTTCCTTGGAACACTGGCTCTGAGGCCAATCAGCAGCCGTGGAGAAAGTATGACGCCCAGAACCCACCATCCCACAACAAACCCAGACCACCTGGAGGACCCCTGGAGGATGAGATACCAAACAGCAATGAGTCACCAGACCTGTAATAAATCCCTCATCTGGAAGTAGACTCTCCAGTTCTGACTGCTCTCTGATGTTCAAAGGCCTTTTCTGCTTACTCTGATCTGAGCCTATATACTGAATAACTAAGACAGCCAGAAATCACACTGCTGGATAAATGGAATATACTCAATAAAGGCCAGAATAATTTATATGATAGTTGGTTATTGAACAGCACCTTCTGATCATTGCTTATATCTTACAGGCAATTTGGTTATATTTTAGACCTTAGAATCATTAAAGCATATTACTTTTCTCCAGAAATCCGCAGCACAATTATAATTGGGCTAATTGAAAAGAAAGGATGAGGTCCCTGTACCGGCCTGGACATGTAATATATTACTAGCACATATTGCCAATAGGCAAATTTAAAAATTGTAGCTGCCTTTAACATTTCCCCCCATTTTTGTCGCTACTATCCTAATCCAAGCCACCATAAAATCGCCACTTGCTTTTCCTCCAACAGCCAAGTATAAACCAGCCTCAGGGTTTTTGGTCTTTCTGTTCTCTTTCAATGAAAAGTTTAATAACCAGATATATGTATGGTTTGTTTCTCCCTTCATTGAAGTATGAGAAAGGCCTTTCTTGAGCACTTTAAATAAAATAAAACCCTCCATGTCCCCATTATTCTCTGTCCTTGTATCATGCTTTATTTTTCTTCATAGCACTTATCACCAATCGACATATTTTAGTAATTTTTTATATGTACATTTGATTGTGTGCTCTGTGAGAAAAGGGTTTGTTTTATAGCCACCCATATCACCACCTTCAAAAAAGATACAGGAACTTTGTGATGTTTCCAGAATCTCAAACAGTGCTTGTCATATTACTGGTGATAAGAAAGTACTTGTTGAGTCGGGCGCGGTAATCCCAGCACTTTGGGAGGCCAAGGTGGGCGGATCACCTGAGGTCAGGAGTTCGAGACCAGCCTGACCAACATGGAGAAACCCTGTCTCTACTAAAAATCCAAAATTAGCTGGGCATGGTGGTGTATGCCTGTAATCCCAGCTACTCGGGAGGCTGAGGCAGGAGAATTGCTTGAACCCGGGAGGCGGAGGTTGCGGTGAGACGAGATTGTGCCATTGCACTCCAGCCTGGGCAACAAGAGCGAAACCTTGGCTCAAAAAAAAAAAAAAAAAAAAAGAAAGTACTTGTTGAACCAATAAGTGAGATTTTTTAATGAAGAAAATATTTCAGCATAATGAAAAATAAAGTTGGAGAAAAATAAAAAACTAAATTATGGAGGGTATAAAATTTGGGAAATAATTTTACACTTTGATGCAGTAGGTAGTGAAGACTCGTTACATAATGCTTGAGCAGGGCAGTAATGTGGCTATTCAGTACCATAGTTGTATATAGAATGCCTTCCAGTTAGAAGAAACTTAGGTTAGGCAAGGAGGTCAGCTAGAAAGTGTTGCAGTAATACTGATGTGTTAAAAGCAAAGGCTGGTTGGTGAGAATAGAACTGACTTAAAATATCATTAGAATTTTGTACATAACAAGAGAGTAGAGAAAGTGACATAATAAAAATTGAAGCTGAAGTTTTCAAGTGAAAGTGACTGGCAATATATTGGCAAAGACACTTGGGAACATTAAACTAAATTAAAGCCAGCAAGTATTTATTTAATACATGCTATATGCAAGACTTGTGCTGGACTCCCAAAATATATTTTAAAAAATGAGTAAGAAGAACACTCACGCTTGAAGAAATACTGGGCAAAGATACAAATGGGCAGCTAGCCTCCATATATGTCAGATGTGAGCACAAATAAAAAGGGAAAGAACAGAAAAAAAGAAATAGTTTCCATAGCCACTTATGGAGAGGATGGTATTTTTTGTTTGGAACATGATAGGTTAAAGTTATTTTAAAAATGGTCTGGTTGTAATTTTGGCAAGGAGAATATGTCTGGTTATTAATCATCAGGGAAACGCAAATCCAAATGACAATGTGATAGAACCTCACACCTGTTAGGATGGCTGTTGATGATGATGTAGAGAAAAGGGAACCCTGGTGTCCTGCTAGTGGGAATGGAAATTAGTGAAGTCATTATGGAAGTTTCTTAAAAATGAAAAATAAAACTCCCATATGGTCTAGCAATCCTACTTCTGGGTATATGGTCAAAAGAAATAAAATCAGTGTCTTGAAGAGATATTTGCACTCTCATGTTCATTGCAACATTTATTCATGATAGCCAAATACAGAAACAACCTACATGTCCTTCAGCAGATCAATTAGTAAAGAAAATGTGGTATAGGAACTTTAGAATATTATTCAGTCATAAAAAAGGAAATCATACCACTTGTGACAACATGGATCAATCTGACAAACATTGTGCTGAGTGAAATAAGCCAGGCACAGAAAGACAAATATTGCATGATCTCACATAGATGTGGAGTCTAAAGCAAAAGTTAAATTCCTGGTAACAGAAAGAAGAATGGTGATTCGGAGGAGCTGGGGGCTGGAAGGAAGAGGAGATACTGGTCAAAGAGTACAAACTTTCATTTATAAGATGAACAAGTTCTGAGGACCTATATACAATGTGGTGACTAGTTAACGATATATTGAATACTTGAAATTTGCTATGAGAATGCATTCCAAGTGTTCTCACCACACACACACACACACACACACACACACATCACTAAGTGAATTATGGATGTGTTAATTAGCTTGTGGTAGTCTTTTCACAATGTACAAATTTATCAATATATCACTTTTATACCTTAAATATATACATTTTTTCTTTATTGATCATAACTCAATAAAGCTGGAAAAACAAAGGAGAAGATATTTTGATATCTTAGAACAGCGGTCCCCAAACTTTTTGGCACCAGGGACCAGTTTCATGGAAGACAATTTTTCCATGGACGGGAGGGGATGGTTGTAGGATGAAACTGTTTCACCTTAGATCATCAGGCATTAATTAGTTAGATTCTCATCAGGAGTGTGCAACCTAGATCCCTCGCAGGTGCAGTTCACCATAGGGTTCCTACTCCTATGAGAATCTAATGCCATCGTTGGTCAGACAGGAGGCTGAGCTCAGGCAGCAGTGCTCACTTGCCTGCTGCTCACCTCTGGCTGAGCAGCCACGTCCCTAACGGGTCATGGACCAGTACCGGTCTGTGGCCCAAGGGTTGAGGCCCCCTTTTGAAGACACAGATTAAACTGAGAAAAACACTTCAGTCCACTATACGTCCTGTAGTTACTGTCAGCTAGTGTGAAAATCTTTCCTCTAACAGATACCACATCCTTCTGTGCCTCTTTCTAGTAATGTTAAATTATCTCGTACTCCTTATGTTAATGTCCTAGAAACCAATTCAAAGCCTTGAATCTTAGGTCCTGCCCAATTTATTTCATGGAATAAAGCTCTTAATCCTTTTACTTAAAATAGGACATGCTTAATATTCTTTTTGTTTCTGTATCAAAAGTTCACTTTAGTTAAGAGGCCATTAATTCGTCCCTTTTTATTACAAAAGCCACTGAGGATGAGCTAGTTTAAAATTATGCCACCATAAAAATTGACCTTCAAAATGCATTGGGCATTTATAGCCTTCTCATTTGTTGATAAGCAATGAAACTATGAATGGACTGCTTGCTAGATGAACTATAAGTCATGGATGTGGCTTTTCAAATTTTAATTTCATTTGTAGTATTTCAGGAGTTACATTCTATTATAGTTGTGAAATTTTGCAGAATGAATAGAAGAGAATTTGTGTTTATCAAAGTTTCATTGTTTCTGTGCAACCAGATACACAATTGTGTTTATTACTTAAGGGTTGCCTTCTGCCATCTGCCTGATGCTAATTTTCTTGTAAATTTAATGTTTAACCAATATTACCACTTCATTGTATACAAACAGTTATATAGCATATTGTTTACAGTACAGTCTACCATTTGACTAGTTCAGGTATCTCTTAAATCAAAATTGTGTGTAGGCTCCACTGAATGAAATGGAACCATAGAGTCCTATAAATATTACATATCTTCTTTTTTTTCTCCAAATACCCTTGAAGAATTAAGTTTAGGGAATTAGTGAAATTTCTCCCTTGATCCCTCCATCCCAATGAGATTTTACTATCTATATTATTACCCTGTCAGATTTTACTACTTGCAGTATAAAATAAAGTGGCACCATGGTCTTGAATATTATAGAGGGCAATGGTTCCATTTTTACGCTTTTCTCTGGGGGAATAAAAATATATCAGATTACTTATTTGCATAGGAAGAGAAATATTTTCTTCGACATAATTGACATAAAAATATAATCAAGGCAATGTGAATTTCCTTCCATAAGAACTGAACATCCAATTTGCAGCATGTTAACCAACTGGTTGCATAGTTAACAAATTTTGGATCAAGCTGTTTCTATCACAAAGGTGATAGTAAATTAGTTCTGTGAGTTGGCTGCCAGTAGTGCTGCCCAGAGCTGTCATAATTTAAATATAAAAAGTAGCCACTCTTTTCATCCATGGGGCTGCTTTTTTGTGGCAAAAGTTGGATTTGTGTATGTACCTGTCTATGCACTTTAATAGTTTCCTGTGGCTGTGGTGTGTCATCAACATACACAAAATTGTAAATGGGATATTAAATGCTCAATTACCTCAATTTTATAACACAAGGAATAGTACCAAGAGGTATATGACAGTCTTGTCCTACACGGATTGAGGGCTGTTTGAATTCATTTGCTATCAGCAAATGGCATCCACTGTCATGCAACTGATTCATCAAAGCTCTGACATGGAATATTCAGGAGCATTCAGGAAAAGAGATATGCAAGGCTAGCTCCAAAACTTTGAAATGCATTAATTCGTTTTGAACACTTTGAGAAAACAAACAAGAATAATAGTTTATTGATTTTCTGAATCATGTGTATATAAATGAGTGAAAAATTAATGCAACTGTCCTTCCATTGGCATCACTACAAATATGTTTTTTCCTCTGCATTATCAGGCATGTGTGTGTGTGAGTGCATGTGTATGTGTGTGCCTGTGTGTGATCTTTAGTAAAACAGGATTTTGAGAAATTGAACAGTGAGAATATTTGTTAGACCTACCATGTCTGAGCATTGCATTAAGCACTTAAAAATTACCTATAATTGTAGATAGAATCATTGACTTAGATCTTAATACTATTCGTTAGAATATAACTTTCAGGGTTTAAGCAACATAAACAGGGAAATTAATATTTTTCTAGCCTGAGCAATTTTTTTGAAGACTGGTAAAGTAAACTCAGTTTGTGGCCAGATGGATACCTAGACAACATCTTAATAAACATGTCTGATGTCATTATATCACATCATATTTAAACTTGAAGTTAATTATTATTACCTAAACTATGTGCACATGATATGTCTTGTTGACCCAATTTAAATGTTAAAGGTTTTTTTTTTATTACTGAAAATGGCTTAAGCAGGGAAAGTAGGAAGGAAGGAAGATGGAAGGAAATATGGAAGTAAGGAAATGATGCATTAAATACCTGTCATGTGCCAGTCCTGCCTATGTTCACGTCCATATTCACATTTAATCTCTCTCTCTTTCCCTCTATGTGTGTGCATGTGTGTGTGTGTGTGTTGGGGGGGGTGTCCGTCTGTCTGTCTTTTTCCCCTTCAGTTTCTCAACTGAAATTCTAAATAGAAATTATACAAAGGGCTATAAAAACATATGTAAAACAGGACAAAAGGAAAGACAATATTCAGTAAGCCATGTAGATCTGAATATTGTAGGTTTTCATTGGCCAGAGAAATACCTATACGCAAAATGGGGAAGAATGTAAGTTGAATACATTGGCTTTGATTCACAAAGTCAGAAATATGACTTTTGTATTACTTCTTAATATTGTACCTATATTGTACATTTTAAGAAACTTATGTTATAATTTTTTAAAACTCATCGAGATTTTTCTACTTTCTAATTGTCTTACATTTGATGTTTCGCAAATATAAATTACAAGTATATTGTCTGTAATCCCAGCACTTTGGGAGGCTGAGGCAGGAGGATTTCTTGAGCCTAGGAGTTCAAGACCAGCCTGGGCAACAGAGTGAGGCTCCCTCTCTAAAAAAAAAAAAAAAAAAAAACCAAAAAATTAGTAGTAGTGTGCACCTGTGGTCCCAGCTACTCAGGAGGCTCAGGCAGGAGGATCGCTTGATTACAGAATGTAGAGGATGCAGTGAGTCATTGTTCTGCCACTGCAATCTAGTCTGTGCAACAGAGTGGGAACCTGTATCCAAAAAAAGTATATTGTCATTTTTATTATTTTGTTTTATTAAGTAATGATCCATGATTTTTGACTTCCTATTTTCTTATACTAAAATTGCATATTCCTATATAATTGATTTTCAAGTTTGTTTTCATTTTGGTTTTGATAAAATAGTTTTATATCAGCACATATATATATATAATTACTCTTCCAATATTTTTGTAGCCTTCCCTACTGAAATAAGTTAATTTTTGGAAGGACAAAGGAAGAAACATTTTCCAAAGTTCATGATATCATTAAAAAACGGGAATATATATTTATTAGAAAAAGCAAAGCAATTAAAAATAGAATAAAATGATAGATGATTCAACTTTAATCAAAGAACCCTGGCTGAAAGATGTCAGGAATCAATGTAATACTGAAAGGAAGTAGAAATCCTCTGCCATCTAAGTATTTCTACTACCTCTAGAGAAAAGTACCAGATACTGCTAATTTCAATTTAAACGGGAGACATAGGGGAAGCTTTTGTGAGAGTAGGTGGGAATCACACAGTAAAACTACCACCCATGATGTGTCTATTTATGTACCTTCATGGTCTTAACTGAATGAGAGCACCATTGGTTACAATACCCCATGATAACTCTCCCTACTTAGGTTTCAGACCTCTTAGGTTAAGCTTTACTCTTTTTGTTTTGTTTTGTTTTGCTTTGCTTTTGAGACAGAGTCTCTCTGTCACCCAGGCTGAAGTGCAATCATGCCATCTCAGCTCACTGCAACCTCCCCCTCCTGGGTTCAAGTGAATCTCCCACCTCAGCCTCCCAGGTACCTGGGATTACAGGCACCCGCCACCATGACCAAGCCTTGTTA
Organism: Pongo abelii; assembly: GCF_028885655.2. Lineage (NCBI taxonomy): Eukaryota > Metazoa > Chordata > Mammalia > Primates > Hominidae > Pongo > Pongo abelii. The sequence continues at coordinate 143,920,598 of NC_071991.2, read as the reverse complement.
TATTTTTAAGGGTATTTTAAATTCAAATAATTCCCAGAGTGGCAAAGCATGACCTCACTTTAAGTCTTCTGAGAATTAGTTTACCAATGCACAGTCCTTATAAGAGAAATGTCTTTAGGCCATATGATGAGAAATAAATACTTGAGACTAAAGGAATCTTGGGAGAATAGAAAGAGATGTCCATTACATCAAAGATAAACTTTGTTAACTTCATAATTGCTCTTAGGGTCCAGTGATATAGGGAATGGAGCAATTTTAATAAATGATGCATTTATTATGAAATAAGGAATTCTATGTGTTCTAGATACCAGTTTTCCCTAGAAGCCTTCAACTGTAAGAATAGGTACAAGCTATTCCTTCAGGATTTTCTGTAATAAATGTTCATTTTGATGCCTTCCTGGAAATATGCTTATCCTATAGTTTCTCCTAGAAGAGCAATACCTCTTTTCCTGAACAATGTTATTTATGGATCTACCGTAGATCCATATTATGGATAATATTGTGTACCTATTTTATGAATTTATTATTAATGTGTCTATTTATGTTATGTAAGGATGCAAGGATGTTTAGCATAGAGGCACTCTCACAGTTTTGTTTGTTTTGATTTTGTCATTTCATGCCTATATAGCAGTTAACTTTCATAGCTCTTGTCCTTGGTCTCTGTCAAAATCAGTACTGTAGCCTCTGTTTGGTCAGCATTATACTCGGAGTCTTTTGATCTCAAGAATAAAGATATTGCATAACACCAAGAGAGAGAGATCAAAGATTTTACTTTCTTTTATTCCCTATCAATTACAATTTCAAGTACTAGCCAGAGCTTTGACAAAGAACCTTTAGACAAAGCATAATTAATGAAAAGGAAAAAAATAACATTCTCAAGAAAATACCTTTCAACACTGCATAATCACATGCCTAATGGGGACGCTGGTATGCTTTGCTTAAGAAAAGCAATCAGATTTTTATCCCTTCCAGTTCCCGTGAAAGGAAAAACTTCTTACATGGCATTTCCAAAAACTGTAGGTCACATATAGGTAATTTTCCAGAAAATCTCCCCACATACATTAGAAATAAGACATTTAATTAGATGGCATATAAGGTCTTTTGGCTCTAAATCCAAAGACTCTGATGATGCTATATTATCTGAAAGATAATATTTTGCAAGAAAATGACTCATTTTCATTATTTTTCTAATGCTCATCAGCTCCTCTCTCCTACTATAATGAAAGCAAATTCACACCGTCTGATTTCCAGTTCATAACCCATTATGTGTATCATACGATAAACCATCCACTAGAATCAAATTTTCTATTTTGGCCTCAATGTCATTAACACCACCTCTATTATTATCCGTTTTTGTGTTTATGCCCTGCTTCCTTTCCCCACTGTACTTTCATCTATTCACTCAACAAATATTGAGGGAAGCCCTACTGAGTGTCAGTTACTGTCATAGCCAGCAAAAAAAAAAAAAAAAAAAAAAAAGAGAATGAACACAACAGTCTCCTCTTATTCACAGGAGAAAAAAAGTCCCTAAAAATAAAAGAGGATCCAATAGATTTCCCAAATTTAAATTTGTATGTTTCATTCTGAGACTGCACCTATAAATGAAATCATTCTAGGATACAAGCAACAATATCTGGAAGAAAACCTTCCCTGAACATTTAGATAACTGCTACATTTCCAATGAAAACATTATGTTTGTAAAAATCATAAAATGCCTCTAAACATCATGCACATTTTTAGTGGACCAGCTGAGGTACTACCAAAGCTCATACATCTGAGTTAGCTGTCTCTTGCCCTGTTAAAACCTGGAAAGGGGAATTCTTTACGGTGAAGCAGGCAATGTCTTCTATCTGACAGTGCAAATACTGGCTGTTTTAGGCAGCTATCAGTGACATGCTCTAAAATGTGCCGTAATATGCGTGTCACTGGATTGAAACCACTAGTATTGGCCTTAGGCAGAATAAGAAGTGAAGGTTGCCTGATGTCTTCCTTCCCCTCAACCCGCTCCAGATCCCTTTGTCCTTACAACATGGCTTTCCCTATGAGCTTATTTCCGCGTGGCCTGGCCATCGTGAAGACTCCAAGGTTCTGTACTAAAACAATAAAATTACTTTTCCCTGAATATGTTTTTCATATTTAAATAATATATCAAAAAACTGAAAAAGTTTAGATAACGAAGGAAAGAATTTCAGATCTTATGTAAAATTGCTGTGAAAAAAAAAAATAATGGACCCACTAATCCCATAGAGGCTGGTGTCCATTCTAGATATTTTAAACTAGATTACTTGTGCCTTTGTGACCACAGATGAAAAACATTTTCCTTCTTGAGATTTTAAGCATCCACACTCAGAAGAACCTCTTTGTGTGTGTGTAGAACATCTCTTTCCTAGCTTTGTCCATCACTCCCTTGCACCATGGTATGTCCTGACTTAGAGCTATGTCGCTTTATTCTGGAGCAAAATCACACTGAGGCTCAGTCTGCATTCCACACTCCATTCTCTTCTGTTTTTAAGGCTGCTGCAGCCACTGTTATTTGCCATATTCTCAATCCAAGGGGTCTGTTAGGAGGTAGTGCTTCAAAAGGTAATTCAGTAGCCTGCTTTTGTTCTCAGCATGGAGGAAGGTGCAAGCTCAGTGAAGCACTCAGGCAAACTGAACAGGAGGGATCTGAGATCCAGACAGTGAGTTCTCTCCGCTCCAAAGGCTCAGAGGGATGTTCTCACTTTTAAAGTGAAAACCAGATAGAATGGCACTAATCTTTCCATCACTGAAAAGTAAAACAAATTTTAAAAATTTCTGTTTTAATTATTTCAAAATTTGTATCTGATTCTATGACAATAAAAATACTCAAAGGAAATAATGTGCCATTTAAGTACTTGATACCTTGGGGTTCGTTTTATTTTGCTTTTTAATCTTTGGTTTCACTTCAGCCACCCTATTTTACCCCTCTGGTTTCCTAATAAGCGCATCATCATCTTTAAGGTAAAAATATTATTGACCTTAAAAATCACATCATGTTACCTTACACTTTACCTTATGTTTTTGAAAATTATTATGAAATTGGTCTGTTAGTCTGTTTGTAAACACTGAAAAACTTGGTAGAGCTTCTGATGAGAACTCTAGAACAAAAGTAATTTTAATAGCCCTTAACTGATATCTGTTCTTTAAAAGATATTATAGCTTTTATTTAATACTTAATATTTATCTCATTGTTCAGAAAATCTTAACAGTATTTCATTTTTTCCCTGTTCCTTGGAAATCAAACCATTTAGAAAACAACTTTTATTTTCTGTATAAATTGAGAATTTTTTTAACTTTAAAGTTTGAACTCAGCAACTCAAAGAAACTTGACTGAATTGTATCAGAGGAAATAAAAAAATCCCTTTCTTTATTATTTTATACTTGTATAATCAGATGACTACTCCCTGCTAAGGTTTGGTCAATTAAATCAATCCACCACTTTGAAAGCCATAGGACCTATCTCCAAACCCTCAGTATGCTTAAAGGGAAGAAAAAAATTAGTTCTGATCATAGAGTCAGATTCCTAGGGGAAGAAGGGAAGGAAGATCAACTCACATTGTAACCGTAACATGAAAATAAATGAAACATTTCAAAAGGTACTATTTAGTCTGGTGCCATTTTCTTCTTATTATGTATAACATTCTGCCTCAGTGTAATATTGAATTTACGTAACTTGTTCCTGAAGGGAAAGAAAGTTAACTATTTATACCCCTTATCCTATAAGCATTATATTTTTGCATTAACATCTTTTTTGGAGTATAACTACAACAGCCACTCTGGAACACCATACAAAACAGAAACAAAACCTCAAACTGCAGAGGTATAATATCTGCAAAGTTCAGGTTATAGCTAGAAAAAAATTCAAAATTAAATATATGATGATTTATTATTACAAAAATAACAATTTCGAAGCATGATGTCAATTTTTTAATGATATAATCCTCACCAACATTTTAAACAATTTATACTCAGAGTCTTTTTTTGCTGCAGTAATGGAGAAAAAAATATTAATTTAGATGTCTATTTCCAAATAAAACCATTAATGGAGTTTTAATTATTTTTGTACTAAAACTGGGGTGAGGGGGCGACAGTTACATTATTTTGCTTACCTATGAAATACATTAGAGAAAATGGTCATGTTTACTGTGTAAAATCAAAAGAATGAACTCGCCTTTTCCTCCCTTCATGTAGCAGAACTATGGTGTCACTCAAGGGAGATATTAGTCAGCAGCTGACAACACAGCCATGTCCGAACGATGGGAATGCAGACACAGCCCAGACACTTGCTGTCCACCTACATTAGATCAGCTACACAGAAAACTGTTTTCACTAACACATACCAAAATAAACACAATCAGATTCAGTGCCCCACTCAAATTATTTAATGTTAATGAACATCAAACAGAATAATCAACTCATGTTTGAAGCGAATCACATCTTAAATATGCATCCATACGTCAAGCCTGGCTTCAAAGAGTATAAGAAATCAAAACAATGTGAGTTCAAATTTATGAGCTGTACACTTTTAACACTATAAGAAGTGAGTTGAGTATATTTTGTGTTCAGTATTATTTTCTAACATTTGTTTGTCCAATTTGTATGCTGGGCTACTAAAATCTCTCTTGTTGAGAAAGTCTTATCCAGACACATAGATTCAAGCTTTTACTACTATATTTTAAATTATACTAATATGATAGCCTCTGAAAATGATGATATGACAGTGAAATCCCTTTATCAGTGTGTAATTATGAGAAGTTTTTAAAAGTATTTTTATTGCTGTGGATCTATATACATGACTTAGAGTACAATAGCATGATGTATTCAAAATTAAATGCATGCTGAGAAGGAAAAATTATCATTTAAGTCTTAGAAAGACATTAAAATCCTAAGCACAGTAAAAGTTATCTGACCTAGAGGATAAGGAGGGTTCTGTGATGCCACATCTTATCATGGAGAACAAAAAGATTGAGGCATTCGAGACCAACACCTCTAGAGCCAGGTTGCCGGAGCTCAAATCCCACCCCTAAGACATGTTGGATCTGTGACAGTGGGCACGTTACTTTACCTTTTGTGCCTCAGTTTTCTCAACTGCAAAATGGGATAATAGAAGAGATATCTGTCTCCAAAGACTGTTTTGGCTGTCAATCAGTTATATTTACAAAGCATTCATAAGAGTTAAGATTACACATACATATTATATATTGCATTATTTTATTATGTAAGATTATTATATATAACATTTCAATATGTGAATTCTAAGGTATCCTAAGAATTTACATATTTAAGTATTCAGGTATTGCCAACTCTGTTACACAAATTTTATACACTCCCTCCACACCTGCTTCACCATTACTCCAGTTGAGGAGTAATGGTGAAGACATTCACTGTTTTAAATGCTTTCTTCATATCTTCTCTCTTGAAACAACATCTGTTTCTTCTTTTACATATACCTGCATTTTGCTTAAGGTGTGTGTTTTCCAAACACAGAGTGTTTGTAAATAGGGGAGAAGGCATTAAGTTGAACAACTATTCTAAATATTGAAGACTATCTCTTTTTATTTCACAGGAAAAAGTGATAGTAAATGCCTAATCATTTTAAGAAGCCTATAAGACATTTTTTAAATTTTTAAGTGATGTATATTTTGTCTTATTTTGCCTGTCTAATATATTGATAATGAAGTAACATGGCATATTTATTGGTATGAAAAGCAGATCATCTACAATGATAAGATTGTTTTAAGATGAAAGCTTGTTATTTTAAAGCTTTAGTAGACTTCTCAACACTTTATTCTTTTAAATATGAAAAAATCAAAACAGAACTAAATGTGTAAAACTCTGATCCATTTTGCTATATATTTCATAATCATTATAATCACTAGTTTACATCAAATAATAGTATGATAAAAATGTTAATTTCATCTTTTTATTTTTTATTTTTTGAGATGGAGTCTTGCTCTGTCGCTCAGGCTGGAGTGCAGTGGCACGATCTTGGCTCACTGCAACATCCACCTCCTGGGTTCAAGTGATTCTCCTGCCTCAGCCTCCATAGTAGCTGGGACTACAAGTGCGTGCCACCACACCTGGCTAATTTTTTGTATTTTTAGTAGAGATGAGGTTTCACCATGTTAGCCAGTATTGTCTCAATCTCCTGACCTCGTGATCCGCCTGCCTTGGCCTCCCAAAGTGCTGAGATTACAGGTGTTAGCCACCATGCCCGGCCAATTTCATCTTTTTATTGGAAACAATGCCTCAAAAAAAAAGCTTTACATTGCTTTGATTGAGTTAACCATGTGTACTTCTTCAAGGAAAGATGACATGTGTAATGTTAGCTTGAACTTCTGTGTATTCTTTCTGCCAATATGACAGCATCAGTAATTGCATAGCGTGCTTTGATCCAATACAGAAGAACCAATTAAGAAAGAATAGCTCCAGTTTTTAACTTGTAGAAAATGGAGAGGTTTAGAAACCTCCTATTTTAGAAAACAGGATGGCTAACCATGGAAACAGAACAGCTTAATTGTATTTGTGGCAGACTGAGACGAAATCAGTAGTTTCCAGATCATGTGATGAGTGCCTATTTATTAGAATAAATTGCTACTGCTGAAAGAACTACACAAAAGGAGTATCAGAAAAGGAAAAAAAAAGAAGGAAAAAACACTCTCAGGTACAACATGCAGAAAAAGAAAAAGAGGGATTTATTTCTCTTTCCACTTGACATTATTGTCAAATTATACAAAGATTCTCAGAAAGATTGGACAAAAAAATACAAGGCAGTATACTGGATTTAGCCTGTCTTGGAACTCATATTAGAGCTTAGTATAGATGATTATCTATTTGCTTGTGTTTTTTGAATAATTATAAATTTTGTAATGATTCTTATAAAGTCAACTGCTAACTTCTAATTTTAATGTATTGCATTTGTAAAGAACATTATAATCAAAGGAAATTCAAACATGATGATCAGATGTTAAAATGTATACAAATAAATAAAAAGGGATTAAGAAAATACAAACATTTATCAATCTTCATAACTCTATAAGGTACCAAGTTGTGGTATTATCCAACATGGTAAGTGGTATATAACAAAATTTTCTAATTGAAAGGGTTTAGTTTGAGTGATTTGTAAATATGTATTGAATGAATGAATGAATCCCCATTGAACAAGGCCCCTATGCTGCTGGATTCAGTATCCCTCCTCTGACAGCCTTCCGTAGATGGGTGAGAAGAGCAGCAGTGCCCCTCTGATGGACAGAAGGCTCTTGGAAAGAGTAGAGGGGCTTGGAGAAGCCACACAGTGATTGGAGTAGTAGTTTTTATTAAAAAAAAATTAAAATAAAAAAATTTTAAAAACCTGAACACATTTAAAACTTCTGTCATATAGGACACAGTTATAAATAGAAAACATCCTGGTTATCCTTTGCGTAAACATATCTTATGGACGTATGTTAAGTATGTTCCACCATGGAGTCTAGCAACTTCTTATGACCAAACACAGCTTCATGAAAGTCATCTCCCACCACGGGTGGATTTATGACATAATTTTTTAAATCTGTATTTTTTTGATCACCCCCAGGGGTCCTAATTCCCAGCCCTATGTTTTGGTTTCAGTCTTTTATCTTAATAACCAATATGACTCTTACCTTGTCTCTACTTGTCTCATCAGGATCCCAAACAGTGAAATGTCTGTTGGTTCAAGACTGCAGGGTTCAGCATTTGCATAAAAGCCTCTAATGAGACATTTAATCTGACCTTGCATCTGTTGTTCAGCCTCTTTTCTCTCTCCTTTAATTTCTAAAACTGACAAGAAAGGGAAGCACCAGGCTTTATCTCTTTCACTTGAAGATCAAGAAAGAAAAATAAAATAAAAATGTTATGAAGTAACATTTGGGGTATATAGGAACAAAAAAAAGGCTGCTTTCAAAATACATTATCTACAAACAATTACAGATGACTTGATAAACAAAATAATTAATACAGAAGGCAAATGGCCTTTTTAACTTAAAATGAAATCAAAAGAGTAAAAGGCATTGTCTAAAATTAAATCATGAGAGAAATGATCATATATCTTCTGTGTATAGTTTACTTGATTTGTTTCAAAAAACTGAAAGAAATAAGCAGTTATGTCTTAATTTAGAGGCTTTATAATTTCAAATGGGCAGCAATATCTCAAATTATAAGCACTTTTTCGTTTTGCTTTTTACGAAAAGAGAGAACAGATGAATGTCTGTCTGGCCCATTTCAATCTATTTTCTTTTGTTGCTAGAATTATTACATTCTAAGGCAATTCTAAGCCACAAGAAGCTATAGCTGTAACAGGAAATTAAATATAGCAATTAACCTAAGGCTACTCATAATTGATAGCATAAAGCAGAATTCATGAATTGTAGTATCACTAATTTAAAAAAACAAATGTATAAACAAAATGTAAATAAACACAAGTCAAAAATATTCAACACAGGAAGTCAGCAAGGTGGCAGAGAGGAGACTCTTGACGCTCCCTCCTCCCACAGACACACCAAGTAAATAGCCATGAGTGGATCAGTTCTGTCCCAGAGAAAGCCAGAATCCAGCTCAAAGACTCCTACACACCTGACAACTATGAAAATACACCCAAATGAGTAGAAAAAGTGGAGATAACACCCAGGCATAACCCCACCCTGAGCACAGTGCCTTACATTTGGAAAGAAACCCCAACTCCCAGCTTCTTCCTAAGCGGTAAGGGGCTTGCACCACATCTATAGTGCCCAACTTTTACCATCACTGCAAGAGGGAGGGGCTCTTAGATCACCCCGCTTGCAGAATAGCAGGGACGGCGCATTGGGAGATTTCCCTCAAGCACAAAAACAAAGAGGAATTTGAACTGCCTCTGAGGGCACTCTCAGCAGCGGTAGCCCCTAGATCAGTTCAGCTTCCACCCTCCCCCTGGAGAGGGTTTGGCTTCACAGCAGCTCCCTGTGGTTTTGGCCTTTAACAGGTCAATCTCTGGGAGCCTACAAAGCAATAAAGAAAAAGCCAACTTGAGCCTAAACAGGAAGCACAGCACCTCCCGGGGCCTTCCCTGGCTTTCTCCAGTGCTAATCCCAGCCCTGCAGTCTCTCTGTGAAGTGTTGAAGTCTTCTCCCAGCAAGATTGGGAGGGACAGCACTCCTGTGCCTTCTCCCTCAGCTTGCTCTAGAGATAAACTCCTCAAACTCTTATTGGAAGGAAGCAGAGAGACCTCTTCACGCCTTAAGGGAAAGCGGGCACTCCAGACCAGAAGTCTCCCCTGCTATGAGGGAGGGCGTCTTCTGAATGCTCAAGCAGGACTGTGGGCACTCTCTGCACCTTCTTCCCCAGCTTGACCCAGCAGTAAATATAGATCTGAAGACCCTCCCTGGAGGCAGTTTCTACATGCATCAAACACTTCAACTTTCACTGTCTTTGCTTGGGACTGGCTCTTAAATCACCTGGCTCTGGGAGTTGACAGAACTCTGCACTCCTGAATCTCCTAGACCACAGGGAACAAAAGGTGACTTTTAAACTTGCACACATTCGACAGGTATCCCAGGTTCAAAGTGAGCAGTCTGATCAAGAGTACAAGCATCTGTCTCAGCCCCATTCCTTGGTGTAAGGCAGAATGGATGAGAAAGAAACTCTGGCTCTCAGCTTCTCTGAAAAGAGAGACAGAAAGAACTGGAACACGCATCTAATGCCCTGACCTCTCCAGCCACATTCCTAGGGACTGGCTTCTATCAAATGTCTCTCAAGGCGATAGCACAACCTGATACTCTCCCATTTATTGGGGCCACTAAGAACAAAGACAGCAGGTTGGACAAACACAAAACTTAGAGGCACTTAGAATCTCTGAGTGGGCTGATTAAGGAGGAACACTGATGAATGGAACAGGATAGAAAGCCCAGAAAATAAGTTCAAGTATTTATGATCAATTGATTTCTTTCAAAGGTGACAAGAATACACAATAGGAAATGACAGATTTTTTTCAACAAATGCTGATGGGAAAACTGAATATTCCTATTCAGAAGAATGAAATCAGACCCCATATCACTAGAAATACAAATATCAATTTTTATATATATATATATATAATTTTTTGAGATGGAGTCTCTTTCTGTCATACAGACTGGAGTGCAGTGGTGCCATCTTAGCTCACTGCAACGTCTGCTTCATGGGTTCAAGAGATTCCCCTGCCTCAGCCTCCTGAGTAGCTGGGACTACAGGTATGTGCTACCATACCTGGCTAATTTTGTGTTCTTAGGAGAGACAGAGTTTCAGCATGTTGGCCAGGCTGGTCTCAAAGTCCTGACCTCAGGTGATTTGCCCGCCTCTGCCTCCCACAGTGCTGGGATTACAGCTGTGAGCCACCACGCCAGGCCCAGATATCAATTTAAAATTGATAAAGGACTTAAACATAAGACCTAAAACTACAAAGATACTATAAGAAAACAGGGGAAAAGCTCCACAACTTTGGTCTGCGTAATTATTTTTTAGATGGGACTCCAAAGGCACAGGCAGCAAAAGCAAAAATAGACAAATGGAATTGCCCCAAACTAAACAGCTTCTGTGTAGCAAAGGAAACAACTCGATGAAGAGAGAAACCAGATTTAAAGAAAAGATTTGCAAACTGTATACCTGATGAGGGGTTAATATCCATGTCATATGAGGAATTTAACTCATGAGAAGAAAACAACCCAATTATAAAATGTGCAAAAAATCTGAACAGACATTTCTCAAAAGAAGAGATATGAATGGCCAATAGATATATGAAAAACTGCTCCACATCTCCAATCATCAGAGAAATGCAAATTAAAGCCACAGTGGGATATCACCACATGCCCATTAGAATGGCTATTATCAAAACGACTGATGCCAACAAGTATTGGCAAGGATGTGGAGAAAAGGTAACCCTTGTACATTGTTGATGGGAATGTATATTAGTACACCTATTTTGGAAAATAGCATGGGAGTAACTCGTAAATCTAAAAATAGAATTACTATGTGATTCAGCAATCCTACTTCTGGATATATTCCAAAGGGAGTGAAATGTGTATGTCAAGGAGATATCGGCATTCCCAGATTTCTTTTAGATTATTCACAATAGCCAAGATATGAAAGCAATATAAGTATCCAGGAACAGATGAATGGATAAAGAAAATGCAGTATATATACACTACGGAATACTATATACCCTTAAAAAAGAATGAAATTTTATCATTTGCAATAACATGGATGAAACTGTAGAACAATATGCTAAATGAAATAAGCCAAACACAGAAAGACAAATACGGTATGATCTCACTTATATATGGACTCTAAAGTAGTCTATTTCAGAAACAAGGAATAGCAATGTGGATACCAGAAACTAGGAGCGGAGGGAAGGGATGAGGAAAGAGAAGATGTTAATCAGAGGTACAAAGAATTAATTAGACTGAAGGAATGAGCTTTAGTGATGTAATGCACTGTATGTTGACCAAAGATAATAATAATGTATATTTCAGATTTGTTTTTAAAAAAGTTTTAATGTTCTCACCACGGAAAAGTGATAAATTGGTGAGGTGAAGGGCATGTTAATTCACTTGATTGAAAACTTTCTATAATGCCTACATAGATTAAATATCACATTGTACAGATATATGTAATTACAGATATACATAATTGTCAATAAAATATGTTAATCACACACATAAAAAATCGCCAACACACCAAAGCCTAACAGTGAAACGAAACTATGTTGCAAAGATATGTGTTACTGGTTATTCTGAGATGTTAGAGATTCAAATCCTCTCATCAACTAACTCTCACCCATAATCACAAGTTCCTAACATTCAAAATCACCTTATCATATAGATCTTTAGCAGTAAATTGATGTTAGAAAATTCAGGTAGTTCCTCAATGAGATTGAGGTTAAAAAATAATGGTATCAACACTTTTTATCTCAAATGTTAAGGCAGCAAATAAGGGGATTTATATTGCTGGTAGCTTATGTGTTGCTAACAGCCTCTTACAGAAAAACGCTGAATAGGTTGGGTTGTGGGGGAATGATACTGTCTTCTCTCACTGAAAATCCTTAGAAGAACTTAAAGTAGATAATACTAACCAGACTTTGATTAATTTACTAGAGTAGTTGTTTAAATACGATTTATATTGATTGTCCTTCCTCTGTCTTCCCTAGTTGGTGTATCCCAACTAATAGATGAGTACTTAATATTACTTGTATGTTCTACTTTCCTTCTTATAAAATCTAATATATATATTTTTCTAGTTAAATGAAAGAGTAGGTGTAGAGATGGGACAAATAAATCTCTGTAACTGGTCGTGATGAATTAGTTGTAAACACCACTGCACTCAGATCAGCCAATCTTTTTATTTCCCTTTCTCTTTCTTTCTTTCTTTCTCTTTCTTTCTTTTCTTTCTTTCTTCTGTCTTTCTTTTCTTCCTTTCTCTTTCCTTTCTTTCTTTCCTAATTTCTTTCTTTCTTTTTTTTTTGTAAAGACAGGGTCTTGCTTTGTTGCCCAGGCTGGTCTCAAACTCCAGGCTTCAAGGGATTCTCCAGCCTCTGCCTCCCAAGTGCTGGAATTACAGGTCTGAGCTACCATGCCTGACCTCTATAAAATCTCATATTTTTAATAAACAATGTTGATTTGTCATAAGAAGCAATCACTAGAAACAATGATATAGTCATTCCTCTCAACCAAAAATGATGTATAATATTTGTTGTTTTAGGTATTTGTGGCATAGAAATGAATAAGTCACTTGTTTTTAAGTTAAATTAAACTGTACAAACCCAAACTTGAGTACTCAGACTTGGATTTGGGTCAGAGAAATTTGCTTTGTCTTCATTTTGCCAACTAAACAGATAGACGTATATACTTTTTAAAAGGGAAAAGGGTTTATTTGTAAAATTTGAAATCACATTTATTGGAGCACAAAAACTGTGTGGTGTCACTGCTTTGTTATCAATATAACAATATCTGACCTAAAGAGAAAGCTTCAGAATCACAATGAATTGATTTTTTTTAACTTCATCAAGAACAATGTAAATCACTAGCATTTCTTCCGGTTTCATTGTACTGAGTGATGCTTCCTTAGAACTAAAACATAAATATACATTTTTGCCAGAGTGATTTTACAGATTATGCTATATTGTAATAGTCAATAGAGGTAACAGTTAAAATTCCAAGTATTGTGAATGTCTGAATTGCCTCTTAAGGGTTTTATATGGCTATTAGTAAAATAGAGTTTTATAATACTTAATTCCAATTGACTTCAGTGCAAATCCACAGTACATAATGGATAGATGGGGGAAGGGAAGAAAAGTAGGATGGATAAATGAACGAATGGATAAATTGATAGACCATGAATATCACTGCTATCTGACTACAAGTTGCTACTACGATCGTAGTAAGTAAAAGTAATCACAATGGTAATAATATAGGGAAAGACTAGTCAAAGACATATTCACAATTAAAAAGTTAATCTCAGTGTTATATCAGATATTAAACTGTACATCATCAGGGGGATGCATTAAAAGGCATCAAAATAGCTAAAGAAGACAAAAGAAAAAAACAGGAAAATAGTACAATTATAGTTACACTGAACTACTTGATTTCCACCTCTAACTTTTCAAATAAGAGGAAAATATGCTTTATCCACGCACAATGCAATAGTATCTACTCCTTGGCTTTTAAAAACAACTGAGGAATCAGAAATAATTCAATTCATAAAAAACACTGATACAAATTCAATCTCAGCTTAATACAATATTAGAATAATAGCAACATAAATAGTAGCTTCTGTGTAGTGGGTAACAATGATAGGTAATTTCATTTTAATTAAATGTCAGCATGAAAATTCTATTCGCATTTATCATGCTAACTATGCAGACCGTGTACCAAAGAGAACAGAAACAGCAGTTTGAATGTGTTATTTTCATTCAAAGATATTGTACCTGCTGGCATTCTGATTAGTGTTTACTCATTTTAGCATTAAAAATACCAAGTTTAATTTTTTGACACACTATGTAGTACTCTCAATATTATATAAGACAAACATACAGAAAAGCAATTTGCACAGTCATTACACAATGACATATTTGCACTAACTCTATGTCACAATTGCATTTCAATAGCAGCAAAGGACTTTCTTTGTATTTAGTTCAAATTGTTAAATTCTATTCCCCCTTTTTTAATTCAAATTGTTAAATTCTATTTCCCCTTTCCCTTCCTTCCTTCTTTCCTTCCTTCCTTCCTTCCTTCCTTTCTTCTTTCTTTTTTTTTTTTTTTATTTGACAAAGTCTCTCGCTGGGTCACCCAGGCTGGAGTGCAATGGCGTGATCTCGGCTCACTGCAACCTCCACCTCCAGGGTTCAAGCGATTCTCCTGCCTCATCCTCCGAGTAGCTGGGATTACAGTCGCCCACCAACACGCCCGATTAATTTTTGTATTTTCAATAGAGACAGGGTTTCACCATGTTGTCCAGGCTGGTCTTGAACTCCTGACCTTAGGTGATCCACCTGCCTCGGCCTCCCAAAATGCTGGGATTACATGCATGAGCCACCGCGCCCCACCTATTTCTCCTTTCTTAACAGAAGTCTGATTTAGAATTAGTGTGAAGATGAGAAGGCCCGTGAAACGGCTTTGAGATCTACTTGGCTGCTGTCAGGACCACTGGACGCTAAGATGCCTTACTGCAAATGAGAAAATGCACCTCTGTGCTGCTTGGAGAGTCCTTCATTTTCAGCATACTCATACCCCCTAACAGAGACCCCTTCTTCAGGGCACAGCCTACATAAACACATATGGCAGCCCAAGAGCACTGTTAAAACAAATCACACGTTCTGGAAGACCAGCAAAATCCTTCAAAATGACTTGCTCCAAAGTTAAAACAGGAAACGTATGTAAGATTTCAACGGTCAATGGAAACATCCTAAAATTATTTTAACCAAAACAATGCCCTTGGTCACTTCCAATAATAAAAAGGTGGTTCTTCTCATATCCAGTTCTCCCACCTGCACTCAATATTTAAAACTAAGCAGAGTATATAATGGGTTTAAAAGATAGTCTGTTGTTTGCTGTTCAGTAAGTATAAAGTTTCTTTCTTTCTTTCTTTATTATTATTATTATAATTTCTGTGGTACATGTGCACAACATGCAGGTTTGTTACATATGTATACATGTGCCATGTTGGTGTGCTGCACCCGTTAACTCATCATTTACATTAGGTATATCTCCTAATGCTATCCCTCCCCCCTCCCCCCACCCCACAACAGGCCCTGGTGTGTGATGTTCCCCTTCCTGTGTCCATGTGTTCTTATTGTTCAATTCCCACCTATGAGTGAGAACATGTGGTGTTTGGTTTTCTGTCCTTGCGATAGTTTGCTCAGAATGCTAGTTTCCAGCTTCATCCATGTCCCTAAAAGGACATGAACTCATCATTTTTTACAGCTGAATACTATTCCATGGTGTATATGTGCCAGATTTTCTTAATCTAGTCTATCATTGATGGACATTTGGGTTGGTTCCAAGTCTTTGCTATTGTGAATAGTGCCACAATAAACATACGTGTGCATGTGTCTTCATAGCAGCATGATTTATAATCTTTTGGGTAGATGCACAGTAATGGGATGGCTGGGTCAAATGGTATTTCTAGTTCTAGATACTTCAGGAATTGCCACACTGTCTTCCACAATGGTTGAACTAGTTTATTACAATTCCACCAATAGTGTAAAAGCATTCCTATTTCTCCACATCCTCGCCAACACCTGTTGTTTCCTGACTTTTAATGATTGCCATTCTAACTGGTGTGAGATGGTATCTCATTGTGGTTTTGATTTGCATTTCTCTAATGGCCAGTGATGATGAGCATTTTTTCATGTGTCTGTTGGCTGCATAAATGTCTTCTTTTGAGAAGTGTCTGTTCATATCCTTTGCCAACTTCTTGATGGGGTTGTTTGATTTTTTCTTGTAAATTTGTTTAAGTTCTCTGTAGATTCTGGATATTAGCCCTTTGACAGATGGGAAGATTGTAAAAATTTTCTCTCATTCTGTAGGTTGCCTGTTCACTCTGATGGTAGTTTCTTTTGCTGTGCAGAAGCTCTTTAGTTTAATTAGATCCCATTTGTCAATTTTGACTTTTGTTGTCATTTCTTTTGGTGTTTTAGTCATGAAGTCCTTGCCCATGCCTATGTCCTGAATGGTATTGCCTGGGTTTTCTTCTAGGGTTTTTATGGTTTTAGGTCTAACATTTAAGTCTCGAATCCATCTTGAATTAATTTCTGTATAAGGTGTAAGGGAGGGATCCAGTTTCAGCTGTCTCCATATGGCTAGCCAGTTTTCCCAGCACCATTTATTAAATAGGGAATCCTTTCCTCATTTCATGTTTTTGTCAGGTTTGTCAAAGATCAGATGGTTGTAGATGTGTGGTATTATTTCCGAGGGCTCTATTCTGTTCCATTGGTCTATATCTCTGTTTTGGTACCAGTACCATGCTGTTTTGGTTACTGTAGCCTTGTAGTATAGTGTGAAGTCAGGTAGTATGATGCCTCCTGCTTTGTTCTTTTGGCTTAGGATTGTCTTGGCAATGCTGACTCTTTTTTGGTTCCATATGAACTTTAAAGTAGTTTTTTTCCAATTCCGTGAAGAAAGTCACTGGTAGCTTGATGGGGATGGCACTGAATCTACAAATTACCTTGGGCAGTATGGCCATTTTCACAATATTGATTCTTCCTATCCATGAGCATGGAATGTTCTTCCATTTGTTTGTGTCCTCTTTTATTTCGTTGAGCAGTGGTTTGTAGTTCTCCTTGAAGAGGTCCTTCACATCCCTTGTAAGTTGCATTCCTAGGTATTTTATTCTTTTTGAAGCAGTTGTGAATGTGGGAGTTCACTCATGATTTGGCTGTTTGTCTGTTATTGGTGTATAGGAATGCTTGTGATTTTTGCACTTTGATTTTGTATCCTGAGACTTTGCTGAAGTTGCTTATCAGCTTAAGGAGATTTTGGGCTGAGACAATGGGGTTTTCTAAATATACAATCATGTCATCTGCAAACAGGGACAATTTGACTTTCTCTTTTCCTAATTGAATACCCTTTATTTCTTTCTCTTGCTTGATTGCCCTGGCCAAAACTTCCAACACTATGTTGAATAGGAGTGGTGAGACAGGGCATCCCTGTCTTGTGCCAGTTTTCAAAGGGAATGCTTCCAGTTTTTGTCCATTCAGTATGATATTGGCTATGGGTTTGTCATAAATAGCTCTTATTATTTTGAGATATGTACCATCAAGACCTAGTTTATTGAGAGCTTTTAGCATGAAGGGATGTTGCATTTTGTCAAAGGCCTTTCGACATCTATTGAGATAATCATGTGGTTTTTGTCTTTGGTTCTGTTTATATACTGGATTACGTTTATTGATTTGCATATGTTGAACTAGCCTTGAATGTCAGGGATGAAGCCAACTTGTCTTTGGTTCTATTTATATGATGGATTACATTTATTGATTTGTATATGTTGAACCAGCCTTGCATCCCAGGGATGAAGCCCACTTGATCATGGTGGATAAGCTTTTTGATGTGCTGCTGGATTCGGTTTGCCAGTATTTTATTGAGGATTTTTGCATCAATGTTCATCAGGGATATTGGTCTAAAATTCTCTTTTATTGTTGTGTCTCTGCCAGGCTTTGTTATCAGGATGATGTTGGCCTCAAAAAATGAATTAGAGAGGATTCCCTCTTTTTCTATTGATTGGAATAGTTTCAGAAGGAATGGTACCACCTCCTTTTTGTACCTCTGGTAGAATTCGGCTGAGTCCATCTGGTCCTGGACTTTTTTTGCTTGGTAAGCTATTGATTATTGCCTCAATTTCAGAACCTGTTATTGGTCTATTCAGTGATTCAACTCCTTCCTGGTTTAGTCTTGGGAGGGTGTATGTGTCCAGGAATTCATCCATTTCTTCTGGATTTTCTAGTTTATTTGCATAGAGGTGTTTATAGTATTCTCTGATGGTAGTTTGTATTTCTGTGGGATCGGTGGTGATATCCCCTTTATCATTTTTTATTGCATCTATTTGATTCTTCTCTCTTTTCTCCTTTATTAGTCTTGCTAGCAGTCTATCAATTTTGTTTATTTTTTCAAAAAACCAGCTCCTGGATTCATCGATTTTTTGAAGGGTATTTTGTGTCTCTATCTCCTTCAGTTCTGCTCTGATCTTAGTTATTTCTTGCCTTCTGCTAGATTTTGAATGTGTTCGCTCCTGCTTCTCTAGTTATTTTAATTGTGATGTTAGGGTGTCAATTTTAGATCTTTCCTGCTTTCTCTTGTGGGCATTTAGTGCTATAAATTTCCCTCTACACACTGCTTTAAATGTGTCCCAGAGATTCTGGTATGTTGTGTCTTTGTTCTCATTGGCTTCAAAGAACATCTTTACTTCTGCCTTCATTTTGTTATGGACCTCGTAGGGTGCCCCTCTGAGACAAAGCTTCCAGAGGAAGGATCAGGCAGCAACATTTGCCACTCTGCAGATTCCGCTGGTGATACCCAGGCAAATAGGGTATGGAGTGGACCTCCAGCAAACTCCAATAGACCTGCAGCTGAGGGTCCTGAATGTTAGAAGGAAAGCTAAGAAACAGAAAGGACATCCACACCAAAACCCCATCTGTATGTCACCATCATGAAAGACCAAAGGTAGATAAAACCACAAAGATGGGGAGAAACCAGAGCAGAAAAGCTGAAAATTCTAAAAATCAGAGCACCTCTTCTCCTCCAAAGGAATGCAGCTCCTTGCCAGCAACGGAACAAAGCTGGACGGAGAATGACTTTGACGAGCTGTGAGAAGAAGGCTTCAGATGATTGGTAATAACGAATTCTGAGCTAAAGGAGGATGTTCAAACCCACCGTAAAGAAGCTAAAAACCTTGAAAAAAGATTAGACGAATGTCTAACTAGAATAAACAGTGTAGAGAAGTCCTTAAATGACCTGGTGGAGCTGAAAACCATGGCAGGAGAACTACGTGATGCAAGCACAAGCTTCAGTAGCCAATTTCATCAAGTGGAAGAAAGGGTATCTGTGATTGAAGATCAAATGAATGAAATGAAGTGAGAAGAGAAGTTTAGAGAAAAAAAGAGTAAAAAGAAATGAACAAAGCCTCCAAGAAATATGGGACTATGTGAAAAGACCAAATCTACGTCTGATTGTTGTGCTGAAAGTGATGGGGAGAATGGAACCAAGTTGGAAAACACTGCAGGATATTATCCAGGAGAACTTCCCCAAA
This sequence comes from Pongo abelii, assembly GCF_028885655.2. NCBI lineage: Eukaryota > Metazoa > Chordata > Mammalia > Primates > Hominidae > Pongo > Pongo abelii. Next base: position 143,901,317 of record NC_071991.2, on the reverse strand, counting down.
CTAGCAAGGCAGGCCAACATTCAAATTTAGGAAATACAGAGAATGCCACAAAGATACTCCTCGAGAAGAGCAACTCCAAGACACATAATTGTCAGATTCACCAAAGTTGAAATGAAGGAAAAAATGTTAAGGGCAGCCAGAGAGAAAGGTCAGGTTACCCACAAAGGGAAGCCCATGAGACTAACAGCAGATCTCTCGGCAGAAACTCTACAAGCCAGAAGAGAGTGGGGGCCAATATTCAACATTCTTAAAGAAAAGAGTTTCCAACCCAGAATTTCATATCCAGCCAAACTAAGCTTCATAAGTGAAGGAGAAATAAAATCCTTTGCAGACAAACAAACGCTGAGAGATTTTGTCACCACCAGGCCTGCCTTACAAGAGCTCCTGAAGGAAGCACTAAACATGGAAAGGAACAACCGGTACCAGCCACTGCAAAGACATGTCAAATTGTAAAGACCATCAACGCTAGGAAGAAACTGCATCAACTAATGAGCAAAAGAGCCGGCTAACATCATAGTGACAGGATCATATTCACACATAACAATATTAACCTTAAATGTAAATGGCCTAAATGCTCCAATTAAAAGATACAGACTGGAAAATTGGATAAAGAGTCAAGACTCATCAGTGTGCTGTATTCAGGAGACCCATCTCACATGCAGAGACACACACAGGCTCAAAATAAAGGGATAGAGGAAGATCTACCAAGCAAATGGAAAAAAAAAAAAAAAAAAAAAAAAAAAGCAGGGTTTGCAATCCTAGTCTCTGCTAAAAGAGACTTTAAACCAACAAAGATCAAAAGAGACAAAGAAAGCCATTACATAATGGTAAAGGTATCAATTCAACAAGAAGAGCTAACTATCCTAAATATATATGCACCCAATACAGGAGCACCCAGATTCATAAAGCAAGTCCTTAGAGACCTACAAAGAGATTTAGACTCCCAAACAATGATAATGAGAGACTTTAACACCCCACTGTCAACATTAGACAGATCAATGAGAAAGAAAGTTAAAAAGGATATCCAGGAGTTGAACTCAGCTCTGCACCAAGCAGATCTAATAGACATTTACAGAACTCTTCACTCCAAATCAACAGATTATACATTCTTCTCAGCACCACATCACACTTATTCCAAAATTTACCACATAGTTGGAAGTAAAGCACTCCTAAGCAAATGTAAAAGAACAGAAATTATAACAAACTGTCTCTCAGGCCACAGTGCAATCAAACTAGAATGCAGGATTAAGAAACTCACTCAAAACTACTCAACTACATGGAAACTGAAAAACCTGCTCCAGTATAAAGTTTCAGTTATGCAACAGGAATAAGTTCAACAGAACTGCTGAACAACATTCCACCAATAGCTAGCATCAGTGTATTGTGAACTTAAAATTTTAAAAGGGGAGATTTCCTGTTGTATTCTTACTACAATAATTAAAGAAAAACTTCTGTTTTGTATTTACTTTAAAATAATGTTTAAAAACTGAGAGGGGTACATGATTTGAGACTGGCAAATTGCTTATAATTGAGGCAAATGAGAGGTACATGAGTGTTTATTATGTCATTCTCTCAATTTTTGTTCATGTTTGAAAACAGATTTAAAGCTATGCCTAAGTGTTATTTCCTATAGTGTTCTTTCCTCTTGTTTCCCCATCACTTTTGATTTTCTCAATCCCTTTGTGAATCCCTACCCATGTCTCCCATAACACATGTGTTCATGTATGCATGCATGCACACACACACACACACACACACGCACACAAAGGCGTACATAGTTTCTCCCATCTCTGAATCTCAATACCATTACTTTAGTACCTATTACTTTAGATTTAATCATGTACTTACCTGTTTCTACTAGCCAAAAGCTGTGTCTGCTATACTACAGAAAACTGGTAACTCTTGTTGAATAATACATTTATTAGAAAGGTTATATTTTTATAGGGATAACTTTTTCACCTGTTTGAATATGAAATATGTCTCCAGAGATGAATTTCTAGTAACAGAAATATAGCACATGTCTATAAGAGCAAAGTAATAACATAGTAATAATAAGATGATGTTGATGATGGTAAGGGTTCTACATTCATCGCTTTTATGGCAGAATTGTATGGTTTGACCCACATTTTATTCTCAGCTTATCACTCAGTACTCAAGAGGCCATATGCCATGCTGTTTAAGAGTTCTGCCTCTAATATCTGTCTTTTCATATCTCAACTCCAACACCTTTTAGATATGCAATATTGTGCAAATTACTTAGCTTTTTTGCTTCAGTTTTTTTCCTTCCATAAATCTTGAAGAATCTTTGTCAGGATTAAATGTGTTAATATATATCAGGCATTTAATACTATCTCTGAAATAGAATAGATACTATATGTGTCAGCTATTAATATTTCTGCCATACAATAGTCACTCAAGATTTTTGACTAAGTGAATGAAAGATCACATATATAAACCATTTTGACTAACTTAGTTGACAATTTGTGTCATTTAATATTACCTTACCAAATTGATGGATACAGAAGTTGAGTTTGTCTAAATATTTTTAAATCATCTGTAAATAATAACAAAACAAACTTCTATTATGTGGGACTGAAAAGGGGTGCATATATTTTAAATTTTTAAATCTTTTCATTTTGTCATGTAGCAAAAAATTGTATATGATGCCTTAATTTCCTTTTGCTTTGCAGAAAATATTTGTCCTATCATTATGCCATTAATTATATTTTTGCTGTACACTAAAAATTATCCACTACAACCACTGAAAAACTACTCAGGATAATGTTCTTCTATCCTTGTGGAAAATAGACTCCCATTAATTTTTCAGAAAGAGTGAAAGAAGAGTTGTGCCTTTTCCAAGTCCTAAGAGGTAGCTTGAAGAGAAAATTGTTGGAAATGAGGAGGGAGGTGGAACTTACAACTTAGCCATAATCATTCCTCTTTCATTAGTTGACAAGAGGTTTACCATCAACTTCCTTCACAATACCACAAGAATTTATCTGGCTACTTCCACACCCAGCACACAGGCTGTCCCTCCTGTGTTTATGTTTGCTCCTTCCAGAAAGTTCCTTGCACTGTGAAAGTACATGTGCATTTATTTGGAGATCATTCATGCAACTTTGGACATTATAGGTATGCAGTGGTCTTAAAATACCATGTATATCTTCCTTTTTTTTCTTTTCTTTTTTTTTTTTTGAAACGGAGTCTCACTCTATCGCCCAGGCTGGAGTACAATGGCACAATTTGGGCTCACTACAAGCTCCGCCTCCCGGGTTCACACGGTTCTCCTGCCTCAGCCTCCCTAGCAGCTTGGACTACAGGTACCTGCCATCATGCCCGGCTAAATTTTTTTGTATTTTTAGTAGAGACGGGGTTTGACCGTGTTAGCCATGATGGTCTCGATCTCCTGACCTCGTGATCTGCCCATCTCAGCCTCCCAACATGCTGGGATTACAGGCGTGAGCCACTGTGTCTGGCCACCATGTATGTCTTCTTAAATGGAAAGAAGATAAATAATTTTCTGTAAAAGAAATTATGGAATAGTCTTCTTTCCTTCTATTCCCAAATTAATCCTGAGTCCATTTCACAATGTTTCAAATTAAGGTGCATAGGCTCCAACTGGTTTTGGAAGTGTCATTAAACTTTACAACTATCCCTAAATTGTATTATAAACAGCATTTGCTTTGATTCTGTTGATCTGGAATGTTGGGTCTGCTGGTCTCTTAAGGAAATCCCTCCACTGAAGTATGGTCTCTTAACTTTTATATAGAATGAATGTATTTGCCTTAAATAGCATGTTTGTAAAATTCAAGTGAAAGCTAATCATCTGTCCTGTTGAACAGTCCACCCTCAGCACTTAAATACAAGCATGCATGTCTCTGCTGATTTAAATTATTTGTATAAACATTTTAATACCTATAATATTTTTTTCTCTTTGTTTTAGCTGTCAGGAAACTGTGAGTTAACATCAATGTACAATATAATTACAACAAACCCATTGTAGAATCCCAATGACATACATTTATGTTGCTGCTTTTCAATAATGCCTATTTTGATTTATTTCTTAAGATCTTATGAAGCTGTATGTACAACTTATAAATTTCCAAATTCTGTCTCCAAGCAGGTGAGTATGAGTTTTAAATAAGTAAATGGGTTGATTTCCGATAACTTCAAAACTTGAAACTATATGGCCAACCTAAAAGACTCTGGTTATTTTTCCCCTTAAATATCTATCAGCCATACCATTTATAATATGGAAAAGATAACATTTTTATACAATATGGTACCCTTAAGTCTGGCTGTTTTTAGTAAGCTGTTCTTCAATTTTAATGTAGTGGAACTCTCAAAATTATGTCTTTTTAGTTTAATGTTCTCTCTTTTAATGTTTCAAGTATAGGACCAATCATTTATCCAAGAGTACCAATTTCCCATTGGTTAAACTCACAGAAATTGCTTTCATGTCCACCACATAAAAAGTGTGCAATATTTATACCATACTCCTTAGATCGTTTTATACTAAGTTAAGGACACAATTTAATTTATGGATTATACGTGATGCTTCTTTTCCATTACTGTTTTACTGATAGCATTCTTATTATTTTATTCTCTACATGTGGATTGCTGTATATTCTTTGTTCTTATAGACTTAGAGCTGTATGTAAAGGTGTATTTTTCTCAGCCAAAATTACTCCAAGTCCTCTTCACCTCATTTCTTGATAACTGCAAATCCTTCCAGGCACCTTCTCAGTAACCATCTCTTTGAACTTCAGTTACTCTTGCATAACACAATTGATGAAATTTTCTAAACTACCAGCTTATATTACACTTCCATGGTCTGAAATGTAACATGGCTCTTTCTAACCTTCATATTTCGCAAAATTTCTCTGAAGTTCAAGGTCTGCCATAACCTAGACCTATTCTTCATACGTGAACTTATTCTCTACCATTATAATCTTACACCTACCTTCAATATTCAGCAGGTAGCCTCCCTCCCGTGCTTTTTCTCATCTCTAACTTAAGAATCTATTTATTTCTCTCTAAAAATGTATGCATTCCTGAGGGCTTCACATAAGTCATACCCCCTCCATAATTGTGGAATATACTAGGCTGTAAGTTTCCAGGCCTGGTGCAGTGGCTCATGCTTGTTATCCTTGCATTGTGGAAAACTGAGGCAGGAGGACTGCTTGAGGCTAGTGTTGGTGACCATCCTGGACAACAAAGTGAGAGCCTGTATCTACAAAATAAAATAAAATTAAATTAAATTAAATTAAATTAAATTAAATTAAAATAAAACAAAATAAAATAACTAAAAAATTAGCTGCATGGTGGCCCATGCCTTTAGTCCTAGGTATTCAGAGGCTGAAATGGGAGGATTACTTGAGCCCAGGGGTTCTAGGCAGCTGTGAGCTATGATCGTGACACTGCGCTCCGTGACTCCAACTCTAAAATAAATAAAAAAAGATCATTGGCTTTGAGACTTCTTTCTGCTTTATAATTTTGATAATAATAACTACCATATAATTGTGCACCAAGGAATTTGCTAAGAACACTGTGTGTATTATTTCTATCTTATTTTATTTTTATTTTTTTGGATGGAGTTTTGCTTGCGTTGCCCAGGCTGGAGTGCAGTGGCATGATCTTGGCTCACTGCAACCTCCGCCTCCTGGGTTCAAGCAATTCTCCTGGCTCACCCTCCCAAGTAGCTGGGATTACAGGCACATGCCACCACACCTGGCTAATTTTGTATTTTTAGTAGAGATGGGGTTTCACCATGTTGGCCAGGCTGGTCTCGAACTCCTGACTTCAAGTGATCCCACCTGGGTGTCCCAAAGTGCAGGGGTAACAGGCGTGATCCACCACACCTGGCTGTATTATTTCTTTTAATATTCACAATGAAATTTTGAAGTACAGCATATCATCTACATTCTACAGGAATTACAAGGTAAATAAATCTGAGTTCAAATGGAGGTGCTAGCATGCAAACTCAAGTCAGAGTGACTGTCAAGGGCATGCTCTTCCATTCGTCAAATTAATTAACACACCATTCTTCTCTAAGAGGTCACATCACTGTCACTCTTACATTCACCACCTGCAGTGCTGGACCAGAACTGTCCAAGAGCAGAACTGTAATCTACTCTCTCCAGTGTGGAACATGCATTCAAAAACATGCTTCAAACATGTTCACAGTGGATCAAACATTCAGAGGCAGATTTTGTGAAAAGTAAATTGATGAGATAGGGAACAATCAAATAAAGTTAAACTCCAAATCCCCTGATAGCCCCACATCTGGACAGAAGGCTGTGCAACCTTGTGACCCTCAGCTTCTCAGAAATTTAGGCAAAATTACCTTGAGACTCTGCTGTTACTGCAACTTTACAGATTATAGATGTCAAATCCTTTCCAAACTTTTCCTAAGGTTTTGCAGGGGGTGGACAGTTATTAAAGCTGTGGAGGTGATATATTTACTAGTAATATCTTCTGTTTCTTGAGCTCAGCTGCTGTACATTCTTTTTTTATGCTTGAATGTGTAGCCTTCTACAAGAAAACCCTGTCACTCCAAGCACTGTGAACACTGTAGACTTTTTGAAGACTCATGAAGAGACATAGAACAATAACTCAATAATAGCAAGCAAAACAAAATAAAACAAAGCAAAAAACCACATTCAACTTGCAAATAGTGGCTCTTCACAAAGTCCCAGACTGTCTTTTTCTCTTTTCCTCCCTTGCCCTATTCTTCTTTGATTCTACCTCCTGTTTTCTGTAAGAAAACCAATAGTTTCCTTTCCTTATAGCATAGAAGGATCATCTCTTCCTTCGGGTATGTTAATGACCACTTTCTTTCATGCTCACAGCATCTCACGTTTTATAGTGTCAAGAAGCTTACCAGAGTATTTCTTCAAGCAAAATACACATATTTGTGCTAGCAGTTCATATAATAAAGTTTTTATTTTTTATTTACGTGTGTGTCTGTGTATGCAGGGGTACACACATTCACATTAACATGTTTAGAGAGTGTGTTTGTAGCATTCAACATGGAAAACAAGTTACCAGATAGAGCTTTCATTATCTTTCTAGCACAAAGAATGTGCTTATTTATAGAAGGTATGCTTATGAGTATAGCACTACAAATAAACATTGGAATAACCTAAAAGCTGTTAATGCCAATTACTATATATTTCAAAGAAGTATATATAAAAGTTATAACTCTCTATAGTTATTACCTACATGGAATCCTTATCATATTTACTGAACCTTTCAAAATTTTTTCTATATCTACCTATTTCTTTCTCTTTCCTGCACTTTTTCTAGTTTTGTATGCTTTACACGCCTTTATTCTCTTCTGTGATTTGTTTTCCTCATTTGGCTATCTCTTTCTTCTCTTTCAGTTTTATTTCACACATCTTTATGGTTTTACCTACTTTGATCACCCATCTATATTTCTTCCTTTTCTCTTTCTGTCGTTAGTCTCCCAAAATGGCAATAAAATGGAATTTAAATCCATAGACAACACTGAAGATTATTAGTTCAATAAAACTTAATGCTCTTGATATTAATTTGAAAAAAAAGAAGGTATCTTTTTCTTTATGAAACAAGAAAACATGCTGATCTGAATATAGATATATTAGGAAATGCACTGGTAAATTAATGATTTTCAATTTAAATTGTTTTTCTATATATCATCTATGAGTATTGGAAAATGTTACAATAAACAAATGATGGAAATAATATTCAATCATTCAAGAAAAAACTTGAATTAACAGCTCAGGAATTAAAACACTTTTACTTCTTGGCTTTTACTATCTTCTTGAAAAGTAATATTAAAGAAATATTGTTTCTATTGTTTCTATTAATTAGAATAACAGAAACACACACACACACACACACACACACATACACAGATAATACCTGCTTTAATCTTTATACAAAATAACTCAGTACTCTGCTGATCTACTTTCTAAAAATGATTAAGAACTTTTTCATTTTCTGAAAATCTGAAGGCTTAAAGCCTTCATACATATATATAATTTATGCAACTTAAAATGTGCACTTTTTCATTTCATCTGGATCTCGGTATTTTAGATTTAGGTGACAGGATGACAAACAGACCATTATTTGTAGTTGTGTTATTTATACTAAAATATGTGGCCAAATTAATTTATATTGTTTGTATTGTTAATTACCAGGACAAAGCAAAAATGTGTGTTTTACTGGGGCATGGGACAACCATGCAATATCCAATATCCAAAAACTTATCAGGCAGCATATTTCCCTCAACATCATGATAGAAAATTAGGAATGCTACCTCCTGAAGTCTGCTGCCTGGAATCAGAACAGCCTAGGAGCTCTCTAAATACTCAAGAGAAAAATTCTGCTTTTGTAACCATAATATATCTGTTGCCTGATGCTCAACAAGTCAATACATGGAGACACCAGGTTGCAGCAAAGAAAGGGGTTTCATTGCAGGGCAGCCAAAGGAGGAGACAGGAGAAAACCTCACACACATCTCGTCGGGTTGTCTGGGACTAGGGTTTTCACAGGCTTTGAAGTAGGCCAAAGTGTGGAGATTATGAATTTGTTGAAGAATGCAGGGTGAGCTCATGGAATGGGGAGATAAAGAAGCTATTCTCATGTGACTCAGTTCCTCTGTGAGTGTCTTTAAACTGGCTTGGGTCTGCTTTTCTGCTGGAATTTAGGATCTGCTTAAGCAATTCCTAAAAAGCCTTGTGATTCCAACATCAGAGATCCTATCTATCCTACATCAGAATCCTATCTATAGGAGCAATGGGATGCAAATGGTCAGTATCCAGTGCTATGTGACTTTGGTTACAAGGAAGTGGGTCAAAATGCAGCCTGACTAATGCTTCATTATAACTATATTTCTGTCCAGAATGCTTACTAACCCTGTGAGGACAGCTTCACTTTGCTCTGTCAAGCATTCTAAATCAATAAAATTTTTCTTTTTTTCTTTTCTTTCTTTTTTTTTTTTTTTTTTTTGTTTGAGACGGAGTCTCACTCTGTCACCCAGGGTAGAGTGCAGTGGTATGCAATAAAATTTAATAGGGGAAAATGAAGTCGTGTATGCAAATTTTTTAATGTTTTCATTTTAAAAAATTGTTTCTGCTTTCACGACAATAATTCCAAACTCTCTAGAATGGGAACAATTGAGCTAGATCTACAAGATTCATCTAACCAGTATCTTTTAAAAATAGGCAAAATGTTATTGTCCTTATTTTTGAGGGATAGGAAAATCCATAAAAACAATTTTTTCTTTTATTAGCAAGAAAAAATATTTTAATGGGTGAATGGGGGTATGATATCTATTTAGATTATCACATATTTTAGATTTCAATTGTTTTATCTCTTAAAAATTTCAATACTCTGGGAGAACAATTCTCAAACTAAATTTGAGACATGGTGCTTATTTACACACATCTTTAGGAACATTGTTACAAAGATCAGCCAGCCTAGAAAACTAGAAGGGTAGAACGACCACCTGTATCCTGAATACATGCTTTTGCAGGAAAAGAAACAAACAAAAAACAAAACAAACAAACCAAAAAACAGTTTTTGCAGCCTCTAACTTACAAATCCATTTTCTTCATCTCTCCCTGAGGCTGGCAGTACGAATAATAGTCCTGGATTTTACACCAGATGGTCAAATTCGTTTTGATATCTTCAGTACAGGGACTGACCCATAGTACATGATAGTACACGTTCCACAGTTGTAGGCTAAAATGTAGTGACTATGACTGACTACCTCATGAATTTTTAGATGTAAACTTATGACTTCCTATATCTACTTAAATTTGGAGTTCTCTAACTGAATATGCAATCAATTCAATTACTTTCATCTTGATGGTAATTTTGTATATGTAGATGAAAACATAAAATCTCTATATTTTATAATTAATTGGTTAATGGCTAAAAGTAGTAAATAAAAAGCATATAATCTCTAACGGAACTTTCAGTTATAAATTCTTTTGGTGAACAAAAATTAAGCTACTATTTTAGTAACTTAGAGTTCCAAAATCATACTTGAAAACCAAATTACTATATCACATCTCAATATGACTGATAACATTCTGGAATTAGCTCAAAACATGGATAAATACACAAAGTTGAAATGACTACTACTTCAGTCTTAAGTGAGTTTAATTCTCTAAGGTTCAGGCTCTGACTCTGAATGGTAATCTAAAAATAAAAGTCTATAGTGGTAAACTCAAAAGTAAAGTCATCATTATCAATTAAAACTTAAACCAATGGCATTGTAAGTGAAAGTAATTATCTCAATTATATAAGAAATGTTTTGTGAGAAAACTGTAAACACAGGACAGTGACAAGTATATTAATCATATATCTTTGCATTAGTTAACACAACAACCACACAAGGGTTGCATAAGCAGAAAACTGTTTGGATCTGGGCCAGCTGACATTGGCTGATTATGTGGTCCTCCCCTCTGAAGGAGTGGTTAGTCTATTAGTGTCCTCTCCTCTTCTAGGCTACCTTTCCTAGACGGCAGTGTCCAAATATCGTTTCATCTCATTAATCCTTTGCGCAGTCCAGCTGAGTAGGCTCTGGGTAAAAGTTATTTGAATTTCTGGGTTCTGGGCATATTGTGAAGCTTTCAATTTTTAAGGATGCTTAAGATGAATGACTGAATGTTTAATTCAATTTTGCTTAAGGCACTAAATTTACAAAACCATTAACTTGTATTTAAAAAGAACTTCTCCACTTTGTGATTCTGTCGAATTGTCTGTCAGCTCTAATCACTAGCCAGAAGGGAAAGCCCAGTCCAGAAAGTGTGGAGTGAATGAAGAAAATTCCTTATGGGGTTGATTTTTTCACTCTTATCAAAGGTGTCACAGAAATCTTTTCAGAAACTGCCATCAGTGCTCTTCCTAGAACAAATTTTTGGTTGCTTATATGTGGAAATTTTGAAAGACAGCCCCTCCAACTCCACTTTTTTAAATGAGTAGGGAAAAGGCTTTATTTAAAAAAAGAACCACTTTTACATTATGGAAGGTCTCCATGTTGATATTTTTTACCTTTTAAATTATTTAGAAATTATTTTTTTCTACAGTTTTTGAGAGTATATTAATAATAGTTATTTTTTGAAATTAGATAATGTAGAGGAATTAAAAAGAAACCCAACAAGCATTAAGCAAACCAAACATGAAAGAACAACGTGAAATGAAATGAGGGCATCAAAAGCCATATATACCTCTGTTTGACAAAGTTCTAGAGGAGATGAATGGGATAGATTCAAAGTTACTGTCTCCTAAGGGAAAATTATGGCCTGTAAGTCAAATGTACTAGTGTACTTAGTTACTAAATGTTAACTGTCAATCAAGATATAATAGTGTATATTGTTTCAGAAGCATCCTTCATTATAAACAGGTTTTCAATGAGAGTTTCATGTTGCTAGCCAGCTCTGGAGTTGAAACAATCAATAAACCATCATAGAAGACTAGGTCAAACTATTCATTATACAGAGGGATTTTCTAATCCATTTTTATTAAATGATAAAAGATAATTGTTTCAGGTCTAAAACTGAACAACTTCAGAAAAAATGTCCAACAGAGTTTTCAATGGATATAGTCTCATAAATCTAAATTTTCTCCTGGGAATTCCCATGTTCATGGTATTATAAATTTTAAAATGAAGTTATTGTGCTTGTCATCTATATGAAGACTTTTCACTGTTTCATTTAAATCCAATTTTATTTCATTTATTTTTTTAATTGTAAATTGATAAATTATAGCTGTATATATTTATGGGACACAAACTGATGCTATAGTTCATGAATACAATGTTGAATAACTAAATCAAGCTAATTAATATGTTCATCATCTTAAATACCATATTTTATGGTGAGAACATTTGAAATTTACATTTACATTTACATTTGAAAATTACATTCTTAGTGATTTTGAAATGTACAATATGTTATTTCCTATATTCACCATGCTTTACAATATATCCCAAAGAATAATGTATTTCTCTTGTGTAATTAAAGCTTTGTACCCTTGACCATCATCTCCTCATTCCTCTCTCTCCCAGCGTCTCGGATAACCACTATTCTACTCTCTGCTTCTTTCAGTTTGATTGTTTTAGATTCCACATATATGTGAGAGTATAATGTATTTGACTTTCTGTTCCTAATTTATATTACTTAGCAAAACGTTTTCCAATTTCACTATGTTGTCACAAATGACAACATTTCTTTTGTAAAGCTGAATAGCTTTCCATCGTGTGCATATACCATGTTTTCTTTATCCATTCATTCCTTCATGGACACATAGGTTGATTGCATAACTTGGCTATTGAGAATAGTGCTGCACTAACCATGGGAGTGCAGACATCTCTCCAACATGCTGATTTCAGTTCCCAGTATACCCAGTAATGGGATTGCTCAATCATGTGGCAGTTCTATTTTTAATATCTGAGGAATCTCCATATTGTTTGCTATTATACTTGTACTAATTTACATTCCCATCAACAGTGTGTTAAGAGTTCCTTTTCTCCACATTCTCACCAACACTTGTTCTCTTGTTTCTTTTTGATAACACTCATTTTTTAAAATTTTTATTTTAAGTTCTATGCTAATGTGCAGGATGTGCAGGTTTGTTACATAGGTAAATATGCCATGGTGGTTTGCTGCACCTATCAAAAGGAACAAGATCATGTCCTTTGCAGGGACATGGACGGAGCTGGAAGCCATTATCCTCAACAAACTAATGCAGGAACAGAAAACCAAACATCTCACGTTCTCACTTATAAGTGGAAGATGAACAGTGAGAACATATGCACAAAGGGAGGGGAACAACAGTCATTTTAACAAGAGTGTGGTGGTATCCATTGTGGTTTTGATTTTCATTGTCTAATAATTAATGATGCTGAGCATTTTTTCATATACCTTTTGGTTATTTTGTGTCTTCTTTTGAGAAATGTCTACTCAGCTCCTTTGCCCATTTTCTAATCAAATTATTTATATTCTTTCTATATATTTGTTTGAGTTTCTTATATATTTGGGGTATCAACCCCTTATCAGACATGTGGCTTGCAAATATATTCTTTCCCAATCCATAGGGCTGTCTCTTCATTCCATTGTTTCCTTTTATGTGCACAACGTTTTTATTTTGATGTAATCTCATTTGTCTATCTTTGCTGTTATTGTTTATGCTTTTGGGGTCAAATCCAAAATAATCATCGCCCAGACTTATACCTCATAGATATTCACCTGTGTTTTTTCTAGTAGTTTTACAGTTACAGATCTTATGTGTAAGTCTATTGGCTTTTTAAAAATTATATATATTTGGCCCTTTTTATAATGAGAAAATAATTTTAATTTTTTGAATCTATTCTTTCTGCTGTTACTCATTCTGTGCAGATCTATGTGCCAAGTACTTAAGCAGGTGTTGAGATTTGATACCATCCCTGCCTTCAGCTGTTTATTGAACATGGGGCAGCAAATTTTTTCTGTAAAGGTCTAAGTAGCAAATATTTTAGGCTTTATTGGACACATATGGTTTCTGTGGCTGCCACTCAACTCTCTCAAAGTAACATAGACAATACATAAACAAATGGGGATGGCTGTGTTCCAATGAAGTTTATAGGCACTGAGACGTGAACTTCATATAGTTTTCATGCACCATGAAATATTATTATCCTTTTATTCTTTCAATCATTTAGAAATTTAAAAATCATTTTTAGCTCAAGGGCTATACAAAAAAGCACCTAGCTGAATTTGGCCCATGGGATACAGTTTCCAGGCCCCTGGTTTGTTGTATTAAAAGATGGAAGATATTCTTACATGATTTCTATTTTTTATTAGGAAATATTCTCCTATTCTCTGAAGTTTCATAAACTTCTTTCTTAGAAAAATCTTAAGGATTTATTGTCAAGTTTTTATTTCACAAACATATTCATCATGTTTTATCTTAGTCTAGTTAGATTCAAATTGATGTAACTGATTCTAGGAAACGGAGAAAAGTAGAATGAAATGGAACATTTTGTAGTTGGCAAGGGAACTCTACTGCAATTTCTGTTGCCTCAGTTTGAGGAAGGAATTATGGTATTATAGGAAAAACAGCTTTTGAAACTAAGTCATCCAATACATATCAGCTACTTCACTCCAATGCCTTGCTATGCAGTGACAATATTCTTGGCATTGATACTGCAATGAAAACATTTGAGTAGACTGGGGGAAACATAGGGATTCTATATGTTTTAATTTAAACAGGCAAATAAACTCAGTTCATTAGTCTGAACTTCTTATGTCATAAATTAAAAACCTGATGATGTTCAGAGTGTTTAAGTACCTTGCCCAATAAAACACAAACAGTTTCGACCTAGTTTTTTCTAATTTTCAAATACATGCTCTTTACAGTAGAACTGACTTCAAAGATGGCGATACAAATATATTTTCTCAGAAGGAAGCAAAAAACTAAACATCTTAGGTTTTAGTTCACAAGTAATTGGTGACAATTTAATTGGAATTTAAAGTGTTTTCACTGCATTAATAAATAATTAACACCAATATAGAAACAGCTTTGCTGTGCTTGAGAATTGTGAATTGGCAGATAAGCTTTTTAAAGAACAAGCTTAACAAGTGGCAGTGCCTTGAAGAACTATTTCTGAGTTCTGTCTTCATGTAAGTAGGCTGAGATTTATTTGCTCTCCATAACTGAAGTTAGGGTTTGCTAAACTGAGGGTTAAGATGGGATTCATGTTCAAGTAGGAGAATTGAACTGGATGACATCTAAGGTTCATTGTCACGCTGCTTCTTTAAATGGAGCCATAAAAAATTACCCAGGCCTGGGGATGTGTTGCCCTACGTTGTTCAGGCTGGTCTTGGACTCCTGGTCTCAAGCAATCTTCCAACTTTGGCCTCCCAAAAACCTGGGATGATGGGTGTGAGCCATACCTCGTACATATATGTAACCTAGGTTACATATGTAATTACTAATTATTATAGTTTGATATTTTAAACTTTTCATGTATACAAAAGATAAAATTATTTTCCTTATCCTGCCAGCGATCTTCCAAGCTATATGATTAAAAGTTTCCATTTTTTAAAATAATAATAACCAAGCACAAGAGAAAAGTGGTTGTATTAGCTCCGTTTATTGCCAAACACAAAATAAATATTGAAAATATTAGAAAAAAATGAAATTGACAATTAATGTTTTAGAATGTTTGACAGAAAGACATATTGTACAAAGATTCATCTCACCTTCGTATGTTTCTGCTCTGGAATATAAAATGAGATAATTTCCTATGATAAAATTTATTTTTTAGTAAAAGAGATTGTCTGTGTGAAATTTTCTTTGTTCTGATAAAAGAGTAAATTAATTTTAAATACGATTTGGAATATAAATGGTCTTTTGCTGAATGCTCAAATTGCTCATATTTAATAATGAGTACCCATGCAGACAGCAGGGCTTAATTTGACTTGTACCTGTTGATTTTATACCACAATGGTGAATAATGAAAATTAGTAAAAACACACTTATCTATAGCACTCTTTCAATAATTTCATTCAAAATTTTACAGGAAAGTAATTAATTATAACAGAAAAATGTATTAAGGATGAGGGAAAATTAAGCATAAACACAGTCAATATTTTCATTGTCTATTAATTCCCATGAGATAGATAAAAGAAGGAATGTGGCTCAGTGCAACTCTCTGCATTCTACATTTTAAATAGCTTCTGTTTCTCCAAGAAAACTTGTATTTTGTACCATGAATCAAAGCTTTATAAACATAAAATATGCCTTCTTAACTTTGTTCATTTAAATTTACTCTTTGTGTAACAAGAGGAGAGAAACTATGCATCAATGTCAATGGAAAAAAGCACCCATGTCTTCAGCCATTACATTGGTTCTCATTTGTCTGAGGGAGTGGTCAGGCCTATGGCATAAGATGTATTCCTGTGCTGGGGCACGGTGGCTCATGCCTGTCATCCCACCACTTTGGGAAGCCAAGGCGGGCAGACCACTTGAGGTCAGGAGTTCCAGACGAGCCTGGCCAACATGATAAAACCCCATCTCTACTAAAAATACAAAAATTAGCTAGGGTGGTGGTGCGCACCTATAATCCCAGCTACTCCAGAGGCTGAGGCAGGAGAATCGCTTGAACCTGGGAGGCAGAGGTTGCAGTGAGCCGAGAGTGCACCACTACACTCCAGCCTGGGCAACAAAGCTAGATTCTGTCTCAAAAAAAAAAAAAAAAAATACTAACTTTACTCTACCCTTTGCCTTTACACTTATAGACAGATTAAAAAAGTAATTAAGTGACCTACAGTTCTATAAAGTACAGTAGTAACTGTAATTTCCTGATTTTAAACATTTAGTCTATTGGGCTATTATATAGCTTCATTCAGTCAACAAATATTAATATTAATAATATTCATTTCATTTTTCAAAAAGAGTAAGTCCCTAAGGTTTTCGGAAACTGGGACTTAAGTAAAATGGCATAAAATAAAACACTTTTTTTTGTTATCAACGTTATAATAAAACAACGTTTAATCAAACAACATTATCTGAGGGCCTGCTATACAGCCTTTCACTTAAAGTCATAGTTTCTAAGAACCTATCAAAGACTTTAAGACCTGCTGTACATATTCTGAAATCACCAAAAACAATGAACTTTTCTATAACTTCCAAGACATTTTGTACACTCCAAAGGTCAAACCAAGAAAACAAATTCTGTTTTTTTTTTTTTTTTTTGAGGCAGGATTTCATTCTGTCACCCAGGCTGGAGTGCAGTGGCTCAGTCACGGCTCACTGTAGCCTCGGCCTCCCAGGCCCAAGCAATCCTCCCACCTCAGCCTCTCGAGTAGCTGGGAACACAGGCAAACACCACCAGGACTGGCTAATTTTTTAATTTTTAGTAGAGCTGGTGTCCCTATGTTGCCCAGGCTGGTCTTAAGCAATTCTCCACCTAGGCCTCCCAAAATCCTGGAATTATGGGTGTGGGCCACCGCTCCTGGCCCAAAACACAAATTCTTTATCACTTGTTTAAGTGCATAGGAATCGATTTTCTAATTTTAAGACATAAGAGAAAATTTAATACAAATTTAAATTTTTGGAGACAACTATTTTGATACTTCTACTTCAGCAGATGTAACATTTACAAAGCATTTAGAGATGTCTTTTTCCAGGTAAGATAACAATAATTTTTAACACAAAGTTAGAATTCCAAGGCTCAAATGAGATATCTTCTGGTCCTTTCTTATATTAACAGGACCTTTTATCTAAGCAGCAAAATTCTAGTAAACTTGAAAATTACTTAGTTTGAGAATCTTGTCATATCAGCTCTATGCGGTCAAATATATCTAAATATAATCTCCCCATTTAGGCAGTATCTGTGTATGTAAGCATATTTTGCTTAGTTGGAGGCTTGTGATTAGAAGTCACAAGCCTTAAGAAAAGATGAGCGTCTGTTGAAAGCTCTCTCCCTGCAGCATTCAGCTTTTTCCTGAGGTCAACATGAAGGTAAGAATGAGTTGGAAAATAAGCTCATATCTTTGCAAACAAGGATTGTGGGGAGGAGAAAAATCATAATATGTCTTCAAAACACTAAGGAGAAGTTGCCCCTACAGGCAACCTGTTAAGTCCAGCAAGCTTATCTGCCTCTCAGCACCTGCCTAAGTCAGCCTCAATATTTGCCAAGCAAGCCTTCCAATGCTAATTTAATGTCCCAGTGGGGACACCTACTTTGAAGAGATATTTCCAGTGTAAATTATTAAATTGATCTTAGAGCACACAAATTGATCTCATGTGAGTTTCAGCAGTATGAGTCATCCCCCCTTCCCACTCCCCAGGAAGATCAAATTTTGTTAGTTTGTAAAAAAGGCAGAAAGAATAATTTAAAAACATTTTATTCTTTAGAAAAAGGTGGTAACAACAGAAATGTCCCTGTCTACCTTATTTGCTTTTACTTTAAGTTCACATTCATTTTGCAGTTGCTTTTAGGTGACTCTTAGCAATACTTGCTCTTCTTATTGAGGTTGTTCTGTTTGCTCTAGAGGGATGTTCTCATCACCTGTTTTGGGGGGAATTTGTGTTTGTTCCTTTGTTTTGTTTTTGTAGAGGCAGGGTCTCCCTAGGTTGCCAGGCTGGTCTCAAACTATTGGCCTCAGGCGATCCTTCCACCTCAGCCTCACAAAGTGCTGGTATTACAGGCCTGAGCCACTGTGCTCAGCTCCTATATTGATTATTACATATAGATTTAAAGAAATGCATTGGGTCAAGTCAAGACTGAAGGACAATCACTTTCCAGTCAGGGAGGTGAACGGTAGAACGTTCATGGATCATGGCTCTGTTCCTGTAGGGGTCGGATGAGGTCAGACAAGGAAGGCCCTAGAAGTTGTATTCAGGATTTGGGCTGTTGTCTCAGGAATGACAGGAAGTCATTCAGGGGTTTTTAACAGCGAGTGGCAAAATCACATTTTTGTTTTGAAAAGAACATTCTGGCTGAGTATGAAGAATGGCAAGTGTTGAGAAAAGCAAAGTTCTTAATGAGTTGGTAAATTGCCCTAAAGACAACAAAAAAAGGTAGACTGGTCTCTGCAGAAGTTTCTATTGCAAAGACTTAGTGTGACTAAGTGGCATGTACCCTGATGAATTTACCACTGTCAAGTTTTGCACAGTCACCAACAAGTGGATTGAACTCAGCTTTTATGATGGAGGTTTTATGTACAATCAATGAAACATCAAAAGTTAAAAAGAGAGAGAGAGAGAAGTTATCATTGTTCTCATTTTAGAGAGAAAGGAACTAAGACTCAGATAAAGCAGATAATTCTGCCAAGTGACAAAGTTAGTTAGGGATTAAAATGAGCTCATTTGCTCTGTCTGATTCCAAATCTCCCATGCATTCCCCACCTTAGCACATAGACTTTGTTGTAAGAAATTCAATTGCCCATGAACCAGAGTCCCCCTATAAACCAAGTGCCTGGGAAACTTCAACTCCTTGAAAAAAAGACAGAAAGACAGGCAGACACACACGCACACACACGGAAGGAAGGAAGGAAGGAAGGAAGGCAGGCAGGCAGGCAGGCAGGGGGGAGGGGAGGGAAGGGGAGGGGAAGGGAGATGAGGGGAGGGGAGGGGAGGGAGGGAAAAATAAAGAAAACTTCAGCTTGTTCAGTGCGAAGCAAACTCTAGTCTACTATTGACCCTAATTTGTAAATTTTGACACCTCCACTCCAAAAGAGAAAGATAACATTTTCTTCCCAAGGATTCACAGTTTACCTAAAAATAGTTCACTTCTTAATTAAACCTTCTTAATAAAACCTTAAATGTTTTCTCGGTGGTATACAAATTTTACAGTTTTCACTAACATAAAGGATTGATGTTAGCCAAATTCTTTATGCCTGATTCAGATGTTTCTGTATAATAACTATTGATTGAGTAGTTTTCCACGTCATGGACTATAAGCAAGTGAAATGTGAATGCACTTATGATAGTCAAGGTTAATTAGTTAAGGATTTATATTATACCTCTTTTCAAAACTCATTTTAGATTATTGTTTTACACATTAATATCCATGTCTCTATGAAGTCAATATTGACAGGGTCAATTGCTTCTTTATTTATACCTACTTTGCTTAAAGGGAGGACAATTTTAAAATTTGCAAACTATGTTCCTCTTTGTGAACCTTAACCTACACTATCTATTACAGGGAAACAAGTTAAATGTTTTGTATAAATGTCCAAGAAATATTTACAGCCTGGAATTACTGTGAGAAGTGTTGCAGAGAATCTATATATTAGAGAAAAATTGGGTGAACATCACTGGGAAACCAAATGTCAAGTACTTATTAACACTGCTCAGCAGCAAGCGATGAAACCACAAGAAGCATAGTCATAGCCTGTGGGAGGCAGGGAGCAGAGAAATGGAAGGGAAATCTTTGCTAATCCTGATGGCACAAATGAGCCCCTGATCAGAGATGAGTGGTGTTATCACTCAGCCTACCTGTGCCCTGTTGAGTGATAAACTGAGCAGTCAAACCCCGCCAGGCTCCCTGCATTGTGTGCTTTGATCATCCTTTAAGAAGGTTAATCTCATCGAACAACTGGTGAATTTACTGTCAATATAATATTGACATTTCAATTATTTTTAAAAAGTAAAAATGAAGAACATCAGATAACACAAAGATGTTGTTTTGGAATCTGGGTTGACAACCAAATTCAGTTTTAGCTAAGTAGACTGTGTGCAACTAAAATTGGAAGCTAGAAAAATATAGAATTTAGAATCAAAAGATCAGAAATCAGGTTATGCTGTTCCATTTATTAATTATGCCCATGGACAAGTTGTAATCTTTCAAAATCTTGATTATTCCATTTATATAGTGGGGAAAACAGCATCAACCTTGTAAAGCTGTTATGTAATTTAATGTATAATATATTTAAAAAGAAATTGATAAATTATAAAATGTCTATAAATTTTTTGGTGTTATTTTAGTTATCAGGTGAAGTCATTTTAATATACTTTGGCCCTATATTACTCATCTCCAAATATTTTAGATTGTGCAATGCTATCGATACAATTTTGAGTTTACATTCTCCCAAAATGTGTGTTTTGAAAAATAACGCTTCTATTCCTACACATTGTTTCTATTCCAAAACTAATACTAGCTAATCATCAATAATACACATGCAAAGTCAGATTTAATAACAGTAGTGGA